>NC_133799.1:24284241-24985488 GCF_043250625.1 Sebastes fasciatus | reverse complement strand
AGCTGTTTTTTTTTGGCTATATAGCAGATGAACCTTTCAAAGCCAGTTTTTGATAAACCGTCTGTTTCTGCCTAACAATCCTAAACTCTGATGTTTGCACGGATGAAGCTGTGTTTCAAATCTGTTGTGGGATCAGTGAGAATATAATGGATCTGAGCTGAGAGTCAGAACTGCCGTGATGAAAAATAATTGTGTTGAGAGGTAAAATAGGGAGGCAATGAAACACTGCGGCTGTGGGACGCCAAACCCTCTGGAGAGACGGAAAAGACGGAGTGGAAAGAGAATGAGACGTGACTGGAGGAGTGGGGGAACATTAACTCGTACTGTACACCAACCCTGTCTCCATCAAAATTATATTCCCATACAACTAAACTGCATTCTCTATTATGTTTTGTGGGAAACATTTTTTCTCCTGGTTTAGAGTCAAAGTTTTTCAACACGTGGTTAATGTTTTAAATTGAAGCTAAACAAAACAAAAATGCAATAAAAACTGCTTGGTTATGTTTAGTACAAACAACATGGTTTGGCTTAAAACAAGTATGTTTGTTATTGGGCTGCACATTTAAACAACATTTTTTATCAAAATCACAATATGGCCTACTGCAATTTTCAAATCGCAAGAAGTGCAATATTTGTTAAGGTAAAATGTGTGTCAAAATACCATTTTAAGTTAAATACTGTGGTGCTGCAGACATGTCCTGGTCTACACATCATATTCTACAGACTCAAGACAAACATCTTTGTTTGGTACAGATCCTCACACCATAATCATTTTAATAAGAAAATGAGAATAATGATGTAAAAATTATCATTCTCTCTAATATCACAAATCATATCACAATTGCAGTATCAGTCAAAATAATAGCAGTTAGATATTGTTTCAAAATCGTTAAGCCCTAGTTTGTTACGTAACTTAACTTACAGACGTAAATTAAATACGTCAAGGTTGACTTTAGGTTTCATAAGGGATACAAACAGCAGTCTCCTGGGTGGAAGTCCTGTGTTTGTTTGACCCATTCATCCACCCCGATCTCCTCCCTACTTGGACTTCCGCGAACGATAAGCCCAGGCCACACTGCCTGCATGAGCAGCACGTGTGCGTCACGGAACCTCTTGCTTTTAGTTTTAGTTTAGTTAGAGCAGCCACACAGGCCGCGTGAGCAGCACGGCTCAGCTGCGTCTCTTCAAGATTCGAGGTCTCGCTCATTTTTTCCAACGATGCGGTTCACAGCAAAAAGGGAAAGACAGTCAAAATTATCTTTTGACCGCATATTGACATCATACCAGCAACATTACTACAGCGTCAAAGTCTTTATCTGTAGGATATGTCACAGACATTAAAAAAAAGTTACCATTTATTTTTAACTTAACACTTCCTGTTTCTGTTTCAAAATAAAATCCATCTAGCGTTTTTCTGTGGACAGAATCCCTTCATTTGTTAACACAAGGCTTTTATTCTGAAATATTTGCAAGACAGTGTTGTAGAAAATGCAGTGACTTGCACGGCTTCAAAAATTAATAGAGTACCGACCTTAAATTGTGGGTAATTATTATTTACAAATGAGCACACACTTCTTAACCTTTTTCTGTCTAAAATAAATATAAATTAAAATTATAATGAATTGAAATGGCCATTATAAAAGGCAAACTATGTAGAAAGAAAGGGCTGGTAGCAGCAGCAACGCTGGTGGTGTGGACGCCATGCACACGCGTGAGAGACGCAGCAGTTTAGCGAGGCTGCCGTCACACGCTGCTGACGTTAGAAACGTATTTGTGATGCATCAAAGACAAACCTAATCAGGGAGAGAATATGTTTGAAACATAATTGACAATGCAGTTTCACTGTATGGAAACGTATTTTCTAGGAGACCAGGCTACTGACTATCTGAAGGGGAGCCCTTATATTGTTCTATCACTTGAAAATAAGACGATATTTTAGTGAAAGATTAGAGTCATTTGACTGTAAACTGAGTATCAGTGGACCATCCAGATAAAGATATACATTTGCACACATTGAAAAACTCACATAATTTATTTATTTATTTACTGTTATATTTTGTTGTTGTTGCAGTAGACTGTGTGGGGTTAACGTTTTGGTGGCTGCGTCATGCCAACAGTTTCTGCAGCTTCGGGCAGCATGAGACTGTTTCCTGATCAAAGCTGCTCCACAGTGATCACACTGGAAACAGTCCCATTGCCAGTCTCCCATGAACCACACCAGCCTGCAGGGGACAATAATCACACTCATGTGTAAATATTTGAACAAATCAATGAAGAAACTGGCGAAAAAAGGATGAAACCTAAAGCATTTGTATAATCTATCAATGGGACCCCCATCAGAGGGATTGTTTTTTGTACCTTACTACATTGTGCAGCCTGGTGTGTTCGTCATTATTTCAAAATGCAACAAAAAAATGCCAGCTTTGTTTTTAAGACAGCGTGGTAATCCAATTTAAATAAAGCACGCTTGGATGGACAGGAAACAATTAGAAGATTAAAGTTTAAATTTAAGTTTAAAGCTTGTAAATGTATAACAGATTACAAAAAAGACAATGTAAGCACTAACAAAGAAGAAGTGCAACGCTCCCACCCACACGCTAGGACACAGCTCAGTGCTGTAAACTAAAGCAGATCTTTGTCTCCGTGCTGTACTGTAAATGCTGCCAGCTCTAATCAGCTCCACCGTGCATCCTGCAGATTGGCCCCGCTTAGTCCTGGATGGTACTGTAGCTGTGCCAGCTTTGAACCATGACGTTTCATGTCTTTCCCATGCTTCTCAACTTCTTGGCCCTCAGCAGAACCCTTTTTTCTAAACTGTATGTGATCCGAGACACCTTTCACCTCTTTACTCTCTGGTATTAGGTCACCGCCCCTCCAAAAGGAAAACTCCTCCAGCCAGCTGACTTTTATCACACACATTTATACATCCTCAACAAACTCCGGCTTCACACACGACCCTCACGATAACCCTTTCAAAACGCATTAATTCTCTTTTCTTTATCGCCTTCTCCTGCTCTCTCTTAACAAAGAGAGAAAGTTCCACTGGAGAAATAAAACAAAGGTTGTAAACCTGCTGAACTTATGTTGAGCAAGTGCTCCTCACTGGGACTATACGAAGGTACATGGAGGCAAAAGTGCAGAGCCATGGACACACTCTGTGCACTCACACTTTAAAAGAGGCAAAATTTAATTAGAGGAATACTTCATTTGGCTACTAAACTGTCATAATCTGTAATTTTTCTGTTAATTATGAGGGTTTAAAGTCATTATTTTACAGTGTCAAAATGAAATCTGTATAACAAGACTACGGCAACGTATTAGGGCTTTTGTAGGTTTTTAAAAAACAAACTACAGGGATATATGTTTGTGAAGGTTCTCAGTCATCCAGGTCATGGTATCCGAGTTAAGGTTAAATCAGCAGCAATTTGACTTGGTTTAGGTTCTTGAAGACGTTTCACTTCTCATCCAAGAAGCTTCTTCAGCTGTCCTGGCATCCCAACCATTCACACTTGACCTCACTGGACAGTCATTCACACCTGGCATCAACTGACTCCAATGACCCATAACTACAGTCGTCACACCTAGGAGCACCATTGTATTGATTGGTTTCTATTATCCTGCTAACGACCCCACAGAGGTTAAATTCCTGGCTTCCCTTACCATTCAGCCAGAACTGAAGAAGCTTCTTGGATGAGAAGTGAAACGTCTTCAAGAACCTAAACCAAGTCCAGTTGCTGCTGATTTAACCCTTATTCGGATACGGGGATATAATACATACAGTAAACGGGATATTCTCCTGCAAAAAAGCAAAACAATTTTGAGATTAAAGTCGTAAATTTCCAAGAAAAAAACTTGGAAATTCTCTGAGATTAAAGTGGCAAATTACGAGAAAAATCTCACAAATTTGCGAGCTTATAAAGTTTCTCTTGTAGACTTTCAACTTTATAATCTTGCAAATTTGTGCATTTTTTTTCTTGTAAATTTGCCACTTTAATCTCAGAGAATATACAATTTATTTTCTCGGAAATTAAGAGTTTTTTTTCTGAATATTACCCACCTCCCCTGGCTCCGTAATTATTATTTTCTCATCTAAAATTGGCTCCAATACGCCGTCAAACAAGACAAGTCGAGCCCCCTGTCCACACAATGTCAACACTCATGGTCCATTATTTCAAAGCTACATTTCAGTCTACCATTTGACATGTTTTTTGACACAATCAACAACCAAATGACCTACTATAGATATCACATTGACAGCAAGACAAACTTTCTCATGAAATAATTTGGCCGTTTGAGCCGACTTCCTAAAAACTACGACGACAATAATCCGTCACCTCAGGCTCAATTAAACAGTCGGATCCCCGTCAGTCTGCTGCTGTGGGAAAAGGGATGTGAGGCAGCGATCCATGGTGGGTGTATAACTGTGTGTGTGTGTGTGTGTGTGTGTGTGTGTGTGTGTGTGTGTGCGTGCGTGCATTAGAGACAGACAGAGTTGTGACTAAAGTGGGTGACAAACACTCATTTTCCGCCCTGATAGCCAGAGCAGTGGGAACTTCCTGTGGGCAGCTCACTCACAGAGCGGCTGAAGCTCAGAGCCGACCGTCACACAAGGGCACGAACCAGCAGAGTAACAACACACAGCAACGACTCTGCATTAACACTTGACTCATAAAGGCTTTCTAGATAAGACATATCAACATGAAAGATTCATCTTCTGATGCACTGACCACTACAAACGTTTTCAGGGAATTTCAATTGCCCATTATATTTCAGCTTCAAATAGCCCAGTTTCAGGGCAAGCTGCTAATATGTGTTTCATAGAACAGATACGCTTCCATTATATTAAATGTATCACCACAGTTAGGGGGGCCAGAGGAGGTCCAGGCTTAATATTATGGATAGTCTCACAGATTTCTTTTACGTTTTAAGTCTAATTTTGTCATGTTTAGTGAAGTGTAATTTGCATACAGCTGTTTAAATCACATAAATATCCAGCTGTATATGTGTTTTGAACTTATTAAAAGGTACAGTGTGAAGGTTTTGGCGGCATCTAGCGGTTTGGTTGCAGATTGCAACCAACTGAGTACCCCTCCGGTCACTCCTCCATTTCCGGTAATGTGAGCCGCCGAGTGCAAAACCGTGGTAACAGTGTTCACCTCGCTCAGAGGCCATCCTTACCATAATAACACTACTTTAGGAGCAACGGAGGTCATACGTTGGCTGGCGGTACCACAGTTTTGTACTCTGCGGCAAGTACAAGTATCTTGATGACATCAGCTGGAAGGAACGCCAGGCTGAGGCACACGAAAAAATGAACTCTCCTGACATTATTACCAGTGGGCAACCTCCGGGACTGAAAAGTGAAGACAATGTGGATTTACATTCTTCCTAATGGCCAGAACCAGACTGGCCATTAGACTGGCCATTTTTAAGCAAACCAGACTAATCTGGTTGCAAAAAAAGACAAGATGGCGACGGCCAAATTGTCGAACCCGAGGCTTCAAAACTGTAGTCCACAAACAAATGACTACGTCCACTTCTTATATACAGTCTATGGCTATTATGTATGAAACTGTCAATCAGATTTATTTACCTATCCGTTCCGGATCAGTCTGGCCCACTTTAACCCCAAAAAGCAGAGCTGTAGACTTTTGCTTCAAAGTTTTGACCTGATAAAAGTTTGGAACTGTAAAAACAAATATGTAAAAAATGTGTTAGACGTCTGCATTGAAAGGTCTCGGTTATGTTAAAGGGGAATTCCGCCGATTTTACACATCAGGATCAGTTTGCTCGTCATACTCTACTCCGCCTCTGGAAACGGTTGCGTAACGTTTTCTGAGGCTCAGGAGGGAGCGAACATCTGGAGTGATGTCATCAGGGTTATCTGGACTCTCTGGCTGCGTTACATCTAACTGGGGGCTCGAAAAGACATTTACCAGGCAGGGAGGGCCTGGGAAGTGTATTTTTTCAAGCTTGACCCTCGGCACTGATCTTCTGTGCGCACAAATCCCTTCTCCAGTTTATCTCGAATTACTTTATAAACGTCACTATTTTTGTGGACTTTATTTAGCATATTCTTTATGTTCTCTTCGGCCCAGATGTTAACAAACATCAGTCAGTCCTCTTCCACTCATGTTAACCTGTCGTTTACCTGCGTCCATCTCAACAAATGTCCGCGCAGGCAGCCTGCATTTTGGTTCACTTGGAAACGGTCCGAGACGACCTCTCGGGAGCTTGTTTTGGTCCGCACCAGAGTACGATTACTGCGTTTACAACCGCCCAAAAGAACTTCACCAGAGTTCGATTAAAACGGACCAAGTGTTGGCTTGTGAAAGCGCCCTTAGACTTGCCCCCAAAAGAAATAAAAGCAGAGCAACAAGAGTGTCGAAAAGGTCTCTTACTGAGAAATGACACAGTTAACCAGATCCTCCTGAGACTCAGAAAGAAAGAAAGAAAGAAGGTTAAAGGGGCCAAAGTTACCAAATCATGTGTAATTCCCAGAGCACTTAACGGTCTGGATTGCTGTGGACGGTGTTTTGTAAGCTTGACTGGAGTGAGAGACTGTGAGAGCGCATGGTGCCATTGCGTGATGAGCTGTCGGGTTGGTGGGTGGTGGGTGGTGATGCCATTCTGGGTGTAGACGGGCGGGTTGAGAAAGGAGAGTAATCGGACCCTCCTGCGTCAAACTGGGATCAGTGTGTCTAAAGGACTAAAAATAAATTCAATAAAAAAACTGGCTCTGATTTGATCTATTCTGTGAAATGAGCTGCGGCACCACGCACGCACGCACGCACACGCACACGCACACGCACACGCACTTGTAAAGCCATAATCTTAACTGTTCCAGCTCCACGGGGGTGAATCAACGTCAACTGGTGACGATGACCAGCTTCCACGTCGTCCCATGTAAGGACTCTCTACTGGCTTCCTGATATTCCCCGTTGTCTATCACGGAGTCGACTTTCCAGCTCCGTGTTTAGGTGACATCACACAGTTACACACATCCATCATGTTGTTGTTGTGAATCCATAGAAACAATGTAGGAACACAGTAAGGTATGGAGAAGCTCTCCTGGATGACAGCAGACTTCACATGAACTGACTTGTGTTAACTCAAAAAGACAGTCAATAGAAATGAAGAAGCATTCATTCAATACACAAGTCCGATTAAAACTGTGCCTGAAAACAAAACAAAAAAAAAGAAAGCTATTATTATTATAGCTATTATATTCTATAGCTAGCTATTATATATTTCACTCAGCTTTCCACATCTGGTTGCACTGAAAGTGCAGTTCAGATCCACATCAAAGAGTTCACACACCTGTATCAGGTTGTTAAACAAAACAGTTCACACTGGAAGAAGTTGAACTACAGCAAAGCGACCCATTATAGGGAGAAATCTAGTTTAATTAACTAAAGCTACTTTAGAAAAAGTAGTTCAGACTACTTTGTAAAAAATGATCAAATTGACAATGTACATGTGATACAAAATTATAACAAAATATAATACAAAAAACTCGTCTTTGCAGTAGAGAGAGTGTTTATTCATGATGACGCTGTCGCTGTGAGCGCTGAGCAATACCCCCCCCTTTTGCACATGCAGGCACTACACAAAGGTGAAAGGTCAAGAGTGTGGTGGTGGTGGCTGGCTGACGAATGCAATGAAATAAAATGGGGACAGTGCTGGTGAAAGGGGGTTCAATGACCGTAGAGAAGCATTGGTAAAATAAAAATTCAAAAATCCTTTCCTTTTATGGCCCAAAAGTGTTTGTAGCTTCAACACACAAAAAAAAATAGAAAAAAAATAATCTAACTACTTGAATCACTATGCAAATATGAATGCAGTTGAACTACCAGCAAGCTACTGTAGCAAAATGTAGTTAAACTACTACAGTAGTGTTTAACTACACTATCTGTTTATACCATGTTTATTTTATAGCTTATTTTGTAAATTGTACATTTTTTATTCTTATTTTATTCTAACGTTTATCTATTCTTTGTTATTATACTGTTTGCCTCGCACCAATAAGCCAAAGAAAATTCCTCGTGTATACCCCTTACACCTGGCAATAAACACCTTTCTGATTCTGATTCTGATTCTGATTCTGTAGTTTACTACTCCCCAACACTACACGTGTTAACTAGTGAGCTTTAGAGGTGCTGGTGAGTGGATTACAGCGTGGACACACATCCGACGTCAGGGCTAGCTAGCTGTTGAACAGTGAGAGAGCTGCGGAGTATGTGAGAGGGAAGTGGAAACTCACATCTCATGTTGTGATAGTTTCTCTACTGCCTTTGAGAGAGAGAGAGAGCACATTTTTCCGTTAATCACATTTGACCGTCCGGTTAAGCACCCAGCCGCGCTCCACAGGCGCATCAGCTGTTCGGCCCGACGCCTTTTGCCAAGGGGCGTTTTTGAAGTGGCTGCGCCTGTAGCAACGCATCTGTCTGATCAGGGCCTTACATAGAAAATTGTTGTTTGCTGCTATATTAATGCTCTGGATA
This sequence comes from Sebastes fasciatus, assembly GCF_043250625.1. Classification (NCBI taxonomy): domain Eukaryota; kingdom Metazoa; phylum Chordata; class Actinopteri; order Perciformes; family Sebastidae; genus Sebastes; species Sebastes fasciatus. Next base: position 24,976,984 of record NC_133799.1, on the reverse strand, counting down.
GAGAACCTTTAAGATGTCTTTTGATGGATTGATTAATTTCTCATCCTTGAATTGGTTAAAGAACGTTGTTAGTTTTCTCTAACTAAGTAAAGTGACAAATTTAACCCCACACATTTAGGCCTCTTTTGTAACATTTCTGATCTTTGCTGTGTGTATGTTATTTCTTTCACTCATTATTTATTGAGCAATAGTCTTCTCATCTCGCCAGGCCTGCTGCTGAATCACCAGTTGATCCTCTGGTCCCTGATTCTCCCCTCCTCCTCCTCCTCCTCCTCCATCTCTCTCAGGGGAACTCAGAGTCGTATATATTATACCTGCATCTATATCACAGCGTTGGGAGCCATGTTCCCTTTCAAAAACACTCAGACGCTCTTCTGTCAGACTGAACTCTGGCTCTGGACTCTGGACCGCTGGGACCAAAGTCTGTATTTCTGTGTGTGTGTGTGTGTGTGTGTGTGTGTGTGTGTGTGTGTGTGTGTGTGCATTCATTGTTATTTAGGCCAAAGTTTGCCACGTTCTTTCCATCAGCTAAGGTGCACATCCACACATGCAAACATAAAGTAAGAGAAATATGTGTTGGAGGGGGGACGAGTTTGGAGAGGCTTACTGGGACATGGTAAGTTCATCATTTGTGTTATTAAAAGCGACAGTGCGTGTGTGTTTCTTGATATAAAGTGCTCTCTTACTACACTCACACATTTTCAAACCAGTCCAAAAATGGGAAATGTTTTTTTGTTTTTTGTTATGGAGAGAGTTGCAGGTATTTTCCACTCCAGCTCCAGACAGATCCAGCTCCGTCTCTCTTGGATGTCATGATAAAAGCCCTCTGACCCAGTTAGAAATAACCGCTAGTCTCCGTGTCACTGCAGTCCCTGACTCCGTGCCTACTATCCTGCAGTATGTACACTCTAGCTGCACATTCTTCAGATGCCCGTAATTACTCTGGCAGCCATCGCTGTCTTGCTCAATCTAAAAGCAACGTGGTCGAGGTATTGAATTAGCAGTTTCGTAATCAAACCACCGACTCCTCTCGATGAGAAGACCACCTGCTGCTGGTTAAACTCGGCTGGTCTATTTCTTGCCAAACAGGACCATAACACACTTTATTATTTTATTATATCATTACCACCATTGGAGGAGCTCATGTTTGGCTCAATCACAGTTTGGAACATGTTGAGGAAGCATAAGAATCTGAAAATTACTGCTATTTTGCTTATAATAACGGAACTTGAACAGATGTGATTTACAAGCTGGTGTCACTTGTACCCTGGCACAACACTCACCCCATATTGCCTATAACATGCTCTCATCCCAACTCGTCACATACACTTGTCAGACCCTCTGCGTCACTTTTCGGCCACAGTAAACTCATGCTAAATGTTGTGAATTAAACAAAAACACTTGCTTAGGTTTAGGCAACAAAATCACTATAGTTAGGTTTAGGAAAAAACAACATGGTTGGGCTTAAAATGACTACGTTTGTACAGTGAAAATGAAACTGAACGTTGTGAACACGGGACACGAATGAACAGCTTATTGTAAAGTGAAAGTGAAACTTCACGGTCTCCTGGATGAAAGCCTTGTGTTGTTGGACTCATCCACTTCCCCTCCCGCCCGACCAGTGTCTCTTTCTCTCAGCACTTTCTCTGAGCGTTAACTGTTACCGCGGATGGTTTAACATTGTAGTTAATGGAACAATCACTGTGCGCCAAAGGGTGCCTTGTGAGGCGGTATTGAACACCGTGACAAAGTGTCAGTATTTGACGCCGTGGGAATGAGAACAGGCTGGTATGTTAAAAAGAATAGTTAAGTTTTGCCGGGACTTATATGACAAGATTGATACCTCTATATCTGTCTGTTTCATTAAAAAAATTATATATAAATTGTTCATTAGTGACCTTTAGAGGTGCTGGTAGGTGGATTTATTTTAAACCGTTGCACAGAACTAGGCTAGATGTTAGCTGTATTGTTGCCTACAGACATGAGAGTGGTGGTCTTCTCATTTATCTCTCGGCAAGAAAGTTAATGAGCTTTATTTTTCCCCCCAAAATGTCAAACTATTGCTGTAAGATTTCGTCTTTCCATAAAGACAACAATGTTCCTGGAGGCCAATAGTGTCGCACTGCAGAGATCCAGGCTTGGGCACCTCCATCGCCAGGACCCACGGTGGAAAATCACGTGTCATCGCGCTTCCTTATCAATAAATAACGTTTACATGCCAATTATATTGTGCAGTGTATTGTTTTATTGCACTTATCATTAATAAATAAAGTAGCCTACTGAGCGTATATTTAATATATTGTAGCACGTCCATGCCACACAACCTCCACCCCCAATAACACCAAGGTAAACAATACCACCTTAATATTTCAATATAACTGTAACTAAACTTAGGTAACGTAACGTTAAGCAGCAAATAACTTGTAGGCTACTAACCTTATGAGTTTACTAACATAAGCTAGCTATGATAATGTTGTTAGCAAACAAACGTTTATGAAAAAATGAAAAAAAAATGAAAAAACCTCAATGTAATCATCGTTAACGTTAGTTTGCTAACAACATGGGCATAGCTAGCCAACATAAGCTAATATTAGCAAACTCATAAAGGTTAGTATAAGTTATTTGCTGCTTAACATTGCGTTACAGTTATAACTAAATACTAGGTTTGTATTTTATGCCTTGGTGTTATTGGTTGATGATGATTATCGTATCCTGATGATCGTCTCCGGCGTACACAACTTCAGACGCCACTTCCTTCTCCAAGCTCGGGACCAGAAAGGGTCCGACGGAGTTGGTGGGCCTGAGCCTGGAGCTCTGCAGCTAGACCCATTTCTCTAAAGGAGTTGTGTTACTTATGACTGACCAATACTCTCACGATATGGTTGCTTCACTGAGTTGGCCAAGACTTTTGTTTTGTCTTTTTTCCCCACAATGCCCACTTGTTACAAAATTCACAAGAAAACAAAAACCCCTGCTCTGTTATTTCCCAACGCGTCTCTGTGGAGTTAAAATCACATCCAACACGAAATATTTGCCTCGTAGCAGGTTAAAACTGAGGTTATTTTCCCACACGGTCTGAGGATTAAATGAATTCATGGAATCCTCTGTTATTTTCACCAAAATTCTTCCCCTCAATCCCTCTCCTGTTCTCCGAGTTGGAAGCGAACGGTGTTTGGATGTAGTGTCAGTGCAAGCAGAGTAAACAACACTGCTGGCTCGGATTTACAATTTCTGGATGTCTGAGGTTCTGAGCCAGGGCCATCCTCTGACCAAAATATACTGGAGCTGTGTTAATTTGCCAAATTCATTGGCTTAATGAATACTCCACATAGCAACCTTAATTAGCCAAATGTGACTGGATCTAAAAGTGACACACTAAAGCCCCATTTGTTTGAGACTAGTATTACAGAGGACCTTGTGATTTAGAAATTACATTATAATATTCACAAAGACCTCTTGCTCCGGTGCCAATAAGAATGAGTCTCCATGCTGTGTAGTGAGATGAGCCTCCTGAACTTGCACTCAAAATGCTGTTAAAACCTTCATTTATTATTGCCATAGTTCTCGACTGGGAAAGAGGCAGAAAAAAAGGTACAGAGAAAACAAAAATACGACCCCAAATCACAGAGATGCTGATTTGCACAGGACTAATATTATCACATGACCTCTGTGTTTGGCCAAATATAATAGGTCATTTGCGGTCGAATTATGACAAATTACGGACATTACATAGTCTGTATATAAAGATGGACGACATGACAGCTCCCCAAAAGTGAAGCCAAAACATCTGGATCGCCCCCTGGTGGCTGGCTGCAGTATAGGTCATAAATCCCGCCTCCTCCATGTTAGTGGATGGGACATGGATCAAACTAAAAAGTCAAAGTATAAGTCAATAGATTTTTCCCAAATAATGGTTTCTGGGATTTTAGGTAGTTCTTATCAAGCTGATGTTTGTTCCAGTGTTATTTTTTCTGATAAGTTTGGTTTTAAGTAGTTGTTTGATGCCATAAAAAGGGGGTGCTAACGTAGCAGCTAGGTGGCTCACACTAGCAAGCTGCGGCCGTGCTCGGCTCATGATTGGCTCGAGCGGGACCTCGATGCCGCGGCTCCAGCCCCCCGATCACTACTGTGCAGACTCTGGCTCCAAATGATGTCAAAATCTCAAGATGGCAGCTCTTCTATTCGGGTTATTTTGGCTTCACTTTTGTACTGTGAGAAGAAGTGGAGATGCGTCGTCCATCTATATATACAGTCTGTTATGTTACAGAGATGGTAATTCACACAGGATTAAAATCTGAGAAGACCTCCACATTTATTACAAATCACTAGAGGTCCCCAGGTAATACTAGTCCTGTGCAAATTATGGACGACGGAACCTGCCAAAATAAAAAATAAAAATAATAAATGACTCGATAAATAAATAAATATGCCATTAAAAGTAGCAAAAATATTATTAAAAATAAACAGTCATTAATTAATTGATATATATTTTTAAAATTTGTTTCTTTATTCATTTACCTTTGTATTAATTCACTTACTTGTTTACTCTTCTGTTTATTTATTTATGTATCTATTAATTTTGTATTCTATTTATTTATTATAATATCTTATTTATTATTTTATATTTTATTATATTTATTTTTAATTTATCAATTAATTGTTACATACTGTTAATATTTTTGATACTTTCAATGGCATATTCATCTATTTATTCATTCATTTATTTTGTATTTTGGCAGGTTCCGTCCTCCATAGCAAATAGATCTTTACACACATGAACGAAATAACTTGGCATCCCAAAAGATGAATACCTATCCGGTCATCCACGAGTCATTCCAAACAATTTAGACAAGAATACCAGCTCTGTTTTGAAAATAATGTCCAGCGTTGGAGAGGCGAGAGCGGTGCAAAACCATAACTCATGACCACCCCGGTCACAGAGCCACAGAGGAGCACTTATATATCTCTGCTTAGACATACCTTAGGAAATGTGATTTAGAGTTATTAGTTAATGCGTATCATGGGACGCTCCAAAATGTGCTATGAGTGTGCTGCGAGGTGACTCAAGCGTGGTTATAAGTAGAGAAATCACATGAATAACGGTGTTAGGGGAAGTCCAGCTCGTATCTTTTTCTATTCCCCTCCCTCCTTTTTTCCTTTCAGCATCCACAGCTCAGAGTTACAGCCCGGCAAAATATTTTTAAAGGAGTCAGATGGAAGTTTTCATGCACTAAGCAGTCTGCTGTGTGTATATATTGCATGTGTGTTACACTACAGCTCCCACCTGTGAGCCAAGGAACACTTTGTTGTCTAAGTTACTGTAATGTGCAGGAGTGCATAGGGGTGAAGTCATTACAGGCGGCTGGTGGTCATTGTGTGAAGTCAGGCCTTGAGAGGAAATATCACCACCTCGCTCTCTCTGTCATCCATTACAACCTTTGAAGAAATGCCTGTGCGAGCCCCGCGGAGGAAAGTCTCACATCTTTATGACCTCCGAAGATTACAGTCGGAGCTTTGGTTGGTCAGCTGTGTGTGTGTGTGTGTGTGTGTGTGTGTGTGAGGGAGAGAGAACGAATCGGAGGATAAACACAGGAGGGGAGATAAAGCTTCAGGGTGTAAAGGAAATCACTCACTCAGCAGTCCTCCAAACTTCAATCCCACACTCTCATCCTGACCCTCCTTTATGAGTGATGTCCAGGAAGGAGCGTTACACCAACGTCCACTTGTTATTCTGTATATATTAAACACACATTGACACACTGAGGCAGAGGTTCCCAGGTCTGGCTTAATGGGAAAGATAACAATCATCAGATCCAGAGTGAGAAAACAGACGGCGAAGAGTTGCATAATGGCACTCAATAACCCGACAACTGAAATGGATCAGGATCAGGACTCGTAAAAACAGGTATGATGTGGCACTTGAGAAATATTTCCCCTCTCCTCTCTTCTCTTCGTTCTCCTCAAAAAGCTCCTGTTTGTATCAGAGAGTGATGACTTCATTCCCCACCGCACCACCACAACAATCCACACATTATTGAGCCATTAGCCACTGACCTCTGGCTTTATGGGGCAGCCTGGAGCTCTGATAGGTCTTAGAGGATGAGAGTGGACAGACAGCACAGTGGGAGCTTTGTGAGATGAAACAAAGAGTCCAATTAAAAATCTGCCGTCCTTCCCTAAGTGGCTCTGGTAATGTGCCAAATCAGTGCCGTCCCGCTCTAAAGAGACAGCCCAGCCTGCTTCACTCTCCTAGATATTTATTTAAGAGTTTAGATGCTGAGCTGCCAGATTTGTTTGGTGTCTATAACAGACATGATTCTTCTTTTTGTCTTCTTGCCAACTATGAAAATTAGTCTTTTAATTTGCCAGTTTAGACGTGTTGACAGAAAACAAAATGTGTGTGTGCTTCTACATAACTCTAATTAAATCTTTAGTAATCGTTGATGGAGTACTCTCCTTGTCAGTCACTTCAGGCTGTTCTCATACGCTGTTCATTACTATACATATGAAAGTAATGCACTGTAGTTTGTATATATCCCATGAAAAATCAATGCGTATTGACATTGCCTTCCATTTACCTCGGATATCGGAAATCAGAGCTGGGAATGACGTCCCACCCGAGTTGATCACATTCCAGTACAACAACAAGTCGGAAAACTTCATGGGCTTTGCTCCAGCCAGGTTAGCCATTGTTAGCTATTGTCAGCAATACCAGTTGATAAATGTATTCTGCATACAAACACCGTAGCAACATGTCCATAGATAGAAGTACTGTCTGTACGAGTGATTTAATGAGACACAAATAAGACATAAGTGCTATAAACAGTACACTGCTAGAGCTTTTTTTACTGTTGATGCGCGGAGCAGCCAGGGGTTGGTGAGGTTAGTCTGACTTTCCGAGTCGGAAATCCAACTTCACTCCTGTTGAAAATTGGGAAACCAGGAACTCAGAAATTCTGACTTCCCAGTTCAAATGGAGCGCAGCATTAATCCACGTAATCCTGAACCAGGAAGTTTAAAGAGCGACAAACTCCGCCCACCAGGGAGACCGCTGTTCGTGTCACGTGTAAAAGCAGAAGTAGTCAACGTTGACTTATTTGTCATTTAACTTCTGTACTTAAGTAACGCTACTTCCCAAGTTATTTTAACCCAAGCCACGATCGTTTCCTAAACCTAACCAAGTTGATTCATGTGAAGACGGAATTTTATTTTGAAAACACTGTATGCATGTAACAAGCAGAAATTGACACGTGTTGCTGGACATTTGTAGGAGAACACACGAAAAATGAGGAATAACTTTTTGTAAGATCTCATACAAACCGTTGTATGAGGATATGTTGGTCACTTAGACTTATTTTAGCTGATTTCAGCCCTCGAGGGAAATAAACCGAACTGCCATTTCTTTGAAGATTGAAGAATGTGTCTAGTGGTGAAAGTTTTGAGCCCTCTGCTTGTTGATATGTGCTTTGTTTTGAGTCTGGCAGGACTACAAACTTCACCTCCTGAGGGTCTCTGACGGCTGAAAGGGCGTTCAGCTCAGAGGTGAAAGGTGATGAGGTCACAACCTGCAGCTATGGGAACCATTGCCATGGGAACCGCAGGAGCCCTGCAGACTTCCTGTTTGATTCTGTAAAGACAAGACGGACTAAGATTTTCTTATTTTCTATTTTGAACTTGCCTCCTGACAGAAGTTGGAACAATCAGCTTGATGCTTGGGTCTGCACCATGTTGTTGACATTTAGGACATGTGTGCATCAGCTCCTCTGTGGACCTGTAGCAACGTTTATGTGCATCTTCGGAGAACCACAATTCGAGCATAAAGCTGCACGAGGGCCCAAAGCAATGAGTCAAACATGGATCCACTGTGGCACGAAAAGGAGCTCAACCTTCATCCATCACTGTCACAGACGCCCATTTCTTACAATAAATCCATAAATCGCCTGCAAGTTTTAGCTATAAATGAGTTCTGTGGTTTTCCACAGACCAAGACCTTCAGCGTATTGTCTGTGGGGATTTGGGTAAAAGTGATTTTATGCCAAATAGAGGCTCATGAAGTGGCGCTCTGCTGCAGCTCTGTGTTTCTGCAGGACTCGCAGCTCTCGCTCCGATACTTGAGAAGCAGATTGAGAGTGAAGTTTTCCAGAACTGATGGGACACTCCGCTGCATTCCTGGCGCTACTTATTTTGACTAAAATCGTCCAAAGCTAAACTTTTTTTCGTCTTGGAAACATTGTGTGTGTTCACTAGTTTGTGTATGCGTGCGGTACGCCTCTGTCATCACGTCGGGGAGAGTTGAACGCTTCTCTCCTGCTTTGTCAGCGTTTACTCCCACTGGAGGGAATACAAGTGGAAAACTGTCAAGGTGCTGATTCAGAATAGTTCATGCTGATCGGCAGAGTCATGATTTCTCACTCTTTACTACGATGTTTCACATTATAATCTCACAGGATTGGAGGGTAGTCACAGGACAGTTAATAGAATTACACATTTGGTTTGAATTAGTCAGGATTAGTGGTTGGATGTGCTAAATACCCACAGCGCTAAACGCATTAACATAACCAGCTCTTGTTAAAATAAACTGCACGTATACAACGCTGCAAAAACTTACACTGAAGAGCTGATTTAGCTGCAGCTTTGAGTAACGCAGACGAAGAGCAGAACCCCTACAGTCATCCCATACTAACTGAACATACAGTAAGCAAGCATTTGAGTCCCCCTGCTTTGATTTGGTTCATATATTCTGTGTTTTTGTGTTGGGAAATTGAGGGGAATATTTGTTTTTATAGCGTGAGTCACTGGGGAAAAAAAAAAGCAAAACCAAACACAAAAAAACCTCAGCGAGGAAGTCTTCGGACGCAAATGAGACATTCCAGCGTAGGTTGTTTAATTGCACGCTCTCGTTTCGCTGCACTGCTGTTGCCAGATGTGCTGAGATGTTTGGCAACGACGATGATGGATTTCCCTGAGCGACGGCTGCTGTTGCTGCTCCACGACGATATGTTTAGAAAGCAGAGTCATTGTGAAACTGGGAAAAATTCTGAACATAGTGTTGTCACTAAAGTCACAAAAACACACAGAGACAAATCAAACTAAAGTGCCGGTCTGATCATAACATTTCTGCTCTCTCTTGTTGGCGCTTTAACCTCACAGCAAAACATCTTAATTGGCCAAGGATGTGTGCACAAACAAGGACGTTTTGCTCTCAATATACTTCCGCAGAAATAGACATAACAGCTCAGAACAAGGACAATAAAGCTGGACAATAAGGTAAAGAATAGACACGACTATTTTGTACACAAGAATGCACAAAAATAGCTGTAGCCTAGATATATATATAAATATATATAAAAAGGTCCTGGTTTGAACTCCATGAGGGCTGAATGGGGCCTCACCCAACATGAACCTCTCTAGTTTCAGTACGATCGGTCACAGATTCCAGAGGAACAGAACAGAAATGATCTCTAAACAGCTGAACTATGTTTCAGATGTGCCTGTATATTGTTCCTATTTGTCAAACGTTTATTACTTTTGGCATTTCATTTCAAGCCGCAGATTATTTATTGGAGACATATAATGAAAAACTCACTTTTTTACTGCTTGTTCTCATACATTTGGGTATCTGGAGTTCCTACCAACCCACGAACTGTGAAATAAGACAACCCAGTCAGTTTTTTGTGGGCTGTCTGGATCAGAAAACATGTGATTCAACCACATTCAGATGTGTCTCCTCTTCTTATGTCACATGCAGGCTCATTAGAATATACCGCCCTCAGCTTGAGAACTACCTTTGCAAAGGTGAACCAAGAGCCAATCAGAGCAGACTGGGCTTTTTCAGGAGGGGTCTTAATCCTTTATAAACGGACCTCCCGTGGTCGGAGATCGTTGTTTGCATGATCCTGTTTAAATCAATCTAAAATAATAACCATAATAGCTAAAGCATTCGTTCTTTTTGCAGTGGAAAGCTAAGGCTTCTGTCTCCCGCGTCATCACGTTGGATGCTCATGATGACATCATTAAGTTACAATACGTGCTGAACAAATCTACCAAGACTACTACTAAAACTATAAAAATGCCTTTGCACTCTATCTGCTCATAAAAAACTGAGAAATATGCATAGTTCAAAGTGTTAAGAAATATTTTGTTTCTACATTTAGAAATCTTTTGGATCAATATGTTTTGTGTGTTTATTTAGTACCATTTTATGAAAAAACATGTCCGATATTTATGACATTTTTAATACGGCTGTCAATCATTATGGTTTATTGATTTATATAACCTTTTAGCTTAGGTTGTACAGAATTTAAGATATGAAGAATTTCAAGATACTCCAAGAAATGACGTCACAATAAGCAAAAATACCAATGTAGGCATTTGGCGGCATTTCTATTGCAGAGTTCGTAGCCTTAAAGAGACAGAGGGTGAAAACAGGTATATTCAGACAGACAGGATGAGAAAAAAAATTTGTTTTTTGAACATTAAAGAATGTAAACATGTTCTAGTAGAAACCCAAAGTATGAACCTGGAAATGAGCATGATATGTCTCCTTTAAATATCCAAAGCTCTCATCTCTAAACTGCGTCACAAGCTCAGCATCACACAGAAGCAGCCATGCCGGATGCATTGATGTTAACGCGACATGAGTGGCGTCAACAGTAATTATTCCAAAACAATGTAAAGAACTTATTGATGCCCCGTACGGAGACTAATGGACTGAATTAGTGTTTAAAGGCCCACTATGTATTCATGAGGTTTCAATGAGGATGCAAAGCAAACTGCTTCCTGCACTCATTCAGCCAGACAACGCTCACTCAGCCGGCGTTCTACTTGTGATACTTCCTGCGCTCATTGACAGGTGCACATACACACACATGCTTGACCAATACAGCGAGCTCAGCTGTTGCAGACAGGCCTAAAGCAGCGGCATGCCAGTCAACACAGTCTGCAGGCGAGCAGATCCAGGAAGGCATTCTAGTCCTCCGAGTCACTCTTGGATCGCTCTCTTCTTGGGGGGGGGGGTTTCCGCAGCTCAGCCACCAACTAAACCCCGTTCTGACCCGTGTGGAAGCGGGTCATCAATAATCACAAATCCCCCGTCACTGAGGTGGATCTAGAGTACATGCATGCGTAATGAAGAGCGTCAGACACACCCTTTTCCCTCATCTTTTCCCTCCGTGTAATGACTGTAATGGCAACAATGTGTGGCTGAACGAGAGGAGGGGCGCTGAACTCGGGTCAAACCCAGAGGAGCACAACTCTTCAGTGAGTCACCCCGTGAAAAAAGAAAAAGAAATCAGCCCATGACTGTTTTTCATTGACGCATTATTAAAGTATCTTTGCTCCACACGCCTCAAACGTATCAGCAGATAAGGGGCTGGTATTCAGTTTTAAAACTCGGTGTGATATTGTATCCAGGTGGATTGATTCTGACAGCAGAGACAGTGCAGATCCAGGATAGCCTGGTCAACGCGCGCCAGGCATGCACACCTTCTCCTCTTACAGCCGGGCTCCGGTTCAACCACGCAGGCGATGCTTTGATCCTGGAGCCGCTCCCTATAAATGATAGTGACAACGACTCAGCGCCAAATCCAGCCAGCCCGCGGCATTGGCTGGTACAAGTGGCAACTACAGTGTGGTGTCGCTACGCACCTGTCTCTCTGCTCATTGACTCAAAGAGGGTGATGCCTGCTGCAGCGTAGTCGCCAGCTGAAGGGCCAAACTTGGTCGGGTCTATATTTAAAAGGAGGGAGAGACGGAGGATACGCAGAGGAAAACTGAGAGGTTTGGATTTATAGATTCAGACGAACAGTATGCAGGACGGCAGACATATTGGTGTCTTCTCCTTCTATGTCCATATCTGTGTTCATGCAGGTACCTACAGTATATGTTTGGTGCTGGGAGGCCATATGTATGAAATGAAGATATTGTGATGCATATTTTGATTTTGAGGAACATTCACACTAAATTCATTGGGTAAAGTTAACCCAATATTCAAATATACTCGATGTATAGACCCTTTTACAGGCGACGTCATCATCATGTCACAATGTTAGCTGGAGGCAAAACAAAGGAAAAACTGGAGGCTAACACAAATCACCTCAAAGCAGTGGGCTGAAGTTACACATCCAAATTGTCATCTTGCTGTGTTGTTGCGTGGCCAGAATCGATATATCACATACATTTGAGATGACAAACTGTGATTCGATGCTCTAGAGACTTACAATATCGGCAAAGCGTTTCAGAGATGGAGAGAAAACGTTGCTAATAGATTAGCTTAGCGGTGAGCTCAATGCTCACACAGAACTTAGACTAAACTAGTAGAGAGATGGAGAGAACATGTGCAACATGTTCTCTCCATCTGTAACGCTTTGCCGATATTGTAAGACTCTCTTTCAGTCCATCTTAACACTGACACTCGCGGTCTTGGAGAGTGAGTGACTGTACATATAGAAAAACAAGCCAACAAAACTTGCTGGCCAGCGTTAGCGAACATGTTCAGAGAATTATTCTGCCTACACCGACACTCCGCCAACAGAAATACACCATCATGTTTACTAACAGAAAAGAGGTCTATTGTGGCTAGTTCTACGTGAGATGTAGTAAATGATTATATCGCGAACATTGAGTACAAATTGTCATGTCATTTTCTGGAGGGAAGCAGGCAACAGGGAAAGAGCGAAGGACTGAAGCACCAAAGCGAGTTTATACGTAACAAGATCAGAAACGATGGTGGTTCGAAAAAAGACTGCTGTGTATATGCTCGGCATTATGGTAAGAGTGTGTAAGAACTGACTTCAAAACCACCTCTGAGAGTCACTCAGACAGTATCAGGACATCCTGATGTGGAATTCAAAAATGAAAGCCCTTTAAAATGTCGTATAAGCTACGAGCAGTGTTTCCTCTAACTTCAGATTAGTTTACTAGAATGATCACGCTAGTGTGATCACACACATCAAACAGTTACTATTTTAGATATATATATCATATATTGCGGTATAGCCTAAAAACATCAAGATATTATTTCTTAGCCATATCACCCAGCCCTTGATGAAACCATATGACCCCTAAACTGGGTCCATTTTTAGTCCACTCATTTTTAGTGTGTGATGTATGTAGAGCAAATGTCAGAGATAAACACATTCATTCTGCAGCACCCACAGATCCCCTGTGATTGGCCTGGACACCCTGAAGGCTTGTTATCCATTTCTTTCTGGTAAATGGGAAGAGATACAGTAAACTGATCCAAGGTCTGTGTTAGAGCAACATTCATCCTCAGCAGCGAGCCAGATTACAGTAAATGGCTCACTTCTCTCCTTGAGCTAGTTGTATTTTGGCAGCGAGGAGCTCTTATAAAACAGCATTTTTCCCACTTAAGCACATTTACAAGCGCAGTGCCATGTGAAAAGTACAAATACAAGCACCATATGTGAACGAATCACAAAGTTTTACCACAAAAACATGAAAAGGTGAGAAGTCCATGACCCAGTTTTCCACTATCAGGAGGGGGGGAGGACAGAGAAGCCAAAGCTCTGAGCCAAGTGAAAGTCATGCCTGAATTCCTCCGGCGTGAAGCGGTCCAAGTCTGAATCCAGCACGTGGATCGATTTCAGCTCAGGCATCAACACATGTCATCATGTCTGCCATCGGAATCGAGCCCATCCGTTCGCCATCCATTTTAAACATGCATTTATCGTGGCCGGGGTCACCAGTCGAGCTGGAGCCAATCCCAGCATGCATTAGTGACAGGCTGAGTACATCCAGTCTATCAGAGGAAGAACACAGACAGACACAGTAAGATCTCCTCCTACACGCAAGTTTAGTGAACCGGAGACTCTAAAATTTCAAGTAGGTGTGAAAGTGAGTGTGAATCAAGACCCCCAGAGTCAGGATGCACCGGTTGCAAAATTCTGGGCCGTTCCCGAAATAACAATTTAGCCAACAGCCGATACCGATGTTTGTGTTTATTTTGTTTTTGCTGTTTTTGTGCCAGGGACACAAAGACCTCTTCATTATAAGAAAAAATAACTGAACTGTCATAAAATCATTCAGCATTTCATCTGAATGACGTCTCTGAATGAACACAAATTCAATCATACAAATTTATGAAACAACCTTTAATATAACCTTTCACATAAAAATATTCTTTTCTTTTTTAAATAACTGCTTCAAAAGCCTTTCAGCTGCTTTACAACAGCAGTGTTTCTCACACACAGACTTTACTCGCTCTGCTTGCTCTTACTTATTTTCTCATGGATTAACGGTTGACCAAGTATATTTGGCGAACCATTTTAGCATTTTTCATTTTCATTTTTTTAATCGTCCGAGAGAATGGCGCCTTTCGCGATCGGTTAACGAGTGGACTAGTAGCGGCAGAACACCGCCGGGGAGCAGATGGAGAGCTCCGCTCTGCTGGTGCAGCCTCGGGCCTCGCTGCCTCGCTGCCTCTGTTGGACAGACCAACGGCGGAGCTCTGGGACTACGATGCGGTGACCCTAATGTGCTGCTGCACTCTGCTCAACGGGGACTGGATCCCGGTATGGGCGACAGACTGCTGCACGGGCTGCACAGCATGGAGGATGATCCCGCTGTGATGTACAGGGTGCTGCGTCAGCCCTCATTGGACTGCAATGTATGCTTTTAATAAATCTTGTGAGCCGTAGTTTTACTGCTTAGTTTGTGGTTGAACATAACGTTCTTGTCGCTGATCTTTCTCAGAGACAGTGTAATACTCCCACATGGGCAACTTTTTCTTTCGCTTTTATTTGTAAACCAACCACACGTGCGCACGGCGCCGCCATCAGAGTCAGCCATCAGCTTCTCCTCTGAGTCAGCAGCTGGTTACTGTTGTCAAGACCGGCCACAAACACAACATTTAGCCGGCGCAAAATTGATGTATCACAACAGAAAAGCATCGGCCACTGCCATCGGCTAATGTCATCATCTGATACCGATGTTCGGCCGATAAATTGGTTGATCTCTACCCCAAAGGTTAAATCTGAAAGGTTAAACCAGGGTTGCTTTTCTGAGAACTTTATACCGTGATCTGCAAGTTTGTCAGCGATGCGGCCTTGGTGAGGGAGCGACTGTGATTCCAGTAAGTGTGTTGAAACCACCTGCTGCTGCCAGATAGTCTCCCTCCAGAGACAGCTGTGTGAATGTGCGCGCACGTATTTGACCTTATTCATTCATGTTTGCGTGTGCACTTGCGTGTGTCTTTATGTCCGTGTGTCAGAGCATCCAGCTCACGCATTCCTCTCCGATAGAGTCAGTGCTCAGGAGGAGACCCGGCTGCCTGGACTACTGAGAGTGTCAGGACGGTGAGGGAAACAAGAGAGGAAAAAGAAAGTGAGCGAGGCTGGCGCAGAGGAGCACTTGGTATTACGCCACACACACAAAGTGATGCACCCCTGCAAAACCTCTGCTGGATCCTGAAGGCAATTTCCTCCTGTGGGTCAGCCAGGAATCACTTTATAACTCAGGGACAGCAGTTGATTGCCTATGACACATGTACAGGTGTACCTCCCCCCACCGAGGACCCCCTGTCCTGAGCCCTGAGGACGTCTCTTGGCAGCTTCTTTCTGATCCCGGTTCTCCAACCAGCGTTGGTCTTCCTCTCGTCCAGGAAGCCTCTGCCTGGGAGGCCTGATTTCACCGGGGCTCAGGGTTGGATAAAGGAGCTGGATCTCTGCTATTGCTCCACACGCGTCGTTCGTAATGAAAGATTCAGCTTGTTTTGCAATATTTTGTACGTCAAAGTCACCGTTCATTGTTTTTATTATTTTCAGCTGACCTAGAAAAATGACATCCATCCTGAGGAAAGCCCAGCTGGTTTAATCCAATCAGCGCTGCAGTGGAAAGTAAACCCAGACTAATACTGAACATACTGATATTGGCAAAAGAAAAACAAAAACATGATGATGATTTATTAGCCAAAAAAAAAGACACTACAGCAACACTAACAACAAATATTACAGTAAACTTCACTGGAAATTAAATCAGTATCAATAACAACGATAACTTTGTGACTGTGATGAGCACCTGGAAACCCTGAAGATTATTTAGTTATCCATTTCTTTCTGGGAAATAGAAAGAGAAACAGTAAACTATCTCTTTCTTCAATGACTCTTTAGCTGCTACAGAGGCAGCCAACTAGAATTTCCCCTCCAAGCCGAAGGCCTTCCAGCTGCCAGCCGGCTGCCAGCCAGTTCCCAACCAAATTCCAGCAACCCAAACTAAAAAAATCAAAGTACACATCAAATACATTTTTTCCAAAGACGGTTTCTATCATTCTTCATCATGGGGGACTTTTATTGTGAAGAATATAGGAAATGAAATGTGTTTATCCCCAGTTTTACAGCCGCTCCTTTGACCTCCTGTTGACCTTTATAATGGAGACAAACTTGACAAACCGAGTCAAGCCAAGCCAGCATGTGTATGGAAAAGGGGCTTCTGTCTGCTGTTTGGTGCTGGACAGGTAGCGTACAGTGGGTTTATCAGAACTTTGTCAATGAAAACAGCTGCCTGCTCAAAAGTAAGCTATGAGAGTGAACTATATCACCTAGAATGGCACTCGGAGAGCGCAGATCTCTGCCAAGGTGCGTGACTTTAAAAACAGATCACAGCTCACAGCTGGCGGTACCGTGAGGTGGTCGGCTTATTATTAACACAGTGTGTTTCCGTGTAACGTATCGGCGGATGCCTCTCTCATTCAGTAGCCTTGTTATGTCTGTATAACGTTACACTACGTTGTCTGTCATCCCGTCATCTATCGCTTTTTTCTTTCTCACCGCGGACGGACAGCAGCTCCCGCTGCACCTCGATGTCTCGCCACACATCCACACAGGTATCTCTCTGCTCTCAGAAGGAGGAAGAGGCGGTGTCACGCGTCATCAGTTACACTGTGCATGTGTTACACCCTGTGATCTTAATGTTCGGGCTGATTGGAATCCGTAAAAATAATCCTGAATCTGGATCATGATCCGGATCGCCACCAAAATCTAATGGATTGTTCATTGTGCCACACCCCACCCCTCCAAAAAATGTCATTCAAATCCACCGCAAACTTTTGTAGTAATCCTGCTAACAGACAGACAAACAAACCAACGCCGGTGAAAACATTACCTCAAGGCCTAGGGGAACCGCAGACTAATCATTGTTAATATAAAAATATTGATTATAGCTGCTTTAAATTAGACGGCCTTTAATGACTATTCAATTATTTACTCATACTTTTAAAGTCCATAAGTAATAACATAAAATATCAATACACTGGCTGACGTAGAAGCAGTTGTGCTCTAATGGAGAGTTTCTGATCCTGGTCTCTCAGTCTGAGTGTTCTCTCAGCTGTTCAGAGCAGCAGCATTAGCATAATGTTGGACGCTTTCAGCTTAACTGAAAAGTCAACAGTGATTTTTCAACATAAAGTGAACTTGTGAACTCTTGTCATCTTAAGTTTGTTCCAGGAGATTTCCCCTCCCTCTCCACTCATCCAGCCTCCCTCTCTGGCTTCCTACCTAGCGGTTGACTCTCTCCAACATCAAACCCAACAGTCAAACCGCAGCACAGCAACCAATCCTCGTCCCAGGAGGGTTGGTGTTTGATCTCCACGTTGTCGCGGCTCACAGGGGAAACACATGCAGACAGAACCCAGAACTGGATTCCGCTTTGTGTTTTTACAACCCAGTGAGAGACGTGATTCTTACAACATCAGTCTGCAATAAAGTATACGAGTATTTCACTTTATGTATAACATCGAAATGGATTCCAGGAAGGTTAAAACATGTCACATCAGAGCTACGTAACTGCATGTAGCGCCGCTACGTCATGTTATATTACAACACGTGTTCAGACCTACCGCTTCTATCTTCTTTTTACGCTTTTCATCGATTAAATAGAGGCTGTAAATCAGCGGATAATTGGCACACGTTGATTTTTTACCCCTATGCAGGAACCATACGACCTTTGACCGCAAACCAGAGCTGACTGGAGGAAGATGAATGGCGTCAAATGATATATTCTGAATACTTTAAGTGCAGCTTAATGGCCCTGGGTTGAGGTTCCTGTGCTGTACATTACATCACCTAATTAATGCGGGCTAAACTATGCTGCGTGTTCGCAAATGTGACAGCTTGACGACTGTTTTCATGTGCGTGAGCCAAGCGGCGCTGGGTGTGTCGGGTGGAAGGGCTCCAGCTGAGTCCACGTTTCCCCCTCAACTTATACGGAGTCATGAAACCTGCAACGGTGCTAATGTTGTTATTCGGATGGGGAGAGCTGCTCAAGTGTTTAGTTTCATTTGAAAATGAAATAAAAAAGAGTATCCTAACCCAATAAAGAGCGGGACAGTCATATAGGGGGGATTTTCACTTCGGGCGCCGCAAAAATGTTTTATGGAGCTCATCTTAAACATCCAGTTAGATTCAAAACAACTTCCCTTTGGATGGAAAACAGACTTGTTGGAGGTGGATTACCTACAGTACTACCCCCTTCTCCCCAATATCCCTTTACCCCCTAAAACTCCTCCATGTCTTTGACTTCTATTTTCCCCCTCTGTGCACCCCAACGTTCTGTAAAGATTGCCACCACATGTTTGAGAGAGGGATCCTACAACATGTCTGGCTGCGGGGCCTCTGGCTGATATGCATGCTGGGCCTCTCTGTGCTCGGTAACCTTGCTCGGTACTTTACCTTTACATCAACATGGCACCGGGCCCACATCGCCCGGGGATCTCTGCTTTCTGTCTCTACACCTCATCCATCCAACCCCCCCACCCACACTCCACCCCCCGTCAGCCCAGCGCTGATCCAAGTCTTCCCCTCGCTATACATTTTCACCTGAACCCTCCTCCGTCCCCCCCACGCTGTTCACCCCCTGAACAATAGAAAAACTCCAACCTGATTCCAACTGTTTCTCATTTTCTAGTGTCGACCTTTCATCAAGTTAACTGTACGTGCTCGTTTGCTGACAGTAAAAGGAGAGAAAACAATCCTGTGACAGGCTACAGTTACAGTAAATACATTTGTTCCAGCTATAGCAGTGACAGGAGACAAGGTCGTGTTCAGGGACAGACCTACTGGTGGAAGAGGAGGGGAACTTTGTATGTGGGTTCTCTTTCCAGTCACTGAATAATAGCATCAGTAATATTGTTTAAAAACACAGTATAGGAAGTGCTAAAAGTATGCCTACTGAAGTAGTTTTGTTGCCTAAAATTAAAGTAGTTTTGCTGCATTTTTTGTTTTGTTTTGTTTTGTTTTAATTCAAAACGTTAGCCATGTATTTAAAACTGCGAACGCAATCTGGGAAAAAATGTTTCCCTCGAAACGTAATTGAGAATGCAGTTTGGTTGTATGGGAACTAGGGCTGTCAATCAATTAAAATATTTAATCACGATTAATCATGATTGTCCATAGTTAATCGGGATTAATCACATTAATCACACATTTTTATCTGCTCAAAATGTACCTTAAAGTGAGATTCGTCAAGTATTTAATACTATAAAATATACTAAATATTGTCCAGAAACCCTCACAGGTACTGCATTTAGCATAAAATATAAAATATGCTCAAATCATAACATGGCAAACTGCAGCCCAACAGGCAACAACAGCTGTCAGTGTGTCAGTGTGCCAATGAATACTATCAAGAGGACCATGTCCTAAGTTGCTCCTGCAGTTTCTGCTTGTAGCAAAACATCTCTGATTTTTATTTCACCTTAACACATTATTATCTCGTTAACTTTGACAGCCCTAATGGGAACGCAATTTTGTAGGAGACGAGGTTGTTTTTTTTAAAATGTTCTTTATAGCATAATCTAAAAAAAAAAACTAAATGAAATTACAAAATTGAAAATGACACTTTTACATGATCAGGTCTGGGCAAAAACATGATCATTAGCTTTTATATTGTGTTTCTGTGTAAAAGACATTTTACTTTATTGTCTTTGGTTCAGGAACGATACACAGTACTGTGGTTTGCAGCATGATTTGTTTTTCTTTGCAACATTTTCATGTTGTGTTGTGTGTAATGTAATCCAATGTGGGATGCAAAAAATCATAATTTGAGAGCATGCATTGTGAAAAAGATTTTAAAAAACAAATATCAGATATACAGGAGGTATATTTCATGGGAAAGATAATGTATATTGAACCATCCAGGAGGCCTCTATCCCCCTCCAGCCCCCCCACCTCGTAAACCCCTGCAGAGAGACAGACTTCACCGCAGCAGATCTGACCAGCAAATAAAGCACAAACATCATTTGTTCTTTTTATTCCAGCAGCTCCTCCTGATGTGATCGACTCCCTTAAACAACAGCAGACTGACGGAGTCGTGTGATTGATAAACGGTGAGCTGTGAACCACCAGGATGAGTCAAACATAAATGTGAGAGTGTTGTGCTGCTCGCTACTTAATGCATCTTTTGGCGAGAACGTGTTTCTATAAATGTATTTGTACTCTTTCCAACTGTGTGCATGTGTGTGTTTTGTTTCAGTTCCTGGTTTGAATTAAAGACTTCCCGACACAATTGAAACAATATATATAGCTCCCAGCCAGAAGTGTGTAACTCTGCTCTTGATTCGAACAACACACTGACCCACGTGCACGCGGCCACGCTACATTGGTTTTATATTTTACAGCTGATTGCAGTTACCTCTCGTTAGTGCAACCAAAAAGAACAAAGACAGAAAACCCAACTAGAGCACCTCATTTACCAACACATTCAACATGTTGCCTCTCTAATGGAGTCCACTTTCCTGCTTCAAACTCCACGGTACTCGCCAAATAGATAAAGTTGTGAAATTGAAAGTCATTTGCACAAAGTGGTTCAGTCCCAATCCAATAACGCTTGTCCTTCTTTGAGATCACTGGCACATTACGTAAGTGGAGACTGTGGTAATGATGTTTCCACATTAAACAGCAACCTGGCGGTGGATACTGGGAGGTAACAACTAACCAGACGGAGAGATAAAGGAGAATTTACAGTAGTAATGCAGAAAAGGCCCCAAAGCTCATTTCCAGATGATGTGGAAGTGATGAAAGGGAAGTGTTTTTGGCTTTTGCACTGCAAGAGAAAGCAGCTAATATGGACGGACAATGGTCCGCAGCGTAAAGGCCAGGTAAAAACATTAGTCTAATACTTTGGTTTATGACAAAATACCTGCAAACATAATGACAGTCCCATCAGCCATACTTCCCAACCCTCCCAATATTTCCGGGTGTCTCCCGTTTTCCTCCCGGGGTCACAATTCTCCCGTATTTATCCTGATTTATGACACATTTTCCTTTTTGTTATCTGTTTTCTGGCACTGTACAGCATGTCAAAAAGGTCCTGACACACCAAGCCGACGGTCGGCCGTCGGTCAGCCTAGTTTTTCCGGTGTCCCGCAACGTCGCCTCTAGTCTGCCTGTGGTGGAATTTTTTCGGCCGATTCATCGTGTTGAATTGGCGGCGGAGCTCGTCGGTGAGAGAAATCTCTCTGATTGGCTGTTCAGCGTTAACGGACGTGAGGAAAGCAAGCCAACGAGTAAAGTCAAGAGGACATACACAGAAGGCTCTTCTCATTTTTCATCTTCATGTCATCTGATCATTCCAATACACGGTTCATTCACAGCGACATGAATGATGAATACAGACTACCGCGACCTGCTGGTGTGGAGAGTTATTTCCTCTCACGCAGGCGCAGAACGTACGTGGTAGTCGGCTGTCGGTTGTAGTCTTTGCGGTGTGTTTGAGTGCAACTTTTTGGCCAAGACAAAGGTGATGTAAGGCGAGGCAACAGTCGGCTTTCGTCGCAACTAGTTCTTTGATGTCGGGTTGGTGTGTCTGGACCTTAAGGGAAAGAAATACTCAAACACATTTCAGACGTCCTGGAAAGAAGAATTCCTGTTTCTTATGGACAGTTTTAAAGGAAAGGGGCATGCATTTCGTCAAATCTGCCGCGTCAGTGTTGTTAATATTTTGTTATTTTCATTCTTTAAAAGTCCCCAGAATGCAGAAATGTCTCTGAAACTCAATTTTTTCCCAGAGCAGGACCCCCAGACCTCCCACTTTGGTTTCAAAATCCTCATGATTTGAGGTCTCAAGGTTGGCAAGTATGCCATCAGCCTCAGCTGTATTTACTGTAACAAAATGGGCAACACTTTACAATACAGACAAAAAATGTGAGTAGTTACTACGGAATGAGGAGTGAGGAACGACGATGAATGAATGGTTAATGAGTAGTTCCTGAACGAGTCTAGTTCAATGACTGTACAGTAGATAATGGTGAGTTACTAGAGAACAGACTGGGAGATGGTTATTAGGTAATGAACGGCAACATCAGCCAGCAAGCTACAGCAGGAGAACCAACACACAACTACACTGTGGTGTTCTGTTGAAGTTATTCCTACAGGATAAATATAGAGACGGGGCAGAAGTACATCACGTTATACATCACTGTTTTATCTGTAAAGGCTTCAGCATATTTTCATGGTTGTGTCATACAGAAAAATGCTTTCTTGTACTACTGACTCACTGTATCGTAGTTTTAGCATTCCCAGCTGTTGGCACAATTTTACTTTTTAATCACCAGAGGACACTAAGGCTGCATTTTCAAATGATGTTCACTTCTCTCATAGAGGCTATGGCTTTTTTACAATATAAAAGTGACATATGCTCATTTTCAGGTTCATACTCGTATTTTGTGTTTCTACTAGAACATGTTTAAATGCTTTAATATTCAAAAAACACTTTATTTTTCTCATAATGTCTGTCTGAATATACCTGTATTCACCCTCTGTCTGAAACGCTCCGTTTTAGTGCCTGTCTCTTTAAACGCCCAGATACACCAACCCGACATCAAAGAACTAGCGGCGATGAAGGCACCTTACGACAATGAGGACATTTTCCCAGTAGTTCCTGAACAAGTCTGATTCAATGACTGTGTGTCTGGCCTCTCCGGTCCAGCATTCACTGCGGGGCCGTAGGTTTCCACCCTGTGCTGCTACGCAGCACACACCGGCTGTGAACGTTTCGTCCTCCGCACGCCGATGGCCTCATTAACGTTATGGTTCCCTTCATGGTCAGTTTGTAGTGTCTGTCGTCCGACTATCTGTCGGTAACACGGCGCTGATACGCCAAAATGAACTGCGACAAGCCTACCGTTGAGTCGCCTCACATCGCCTTTGTCTTTGCCAAAAAGTTGCACTCGAACACACCGCAAAGACTACAGCCAACGTATTCATCATTCAAAAAGGGAAACCGGAAGACCGAGGACGGCGGATATACTGACGACACCAAAACTGTCCGACGGCCAACCGCTAGCTTGCTGTGTCAGGACCTTAAAACCCCCTCCTGTAAAAGCCCAGTCTGCTCTGATTGGCTTGCAAGAAAAATATGGCGCACCTTTGTAAGGTAGTTCTCAAGCTGTGTGCGATATATTCTAATGAGTCTGCATGTGACATAGGAACAGGAGCCAAATCTGAATGGCTTCATGTATCACACGTTTTCTGATCTAGACAGTCCACAAAAAACTGACTGTGGGTTGGTAGCCACTCCTGATACCCAGATGGATGAGCACGAGCACTGAAGGAGTGAGTTTTTCATGATATGTCCTCTTTAAGTTATTGCTCTATATATAAGATCCAATAAAACGGGTGAGCAACAGATAACCTACAGAAGCATACTGGGAAGTTAGTTCTGTGTATTATCTGTGGTGACAGAGTCCATGGCCATAAAAGAGAAATATGAAGTGTGCTCTCTCCCTTCGGACTTCTCCAGGAGCACTCTTTCAGGAGGTCCAGGTTGACGAATCAAATTCCCCGTACAGATTTACAGGGCGCGCTGCTGTGAGGAAAAGTATGCAGAATTCTTGTGCGCGATACATTCATCACAAGATGAGCGTGTAATCCGTGCCTGCTGGGAAAGTAATCTCTCCAAGCTGTTCTGTGGGATGAGGAGGTCCCTCTGGACGGAGACATGTCATGCAGCGTATCTGCTGCCATTTTGTCAAACTGCACGTCGTTAGCAGCTACGCTTCGCATCATTAACTTTAATCAACCACTCGCACACTTCGCTTCGCTTACACGCCGTCGCTTCAAACCCGTCCTTTAGTGCTCTCCACTATCATGTCTTGGTGCTCACCACAACGTGACCCCCCCTCCCCCCACCCGTAACCCTGAGACGGGTGGTTATGACGGGCAGCCGTCATCACCTCTTGTTTATTCAATCTCAGAAGCCCACTCGTCTCTCCCAGGACTCGATCTTTGACTCCTTTATGGAGGTCTGCTCTTCTAGGAAAGCCCCTCTGGACCCGGCAAAGAGACACCACAAAAACAGAAAGCAGGACGCGCAGATAACCAACACACACATGGGTTGAAGCATGCCAGTCCTCCCAGAGGATTCAGGATGTTTTGGCTGAACAAACACAACCTTGTTTATGCTGTGAGGTGGCGGTCAGCAGTTTAGAGATTCAAAGAATTTTTTTTTTTTGCTGCAAAAATGATTTAGGAAGACAACATGAGTGCGAAACCACAGAAATCCCTCCAAGGTGAATCTTTTTTTTCCTTTACTTGAACTGTCCTTGTTGTCCACATCACCCATGTGCAGTTTTGCGCAACTTGGAGACCACGAGATGAAGACGGATATGGCCATATCAGGTGCTCTCCAAATGCTCTCTGCTCTCTGGTGCAGAAATATTACCCAAACACTCAAGGAGCCTCCGGCCTCCCAGATCCAGAACACGGCGAGGACAGAAAACAACACAGAGAAGAGAACGATCTGGGACATCTGCAGAGGACATGCCGCAGAAAATAACAAACAAATGAGAGAGGAGTGATGCAAGTGTTTTGTGGTCGCGAAAAGAATGCTGCAGAACAATAGCCAAGACAAGAACATTATGCACTTCCGTAGTAAACACGCCCACTCGCAGACATTTGCATGAATATTGTATATACACGCTGATATCAAGCAGCAGTAAATCAGCTGGATGACTGTTTGAATAGTCTGAGTCACTGTGGTCGGAGCCAGAGGGACACTGTGGTGGTTTATCCTCAGTACGGTCCTGATAGTAAACATGTGGACGAGCCACACTCCCACGCAGTGATCACCCACCTCCGTGTCCTCCGTCGGGACACTGAACATTTCAACTGCACGTCTCTGAGCCTCGGAGTGATTTTCTTACCTTAAACCTCCATGTCTCTGGGACACACACGTCACACCACAGTGTATATTGGATTAAGTGCAGCGAGAGATACGACAGGTGACCACGGTGTGACCCGGTACGCCTCCTCCTCCCTCCTGGAGGCCCTCAGACAAAAATCATACAGCTCCTCTCCTCCTGTCTGTCTTTCCGTCTGAGAGAAATGGAGACTGTTTGGTCTCAGGCCATGAACACACCTGTCTCAGGGGTGATTCATTTCATTTTGCACTATTTTGCACCTGCAAAATATTTCTTTCCACGTTCACTTCTAGTGTCATGAAGGCTGGATTTATCAAACTTCTAGGAATTGCACGTAGGAGTAAAAAGGTTCCCCACTGAAAGGTAAGTATGAGCCACTTAAGACGCCAATATACTTCTTCAGAACTTCTTGTCGGATGGTATGAACTAGCGGTAGACGAATAATCGGTTTGGCGGATTAATCGTTGCCGGAACTGGTTACTGATGATGGTCGATGGCTGCACAGCCGCCACCAGTAATGAAGGGACGTACATCACTGTTTTGCATGAAGGCTCCGTACACAAAGTCAAGGCAGAGGGGGAGAAAAAAATTCTCTTGCCCATTGCAAATAAATAGAAAATCTTCCAATGATGTAATCAACTAAATCCCACTTCAGGATGTTCTCTTACGAATTATTAAATTCGGAGTGATAAAAAACGGATTTATTAAAAACGGCGTAAGCAAGAGTAGCCGACTAGGCTGCTGCAGATGTAAAGAAGATGTCGGCCGATTAATCGGCTATTGGATTTTTTCTGCTCTAAACTATTGTTATTATAATCAGCCTTTGAAAATCCACTATCGGTCCTCCAGGTTTCCCCTCAACTCGTGTCTCGTTTTCTCATTGGCTGTAGCTCCCCGACAGGTCCAGATATTAAGCCTGATAGATGTCTGGAATGCGTCTGTGATGCATCGACGAGACTCTCGGCTTGCGTCTTGAACAGTTCACACATATCGCTCGAGCGCAGAGCCAACGCTGATTCGCCTCTGATCCGGGGCTTTTTGTCGTGGAGCCCCAAAAACTGTCGGCGAGTTGTGTAGTGTGAACTAGGTTTAAGCTGTGTTAGAACTTTTTCATTCTTCACACATAAGAACAACCGACTACAACGCTATGAATGTCTTGTAGGACAGACTTTATGAAAGTGTGTGCTGTTGTTCCCATATTGAAACGATATTGTGCCCCCCCCCCTCCCTCACTATGACGGGCAGCCTTCAAATGTGGCCGTTTTGATCAGCTATAAACACTTTTTTATTTTCGAAAACAACAACTATGTTTTCTAGTTTTACCCAGCCAGCTTGTAAGTGATCACATGTATTTTCTGAGCAGAAATAACCAATCAGACACAAGGATTTACTCCACATCTGTCTCATTCTCTGACAAAATCCTCATATCTATACATTATTCAACAAAGGCCTGTATGGTTTATAGTTTTCTGTATAATTTAAGCATCTCCAGTAGCAGGTAACACAAAATAAATAGTTTAAGTATCATAAATTAACCTAAATAAAGACAAAAAGAAACAGGAACATGGTGGAAAGTCTGCTGCTGGTAGAGGAGGAACACCAAAGAAAGTGGAATCTAGTATGACATCGACAACTACAGACAAAAAGATGCATGTAAGTAGACAAAATCAAGAAAAAGTCTTGTTTTTTGCATGGCTGAGAGTGCAAATAAGAGGTGTTATATCTAGGAAAGGCGTTAGCCAACAGCTTACAAAAAAGACCCTGACAGGCAGTATTTTTTTAGTACTTGATATTATTATTTTTTATCTTTCACTTATGTTCACGTATCACTGCTGGCAGTTTGATAAATACGAGCCCTGTTTGATACGCCAACCCGGAGTACAGGATGTAAATCCACACACACTCATGTACACACACATGCGGTAAGTCAAAGAGCTGAATCCCAGACAACGAGATGATTTATGTGGCGGCGGTGGACGTACCAAAACCACACACATCAACTCACAAAACGCTTCCACAGGAAAAAACCGAAGGAGACATGAGACGGATGCTGTCGGCCATCGAGGAAGAGGGAAGAGGAAGAGGATGTTGCCAGCGATCCCCGCCGGACACCTGGCACGGCCATCAAACCTCCTCGCCGTGCCAGGAACCCTGTGATAGCCTTTATTGGTCATCTCATCGCCATGTCCCCCTTCACTATAAATAACCCGCTCTATGAGTCTATTGTTCCTGGAAGGACCTTCCCATGCCCCCCCACCCACATCCACCGACATGAAGGGAAGACCACACTTTCACCCCATTGACTGGTCGTGTGTTTGTGTACTGGGGCGACGGCGTGTCTGCGCTGCAGGTGGGAGCCTGGAAGGAGAGGAGCTTCAGGACGGTACTGTGAGACGGGACAGGGATGGGGACTTCCCCAAAGTAAATTTTTACTTATATACAACCTATAAAAATAGTTTTATTTATTAGTGGTTATCAAATAACCAAAAATTAAGTTAATTGAAGCAAAACTAGCAGCCACTTGCAAATTTTACCAGCATTTGGCTGGTGGCTTGTGCTATTTTCAACCATGACTGTAACCCAACTACGGAATACACGTCACAAACGTCAACAAAAAACATGTGACAATTGTCACATGACAAACATCACTAACACCGGTCAACAACACAGGTCTCAAACACAGGTCTCCTGATTAAACATCCGCTGTTCGTTGGCCCCATCCATCTCCACCTCCCCTCTTTTTTAGTTGCTAGATTTACCAGCCCAACATAGCATTTGTTTTGCCCAGAGGCCTGTACTACAAAGCGAGTTCAACATACCCAGGGTATCTTCTCGTTATCTGGCTTCACTAACCCTAACAAACGAGATCACGCTAAGCGGTCCTACGACGCTGGTTATCCACTCGGTAAATCAACCCAGGGTTTCTCTTATGAGCGCGTTCACATGAACGGGGCGGTGTCTGCAGTTTATGACCAATCACAGACATGGACATGTCTACAGACAAACAGACAGAGCGGCACATTTTACAAAGGAAAAGTAAATTATATTAGACACATACGAAGAAGTTAAACACTTAATCCAGAGTAAAAGTAACACAGTTGAAGCTGCCAAATGCAGGAAGAACAGCTGGTAAAAGGAAAAACTCCGGATGTGTGAATGCGTAAATTAAAAGACTTATTAATTTAACGGAACACTCAAAAGTCAGATATAGTCGTTTAGATATAAATAGCTTTACGACATGTAATGGATGAATGAATTACACTTATCAAACATTATCAAAGTTGCAGCGTGTGTGACGATTTAAACCTTCTTTCAGCTGCGTCCCCGTCTAATAAATATAAAAACATAATTCAAAGTGGTAAACACCCACAGAATAAATCCAGCTGTCCTTTCTGCATCTGTCAGTTTAAACTGTGTTGTCTTTAGCTGGATTATGACTTAAACTTCTTTGCATTTGTGTAATATTTCCGTACGATCCGCGCACTGAGCTTTGATTGGTCAGTAGGCGATGCTTTCATACGAGTTGATCTCTTATCTGGAACATAACCTGCTCGGGAGCAGGTTAGCCGTTCAGCACAAGTTACCATGGTGATCCACCCCGGTAAGAAGTGATCCACCTTCGTAGGACAGAAAACCCATTGTTAACCCTGAAGTTACCTCGATAACCGCAAATCCTGCTTTGTAGTCCAGACCTCTGGTCAAGCCTTATTGTTGATCCCTGTCAGACAGTCTGCTCGACAGGATGCTTCCAGACGGGGTCAGGTGGATGATGTTACAGTGAGCTGATAGCTGTCATAACGTCGCCCTGTTACCGGAACCTCTTCAGCATTTTACAACATACATCTCCTTCTAACTCCATCTCTCTCTTTACGATTGCCAAATGTATACAGTATACAAGTGCTGAGTCTGCAGACTTTGTTTTCCCATTAGTCTTAATGGCAGGTCTGAAAAAAACGTCCTTTGTTCAAGGGTCCTTAGAAAGAGTCCACCGGAACATCGTAATGGCTGCATGCTATTGAACATCGAGTTTCCCCTTGTACTAATTAACTTCCTTTATCCATACTGTGCCAGTGCTTGTTGCTTGATGTAATTATAATGAAATCCACTAGATGGGGTGTTGGTCTTTGGTGCACTGTGCCCAAATAAATCTACCATATCATCCTGGCTCAATTTCAAATATAAAACAACAGGATAATAATGAATAATAGTGATAACAAGTCTCTTTCTAATTCTCCCAAAGCAGACTCTGACAATATCTGAGTGTTTTAAAGAGCATTTTACCCGAAGCTGGAAGTGCTTTGTGGTGGATCTGACAACATTATGAGGAATCTAAATTACTGCCACATTCATTATAATTCTCCAAACCCACCCACTCCTCCTCCTCCTCCTCTACTCCGTCTCTGTGTGAAGTTCAGAGAACTGTGATTGAACTCTGCCTCGTAAGCCAGCTCTGGTTTGTTCTGATCCGCTGGTGTTGTTGTTGTTTGTATGTGGATGGAGCCCCCCGGTCCAACCAGAGTCAGAGGGTCTTTAGAGGTTCTTAAACACTCTTAAGAGCTCCAGTCTGTCTCCTCTTGACTCCTCACGGTATGCGGATGGAGGCCTGTCTTCGGGCTGCGGCGTTTGTGGGAACCAGAGTCCTGCCAACAACTATACGACGTTCCTGTCAAAGAACGCAGCATGTTTGTGTTCATATAATCTCAGCATGTGTGTGTGATCGCATGTCTGATGTGTGTGCATGTATATGTGAGTCACAGCGGGCTTGCATGTAGATTGTGCGTCTTCGTGTGATACAGAGCTTATGGCTCTGTGTGTGTATTGTGTTTATAGCCTGCGGTTCCCCTTGTCTCTATCAATCAGAGGGTTTTATACCGAAGGTCTTGGAGACTATTAGCTACCGCAATCAAACCGAGGATCCTAACTCATCTCTTACACGTTGCTTTGTGATGACTTTAATCTGGCATCCATCCCTCAGAAACCCACCCACCTCCTCCTCTCCGTGCTTCTGGGGCCGCAATTCAGGGACCGTAAAACATGGTGTACCCGAAATCTCTGATGATGTCATGAGAACAGTGACATCAAATGAGGGAAAGTGTCAAAAGTGTTTCTCACCACTTTGAAATACTACAAGAAAGCTCTGCTGCTTGAACTTGAATTAACTACTTGGGGTAAACAGCAACAGGCTGTAAACACACTCATTAGCAAACAGTTGCTTATTTACACATCCGGCCGATACAGAGCAACATTAGCATTCATTCTGAGTCGTGTTTCTCGCTATCTGATGAATGCAAATCCAATATTCACTCTGCTTTTAGCTCTGCTCTGATTTCCACCACTCCTTCCCCAGTGAGAGTGAATCAAAACACTAAAGTTGCGAGCCATAAAAACCAAAACAACAAGTTTAAAGATGCTAAAAATCTCCATAGAGCTGAGGGGTGATAATTCTCTGAATTTGTCACTACGAGTGACACCTTTCAAATACAAGTACTGATCCATAGTTAAAATAAAAATATCAATAATAGCAGCTTTAAAGGAATACTTCACCCACTAAATGACTATTAGTAAATCAATTACTCGCCGTGTGTTACCTTGAATTCTTGAAGAAAACTTTTTCTCTCATGCCTCCACAGTAAACGAAGAATCAAAAAACAGAGAAAAGTCTTGATGAATTGAAGTAAATGGAGGCCGCGTTTAACAATAGTAAAACTCAAACTCAACAAACTCTCACACAACTTGTACAGTATGATCATAAGACTGTATATAAGAAGTGGACGTAGTCACCGTGACGTCACCCAATGGTTTGCGGACTGCTGTTTCAAAGCCTCGAGTTCATCATTTTGGTCATCCCCATCTTAGTTTTTTGCAACCAGAAGTGACACGAGAGGGAGGAGCTAAGTACAACCGAACACTAAAGGACATTTTTAGGCGACCAAAATGTTATAATTAACTTTGATGAACTGAAAACACACTGTGAAAGGGTTAAAGTTGTAAGGCGAAAACACGGACAACTCCCAGACCGGACAATGCCGTGGTAGCGACCTGTCAATCACAAGGTATCCCCGCCCTAAAGCATCCCCTGCTTTATGGTCTATTTGACTCTAAATGGGACCATAATTTACTAAATGAACATCATGCTGTATTGAAGAAGACTTGAAACTAGCGATTGAGACCATAAACTCATGTTTACAATGTTTACTGAGGTAATAAATCAAGTGAGAAGTAGGCTAATTTTCTCATAGACTTCTATACAATCAGACTTCTTTTAGCAACCAGAGGAGTCGCCCCCTGCTGGCTGTTAGAGAGAATGCAAGTTTAAAGCACTTCAGCATTGGCTTCACTTTTCAGACCCGGAGGTTTCCCACTGGATTTGCTCTGGAGTGATAGAACATACCTATTAATGTGTGCTTGTGAAATCAGCTGATCAAAGTCAAAGATGGAGTAATTATGTGAGTGTTTAACAGCCTATTATTAATACTCCTGCATGTCATATTTCAGAGTGAAGGGGAAGCATGACGTTGTACAGCGTGTCAGATTGTGTATTATGAAATATGCTGTATGGGTGTGAAGTGGCAAAATAAAGAAAATTTTGTACTTAGTCATAAACATGTCTGGAAGAGTCACTCCAAAAGTACAGTGACTTTTACTGATCAGTGAGTCAGTGGTGGATTCATATCCTGTCTGATGCCAGTTCATCAATGAATGGTGTCTGAGGGAGCACACCCATAGGAATATCAGGAATACAACCATATTTAACTAATAACCATATTCCATGTTCTCTGATAGATAAATAAAACACATGTGCGTCTCATTTCCCAGAACACAGGAAACAGGAAGTTCGAGACAGGAAGATAGCGCGATGACCTTAATTCCGCTTCAAGTCCCCGATCCAAAAGCTAAAAGTGTTTAAATGTTGTGAGCGGATCCAAAAATAACGTGTGTTTCTCATTTTCTTTTCATATTTGTACCTCAAGGAAAAAACAAATACCATAACCTAAAATCAAATCTAGGGCTGAGGGGGAACAAAAACTCATCTGTTCCACGTTTAATCCAGTTGTTCCATAATGTCTTTTACCAGGATTTTAAATTTGACTAGGTAAACAGGAAACGTGTATCCCACGCCCTCAGGAAGAGATTATCACTCGTTTTGTGCAATTCATTATTCCACCCACACACACACCCATGATGCTTTCCACCATAACGCTGGCGCTCTACCCGCCACTGGACTGTAGGAACATGTAAATGAAACACTTATAATCCGCTTGAATCCCACTCGTTTTCTCATTTAGCTAAATTGAAATCCTCTCCTCTCCTCTCCTCTCCTCTCCACCATTCCTGCCATCAACCATGAAAGAAATAACCACTGTTGCTGCTTTGTATATCTTGTGGAAGTCCCAGATATGTCAGAAAACCAAACGGCATCATGTTTGGGTTCATAACATCACCCGGCGGCGAGCTGTATTCTCATACAGTGCCTTTGCACTGACTCTATCTAGCAAGCCATATGTCGCTACTGCGGTATGAACCCAAAATAAACAGATTGTGCTGTGATTTAATTACAATAAACAGATCAAAATTATGCCGAAATAACAACATAATGATGCCGATTTGTAAAAAGTATGAATTCAGGCCATGTCAGGTCTGTCCACAAGACGACAAGCAAACAATTTTTAAAATGCTTGTTTTCTGAATGGAGTTTGGATCAATCAGTGGCAGGCTATGCAGCTGCTCCATCAACACTCAACATAGAGTCATCTAGGCATAAATACGGCAACGAGGTTGTTGTTTCTACCACAAACAGTCTGTGGTTTATACACATACATTTATACACAGTCAGTGTCTATTCACCTCTTTTCATTGACTTTGTATGTAATCGCGCCGCACGAAAAGTTTGCTTCGCTCTTTGTGCAAACACACCATGAGGGTGACCAGACGTCCTGAAAATCCTGTCCTGTTTGCCCCCAAAATTAGACTAAAGCTGAGTTTTGATTAGTTATAGCATAATAACACTGAAAGTGAAACATGATTTTGGTGTGCGGGCACTGCTCTGTCCGTAGCCTACATGAATTATGGCTGTTGTAGTTTTATTTAGCCGTGTACAGTAGTGCTGCGAATTGACAAACTCTCCTCTCCTCTCCTCTCCTCTCCTCTCCCACTATATTGCCAGTTCCTTCCACTCTTCTATTATTGTTCACCCGGTGTAAAATGAACACTCCCAAAACAGGTTTGAAGTTTTGTTAGTTCATGGGCGTCACCACACCCCACGTCTCTCTCTGTCTCCCTGCCTTCCTGTGGAAATGGGATCATTTAGTACGAGGCGAGATAAGCTGAGTGGACGGGCTGAGTGACGGCGTTTTGTTTAAGGTCTGACGCACTCACTGAGAGGGAGGGGTCACAGGTCAGACTGAGTTATTCTTCTCATTTATCCTCCCGTCTGTCCGTGTTGTCTTTCTCTCTCGCTCCTGCTCAGATAACGTCTACCTACAATATATCTCTAATGAAATTTCTTACTGATTGCAGCCCAGCGGATAGGCCGCACTCTCACCATCACTCCCACTCCCACTGATGCCCTTTTGACCTCTACCACAGCGCCCGTCTTTACCTGCCCTCTTCACTCTCTGAACTCATCTCTTCCTCCTCCATATCCTCTCTCCATCACTCATCTCACCTCCCCTCTCTACATCATCGCTATTATTTCCAGGAAGTTCATATGAAATACCAGAAGTGATTTTCCTCCTCTGATGGAAGATTAATTTCATCATAAATAATAATAAAGTGAAGTGGAATTTTCAATCTCGCTCAGCGGTGTTGGGCGTGAAACAGGAGGAGGGAGATGAACTTTAACATTTTGCACACTGAACCTTCGCCAGCTAATTAAAAAAGATAACAAGGGAGGGTGCTGACAACATAATCAGATTTCATAGATTCATGAGATCTTGAGAGGTTGATGGCCTCACACCAGAATGAGTATTCCAGCCTTTTATTGTGAGCTGACAGGGCATCTATTATCAATGATGTTCCACTCTTGTGCACCAGGACCATAAAGGAATAGTTGAACACTTTTGGAAATACATTTATATGCTTTCTTGCAAAGACAAAGAGCGCTTTCACAAGCCAACATTTAGTCTGTTTCAATCCCTCCGGTGCAGTTAGTTTGGGCAGTTGTGAGCGCAGTAATTGTGCTCTGGTGCGGACCAAAACAACCGATCTGAGACCGCTTGCGAGAGGTGTTCTTGGACCGTTTCCAAGTGAACTCTAGTGCTTGTTCGATTTCAGTGAGAACATAATCCGACCCAATTGCAGGAAGTGAACCATAACTCAGGCTGTCTGTGCAGACATTTGTTGAGATGGACATAAGTAAACATGCTTGACATCTGGGCAAGAACATAGCAGAACATACAGAACAAGATAAATAAAGTCCACAAAAATAGTGACGTTTATAAAGTCTTTTGAGATAAACTGGAGAAGGGATTCGTGTGCACAGTAGATCAGTGCCAAGTCAAAGTGAAAAAACTTTGACGGCAATAGTCTGCGATTCCCTGCATAGAAGTGGCAGCTCTCAAGACGAAAAAGATAAATTCGTACACGGTCCTCAGCAATTTTACATTTTTTATTTGGTCCACTTAAATTTGTGCACTGTGAAACCGAACCAGACTAAATAGAAAACAAACCAATTTCTCTCTAATTCGGACTAGCCAAACGGACTATGGCTTGTGAAGGCGCCCTAAGACAAGAAGATTGATACCACTCTCGTGTCTGTACGGCAATGAGGCTACCGTCAGCAGCCGGTTAGCTTAGCTTAGTGCATAGAGTGAAAACAGAGAGAAACAGCTGGCCTGGCTCTGTACGGCGGTGACAAAATTCACCTACCAACACCTATTAATACATTATATATCTTTAGTTTATAAATAAAATGACCAGCGTTACCAACTTGCCGACTTTGTCGCTACATTTGGTGACTTTTCACACCCTCTTAGCGACTTTATTAAAAAAAAAGCGACAAGTGAAAAATGTAGTGATTTATCCACATCATGGAAAAAGCAAGAAATATATTATATTGTAATTTATGCCCATGCATGCTGCTCAGAGTAATCACAGTCCACGGCTCATCTGCCAACAGTAAGGCTAAGCTTTATGCAAATTATGCTTGATGAGGTCACCAATACGCAAATGAGTGTATGGCATCGTCTGGCAACTTTTAGGGAGTTCTGGAGCCTGTAAGAGCTACTTTCATTAGAAAAGAGTTGGCAACACTGAAAATGACACATTGGAAATGTGTTTATTCGATAATTATTCCTGGAGTTTGATGAGAATATGGATACCACTGTCATGTCTGTACGGTTAATATTAAACTACCACTAGTTAGCTTAGCACAAAGACTGCAAACAGAGGGAAACCGCTGTCATGGCTCTGTCCAAAGGTCACAAAGTCTGCTAACCAGCAACTTTAAAACATTATCTATATTTTTTTATCTACTCTGTACAAATCCCTTTAGACAGAGTGAGTCTAGTTGTTTCCCATGTTTCCAGTCTCGAACTCAAGCTAAACATATTCACCCAAAATGTCAGACTATTCATTTAATTAGGATTAAACCTGAGGAAACCTCACCGCGCACTTCAATCAGCCGTGTAATGTGAGTGTGTCCCTGCTTACGTATGTGTGTGACGTTTCAGCTTGTTTATGTATCAGTGACCTCGTTGGCGAGAGGACACGTCCAGTTACCAGCCCTCATTTCCCCAAAGTGGTGGTGGGCCTATGGGGAACTCTGCCAAATAAAATATACACACAGAGAGCTTACAAGGATACAAGCAGCACACACACACACACACACAGTTGTGTTACCCATACAGCTCTAAATATGGGCTCCGGATGGGCACACACACACACACACACACACACACACTAGTACACACTTTACATGCAAACAGACTTTGATGGATCATATCACCTGTTTGTCAGTGAGCGTGTGTCAGGTTTGAGTCTGATTTGTGGGTCTTTTGGTTGAGTTATGTGTTCCTGTGCACAGCATGCCAGCCTCATTCTTTCTCCAGCGCTGATGCCCACTCGTCTGTATCAAATCACTCTCTCCTTCCTCCTCGTCTTTGCTTCCCTCCTCCCCATCTCTTTATTCACACAGGAATGTGTGATATGTGGATCAGCAGACATATTCCCGCTGAGCTCCACAGAGAAGACCGGACGAGGGAGAGGTGGTGAAAAACAACCCCGCTGCCACCATCCTTAATCACCACTCTCTCTCTCTCTCTCTCTCTGCGATCATCTAACATACTTTTATGGTCTTTCACCTGCATGCCAGCAAAGTGTCATGCACGTCTGGCAGGGAACGTGAAACAGGATCACTGATCACGTTGGTACTCAGAGTAGGGCTGCACGTTTAAGGCCAAAATGATAATCACGATTATTTAAAAAAAAATCAAAATCAACAGAGCACTGCTTTCACATCCATGTTGTGCTACATTCCTGCTAATGTACGAATCTTTGCATCAAAATTGAGGTTTCTTCTTCACCTGAATTCTGTGCATTTTCCTTTTGCACATAAAATATACAGTATATTACTCTTCTACTCTGGACTGTAGCCGCAACATTCAGGAACGTTTTTCACAGGCTGACGTTGTAGGATGCACGTGCAGCGGCGTGACAGCTCCCCAAAAGTGAAGCCAAAACCTCACGATCGCCCGCCTGGTGGCTGGCTGTTATTTAAGGATGCACTTGATTTGATGTGCAGCAGAGTTTTCTATGAGTGGAGCACCCAATTTAAACGTCAATACCGTAGTCGTTCATGTTCATTTAATGGTGGGAAGCCATTAAGCCACCCACGCACCCCTCGAAATCACCTACGATCACTGTGCTCTAAGTTAAAATTATTTAAACTTTGACCTCAGTTGCGGCTGATCTTTCAAAGCACAACCAATGAGATAACAGATGCAGCTGTTGTTATTGTCTAGAAACAGTGAATGGCGTTCCTTGCACTCTTTTGGGGAGATATTTTACCTTCTGCCTCTGCAAGTCTCTGTGCCCTAACAAGGGCTGTCAAAGTCGACAACATAATAATTCATTTTAACACCACTAATTTCTTTAACGCATTAACACAATCAATCTTTCGGAGGTTGTAGCGGGCTCAGTTTTAAATAAATTAAATACTTGACAAATCTCCCTGTAAGGTACATTTTGAACAGATAAAAAGAATGTGTGATTAATTTGTGATTAATCATAATTAAATATTTTAATTGATTGACAGCCCTAGTCCTAACTCGTGGTGAGTGAAGAGTAAATGTCTTATCATATGAAGGCAGCTTTAATATTTGATTATTGTGCAGCCTTAACTCACAGAATGTTTTTTACCATGACCCTCCAGAGGCCACGTTACCCTCAGGGAATGTGTTCTCCTGCACGTATTTCCCCTAAAATCTATTTAAAATTGGGAAATGATGTGTTTGTGATTTGTAGGAAGATAACCAAAGACAGGGATTGAGGAAAAGAGGGATTTAGAGGGAGATAGGGAGGAGGAGGAGCGTGTGAGTATTACATAAAGGTTTGTCGTTTGGGTTACTGATGGCAAGAACACAACAGAGTTGTTGAAGCTCTAACGCATGGACTGAAGGCAGGAGGAGAGCGCCACTGTGCAGCGAGACTTACCGTGTAGGCCTTGCAGTCCCAGACTGAGAGAGAAACAGTAAAGGAGGGATGATGGAAGAAGAAAGAGAAATAACTGCAGAGGTTGGCAGCGGCGCAGATGAAGAAGCGAGAGGTGCAAACAAGCAGTAAATGAGACGAAGACCTGCGGAGCGGAGCGTGCAGCTCAGCAGCTCAGCATGTGTTTTTGATAATTCATCACTCACCTCTAAAACACACCTCACATATTTTACCCGTACATGGACAGAGTGAGACGGTTTGTGATATGTTGGTTTGTGCACATGAAGTCCCAGCAGGAGTTACAGAGCGGTTTTACATTTTAGAGGTACAGTCTCTACTTCCTTTTTTATTTTGTTTTACTTTAGGCCCTTCCAAAAACACGCAAAACGACTATAGAGCTGCAACGAGAAGTCACAATTCTCTGATTTCAGCTTCTTAAATGTGAATATTTTCTGGTTTCTTTACTCCTTTATGACAGTAAACTGAATATCTTTTGAGTTGTGGACAAAACAAGACATTTGAGGATGTAATCTTGGACCTTTGGAAACACTGATCGACATTTTTCACCATTTTCTGACATTTTATAGACCAAACAACTAACCGATTAATCGAGAAAATACTCTACAGATTAATTGACAATGAAAATAATCATTAGTTGCAGCCCTAGTGGACTACAATGCATTAATCACATGTATATTCATTTCCACAACCAATTCTGGAGAGGCTCCTCTAAATGTACACAAAATACTAATGTAATCTCTTAAACTGTGACCTTTGACCCTAATGAGGTGAAAGGTCACACAGATAAAGGCGTAAACGGAAAGCAGGGTAACTTTGTGGAACGAATGGCCGAGCAAACTAAACAAGCCTCGACCGCAACTCATCCTCTTATCTCCGAAACTCTCCATTATCTCCGACCACAAACCACAGAAATGATTCAGACGTGATAACTCATGCACATGAATCACGGCTCTGAGGTTTTCTCTTATAAACTGATAAGCATTTAAATAAAC
This sequence comes from Sebastes fasciatus, assembly GCF_043250625.1. NCBI lineage: Eukaryota > Metazoa > Chordata > Actinopteri > Perciformes > Sebastidae > Sebastes > Sebastes fasciatus. Next base: position 24,938,173 of record NC_133799.1, on the reverse strand, counting down.
CAAACTCAAGAGAGCGTGGCTTTAGGGCGTTTCACCATCTCCATGAAAACCAAGCCAACCACAACACCGAGGCACGGTCAACAGGACACCACAGATAATGGCTGAAATGGGCCCAACGCACACTAAGAAATGTTGGAGAAACTGTGGAGCACTAATAGGAAATCATCTCCACATATTCTGGTCATGCTCTGAACTAAGACCGTTCTGGGACGAGGTACATCGAGCTCTTAGAGAGGTATTCAACACTAAGACCCACAGAGCGCCTTATTAGGGCTAAAACCTGACGGCAGAGAGGGAAGAGCTGCAAAGTATTTATTGCAGATCTCACTAACCGCAGCATGAAGCATGAAGTGTGTTACTACTGGTTGGTTGTTGGTTAAAGTCTGAGCCACCCTCGTACAACTTGTGGACCCAAAGAATCTGAGATATCTATGAGATGGAGCAGATAACCGACTCTGCAAGGTTACAAAAGAAGAGATTAGGTAAGAGATGGAGTCCTATGATAATAAGATTATTAATGCAGTTATTTACCTCTACTCACTTAGGGCTGACCGATGCACTGATAACTATCCAGACGGGCTTGTAAATATAGTGATAACCCCAACGTACCTATCCCTCCAACCCCTAGAAGATGGCCTTTTTACTTATTTCACCCGTCAGCAGCTACTATCCCAACATTTCTTAATATTCTTATGTGCAATACAGATTAAACTGTACAATAAATTGCACAACAATTCAACTGTGCAAAACTCGGTCTTTAATATTGCATTTATAATGTACATTTCTCATTTCTTATCATCTATTTATATTTCTCTACATATATTGCGTTATATATTGTAGCATTATGTACATATGTACTTCATTTTACATTTCTTATATTTCTTTATGCTTTATATAAGAGCAGGGATCAATAAAGTATTTCTGATTCGGATTCTGAAGATAGATAGATATTTGGTATAGTTAGTGATATAGTAGTAGATCGTTATAGTTTTTTATTTAAAATGATCTTTTTTACCACAACTTATTTTTCTATTTAATTTATTATCTATTCATGTTTCACTTATTCTTATGTTATTCTTTAATTATGCAAAACTGTATTGAATGAATATGATTTCACTGAGAATAAAAATAAAGTAAAAAAGTAATAAATAAATAAATAAATAAGAGCGAGAGAGACACATCCAAAACGTTAGCCATAATCAGACTCTCCTGACTCCAGAAAATGTAGGAAACATGCAGGTGAAAGATGGAGCTTAAACCGATTTAGCAGATGGCATCAACAGTCTGGTTTTTAAAAGTGTAACCATGAAGCGGACAGCGTTTGCTGTAGTCTTAGACATCTTGGATGACTGCAGCGCTCCTTGGTATTATAGCAGTTTAGTATGAATGATTCCACAGAGCCTTCCTGGTAGTGTGATACTGTTCACTAATGACGAGGTCAGGAATGAGGCAGCGCTCTTACACCACAACACTGTAGACTTTAAATACACAGGAGGTTTATTGGATGTAGTGTTACAGCAGCTACGGACCTCTGAGTTTGTTCTGCTTCTGCATTTATGAAAGATCTGGTTCAGGGGACGATCATATGAAGAGTTATATCTGTACTATTATGCAGTGGTGGAAGAAGTACTTAGATCCTTTACTAAAGAAGTATTTCACCGCTGGAACGATGGTCTTTTCATAAAAATAGAAGTAGAAAGGCACAAATATGTTTGAAATTGGTGCTACATGACCAGAGAAAACAGAGAAAAAGAGCTGCGGTATTCCCTTTCATTCAAAAGGTTGAAAACCTACAACACCCAGAATGCACTGGGCTCGTTGTAGCCACTGAGTAGTAAATCTATTTTAAGTAATACTACAATTAAAAAATACCCCATTACAATTTAAAGTTCTGCATTCAAAATCCAGTGATAGACGTAAGTAAGTACTAGAAACTAAGTACATTTATTCAAGTACTGTACTTAAGTACAATTTTGAGGTACTTGTATTTTACTTGAGTATTTTCATTTTCTGCTATTTTTATATTTCTGCTGAATGAGCCACTCTGCATAATGAGTTATTTTTGATACTTTAAATATAATTTGATGCTAATACTTTTATACTTTTACTTAAGCACATGCACATTTGAATGCACAGTTGTTACTTGTAACAGAGTATTTCTACACTGTGGTGCTGCTACTTCTACTTAAGTAAAAGGTATGAGTACTTCTTCCATAACTGTCAAAATCCTACATAAACTAGAGAAGTATTCACAGCAAAATGTAAGAAGAGAAAGCACTCATCATGCAGAGCTTTCATAGCGTGATATATATTATAGGAGTATTATCTAAGTGGAGCTGATTGTGATCGAAGTCTTTGGGTGGTAAAGAAAAAAAAATATTATGATGATGATGTTATAAGATAGAACTATTAAATTCAATTAAATACACATTTAGGCTACAAAATAAAATGCATCAACATGTCAACGTACACACACATCACACCACAGAGTCTTTATGTCCAAATCATCTACTTTTCTATAGACCACACTGCAGCCTGTTCATACAGCTGATTATCAATCCTATACAACAGCCTTCCTTAGTGTAACCTTACTAGAATTAACCAGAAAAGAGGACAAAACTCAGACAATTAAACAAAAATGACCAACAATAATATACTCCGGTAGTATAAAGTAGCATAGAATTTAAATAGTCAAGTACATTACAAGTACCTAAAAACTAGGGGTGTAAGAAAATATAGAAATGGCAATATTAGGTTTTGTGATAATGTATCAATTCTCAAAAACACTATTGATTTTTAATTAAAAGTTTACATGCAAAGATTAACTCAGTTAATACTTTATCTCATTTGCAAAGATACGAGCCCTCTCAAAGTAGTGCTATGATGTTGGATGTTACAGGGACTGCGATACATGCAAATGCAGATCCCTCTGTTCTGATTGCATAAAAAAGTAAACTTTTTTTTCTCAGATTTTATGCATATGGTGGCGGTGTTTTCTTTGTACTATGACATGTGGTGGCAGTTTCTGTTAAAACAAGACACAAACCAACGTAACAACTTGTCTTTCAGTGAATTTAATAAAAAGGCATACATTAATAACTAAAACATCTGCAGATGGACTCACGAGCACAGCCACCTGTTGTGGACTGTGGCAAGTGAGCCCCGAATACAAAGAGTAGTCAGTATTTATACATTTAAAGCATAACACGAAGATAAGTGCAAAGAAGAAAAGAAGAGAAGGATAGAAAGTGTATCAATGCGTCAGCACACAGCAGACAACAGAGCATCACAAGACATAACAAGTATTTCAGCAATCTGTTGTTTGCAGTTACAGAGAACTAAAAGGTCAGGTCACTGTCCTATGGTGACGAAGTTGAACATGTGAGGCCCTGAGATTGTCTAAAGGTACACTGTTAAACTGCAGATATGAAAATTGCCATTACAGACAATTTTCCTAAAATTAGATCTGAAAAAAAAAAAAAAAAAAAAATCGCAAAATAATGCCTTGCTTAAAGTATCACAATATATCGCGATATATTGAATTGTAACTCCTGTATCATGATACTTATCGTATCGCCCGATTCTTGCCAATAAACAGCCCTACTAAAAACTGCACTTGAGAATAGTACTTGAGTAAATGTACTTAGTTACTTTCCACCACTGCTATTGCGTCTCCTCCTGGTTTGAGGACCGCAGGACGCTGATGTGTGAATTTTCAGCCCACTGAGAGGTTTGCTTTCATTTAAATTACAGGTTTCTGTTATGTGAACAAATACACAACGTCAATGACATTCCAGAGTGAGTGTGTTTGTGGGAGACAGAGAGAGAGTGATTTGTTGATACAGTGTCGTTTTTACAGAAAAAAAAAACCCCATCATGCAACTGGAATTCTGCTCTTACAAAATAAATCCCCCGTCTGCTGCTCTCCTCCTCCTATCTGCTGAATTTCTCTCAAAGCGATGATGAACTTTTCTTGCGCACTAAAAGGGGGGCCACATATGTCAACATGATGATGTTTCCGGGAAAGTGAACGCTGTGAGTTTGAATGACCTTCGTCAGACTGGAACATTCTCAGCCATGACAGTAACTTAAACTGAAACTAACCTTGTGTGTGGATTCATGCTTTTGTTCAGACTTGTGCAGTCATAACCTTCGCTGACGCTCTTCCAGAAAACTGCACAAAACATGGCAACTCTCCTGAGTTTACTGGCCTTCGCTTTAGCTCCCAAATGTGATCCTCATGTTCACAAGATGACTGCAGTTCATTCCAGGGTATTCTGCTCGTCATTCGAATGCACTCGCGTTGGCCTGTCCTTTTCATTATATTGTTGTGTTCTGGACAAATCTAGAGTGGCTTTAAGGTAATTGGGAATCGCTGACATCTGTATGACTGTGCGTATGTTGGACGGCGACCAGAAACCCTTCTCTGCCTCCTACCCCCCCCGAACCCATCTTCTCTTCATCATTAACAACAGCAGACACTTCTCCGAAACTGGAGAGCCACATTTTCTCCCTTTCCCATCTCATCTATTCTCCCTCTGCATCCCTTTAACTATGTGAGAGGGCGCCGGAGTTAAGCGTCAGTGTTGGGAAAGCATGTTTGTGTCATCTCTAATTTAACACCGAGCGAGCGTAGTGCTCTCAAAAAGGGGGAGAGTGTGTGAAGATTACAGCGAGAACTTCACGTAATGCAAAAAGACAGTACAGCTAAGTGAAGCCAGAGAAACATAACGAACATTGTTTTCCCAGGCTCCGAGTCCTAGAACAAATAACGTTCTGGTCTCTATCATACACACAGACACACTGTACTCTGCATACACAGAAACATGCACAGACTGATAGTGCAAGTTAAATAAATGTGTTTAACGCTGAAATATCAATTATGTTCTGCAGAGAGTCTGAGTGCAAATGCCTCCTTTTATGGAGCAGCTTTGGGGTGGGGAACTCATGGGGTCTGGATTCAGGGACTAGTTTTATGATTTGGTGTCCTGCTGAGTGAAAGATAAGAAACGCTTGTCTGTGTGTGTTTTTTCTTGGGTGTTACATATCAACAGGACTAATTACACATACGAGGCTGCATTTGGAAACTTACAATCCCAGCGAAAGCAGACTTACACAACAACAGGCTCACACACACAGTTGAGAGGAATGTGCACTGACAGCCCCTCCTATTATAATAAGGCCATAAACAGAAGGATTACCAGACCCAATTAAGACTAAACCTCAGTCTCTGTCCGCACATTCCCCAGCTGCTCTGCGGCTAACCGCGATTCAGACAGGAAACACTTTAGTGTACGGACGCTTTACAGCCGAGTGGTTTCATGTGTCAGTCATTGATGAAGAGTTCATTACAAAACACTATCTGCTGGGTGGAAAACAATGTTCATCACGCCATAGAAATATACGAGATCAAGCTGGTCTGTCAGGCTGAGGTTTAATTATCAATTATTTATAAATCATTTTTTTTATAGAGAGCACCACAGCGAGTACAACAATAAACATGAACTAAGTAGCCGCTTCTTATAGAATCAACAGTAGAATAAAACCGAAGCAGACAACACAGAGATGTATAAACAATATAAACTCTGCAGCCACAAACACGTTACAGCAAAAAGAAAGCTTGCGATTTTTAGGTATTGCGATTCGATATTGCTATTTATTGTGACTTTTGTTAACTTTTTTAACACTAGACCATGGTGAAAAGTTTAATCATTACACTTCTAGGAACTTTTACTTTGGAAAATATCTAAATTAATACAGTAAAAATGTTTGATATTCAGCATGTATGTAGTCAGAGATGTCCTGAAGTCAAATTTATCAGTCATTGTTAGGAATCATTTATCAAATTTTTTTCCAGCAACCCAAAAATCAAAGAATAAAGACATTTCTCTCACAAATTAGTGGTATTTTCTTTTTAATTTATAAGGGACATGTAATGTTTTATACTTCTGGTGAACATAATCCAATCAATCTTATTTCCATAGATGTATTTTGTATATACAGTTACCTTTGTTAACACCTTATTTTGAAAACCAGACGTAGTCACATGTGTCTACTTCCTCTAACTTCTCCAAGGTGGTCTCTAGCTCTCCCGTCAGCTCCGTTCTCTTTATCCATCCATGGTCAGCTCCATCGGGGCTGTTTGAATGCATTTAACATAAATGTCAGTATATGGGTGCTCTACAGTCGTAGTGTCAGCCCATTTGACCACAGAGATGAGAGGGACGGCCGGCTCAACCGCCACGTTACTGCGATACGATAACGTTTCCTGTCCATGACAGAGTTAGCATGCAGCTTTAGCCGTGATGTCTAGCTCTGCTTTTCCCGCAATGTGTGAAACCCAAAGTGTTTCCATCCTTTACTGGATGTGTAGTGCTTACCACGCTGGATTTAAAATGTGACGGTGCAAGTTTTTTACATTTTTGAGATGTATGCCTTTGAGTGTTTGTAGTTCTTAACAGAAAGCGTGGCCTGGTGACTGAATCGCTTGGTTGTTTTATGTCAGGCTGTGTTCTCCGATGGGACACAATAAAGTAACCGTGAACCTTAAAAGCTTACAGATTTCCGTATTTGGAAAAAGAATAAAAACTTCTCTTGAACAACACATGTGGCCAGCAGCTTCCTTAATCCATTAATTAATTAGAAACTACGTGGGCATGTGAGTCTTTGAAATGTTCAGTCTAAGCAAACAGCAAGTAACAACGATAAAAAAACAACCTTACATACAGTACATTTTGTACACAGACAGATTTATACATGACCATTTTAAGCATTAACATAAGCTCAGTGGAACCGTCTGGAGAGGCGTTTCGCTCAGACAATCTGTTGCTATCTTGTTTTATAGCAGCTGTAACAAAAAGGCAGCGACACTGAGATGAATATAAATCACTCTGAGCCATGAGAGGCTCCCTGCAGATCACATTCATATTTCACACCCACAGTCATGCTGTGTATAAATGGAGCTTCTGTGGATGTTAAATATAAAGAAATTCAAACACGCTCTCTCCTGGGAACTTGGCCTACATTCTACCTGAGTCTCAGTGGTACGTTTCTTCTGCTCCTCTGTCTCTCTCTCGCTTTAGGTAACAGACGTGGAGCTGCACGGTGTGTTTGTGTGTGTGAATGAAGGATTGTGGGTTTGTGACCACAGCTGCTGCCAGCAGGCAGAGAAACAGGACGTTACCCAGCTGGACCTGAGCCCTAACCTGGACACACACTCTGAACCTTTCCCCTGTCAGCGTCAGCATAAACCCTGGGACCCCTGCAACTGGATACATGTCCCCACCCCCCCGTGTACACATCCATGACTTCAGGCTCCACATCCGTTTATCCACCATTAAGCACATTTTAATTTACTCACATTTTTTGTCCAAGCAGAAGAGCCTCCAAAGCAGCAATGTAAATCTAAACTAAAGTTTAGACTGGTTGAAAAGTGGATTGTAATGGTGGCCCTACTGCGTATGAAGTAATTGGAAAGACATCAGTTTACGTTAAGAGAAACAAATTTGCTCCCCGATGTACAAACTGAGGTGAGGAATGGTCAGCGTGAGTTAGAAAAGTTTCCACTTGAGAAAACAAATCTGTGCTCATCCCAAAGCCGTACGAGACAAGAGACATGGAGCAAGAGAAGAGAGGTTTGGATGTAAACATTTGTAAACTGGAGTACGTTTTAACAGCAGTCAGAGGCTGAACTGTCACACAAACCATCCCAGCAGTAATATCCTACATCAGGGGTGCACACACTTTTTCAGCATGCGAGCTACTTATAAAATGACCAAGTCAAAATGATCTACCTACTATAAAAATGCAAAACATATATTTATTTATAAATATATTGAGTATTCTTTATATGTACAATATATGTTGGTGTACCTTGCATAACTGCATGAACCCATATTGTACAATATAACTCTGTACATTCTTTGTCATTACCTTACTCTGATGACTTGCACTGAATGGAATCAGCCAGGGATGCATAGTCCGGACAGTAGCTGCTGATAGCCAGCCTCAAGCACACTTCCAAATGATCATCAGTCAAGGTGGAATGGTATTTGGACTTAATAATCTTCATGTGGGAAAAGGCTGACTCGCATAAATAAGTGGAGCCGAATAATGCAGTCAAGGAGGTAGCACATTTCCTCATGTTGAGGTACTTTTCCTCTGTGAGTAAGTTCCAGAACTGTCCATGAGCCCTGGACTTAAGTTGAATGTCAGCTTGTAGTGTCAAAATCTCATCCTCCACTCCAGATGAGTTCAGGTGAAACAGTGTTGCAATTTGTTGGCTGACGTCTATTTAAAAAAAAAAAAATAGTTTTTTTTTTTTAATGCCATGCGATCTACCCACACTACCTTTGCGATCGACCGGTAGATCGCGATCGACGTATTGGGCACCCCTGTCCTACATGATATTACTGCTTGGGTGTCAGTAGTAGTATCCTTCATATTTGTGAATTTGGGTATATTTTATTAACATCAAAATAAAAGGTTATTGTACCGGCGGTCCCAGAGGACCTCTGTGCCGCCAACACCGCCGCCTTTGCCAGGCAACAGCGGCGTACAGAGCTTCAGAGAGTGGGGGATGAGAGCAAGCGAGCAAGTGGGCGGGCGAGTGTCTGATAGTCTGTAGATATGTAAGCTATAAATAAGATATATTTGATTAAAATACAGTTGTACCGACAGAATACAGTAGAGCACAGAGGCTGTTTCCATGCCGCGAAGCAGACAAGTGCTCACGTCTGCCTACGCAGAGACCCGCGGATCGTCAGTTGAGTAGGCGGTCCTTAATGTGGCCCAGACCACCTCTGAATGTGGTCTGAAAGATCTGATCTCAATGCGTCTTCAATGCATCGTGTGTTGCAGCGTGTTCACACCTGTACTTAGAGCTGTCCACTTGTGATCGGATCACCCAGGAAGCATGTTAATACCAGGTCTGAACAGCGACTAAAGTCAGGATATCTCGGCCTCTGCTGCCTCTCTCTCTTGTTAGTACCCATTTCTATGGAAGTGCAATTTAGCTGGAATACCTCACCAAGTTCTCACAGTGAATCTAAAACAATCTGTTGAGAAAGCTGGTACCAATACTGAAATTATTACCTCTCTGACGAAATGGCATTCTTTGGTAAATCCCACATTTAAAGCTGTAATCTGTTCCATTCTTGTTTTTGATGTTTCATTTGGTGACATTGCTTTGGTGTGTTTGGTGCTGACCTTCCCCAGAGTTAACCCCATTCTCAAATACCAAAACACAGAACAACATCTGTTCATCCGTGTGTCCTGAGGACACAAACACAAAGAGATGCACAGAAACCGACAGACAGACATCAGATAATAGACAGAGCCCAGAGAGGAGGAGAAGCTGGGTCACAGCAGGAAGCCCAGACAGACAGATCAGCCCCGGCAGATAGTAGGATGCCCTCTCTGTGTCCTCCTCAGCAGCAGCAGCCATAAACAACCTTTTACCTTTCATCCTCCAGTGCTCCGTGCTACCTGTTAACCTCTGACCTCTAACACATGATCTCCTGCATCCTGACCTCTGACCTTTCACCTCTGGAGGTCATGGTCAGTGTCCTGCTGTTTATCATCACCCAGTATCTTCACTCTATTCCTCTAACTGTCCTCCATGCTCAGCTGGGATACCTATAAGAGGTTGTTTATGAGTTATATGAGTTACTAGTCCCTCTTCCTGCTAAACCAAATCCGTCATTCAGGTTTGCCTGGAAATGAGCAACACAAAGAAAGTTGTGAGAGGGGGGCTGGGGGATTGTCGTTGATGCGGCGCTTACGTCTGTAATCTCAGCTGGAGATTGAAACCAGATGTTGAAATGACGAGAAGTGGGAGGCAGGAGGAAGAGGAGTTGAAGGTAGATGAAGGGGAGAAAGGGAACAACAATGTGTAACCCCCGAGTGCTCTGCTTTAAGTCTTCTCTCCCCGAGGAGGAGAGGGGGAGATTGAGGGAGAGAGATCTGCCACACCTCGTCAATCTGCACTTTTTCCTGCTTTAATAACTTTGAAGCTCCACAACATGACATTTTAGATCCTTTGAAGATGTGATGCCACACCTCCCAGAAGTTTACCTCGTTTTCATCCTCAATATTTTCATTCCTTCGTTTCCTTTACACCAGTGATTCTCAAAGTGAGGTCCAGGGAAACCCAGGGGGTCCGTGGCACTCCGTCAGGAGGTCTGTGAAATAATTTGCTGTAAATTATAAAATTGTGCTTTATCATTAAAAACTAAATATCTGCAGATGGTAGGGGTGTCAGAAAATATCGAAAATATCGCAATATATTTTGTGATACTGTATCGATTCTCAAAAACACTATTGATTTTTATTTAATAGTTTATATGCAAAGATTAACTCAAATTATTAACTCCATAATTTATAATTTACATACTTTTATTTAATTTGCAAAGAGATACGCCCTCTCAGTGTATGGTTCCTCTCAGTAGAGTAGAGCTATGATGCTGGACTTTACAGGGACTGTGATAAATGCAAATGCAGATCCCACCACTGTCCTGAGTGCCTAAAAAGAAAACTTTTTTTAATCAGATTTTATGGATATGGCCGTGTGTTTTTTATAATATGACAGTTTTCCTAAAACTAGATTAAAAAAATCGCAATATATCACCTTACTCACAGTATTGCAATATATCACAACATATTGAATCGTAACCTCTGTACTGTATCATGATACGTATCGTATCGCCAGATCCTTGCCAATACACAGCCCTACCAGATGGGCACCAGTTGCGCCAATAAAACAAGCATATTGTGTCCATTACTACCACCCACGTTAGCTCTGGGTCAAGTAGAAACTCTGATATCATTGTGACACATCACGTCAATCTGTCATGAATCAGTCACCTCACTCAGGGTGCAACAAACCGTTCCTGCTGCTGCTTAGCTTAGCTTATTAGCCAGCGAGCTAGCTGGCGAGCGTGAAGAGATATTTGAGTCAGTCCACATCATCAAGTGACGCTAAACCCAAACTATCTAAACTGGGAAAATATATAAGTTATATCAAGCAACAGCGACGGGTGACCAAAATGCGTCATGTGTCTTCAGGTGCCGGCGAACGGAGCCATGAAGCCGGTTGAGCTGAAGCGTCATCTGATTACAAAGCACCTGGAATATCAGAGCAAAACAAAGTGGTGTTAACATGATTTAAATTGAAATGTGTCTCTGTTCATCAAACAGGTCTGAAGTATTTAGGTTGAAAAGTTTTAGAATACAAACAGCTCCATGGCATCTAAGAGTAAAAACGGTAGAAAGCTTAATCTGTGTTATAATTAAGAGAGGTTCCTTGGAAAATGTTCTCCTCTTTAAGGGTTCCCTGGGGACAAAAAGGTTTGAGAACCCTTCTTTACACCATCTCTTATTTCCTTTTTTGCTTCTGCTTCCCTTCCGAGTCCTGCATCACTCCTTTACACAAGACAGCAGCCTTGAAGTCCACCGATATCCATTCAAGTGTTCATCCTGTAACTCCGTCTGACAGAGGAAACATACCGCAGATGTGACGGCTGGTTCGTCCACAGAGGAATGCCTTCACCTTGCTTACTTTTCCATGGAACAAAACAATTGATGAGTGGATCCTCCAGGGAGGACAAAATGCAAGGTGAGGCATTGTAAGTAAGTTGTCAGGGAAATGTTTTGGCTCTTCCAGTGAAAGAGACTGTCTTCCCATCATGCTCCTTAAACTGTTTTAAATGTCCACATGTGAAAACTTCCCAAATAAGATCACAGGAAAAAGGTTCATCCTCTCATAATTAAAAACAGGACACACACCTTCAGACACGTTTCTCAATAGTGAGAAAACAAAAAAGCTCAGTGAGCCCAATAAAAAACATGACTGCTTGGTGATGATAAAAACATGAGTGATTGTATTACGGTCCAGATTGAACAAAAATTGGTGTGTTTATCATGTTAGCATCAATAAATTAGGACTTTATCAATGAAGACATTTTGACATGTTACAGACCTTTAGTCGGACACCCTGTTTAGTGTTTCTATTTATTCCTGTCGCTAGTTTTGAAAGAGTTGCAACAGAAGAAGAATGGATGATTCGTGAAATTGAAATGAGGAGTTATTTATAGGATACCTCCTCATGCCACATCAAAAACCTAAATAAGAGGCAGCTGGCTGGAGACAGATCACCTGGAAGTTTCCTACTTGCTGTTGGCTATGTTGTTGTTTTTTACGATTCAAATATGTATTCAAATTTAGAATATTCACTGACAGCCCTGTCATGACTTACTGGGACAGAACCATTGTTAATGTTATTAGTAACACTTTTTATGAGGAAGAAAAACTGATTGTTTTTTTGTGCATGTAAATGTAGTTAATGTTTGATGGTACAAAACACAAACATGACGTGTTGTTTCAGGTACCGCTGAGACACATCCAACGCTGCACTGCGGTTCATAATACTCACAGACAGGATTGTACAACTCAGGAAAAATATCACGGAGGCAGTCACTTTATGAATGTGTGCTGTGTGCTTGCATGCATTTAATTGTGCCGATGCAGCTCCCTGTCAGATGACAAAATGCTACCGAGCAAATGGGGAGCAGCTGTGCAGGCAGGTGGCAGTGAGCTCACTGAGGGTGGGCAGGTATGGCATGACTAGTTATGAATATAACGCAATACACAGAGAGAGAGAGAGAGAGAGATGGAGAGATGCTATTGTTCCAGCACAAAGAACAAAGCAATTAGCAACATCCTGTTTGTGACTGAAAGAAAACGGCTGGTTTTAGTTTGGAAAAACCACTTGAACTAAATCTGGTCTCTTTTGTTTAAAGCAGGGGTCTCAAACTCGCGGCCCGCGGGCCAATTGCGGCCCGCAAGACGATATTTTGTGGCCCCCACCTTGATATGAAAGTTTAATGTTAGTGCGGCCCGCAAATTTTTTTTTTTTTTATAAAGTTTTTTATAAAGTTTTTTTTGGGGGCATTTTTTCATTTTTATTGACAGGACAGTGGATAGAGTCTTGGAAAGGGGGGAGAGAGAGAGTGGATGCGGAAAGGGCCACAGGCCGGATTCCAACCCGGGCCGCCGCGGTCAGGACCAAGTCTTGTTACATGGGCGCCCGCTCTACCAACTGAGCTAACCAGGCGCCCTCGGCCCGCGAGTTTTATGTGAATGGCAGTTTGCCGTTGAAGGTCCCTTTGTTGCGCGAGCCCGAGCTGAACGAACCTACCAATCACAGCGGGGTATATGGCTCCCGGGGGCGGGCAATCGGCCGGGCTTGATGCAAGCAGAGAAACATTTCACAACAACTGTGGCGGCGCCCGTGTAACATCGCATAAGCTTGATTAAAGCTTGATTTATACTTCTGCGTGTAATCGACGCCGTAGCCTGACGTGCACCTCTCCAGAAATGTAACTACACGTCCCGGCGACGCAGACCGCAACAGCTGTGATTGGTCCAGTCTCTCAGCGATGCTGAGCGGCCAGGACCAAGTTCTACTTCTCTCTGCCTCCATCTTTTCAATGTTTGTTCACACAAATCCACTCAGATATATTTTCTCTTTTCGGCGTTGCAGTAATATCAGTAAAAGTTCTGTGGTTCAACAGTTATTAGCTCCAACTCCCTCAGTTTCTGTTTGTAGTACAAGAAGAAGAAGGAAACTCATAGAGACGCCGCCGCCAACTAGCGGTTTGGTGGTGTAATTGCAGAGCAACACAAACACAGCAGGCACAACTTTATTGCGGAGTGACACCAAGTGGAATGAATATATATCTTGTCACACAGCCCCAATCATGTCTTTTTCAAAGCCTGCAGTGAAGAGAAAGGTTGGTGACGAGCACAGACAATTTCAGGAAAAGTGGGAGACGCAATAGAGGCCATGTTCAGAAGAACCGTTCATGTTCTTCAATGTTCCATTAATGTTCAGGACAGTTCATGTTCAGAAGAACCCATTCAAGTTAAAGAACTGTTAATAATGACGTTTGAGAAGATTGTTTTTTTTTTTAACAAAGCTTTTTTTGTGGAATACCTGATGCGGCCCAGCCTCACCCAGACTCTGCCTCCAGCGGCCCCCAGGTAAATTGAGTTTGAGACCACTGGTTTAAAGTAATGTGAAGCGAATGATGTTGTAAAAATACATATTGCATCTTAAAAATTAATTAGTTGAACACAGCAGAGGACACAGCAAGTATTAGGAGAGCATGCCTCCGTTAACATAACTGTTTTCCCAAAGCGTCAGCGTGTCGGCGGTTATGCTGCCAGAGCAGCAGACTTTCTTTCTCATTTAGGAATGAGGCTCTTCAACTTGTGAGGGCAATAAAGACATCATTGACATTGTCTCTCAGAGAGGCCATAAAGCATCCATTGACAGTTATTGTTCCCTCTCAAAGCAGACATTATCTTGTTGCTCTCCAGGCTGCAGAACCCCAACAGACAAGCATCTGGATGCAGATGGTTTACAGAGCTGCAGAGCCGCACCTCAGCGTTTATAAAGCTGCATGTGCTCAGTGAGTCTTCTGTATGGGGGGTGGATGTGTAGTGAAAGTGGTCTCTGTCTTTTCTCTTAATGTTTGACTCACTTCCTTTCACTGCGTGCAGCATCTGCACCCATCAGGGGGGGAATGAAAGTGTCCAGTGAGGAGTCACATTTGTGGTGGGATTCAATTCCTGTAACTCAAGTGTGTGAGTTGTGGTCAGATAGTTTTATCAATGAGTCATATACTGGAGAAACACACACACACACACACATGTACACAATAAGAGTGTGTGAGAGTGTGGGAATGGGCTTCTTGGGAGCATCAACCCGCAGAACATGGCGTTAACTGTGAGCCAAGCAGAGACAAGCGTGAAATCTACCATGAAGGCCTTAGCTCAGTCCTGTTGGTCACCCCGACCCCCCCGTCTGTAGCGCTCATCTGCTTCTGTTTGTCATCCCTCACTCTCAAGCTTTGTTTATAGTCGTGTGAGGCACCGTGGCGGCGGGCCTCTACAGATGGCGCGCAGGCTACGAGCGCGCACAAAGGCGTTTATGCTCAGTGTGTCGTTTGTTGATGTATTCTCCGAAACGCCAGAGGGCATGCAAACAAATGATTATGAACAAATACCAGAGCTGGAAAGAGCACTGGAATATTGTACTTAAGTAAAAGTTCTTGTGTAAAAACATACTTAAGTAAAAGTAAGTCAGTTAAAGGTACCATGTGTAACTTTCATCCTTGTTATTAATCACATCGGTGGCCGTTGCCGCGCGCGATCATCCTGGACATCGACCAAAACAGTGACGTGACATTACATAACAATCATACATCACCGTTACTATCTGTAATGTCCAATCTCCATGATGCCAAATAGCTCGCCATTTGCAAATTACTTCATCAGCTAATGTTACGAAGCAAAACCGTCCCGAGTCCTTGACATAGAAATCAGTCCACAGGCTGTTAAAAGCATCCGAGAAAGTCGGGGAAGATCTCAGTTTTTAAGTTACATTACAATCTGTTCACACATTGGCAATACAAAGCAAATAATGCATGTAAATTGTTGCATATAGTACCTTTAAAATGCACTCTTGGAGGAGGGGTGGGGGGCACTCTGCAGTCTGTGCATTCAACTATCAACAACTATTATATCAATTACATCAATAAACTGCCTTCATAAATACGATTCACACTGGGACCATTTCCATTATTGTTATCTGCACTGTGCATGTTGTGCTACTTATTGTATTTACTGTGACTTACTGCATGTTGTGCTATTTATTGAATATATTGTGTTTTGACCAACCTGTGAAGCCGAAGGCAAAGTTCCACATTTGTGTACAATAAAGATTATTGTTAAAACGAACTATAAGCCCAGACCTGTTAACCAGTGGCATGGTGAAATCTTTAAAGTTTTGCCAAATGAGCGCTTGAGCTCAATCTTGAAGGGGAATGAGAGGGTTTTCGATGAGTTGTGGGCACCTTTTCTAAACCACTGGACTGGCGCCCTTCCAGTGCCCCCATGAATGTCTAACGTTCTTCTCTGGGCATTTTACTGCCATGCCTTAGCTGTGTATTCCCTGATCTGTATAATATATCCAAGCCCTGAGACTCCTGCATAACGTCTTCATGTGTATAGATCTACATACCATGCTGTTTGGTATGTTTTGTTTGTTTGTTCAAGAGTTTTATTTGCCATTGTCACCTGTAAGTACATTGGAATTCTGAGCAGTTTACACCGAGTCAGCTTTAAGAAAAGAAAAAAGGTAGAAAAGGCACTACAAGGTCATTACAGTACAAAATAAGTAGCACATTCAACTCAACACAATAAATAAATAAATTATTAAAATATAAAACGCCCTCAGTGTAGTCAATAAATAAACTAAACTACCCTCTGCATAGGAACGATACCCCCAGAATACAAATATACAGTATATATGCTCCATGACTATGTTAAAAGAACTTGCAACTCTCATAAAAATATTTAAAAAAAGAAATAATTAATATATTTCTGACAATACACAGTGGAAGGCAGCATATTGCACAGCATTACAGTCCATTCAGTTGTTTTTCCAACACTTGGAGTTTGCGACCTACTCCTGTCTGTCCTTGCTGTCACGTGATTTCTGTTTTTGTGTTGCATTTTGATTTTGAAAATTCAATAAAATATTTTGGGAAAAAAAACAAAAAACAAATAAAAAATGAGCTATGGACTCACACTACATAATGGAATCAACAGTAAAATAACACACCCAGAAGCAGACAACATCAGCTATATAAACAATATACTGTAAACTCCACAGCCTCCTCCAGACACGATCACACATATTACAGCAGAGGAGAGACTGAACAGTTGTTATCATATTTTTATGGGTTTTTGGGTCTCATCTGGAGAGTTCCTGTGTTGTTGTACTCATATAGATATAAAACTGTTTTATATATATATGTATATATGTATACATATATACATATATATATATATATGTATATATATATATATACATATATATATATATATAACTGTTTTATATATATATATATATGTATATATATATACATATATATATATATGTATATAACCATATACATATGGTTGTACTCACCTGTCTGAATGGCATCCTGAGAGTCTTCTATAATCTGCTCCACTCACCTGACTGAAGGTAGAAGTTCCTCAGTGGAGGCTGAAGCCACCTGGAGCATGTTAGCATGTTAGCATGCTGACACACCTGCAGCTTCTTCTCTGCTGCAGCTGCTGATTGATGGTCGCGTCTAAAAGGGAACCCGCAAATTGCGAAATCTAATCTGAGCTCTGCAAAAACGCCTAATCTTGACAATCTCGCGAGAGTTCCCCCAGTTTGCTGCTTCCCTTCTAGACCCAATATCTGAACACCAGCCTGATCTATCTCCTTTCTTCTCTTCCTGTCTCACACAGTTCATCAGGACTTTGACAGTTTTTAAAAGTAAAATTATTAATTTTATTAACACTAAATGCACAAATACACACAAATCTATCTATCTTTCCATCAATTTCAATTCAAACGGGCTTTATTAACATGGGAAACATATAGACATACGTTTACATTGCCAAAGTAAGTAGGAAATAAAAACATCTACTAGAAAACAGAAATGTGTGAAGAGCTGCAACATTATAATATAATATATAAATAAAAATAAGTAAAGTTTAACTTAAAAATACAAATGGAGCAATTGTGATTTTGCTCTTAAAAAATATATATAAATATACAGTATGCACAGATAAGTAAAGTTGACTTAAGATAAAAAATAGAAACATGTAGACATTGCAGTTAAAAAAACATAAATACAAAGAGGTGGGAACTGTGTAAACACTGAATTTTTTTTATATATATTTAGAGGTATGTGTTCTGTATATACTGTATGTGCAGTTAGATACAGATCAGTACAGTGCAAATGGAAATATATGTATCTATCTATCTATCTATCTACTTATCTGTCAGTTGTGACAAATCCCAGTGTCACTGACGCCTCGTAGACCCCCACAGACTTGCGGGAATGGGTCAGAATTACTCAATCTGACAGCTAACACAACCCTGAAGTGTGTGTGTGTGTGTGTGTGTGTGCATGCACATAAAAAATACTTCATGTCAGAGACATTAGGAGCTCCTTGGAGATCAATTAAACTGAGTTTGAATCACATGTGTGGGGAGATTCATCACAAAAATATTTCACTATTCTCCAGAGAGATTTGAGGATGAGTGTTTAGTTAGGCCAGAATGCACAAACACACACATATATGCATATATACATAAAGTTGGAGTAGGTTTTAGCGGCTGATGGATGGCCTTTAGGAGTTTTTCTTACATACTAAATCACATCTCCTAACTTGTTTCAACCTCATGAAACTGTACAGAAAGTTCCACTCTCCTTCTCCGTCCCCCACAGAGAATGACAAAACTGATACCAGAACTGAATCATGCGCTTCGCAATCTATAATTCCTGCTTTTTACTGTATCACGGTCAAATTACAGCTTTCAAGCTGAATATTCCAGTAAATTCCTCAGAGCGAACATCACATCTTTACGAGTATACGACGGACGGGCCAATCGTCTGCAGCAGGTAGCCTATTCAACTGGTTGTCAAGCGAGGCAGAGGCACGGTCCCTGCAGTGCTGAGCTCACAGTTGGCTCCCTGCAGGATGACACAACAGATACACTCTCATGGATGTCCATTAAATCAGGCAGCAGAGCTAAACTCTGATATTAATAACAATCACCCAGTGGCCGGTTCTGCTCTGCTGGAGCTGCTGGAGACTTTGTTTGTGTGTGTGTGTGCATGTGGGAGCAACATGTGTTTGTAGGTTTGTAGCGTGAGCAGGTGATCCACGGGGGGTTTAAGCAACTTTGGCTGCGTGACAGAATTCCCTTTGGAAACCTTGATGAGAAAACGAGGAAGAGGGGACAGAGATGCTTGCCTAACTCCGTTTTGTACATCTTAAGGATCACAGAGGCCCGTGTGTCGCAGTGGTCTAACCCCATTTCCTCCTCTCCTGTCACTGCTCTGCCTTCATCCTCTCCGTCCCCTTTCTTCTCCGTCTCTCATCTGCACTAAAGGAACAAGACACCGGGAGAAATCTTCACTCTGCATTCGCTTAACCTGCCTGAACGCATCAGTGGAGATGAAAAGGTCAAGATGTCAGCAGGTTTTTTTTTTTTCCTCCTTGATGTTTCTGTATTAACCATGATGTTTGGTGCAGTGATCACTGTGTCAGTGCAAAAAAAACTGGGAATAAAACTTGTTTTGCAGCTGTAAAAGTCGTGTCTCGTAAAAAGTTCAGAGCAACCAAATCCCTGCGCTCCTTTTCCTGACCTGTCCACTCCTCCATATGGGCCATGAGGGGGGCTGATGGGAAGAGAAGGGAGGAAGGGGGGGTATCTTTTCCATGCAGGGAGTCACAGAAGGAGGTGAAACGTAATGCAGGTTTTATGTAAATTAAAAAGAAGAGCACCTGAACAGAGTAGATGCATGAGACTGGTATTGATCTTCTCATTAGACACTCAGTAAGAAAGCAAATCATTTCTCCCAAGATGTCGAACTATTGCTTTTAATTTCTTTACTCTGTATCCTATGAGACCCGTACCTCTCTTTCACTCTCCGGCTAAGTGAAACTTTTAGTAAACTCACTCTCCAACCCAACAATCACACAGGTATGCAAACTCTAAACAAAGTATAGTTTAATATCTGCTTAAACTATATGTGCGTTTTCTTCCTAAGGTTAGAGAAGAGGTTGTAGAAATGGAAAAAAGGTTGTATTGTTTAATTCAACACTAAACACTATGAGGCTTTCCCTTACAAAAAAAGACGTTTGTTCAAGTGTGCTGTTAGTATACTTCTTTTAAAATAAGAAAGTATGCTTTCAGTTTACTTTTTATGTACTCATCAGAGATATACTTAACAAAATTATACTTACTTGGCTTATACCGACAAGTATACAGAGAAGTCTAAGTGTACTTGGCAAGTATACAGAAGAGTCCAAGTATACTTGGCTTATACCAAAAAGATATACAAGAAAAGCATATTTGGTTAAATACTATAAGTTAACTTAAAGAAAACTTACAAGTATACTTGCAGTAAAAACTATTAAACTAGTAGTTTACTGAGGGTATACTTTAAAGTGTACTTTCATAAACTAAAAAGTGGGTTACAAGTATAAAACTAACACTATAAGTTCACTTGTAGTATAGTTCATATTATAGTTGCAGTACAAAATGCAACTTGGATGTAAACAAGTTCTGTACTCAAAGATTACATTTAAAGTTTACTTAAAAGTATAAACTAAAAAGTGGGCAAATTTAGACCCTAGAAGTATTGAAATAGTACACTTAAAAGTATACTACTAGTACATTGATATTAGTATACCTATTACATAAAGTATACTTGGGAATATACTTGAACTATACATAAGTTTATTTAGTAAAATAAACTTGAATTTTTCTTCTTTTTTTGTACGGGTTTGTAGAAAAGTGTGAATGTGAGAGAAACAGAGAGCGAGAGAGAGAGAAAGAGAGTAGGTGGACACATTTATGTGAAGATGACATAATCACCTGTCTCCCCCACGTGCAGCCAACATCTGTGAAATTTATTAACTTTCTATCCTCTCTGCTCTCTTTTTCCATCCAGCTCACCACCCATGCACAGACACTATGTCACACAGCAGCAGGGACATGTGTGAAGAGGGCAATTAGTGTTTTATATTAGTGGCACTCAAGAGAAAAGTCAGGGGGTCATACAGGGGGATACATCCTCTGGGAACCATGAATATCTCTACAAAGTTCTGGGCCAATTCAGTAGATTTTGAGATGTTTTACTGGATAAGTGAATACTTTGACCTGTTGGTGGATCACCAAAGTCAGTCGGACTCATCCTTTATGGACAATGATTGTCGGTAGAAATGACGGCGATTGAACTGAGCCCAAGGGTGCTTATTGGCATGGGAAACAAGTTTGTATTACTAAGCAACTGTCTTCTCTCTAGGTTCACGGTGGAGAGGAGGTCGTGTTGCTCGGGCTCTATCTATTCAGCGTGGAGAGGGAGTCGTGTTGCAAAGGCTCTATCTGGTTTGTGTGGAGAGGAGGTCGTGTTGCTCTGGCTCTACCGGTTTGGCGTCTCCCTGTTAAAAGGGTGTCGTATCCTGTACAGATTGTAAAGCCCCCCGAGCTAAATTTGTGATTTGTGATTTTGGGCTTTCCAAATAAAATTGACTTGACTTCCGATTAGTGAATTAGTCCGATTAGTGGACGACCTGCTCTACCTCTGAGCCACAGCCGCCCATGGCGATCCATCCACTAGTTGTTGAGATCATTTCAATCAGACATCCACAGAGCCACGGCTGAAAACCTGTCAAACACTTCTTATTTCTCGTTGCAGTTACTATTATTACACCTATCGTTTGTTCCACACAGAAATATGAAACCCTTCAAATCGGAACACAAGAATTAGGTTAATCCAGTCAAATCCTGTCTGTCACAATTATCACGAGATTGATGTGTAACTCCTTTTTTTTTACACTCACTGGATTTGGATTTCATTCATATCAAATATCTCTCGAGCCGAGACACAAAGACGCAGTGTTCTCCTGCCGGATCATCATCATAAAAACATGACATTAATCCTAAATATTAATCCTCCTGCTGCAGCTACACATGTGCCTATTGACTGATAGGGACACCCCACCGTGTCCTTATTTTAGTCACCGATACGCTTTTATTAATACAGTAGATTGACCGAAAAACTGGGTTAATACATAACAAAATCAGTCTTTTCGTTTATTTAAAAGCTGCTCTGTTTTTGTGTCTGTTTCTGTTGAGTTAAGTCCTTCTGTGAAGATGTTGCTGTTCTTTATCGCTCATTTCATCCATCTATCTCCATGTTTCACTCATTTTTTCTGTCTGGAAAACATTTCAATCAGCATTTAGAATGTGGGGCACTAAAATCTCTTTTGCTTTCTTTCTTGCGCACTAGTTTTCTTTTGTGTCCTGAGGGCGGGTCATATTATGTCTACCACCTCATGTCCGCTAAAACCCCCCAAAACAGACACTGACATACTATAAACAGTTAACTGCTGTGAAGGAAGCCCTGCCCAGACTCTCCTCTGACTCTCTTCTGGTTCTCTCCATGCTTTCCCCCCCCCCCCCCCCGGGCCCAGCTGCCTCTCTCTACTCTCTGGACGGCGCTGCAGAGAAAAGACCTCTCAGAGCTCCAGGCCTCCAGACGGCTCTCCTGGAGGTGCCACCCTCACCACAACCCAGCTCCATCTCTCTCACACTAACACTCACTTGAAAACCTCCAAGCCAAACCAGAGCCACCTACAGTAGCGCTCTTGTTACGCCGTGATGCTTTTTATATCACGAGTGTGCCAGTGGACCGTTTCACTCGGGGCTACAACCACGACATGGCAAGAAGAGACGCCTGTTAGTCAGACATTCACTGATTCTCTACTGCGTCGAGTTAAATATAAACGAAAAATCCCACTGCTGCATTCTTGCTTGTGACATACCTTCTGCGGACCTATTCGTCCTTGCTCAGTCATTCGGTGCATGGCATGTGGACACATATGTTATCAATCTGCCGGGCTTCTTCTTTCAGAGAGGAAAGGTTTCACAGCAATTATACTGGAATCTCTAACAAAGTCCAGTTGAGCAGAACGGGGTTAACTCTCCGCTGACACGTACCAGCTGTCAAACGACACAAAAATGTACTTTAATTAGCTTGCATGTTCTGATATTTGCACAATTCTTGGTGCGTGGTGAGAACTGGATGCAAACTGAGGGAGAATTGTCTTGTTTTTAACATGACCATCATGCATTTTTTAGTTTATCCAAAGGGGGATTTGAAAGACTTTTATAGGACTACGGGTGGAGGAATTTCTCAGCCCACAGAGGAGGACGTAATCCGTCCAACTTGTGTTAAAATGTCAACATCCCCAACATAAGAACGAGCTTTTGATTCTTTTTAAGTTTGGTCACTAAGATGAAGAAAACATCAGCTTCATGTAGAGCAGTAAATGAGGGTAAACAGGCCGAGTGGATGTACAGTGCAGTATGTGCAGCACACTGCAGAGAGGTGCGGTACTATGTAATGCCTTGGCCTCGCTGTGGCGGCCCCGTGCCAGCTCTGCTCTGCTCCGCTGCTGCCAAACAAGACCACAACATGGGCCTCTCTCTCTCTCTCCCTCTCTCTGCCTCAGCAGCAGTCCCTCCACTATTACAGCCACGCATGGCTGACCCCAGGCCTGCCAGCTGTTCACACAGGCACCGTAAATCTCAGTGTGGCGCTCAGACCAGCTGGACTGTCACCGTCAATAAAAGACTGCACTTTACAGGACACTGAGGGGGAAACATGCATGCCACTATAATGATAGCATCAGTCAAATGATTGACCCAACTAATTGCTTTTTGAGCTCATTGAGCTCACACAGCAAGTACCAGTCGTTCACGTCACACTTGCATGAAAACTACTAAAAAAAGACACCAGTTCCTCGTTACAGATGTGCTTAGAATTGTAGATTTGTAAGTATATAAAATACAGATTGTTATGTGGACATGCAGTTCAAATGGTGATTGCAGTGTGGCTTTTGGGATTTTGACGGGAAGGCGATTAACACTTGAGATGACAGAAAGTGTCATTCAGGCTTTCCTCTCTCTGGTTGAAACACGCTGCGGTGGAGAAAATGACACTCAAGATCACAAACCACACATACGATGACGCCAGCTCCTCCAGTCTGGTGTCTGCCAGGGTGTGAAATCACACACACTTTCTGAGCCTAATTATGTGTCGTATAGGCGTGTGCATATTTCATGTGGTAAAAGGTGCTAAAAGGCCACGGAGAGGCCACTGCAAAAAGTGTTTCTCCTGCAACTTCTATATCGTTGTTGTTCGTCATTCGGCTGCTCCCGTTAGGGGAGTTCGTAACCTAGAGATCTCCCTGCGTTGCCCAACGACTGCAGTTAAAATAGAGATCTAAGGCAAGGCACGGGCCATGCGCATGTAACTCAAAGTCCTCCTTGGCCATAAGCATACGTGACCAAAAAAGGGAGGGGACTGTATGTCACGAACGTTAGGATCAGGGTTAGGGAATAGGGCAGGGCATGCAAACATTAGGGTTAGGGTACAGTCAGGATCAGGAAACAAAAAGTGAATAGTTAGGATCAGGGTAAGGGGACAGGACTGGGTATAAAAGCCGCAAACATTAGGGTTAGGGGGTTCAAAATGTCGAAAGTTAGGTGTATGAAATAAAAAATAGGATCAGGGGAAGAGAACAGGGCTGGGCATGAAAAAAAACACACAAACTGAGGGTCAGGGGCCAAGAAAGTCCACATTTTTGGTTTAGAAAAATAAATAACAAGGTCAGGGGACCAGAACAGGGCTGGGCATAAACATCAGAAACCCGTACATTGATTTGGCATACGTTTTACGCCTGTGGGATGAAACCAAAGAACCTGGGGGAAACCCACACGAACACGGGGAGAACAAGCAAACTCCACACAGAAAGGCTCTGCCTCGACCGGGGATCAAACCCGGGACCTTCTTGCTGTGAGGCGAAAGCACTCCGTAGCTTCAATATTAATTGGCACTATTAAACTTAAAGGTGCTAAATTCAAAATTCAGAGCATATCTATTGCCTCCACACGGCTCTCAACATGGTGACGGCTGAGCCAGCGGTAACAGAGCTGAGGGAGAACGCTCTGAAGAAGGCTGTGAGCCAATTAAACAGGTGAAATGCTCGTATTTTGTCCTCGATTTTGAAATCTTCGGTTCCGTCGGTTGCCATCGGTTCCTGCAGTACAATCTTAATTAAGAAAAAAGACAGAAATATTATCAGCAAAATGTACTTATTATGCATAATCATATGCATATAAAGTGCTGAAGTAAAGTAAATAAATGTACTTACATTCCACCACCAGTTTGTATATCTTCTTGTGTTTATGGAGGAAGTAAAAGGATCATTTCCAGGAGCAAACATTTAACAAACAAAAATCCATCAAGCCATAAAAAACTACCATCTTCAGAACTTGTAGTCAAAGTGTCGGATCAACAGTGAAGACAAACCAAAGTTGTGTTCATAATGAGCTTTTTATTTAAAAGCACATGTATTAGAGCTAAGTACATTTAGCAGAAAAAACAGCATTGCAACTATGTCTTTGTACAAAAAAAAACGAGACAATACAAAAATACTAATATTGAATTTTAATACAATTGTGGGTGTATTTTTTTTTGAATGCATATTACAAACGTAACTATTACAATCTACAATAGTTATTCTAGATACAAAAATCTGTCAATCGATGCTTTTTAAGCAGCATTTTGTAAAGAACACAGGTCTGTAATCATAGTGGATATATCTAAAACATGTTAAGAAACAATATCTTACAGAGTTACCTTTAGTGATCTATACATTATTTATATATTTATAAAAAAAAGAGAGAGAAGAGAGAGTGAAAACGGCTTTGTGAAATGATAGGACGGACTATACGATGAGAAAGATGTGCAACATGGCGGAGTGTGTTTTGTTGGAGGAGGAAGATCTGAGTCGGCTGTAAATAAAAAGGGATTCTGTGTCTGTACAACTGTTAGTGATTATACAGGACAGGCTATAAAACACACACGGTTAAAGAGAATAAAAATATTAGATCCACAGTTTTTATAACGTCCACCTGCTCTCTGACACACACACACACACACACACACACACATACACACACACACACACACACACACACACACACACACACACACTTGGCACAGCTGACCGTGTCTCATTTGACACACACTTAGTTTATCAAGAGGGGGTTTCTTCTCACAGCGCTCACACATATGTACACACACATTCACACACACAGACACATACAAGATGTACATGTACAAGACACACACATACACACTGAGAGACAAACATCCATTGCCAATGAGTGATTGGGTGGGTGAGAGCCCCTCCCTGCCAGCGGAAAGAGCCCAAATCATCCCAGAAATAATGTGCCAGCTTAGCTGTAACTCATCACCCTCTTTCCACGGTGACAGCCCGCACCCCTTCACTCTGTCCACCCGTCCACTTCCTGTTTAGGAAGACAAACAGATGGGCCCCAACACCAGGGAAGCGGCATGGCACAGCCACGCCACTCTTAGGTGCTGGGAGGCGCTCCTTCCACAGAAAATATCAACCCCCCACCCCTTTTTACTACATCTAACCCTCAAGAAATGCAACATCCCGGGTTTGGGCCGCTCTGAGAGTCCACTGCAAAAAAAGCTTGACGTGCTGACGTGGAGACAGACGTATGTGAGGTTGGAGGGCTTCACTTCCTGCTGCTAAAGACACTGATGTCTTGCTCTCAAACCTGTTTTTATGCTTGCTGCATCCGCGAGTGTCCGCACGGCAAAAGTGACGTCACACCATCAGATACGGCCCTTAGTGGAGGGCAGGTTTTCGCCTGTCCATGCATAACCGGAATTTTTTTCAAACCACACGGACGCGGATGGGTGTAGAAAATGGAGAACTTTTAGGAGTAAGGAGAAAACCTGCACGGAGTATAAAAGATCCAAACATTTCCTCGTAACGATTCCACGTTAAAGCTTTGTTTACACTCGTGCGAGACACCGTGGTGCCGGAGTCCGTAGATGGCGCACTCGCTACGAGCATGCACAGAGGCGTTTACGCTCAACGCGTTGTTCGTTGCAAGTGGTACCGGAAAGCAGGCTGCCTGGAAACAGTAGTAAACATCGACATACCGCCAAACATTGCATTTGTGTACTGTAACTATTACGGTCGTTTACCTCCAAGTCTAAATTACTTTCCGTCTCTCGGTGCTTCCCATCAGGTCACCACTCTTTCCATGAGACCTTTTTTTATTTGAGCTTTTACAAAATAATCTCTCGCAAAAAGACTCTTCACATTCGCCTATTTCTTTCCAAGAACTCAATGTCATGTGACTGTCGCTGTGGTCTCTCAATGAACAGTTGTAGAGATGTCTGTACAGGTGAACCTGCTCGGCCAGTCGTCCCTCGAAAGGCGTCCATGCAGCGCGCGCAGTCTGTGCGTAGTTACAAGAATCTTGCATAGCTTTTGCACACCACACGAAAGCCGCGATGACGTAATTTTTCTGGTGTGCTCACCTCGCGCCATTTTCACTACGGCGACTATGAACCAGGCTTAACGTGCAATCGGAAAGTATAACCGAGGCTTTACAGCAGCCCACTGGTACAGAGGGTTGTTGTTATGGAAGCCGTGCTACGCTAACGTTACCCTGCCTGACCACACCAGGCTCGGTCGGCTTCTCGGAGTCCATACTCTGTCTCTCGGGTGTCAGCGTCATCAAGTTTTCTCTCAGTCAGACGTCTCAGGCAGCAAGTGGTGATAATGGACAATGAACTTAAAAACAGTGCTATAAGTTATATTTTTTCTATACTGTTAATATTTCTATGCTGCTAGGTATTGCAGTAATATCCTTCCCATAGCTAAGGAAGTAGTTGTCCTACGGCGTTCCAAGGCCACAGAGAGTTCAGAGAGGAAGCATCAACTGGAGATCCCTCTCTCCCTCGGCACCGGGGGTTTGTCTTTTTTTTTCTTCATTCGTTTTTCTTCACAAGTGTTTTTTTCCCTCAGCTCCGTCTGTCGAGTCAATTTCTTAATTCATTTTGTCTTCCAATTCTGTTTGTGCTCAAAACGATGGGCTCAAATGTAGATTAGTAGTTAACATAATAATAGTAAATAAGTCTGGATAGTGAGAGTGGACTCTGCCGTGCAAACCTCAAATCTGACACCCTAGTCCACAGAGCGCCTCGCTGGGGCGCTGCAATAAAGAAAAAGGGAGGAGGAGGAGGAGGAGGGTGCCATTTGAGACGCAGCCACAGTCTCTCGTCGCTACATTCTACTGTCCGATGGGAGGTGAGCAGCGCTGCGATTGGCTCCTCGGTCGCAGGAAGAAGCGGCGGCGGCCTCTCTCACACCATGTTGTGGTGGTTGTTCCTCTCGATGATGTCGGACGACGGGAGCAGCTCCTTCTTGATGGGGGAGGGCGGGGGCGTGGCCGGCTTCACCCGGGGCTTGAACAGGTCCGACACGTAGAACACCTGGTGGACACACAGGAGAGGGACAGCGAGGTGAGGAGACGGGAGGAGGACAGCGAACAGAGAAGACATGAAGAAAAAAGAGAAGGACGAAATGTTTCCTGTATAAATAAAGATGTGGTTTGAAATGGTAAACACTTCCTGTCTCCAAAGTGGGCAAAGTCATGGAGTGTTCGCCTCTCCTCCCCAGCCCCCCCACCTTGTTTGGAAGTGTTGTGAACGTCATGTGGATGGATGAAAGCTGATTGGATTATGTATTTATATTTTCTTTTGCAGCCATATTTAGCATTACCAACATTAGTTAACCAGGGCGTTCACCAACGTTAGTTGCCAGATCTTGCGGAACCTTGATGGAACTGTAACTTCAGTGTCCGTCACGTGATATCACTGGTCCCAAAAAGACTTTTCCCCATAGACTTACATTGGGAAAGAGACGTCTGTAACTCAGCGGATACTTTTTTGTAGTTCAGTTTTAATGCAAATGAACCACGTTGGAGGACACCCGAAGTTATCTTTGTAATTTGCATACAGCACACGTTAAACTAATCTCAGTTGATTTGCCTTCAACTCCCAATGCAAAGTTACCAAACACCCACCATATGTCTCTTCTTAGCTAAAAGGCTGGGCTCAAAACTGTTCCTGCAATAGCAGCAGTCACACTTCTTTCACAAGAAAAAAACTCATGTAATTGCGCAAGAGAAAATTCTGATAAATTTAATAGCAGGAGTGAACTAGCTGAAAATAAAACCCGGCAGGTCTGAACAGGGCTAATGTGAATACGGACACCCACGTGGAGCCGTGAGCTGGCGAGATGCTGCATGACTCCATGATGCCATGACGAGAAACTCCCCATCACCTCCCTCCGCCACCCTCTGTGCAATCCCAAACTTCCCAAACACTGAGTAATCTGGCAGGAGGAAGTGATCTTAGTATAACTCACACTAAACTTGCAATCACATAATGAACCCGAGCTAATCTTCTATTAAACGATGCCAGGGGTGAATTCCTCCCTTTTTTATCTTTACATCAGCTCTGAGGTCAGCTGATGTTGGCTAACGAAGGATGTGAGAAAAAAAAATCTCTTCCTGATGACATCATATGTCAAACAGGAAAATGGGCCGGGGCGGACAGGAAGTAGTGGGACCATGGAAACTACTGTCCACTCTACGAGTGCATTAGCGTTTCCACTTACAAGGGTCTGGGGTCAGTCATGAGCAACACACACATACACACACACAAATACACACATTAATTGGCAGGCGCAACAGATTTTCCTTCCTCGCTGCCAGTCAAGGGGCGAGCAGAGGGCTTGTGCCAGCTGGGCGAGGGGTGGGGAGGGGGGGAGCTGCCATTCAACACTTAGAAAGAGAGCCTACTGTGCAGCAGCTCCTCGGGGAAAACAATGTGGATAACTCTCATGGGAGAAAATACACAGTGCTCTCATACGGGGAAAAACATATAGCGGTCATGGTCGACATATAGACGGTGATCTATTTATATAACAAAGACGGTCTCACTCTGAGCTCAACACAAAGACATTCTCTTCACTTACAGCTCGACATTTACTGACCATTAAGTGACCTTCACTGGTGACTTTTGACTCATGGATGACATCATATATAGATACCTCCACAGCTGCTTTTTAAAAGGGGCTCTTTGTGCGTAGTTTGTGTGCATCATTATCTTATATATGATATAATTAGGGGAGTGCGGAGGGATATGACGGGATGAGTCATATCTCTGAGAATCACCCGAGGCATCATGGGAAACATTCAAGGCTCGTTTCCCATCAGGGTGCTAAGCGTCCAATCCCAGCAGGCCTCGTCGCCGCGTCACCCGACCTCCAACCTATCGCCCCTGAACCTGCCATGGTGGAAGGCTTATCACGACCTCACCACTTCCTGTGCGTGATACACGCACGCACACACACACACACACACACACACACACACACACACACACACACACACACACACACACACACACACACACACACACATAAAGCCTCCAGGTCCTTTGTGTTGAGAGATGCAGACTCAGCGTGTGCCTCTAATTGTGCGTCCTTAGCGTCTTTATGTGTCAGGCATGACATTTTAATAGTAGTTGAGTCACACAGGAAGTGAGGGCACCAATGTGCAGGAACTGTGAATGTCTAAAGAAAACCCACAACATTACTCACTAGACCCCCTCTGAATGTCACAGGGTAAAACGGTGCATTTGTTTGCACGCATATGAAACCAGATATGACTATATCTGCATTCTAATCACACGAACATCGACAAATTCCCACCAATGTAGGTCAGAGGATGTAACTCCGAATATATCGACACGCTTCAGAGAAAATATCACATGCACATGCGTGTTACTATATATGGTGACGGAGTATTAGGGCCACTCTAGTTTTGAAAAATAAAAAAATACAGACCTGGGGGAGGGGGGTAATATTCCAAGATTAAAATGGTAAATTTACGAGAAAAACCTTCAAAGTTCTCTGAGATCAAAGTGGTAAATTTATGAGAAAAAAACACAAATTTACGAGAAAAAAACTTTAATATTCTCTGATATTATAAAGTCACAAATTTACGAAATTAAAAAAAATCAGAAATGTAGTTTTTTTCCCATAAATTCGTGAGTTGCCGCATAAATTTACCACTTTATAATCTCATAAATCCAGGAAATTCTGAGTTTCTTCTTGGAATATTAACCCCCTCCTCCGGCTCTGTATTATTATTTGATTTACCTACAATGGCCCCTAATACAACGCTGTAATATATTGTATGTGCATGAGTTTGAAAAAATAACTTTGTAAGGGTTAACTGGTGGAGTGGTACATACAGAATTAAAAACTTGACTTGTGTGTGTGGAGTGATGAAAGATGAATTCCTGCTTCTACACAAGCTCACTGACCCCAAAGACTCTGCTTCAATATCTGAGACCCTGAACATGAGCAGAATGTCCTTGTGTGTTTTGAATCAGAGTGATAGCATCCTCCTGCCCTCTCCTCCTTTAATGTCCGACCCAGCTCCTCTCCACTGTGACAATGAACCTCAAAAAGTGCTGCCCCAGCTTTCTCTCTCACAGCTGCTTCCTGCTGCATTCGCTCCTCTTGACCTTTACTACCACACAAGTTTAAAAGTAGGTCACTGTGTCTGATAGGACGTGCCAGGTAGGACAGACGGACCACTTCCTGTTGTGGTTCTCTGATTCTCTGGATCACGGCCCTGCAGACACGGTCGGTCTGGAGGGTTTGACTCTTCTTGTAAAAAACTTCATGTATCCGATTCAGACACCATCCGTCATCACATGTGAGGACAGACAAAGGGGTTGAAAGCAGCAGTTAACTTAAAACAAAGCTGCAGACTCACTACATCTGAATGTGTTCATTCTTCAGGTTTCTATTGTTCATGTACTGGCACTCGGTGGGATTAAAGGGTTAACTGTAGCCTCGGGAAACCTGGAATGGCTGCGACAATAAAGTCATGGAACAACACAATCCTCTACGGACTATTACTAAAATATATCTGGAAAGGAAGACACTTTTTCACAAGGCCGTATAACTCATCATGTCATATTCAGAACAATTGCTCACAATCACACACTCGGGACTGACGTGCAAATCCACTAATTCACCCAATGTGTCCTTTTGTTCTTCATATCTGACTTTTGTATCAAGACAAGTGCACTGTGGGTGTTGGAGACTGCTTTCTCCATGCATGTGCACAAGCTAAGGATGGAGTCATGGACCACATTACTCAGACTGCCATGGGGCTCTTAAATACCAACTGTTTCTGCTTCATGAAAACATCACAACCAATAACAAAGCTGCTACAACCAACGGGATACCGACTGAAACCTCAAAACCTTTGTCATGTTGTTACACTAGCCGTGTTTCCATTCAACTATCAAGCGAATTTTAAGCAAACTTTTGAGACGTTGCAAAAAAGAAATGCAAATTAGGCATGTTTTCATCAACTGGTTTGGAGCGAATAAACTAGGCTGTTTGGTCAGAAGTTGGCGCTACAGGCGACGCAGTACGCATGGCTGCAAACCGCCGGTAAACAGAGTAGAAGAAGAAGAGGTTGCGAACTGGAAACAAAACAAGTCTTCTTCAGGAATTTGTTTCAATTGGACATGTTTTAATTGTTCTTTCACGTCAACTAGTATTGGCCATGTTTCATGTTGTCTGGAGACGAAGACAATATAAGTATATATCCGGGAAGATGCCAACAGCGGAAACAGCTGATCAGTCATGTGAGTTAAACGTTCACTACTTCAGAATTTATTCAGCAAAGGTGTTTCCATATCCCATTTAGCGCATAAACTCTTTTTTACGACAAACGCAAAAAACACCTCAAGTAGGCGTAGAAACTTTTTTTGTGCAATTGACGACGTTTTATCAAATTTATCTGTTTCCATACAGCGGCTTTTTGTAATTGTTTTCAATGAGAGTGAAGCGTTTTGCTCGCTGCTTTTACGTTGCTGAGCGCCTCGTGTTTTTACAGGAGCGCCCTGAACGCCTCGAAAAAATTCAACTCGTCCGACATCATTGCTGTTTTCTATCATTGTGGTGACTTTCGCTGGATACCTGGAGCTTTATGACTTTACCAACCGTAGTTACCGTGATCTGAACAGAAAACAGCAGCAGGCAAACCAGTGCGATACTTGAGATTTCGGGGAAGTTGTTTTCATTCATTTAAACTGTACTATTAAATATTAGATAGCACGTTGATTTATTCATGAAATAAAAGCTGGTTGAATAATAACAGAAGTCTTCATCCTGTAGTGTTTTAAACCACTAGCTACATGTATATCAGAGAGAGAAGAAGAGGAAGCAGAACCATGACGAAGGAGGTTGGAGTTACCACGGTGATTCCTCCTGATGATTCAACTTTATCTGAAACGGCGAGTGTGACGCAGTGCGTGATGTGTTGGTTGCCTTGCAACAATTAAAAAACAAGGCAAAAGTGAGCATGGCTCACACACACGTCCGGTCACTGCTTCCCCCTACTAAAGTAGGGCCAAAGGTTGTGCTCTTTTGGAACTAAAGGAATTAGTCTATTGAGCACAATCTAGCTTTTCATTAGCTCACCTTCCTCAGGATCATACCAAATCTGAAGTTCCTAAGTTAAATAGTTTCCAAGTTCTGCTTCGGAAACGAAAGTGTGACTTGCGAACGGACGGAAGGACGGACATGTGAAGCGCTATATACCTCCGACTACGTTGTCACGGGGGTATAAAAAGACGCAGCATACTGCAAAAAACGCTCTGTCTGATCAGGGCCTTCAGGGCGGCGAAACATATTCGCTATGACAATATTTAAGTGTGAACTCCTGCTTTCATTCGTACATTTCAAACTTTACATTCTAGAAGAATAACGACTGCACACGTGTCAACTTCAGATCTGACTATGTTCACACTTTGGTTTAGTGCTTTCTGCTGGCTCTTCTGAGGCCCACTGGCTCTTCATCCGTCCTCTATCCTTCCTCCACTCGTCTCCTGTCAGGTCCTTTCTGCTCCGCTGCTCATTGAGAGGCTGAAACAGCCGAGCTAAAGTACTCACAGATGTGTGTTTCTATTAAGACCGGGCAAATCAGAACGGGCGTCAAGGACTGTAAAACTAACCGCCATGATTGGCAGGGGCTTGAAAATGAGCGCGCGTGTACATATATATATGTGTGGTGTGTATGCGTGATGTGAACAGTGTGTCTCTCTGAGTGTAGTTGGATTAAACCCACGCTCCTCTCGAGCCAAGACGTAGACAAGGCTCCTCTCTCCTGTCACTTCCCTCCCTTCGCTCCTCCTGCCAGATCTGCCCGTTCAGAGGACCAGCTCGAACGCCGAGCACATTTCTGAAAACATTTTTTTTCTCTCCTTGTCAAAGCTGATGTCGTCTCCTGAACTTCGCCCAGCTGGAGGAGCGTTACAGTCCATTGTTACCCGCTGATTTCTGCTCATGGCTCATTTTGGAGCCCACAATAATCCTGGCATTCATTCACCCTGGTGTGTATGTGTGTGTGTGTGTGTGTTGCGCGTGCATGTGCATTTTTAGCTGTGCCAAGGTCTGCCGAGGCGCCACTACTGAGGTCTTGCTAAATTTTATGAATCTAATCCTTTCCACGTTCGTGATTTGGATCGTGTAGAAAGGTAACGCTTGTGTGTGTGTGTGTGTGTGTGTGTGTGTGTGTGTGTGTGTGTGTGTGTGTGTGTGTGTGTGTGTTTCCACACGTTTCCCAGAGGCAGCAGAGTTTAGCGGCGGCCTGCTGTGCTGATAGAACCAGAGCCGCCAAATAAAAAACCCAAAATAATTAACAGCCTCATTCCTGTTTCAAAGCTAATCCCCTCCCTCTCTCTCTCCCTCTCCCTCTCCCTCTCCCTCTCTCTCTCCCTCCCTCTCTCCCTCTCTTTGCACTCCATCTATTTTCCTCTTGACCCGAATTCAATTTTCCTTGGCTCCATCTAGCTTAGTGTAATGATGAGGGTTACGAAAGTCATCTGGCAACTGCTGCTACGAAATGTCACAGAAGTAGTGAAGAAGGTTGTAGAGTATGGATTTTATAGACACACACACTCCTGAACTAAGGCCTGACTCCATGCAATGTGTTCTTCATTAAAGGGAATCGGATTCTCCTCACTCCGCTGCCTGCTCCATTTCTCTTCTTCACAAAAACCAGAGAGGAGTGAAAAGAAGGAGCTATGTGGAGGCAAACTTTATTTGAGGGTTGGCCCCAATCAATTATAGAAAGTATTAAGTTGCAAAAACATTTATATGTATTAGGGCTGTCAATCGATTAAAATATTTAATCATTTAAGCATTTTTATCTGTTCAAAATGTACCTTAAAGGGAGATTTGTCAAGTATTTAATACTCTTATCAACATGGGAGTGGGCAAATATGCTGCTTTATGCAAACGTATGTTTATATTTATTATTTGAAATCAATTAACAACACAAAACATTGAGAGATATTGTCCAGAAACCCTCACAAGTACTGCATTTAGCATAAAGAAATATGCTCAAATCATAACATGGCAAACTGCAGCCCAACAGACAACAACAGCTGTCAGTGTGTCAGTGTGCTGACTTGACTATGACTTGCCCCAAACTGCATGTGATTATCATAAAGTGGGCATGTCTGTAAAGGGGAGACTCGCGTGTACCCATAGAACCCATTTTCAGTCACATGTCAAGGTCAGAGGTCAAGGGACCCCTTTGAAAACAAGTTTTCTTCGCCAAAATGTAGAGTAAGTTTGGAGCGTTATTTAACATCCTTGGTGACAAGCTAGTATAACATGGTTGGTACCAATGGATTCATTAGGTTTTTCTAGTTTTATATGATGTAAGTATCCTCACTCACAGCTTTAAAACTGAGCCTGCTACAACTTCTGAAATATCGATTGCCGTTAAAACGAATTTGCGTTATTATCGCGTTAACCTTGACAGCCCTACTATATCTGCATTCATGCTTTATCACTCATATCATACTTTCGTACAGTTTGCACGTGTAATTGATGTGTTTTGTGTGCACTCACTATGCAGTAGGCCACCAGGGCTCCCTGCACAAAGCCTGCCAGGACGTCGGTCGGGTGGTGCTTGTGGTCAGAGACGCGTGATAGGCCGGTGTAAAAGGCCATCATCAGCAGGGTGAACTGGAGCAGCGGGCGGAGGAGGCGAGCGCCGCGCCACGAAAACCTGGACTGGAGATAGAACTGGGGAGAGGAGAGGAGAAAGGAGAGAGGATGTTATTCATTTACTTCATGCAACAGAATAATATTTGCAAAACAAAGAATTTTCTGAGAGTGTTTAAGATGTAAAACTCACTGAACCCTCACACACACACACACACACTGGGCTGTACACCTGCAGCTTGTGTGTGTGTTGGTGTGTGTATTATTACTGTCTGAGAGGTCTAGACTGAATCAAAGTGGGCAGGCCGGCCAGACCCACAAGGAAACACATGATCTCTTCCACAACACTCGGCTGGCGGAGACCCGGACATGACTGATTCATGGTTCAACATCCCAGCTGTAAAAACAGCTCGACCACAGAGAGCCACTGGAATACACACACACATATATACACACACCCTACCATGAACGTTTCAGCACTTTGTTGGGATGAACTCTCTACCCTCTATTAGAGTAAATAGAAGACAAAGCGGATGCACCCCCCCTCCGCTCCAGGAACATCTCCTGGGTCATGATAAAGACGGAGAAGAGCCAAAACAGGAAGTCCAAGGCCACTTTCAGTCGTACAAGTGCAAATACACGCACGGCCCCCGCTCTCTTTTTTATCCAGCGTCCCTCAGACATCCTGTGTTTCTGCACCACTCATACCCTCAACTTCCTGTCTCTCACACCCAGAGACAGAGGAGCCTGGGAGGGCCCGCCTCAGCCAAGGTCTACCCAGCAGCCCACACCTCCAGACGGGTGTCTTATAATCAAGCTAGGCTAACAATACCTACAGACAGCAGCCGCAGCGCATACTCCTGTAGGTGTGGACTGTAGGCAAAGCTCCCTCGCACTTCCTCTATCATTGTTCTCCTCCTCGCGGAAGCAGAGGAAGCGATCCCTCCCATCCCTTCCAGTCTCTCCTCCCTGGCAGGGATGTTTAGACGTCAGGCTTCCTCTAGCAGCTGTTCTCAGGTAGCGGTAAGAGGACTAGTTAAGTACTGATAAGTACTTTTAGTTGGACGTCTTGCAGCCATGAACGCAACATCCATAAATAAAACCCTTCACATCCCAACATCCTAAAGCTCTTAATTTTACAGCAAGGTTTGATGGAGAGTGGAGGAGAAAGGGTGAGAACTTATCCAAAAGACAGAGTCACAGTGACCTGCCGAACGCGGCCCCTATCTGACTGGAGGACGGTAAGAAAACCCAAATAAACCCGTCTAACCCTGATTCAGCAGAAGCATGAAAAACATTCAGTCATTCAGACGGTTAAAGGGACAGTTTGGGTGTTTTTGAAGTACGGTTGTATGAGGTACTTATCTATAGTCAGTGTATTATTTACAGTAGATGACGGTCGGCGTGTCTCCAGTTTGGAGAAACTGACAGGAGTACCAGTACGGGAGCAAAGCAATACAGTGTTGTGGACGGGGGCAGCAGTAAAACGTATTTTAGACACTTACAAAATTCGATATCCATTTAAGTGTACGCTATATTTAGAATATTTCCATCGCTTTATCCCGCTGTCAGACGGCCCTTTCCTTCTCCTTTCTGACGAGGAACTGGACTGAAAGTGAAACTTATCTATGCTCTCTCCAAAGCCAGCAGGCTCAGATGACAAAAACAGTGTAGATACGTTTCACTTTGAGTTCAGTTCGCCGTCGGAAAATATTTTAAGTACTATTATTAAGTACTCCGCCATCTAAGTAAGGGATAATGTACAGCGAGATAGTCATTATTTTTGAAAGAATCCCCGACAGGGTGATGCTGCCCCCCGACGCGGAGATGAAGGGGTTTCTTTCACAACAATGGCCCGCTAGCTGTACATTATCCTGCTTATTACACGGCTACTTACTGAAGAAATCAATATTTGACACTAAATTGGTCCGCCAGAGTCCAACATCAGAGCTGCGCCCATAGCAACGGTTTGTTATACATAGCAACGGTCTGTTATACATAGCAACAGTCTGTTATACATAGCAACGGTCTGTTATAGAGAAATTACAGACGCAGAACGCCGTGATTGACCAATCAGAATCAAGTATTCAACACAGCCGTGTAATAAGTTACTATATGCAATGTTAACCTGACTATAAGGATGTATATATACTGTACACGTAGCAGCAGCAGCATCATGCAGAAACCCACATCAGGTCAGTTTTTAGAAGGGCTTGAAGGGAAAATAGCATTTTGACGCTAAAACATACTTCGACCAAAATGGGAATGTTTCGATTTGAATACATATAACCTACACATATAAATAATAATAATAATGGACCCACTCTTTAAAATAGGTATTCTTGTGTTTCTCATGTGTCCACAAGAGCAGATGTAACTAACGTAACTCTAAAGTCAAATCAAATAAACATGAGGACGGATAATGACTGACAGTTTAATTGTTAGCTGAGGATACAGGACATCGGCAATAAGGCCTCCAGATAATCAATATTTCCATTAGGAATTAGTGATCCTCTCATCTAGGTCTCGTCAAGAAAACAAACAAGTGCATTCCCCAAAATGTCAAATGATTCCTTTAAATGACAAATCAGTGTTATTGATTCATTTTCTGTCCATCAGATGAAAGAATGATCAATGAATCGACCTCTACTAGATCGACAAATATGGATCCTCTGTTTCTCGGGTTCTTACCCTCAACCTCGGCCCTTATTTGATTGTTTCTCTCCCTCGTTACTCATCAGGGTGAGAAAGTGTCGTTCCCACAGTGTGGCTGTCACCTCTCTCTCTCTCCTTCCGACAACCCCCCAGTCTTCTGCCAATTGTCACACTTTGATTTTGAAGCACTTCATTTCCTGCCGAGCGCGTCTGCGTCTGTGACTGATGTGGTTTTGAGCTGAGATGGCACACGGATAACTGGCCCGGACGGCACGGCGCGCTGTACAGCTTCAATAACTGCCGCAGACGGCACGGGACGCTGTACAGCTTTGCTGCAGCCACAGAGAACAAGCGTGTGTGTGCATTGATGCGTCCTACTGAGCTATCTGTTGTTTTGTCTCATACGATCCAGCAGCAAAGAGCTGGTGTTGTGTCTGTGGGTGATTTGTGATAGCAAGCTGCTGGTTAAATCAAAACCAATATGTTTGTTTGCGATACAAGTGGTCGTGACCACAGCTATGCTTTTGTCTCGCAGCGTGGTGTGAACCAGAGGCGAGGATGGGAAGGGGGGGCAGGAGGGGATGGCGTGTAAAACGAGGCCTCGCTCTCGTTCTCTCTCACTTTGTTGTTTTCTTTTATTGAACGCAGAGTCACAGCAAGAAAGACGGAGAGGAGAAGATCTCTCTGGAATGAGCCGGATTCCTCCAGAAACCACCAGACTTTGTGTCGCTCTCGTCTCCATCTGTCATGGGAATCTGCTGGGACTCCGTCTGTTGTTGTGTTTTATTGTTGTTTTCCTTCAGATCTAACTATTTGAGGACGGCGAGGGTCGGAAAGGCAAATGCCTGTGTCTATTTATGTCTGAGTTGGATTCATAGAGGAGATGTTTTGAGATTGTAGACGGTCTTTAAAGGGATAGTTTGGGTGTTTTGAAGTGGGATTGTATGAGCTACTTATCCATAGTCATTGAATAAGGAATACACTTGTTTGCTTTGTTGAGAAGACTTAGATTAGAGGATCACTCCCACTCTACCTTTAAATTCCTATTAAAAATATTGATTATCTGGAGGCCTTATTGTCTATATATCCTGTATCCTCAGCTAACAATAAACTGTCAGTCATTATCCATCCAGAAGCTGTTATATCTATGCTCTCTTCAAAGCAACCAGACTCCATTCATAAAAGCAATTTTACCTCACAGAACACAGACTATTACATTACATACAACCCTTTCGGTTATTTCCAAACTTAGCACAGCTAACATTGACTCAGCTATTGCTGGCTTTCACATTATTTATAACCTTAATGATTAGCTTACTGTGGTAACCTACGTCACGGCTTCTTGCTAACAGCTGAGTGGGCGTCTCAATTTGAAAAGAACGCACAGGCAGTCGACCTTTAAAGAGAGCAGGATGTTCTGTGACTGTAAAACGTGATGTCACATGACTGCTTTTCAGCTGGCAAAAACAAAGAATGCCACAGATTTCTTTTTTTCCACGAGGAAAGCCTCCACCGTGGGCTTTGTTTCAGGCTGGTTTACGATTCCAAAACATCAACTACAAACTGCACAAACTCTCCTCCTCCTCGCTCTCTCTCTCTCCCCGTTCCACTGCTGCTACCACCAGCCTCCTCTGGCTGTGGTCCGCAGCTCGCCGCAGCTGGAAACACTGGTCTCTGACTAGTGTGTCACTCTGTGGTCTGGATGTCCGTTCCCTCTCTGCTTTTTATTCATCTCTCTCTTCCTCGGTCTGACCAGAGAGCAGCTGTAGGTTCACCCAGAGGCTGGGAAATACCCACAGCAGGCTCTCACTGTATGACAATACACCAAAACACACCAGAACTTCAACCGTGAGAACCGAGACCACCTCGTAACCAGCCAAGACCCAAAACCATGACTCTCCTATCTCCCCTCTCTCTGCAGAGGAAGGAGGAGACGATAGGGAAGTTCTGAGCTGGCAATTGTCTGTGTGTGTAATTAGACTGTTTGAAATGCCTCCAGGGTGCTAACGCCCCACCCGACACCCACAACAGGTGGAGGGAGAGGGAGGCATCGAGGGAAACGGGAGAGGACAGGAAGTGCACACACAGCTGCTGCTCTGAAGAAAACAGGTGGAGTGCATCTATCCATCTCTCGGAGGAGTAAAACTCTTCATAAAGTCAGCGAGGAGACAGAAGAGGTGGAAGAACAATGTCGTTCCTTCAGGCGGTAAATCCCCTAAATCACAGCCCTGCCTTTTTTCCACGCCTCCCTCTACAATCTGTAAATCATTGTTTCCGTGGCTCGAGGCGTGTGTGTGCATGCATGAATGTGAGTGTGAGAATTTAATAGTTACTTACAGCCAGGTAGAGCATGGTAAACATTGAAAAAGAGGCATGTCCTGAGAAGAAGGATTTCCTATGGAGAGAAAGATGATCTCAGTCAGTTTTTCAATATAAGGAGTATTTTTTAATACAGCATACAGGTACATCACTAAATTCTTTAATGCTCATGTTTTAAAGCTAGAGTGAAGATACTGGTGTCATATGAAACTACAGAACCTAAGGAATCCATTGGTATCAACCATGTTATTATAGCTTGTTGGGAAGGAGGTTAAATCATGCTCCAAACTAAATTTTGGCGAGGAAAAAGGGTCCCTTGACTTCTGACCTCAAGATATGTGAATGAAAATGGGTTCTATGGGTACCCACGAGTCTCCCCTTTACATACATGCCCACTTTATGATAATAAGTAGTAAATATATACATACATTTGCATAAAGCAGCATATTTGCCCCATCCCATGTTGATAAGAGTATTAAATACTAATCTCGCTTTAAGGTACATTTTGAACAGATAAACAATGTGTGATTAATTTGAGATTAATCACGATTAAATATTTTAATCGGACAGCCCTAT
Organism: Sebastes fasciatus; assembly: GCF_043250625.1. NCBI lineage: Eukaryota > Metazoa > Chordata > Actinopteri > Perciformes > Sebastidae > Sebastes > Sebastes fasciatus. The sequence continues at coordinate 24,896,968 of NC_133799.1, read as the reverse complement.
AATGTATGTATGTATGTATTGGTGTTGACACAGACCTGGCCTCCTGTACGTCGCTCTCGTCGCCAGTGCAGGTGTAGTTTGTGATGTATCCCAGCTTGCAGTCGATGGTGGAGAAGTCGGGTTTACACACGTCTAAGAAGTGGGGCCTCATGCGGCCCACCGACACCTTGGCGATGTCTGTGAACGACTGGCTGACGGCACATCCAAAGAGAAACACGCCCATCTGCAACATCACACACATTCAGGATTAGACGTAATACCAATATTAGTTAAGCCCCGTTTCCCTGACTTCCGTTCAAACACTGCACACATGCAGTTTACTATGATAACGGTGGCAGATTTACCACTCATAATTCTTAGTAACTTCTGAAACAATGGGTCCTCGTTTATAGACAGTGGTAAACAGAAGTAGGCTTCTCATTTCTTGCCTATGACCATCAATTTTGTGGCTGAGGTGACAGCTGTTGCTAACAGATATTACCAGCTGTAACCGGCTAAAGTTAGCTGCACAAATTGGTTGGAAACTCCGGCTGATTTTCCAATGTTTCCAGCTGACTCATGTTAACCCTGAATACCCTGTAATACGCCCGTCCAATAGTTTCATTTGACCCAAATGAAATGATTGGAAAGGCTACCTGCCTGTCTGTCTACCTGCAATATGTATGTGCAATAATCTGAACACGTATGCAAGCACACTGACCTGCTTGTAGAGGGCTGCGACGTAGGGATTCCCCACGAAAGACTTGGTTCCCTCATGTAGTTGGTGAATCCTGAAGCATTCTCCAATCACAATCTAAAAGAAAGGATTTTATTTAGATAAACATTCAGCACTGAGCGAAAATATAAGACAATTCTAGCTATGTGATGCTGCTTCATCCTACAGTCTTATATAGGTTTAAATGTCAATAACCATGCAGTAAAAAATGATAAAGTTTGAGTGTGTATCATGCAGGAAATCTAATTTAAGACTGAAGTCACAGATTGAGTAGAGAGGATGTGGAAAGGACAGACAGGAGAATGAGATTGACACAAAGACAGACAATGAGCATGGCCTGCCTTTCCCTCAGGCAGTTGTGATGTGATTATTAATGAGTGGTGATGCTCTGCTCAATGATATGATGGGGCCTTTTCATGTGGGATATGAAGGATAATGAGACAGTGAAGGGGAAAGGAAAACATGAAATGATCCAGACTGGGTCAGTCAGACTGACCTGACTTTGATATAAGGAGGGTTTCTACAGGCCAGCGGTCTGTTTTAAGGCTTAAGTCGACCCCTGAATGCTGCGGTATTCCAGCCAGAAGGTTTTAAGTAGCGTTGGGGGCCCATGGAAAGACCTGGTCTATACCGAGGGGACTCACACCGAGCCAACCCTGGAGGCACGGAGATGTCAATCATACATCTGCACCACCTGGGGCATCTGACTGACGGACCGGCTGCTCTCCACCCGCTAACCACATCTCCCTTTCCTTCCTCTTTCCACACAAGGCTTCACTCTTCGGCCTGCCTTCTTCTCACCCAATCTCTCAGGGAAAATATTTACCTGCCCCATCTCTGAGCCAGCAGACGCGCACGGTACCGTGAATGCAAATTAAATGTGTGCAGGCAGCTCAGAGCTTCCCCGACTAGTTAATACGGATACATGTTTGTGTATTTACACGTATTGTTTGTGTATTGTTGGGCCTGATAAAACACACCTATCCTGCCTGTTGGGTGGTCAGCTGGCAGGCTCACAGCCAGAAGAAACAAACACGGCGGTGTATTAGTGTGTGTGCTATTGTCAATGAATTGTTTTGATCAGAGCTTAAGATTAGAACCACAGGAGGCTGATACAGGACGGAGGAGTTTATTTGGGTTGTCAGCATTTGCATTCAAACCTCTCCTCCCCTTCTCTATCTCCCTGTCTTGGTTTATTGCGGAGTGTCTGGTTGTCTGAGTGCAGACTGAGTGCAGAAGCACTCAGCCTCCTTCACAACAAGTTAGTATGACATGGCTGGTACCAACGGATTGCTTAAGTTTTATAGTTTCATATGATGCCAGTATCTTTACATGTTAATATCGTGCTAACTTTGACAGCCCTAGTTTATGTGGATTGAATGCTTATTGAACTCCATCTCTCTATCGCCAACTCTGTTTCTCACAGTAGAAACGTGGCCTGTCATGTCAGACACAGATACGTCTGACCAGCGGGACTGCTGGGATTTCCCTCACAGCGAATATAAACAAGAGGCCCGACTGCTACCAGAGCATGTATATATGTGTGTGTGTGCGTATAGGTGCATGAGTGTGTGTGTGCCTTAAAGTAACGCTGTCGGCATGGCAGTAGACGACGCCACTAATGAAACACAGCTGCGCCGAGACACGCCAGCTTTGCCCACACGTGAACATGTGAGGGAACTAACTAGCAACAGTCTCCTGGTTCCAATAAGCAGAAGAGCTGAGCTGGTACAGCGTGTGTGTGTGTGTGTGTGCGTTTGCCCACCAAGCTGATGGCGAGCGGCGTCTCAGTCTGGGAACTTATGAGGGGGCTGTGCCACATAGAGAGTCTGGGGGCTGTAAAGCTCATCTAGCCCGACCACGTGGCGCTAATTGACATCCTCATACCGCACCACTCATTCTAGCATGTTTCCACTAACCCTGACACCCCCCCACACTCTAATCTGCTGGCACTACACTGGAGCATTCCCGCTCTGCAGCAGGAGTCATGGGAATGAGGACTTCTAGCGAGACACTGCGGGCAAGGGAGAGAGCACTGACACATTGACAGGAAGTAATGCACAGGGCAGTAAAGGGCACGGAGTCAGGGTGCAGGGATACGAGTGGGAGGGAGGAGAATGGACCAGGAACTTGTAAAATCTCTTTGGCATGCATGTGTCACAAATGTCGCTTGAGGGGTGGGGGGGGGGGGGGGGGGGGGCCTCTCGCCAACACTGAGTCGCTTAGGGCCGTAATAAAAACACAAAGTGACTCGGATGACTCAAAGTTGATACGGAAGAATGACGAAGAAAACATTACAGAATGAAAGGGTAGGACATGTAGAGCACATTTATAGCAAAAGACTGGAGTGTTTTAGAAAACGCTGCATGATAAAGAAATCACTCAAACTTTCTGATTAAGGGGCTATGTTAATGACTAAAAAAAGAAGACTTTAAATTGGAGTATAAAAGCAGTAAACAAAGGGAGGTGTGAAGGTCGACTTACAGAGAAGATGGCAATAAGAATGCCGACACCACAAAGCACGGCATCGCTAATGGTGTCTCCCTCTTTTCGGGGGTAGCGGATGGACTCGTCCGAACAGTAAAACCCGCGCTGGTACGGCTTTATGGTGCTAGTCTCAATGATCAGGAAAGGCAGGCTAGCTACAAAAGACACAAGGAAAGAGAGAGAGAGAGAAAGAGAGAAAGACAGGAAGAGGGAGAGGAGAAAGAAAAGCACCAGGTCAGTGACACAGACATAAACGGGAGAGAACACAAGGAGCACGCCGGCCCCGGGGGATCATGGGATATGGCAGAAGTGGGTGAGGCTTGAAGGTGTCATGTATGGTCAGCTTAGAGCGAAGGAGTGATGGATCTCCAAAATCAGATGCAACTGACACTATGAATCACAATCTATGACTTAAGAGTATGGAGTCAAAAGAGTGCATTAAAAAAATAAATAATTTCACATTTATTTGTTTATTTATTTCTGTTTATATTTATTTATATATTTTTAAAATATATATATTTATTTATTACATTCAAATTCCTCTATTTTTCTGTATATTTTTATGAATTTATCTATCTTTATGTAATATAATTTACTTATATTTAACCCTTTAGTTTTCCTAATTCTTTTCCCTATTGCTTTTGCTATTGCAAGCTGTCAATCAGATGGTTTTGGGCGGGCCTTCCTGCCCAGGCTGAGTAGTCAATTCCTGCACACATACACTTTATTTCAAATAAAATGCAGAGTAATATATTATATATATAGAGTAATTTATATGCAAAAATAAATAAATAAATATAAAAATATATATATATAAATATACACACACAGGAATAAATGTAAAAATAAATGTGAAATAAATGAAAATGCTTATAATTATTCTTTTATATTTTATTATTTGTCTCCCCCCCATTTTTTCTTTTCTAGTTGATACCATTTTATTCTAATATTTTCTTTAATTTTATAATTATCTTTTTCTGTCTGTGTTACAGAGTTTAGTGCTTGTTTTATTTTATTTTATTTTTTTAAATATATTTCAATTTTTTTTATATTCTATTTTTCTCTATAGTATGTAAAGCGCTTTTGAGAGCTTTGAAAAGCACTAATGATGTCTTATTTATATTTCCACATTTATTTTCTTATTGTTTTACAGATTCATTATTTTTTATGGCCCTCTTATGACCACAGTGTATCAACCTTTCTGAACTTCATGTTGTCACTCCTTCACAGCCGCCATCATGAACCATCAGCCGTCCCGGTTTCTGCCTTCAGAGTCCCCCGAGACCGAGTGCTCATTGTGGGGGGGGGACTTACGGACACCGCGGGCAGTGTCAGCCCAACAGAAGTGAGCACTGAGGAGGGGACGGTGCTCCTCTTGTAGGGGTATATCAGGCTGGAGTCACTGCAGTAGAGACCCCGCTGGTATGGACGAACAGAGGTACGGTGCAGAACCAGGCTGGGCAGCATAGCTACACGCACACACACACACACACATGAATGGATGTATGAACACACGCACACTCGCATACATAAAGCTGACTCACACACACACCTAATACAAGGAATCATAGGGCATCATACAGCTGATTGCACTTACCTGTAAGCTGAGGAAAAAATATCACATTAAAATACACTTTAACAGGTGTGTGTGTGTGTGTGTGTGTGTGTGTGTGTGTGTGTGTGTGTGTGTGTGTGTGTGTGTTCTAACATTAATCAGGACGTTTACTCAGTAAACCTCCTCCTGCTGCTGCTGTTGACAGTGTGACATCAGACTATAGAGACTTAGCATTAGGAGAACCCCCCCACCTCCTGACAGAGCAAACACACTCTGACATTCAGGGCTAGAGGTCCATTATTGGAGACAAAAGACACCCACCATCACGGTTACTATGTCAATACATAGTGAGATCTTTAGTGTTATGGACTGCAGGGGAAGAGAGTGCCATTCCAGGTAGACTGTTGTTGAAATGTCTATTTCTGAGAGAAACCATCTGTATGAAGCCACCGCCAGCTACCAGTTATCTTAGCTTATCATAGAGAGAGAAACAGCGAGCCTGGTGACAAAATCCAGGTTTTGTATGAATAAAACAAATGGAGATATAACATAATAATTACTGACCTTTTGAGGTGTTTGAAGATAAAATAAGATATAACTTTATTAATCCCAAAGGAAACTCTTGTGCCAGAGATTGCTAAAAAATGACAACAACAAATGATCGTTAGTTGCAAACCTACATATTTATTTATTATTATTTTCTTTATTTCTAATTGTATTGTTATTCATATATTTTTTAAACTATTCATATTTTTAATTAATTCTTATTATTTACCTCTACATGCCAAGATGAGTATATTTTGTATAATGAAAAAAGATTAAAAAATAATAAAATAAAAAGAAGTCTAAAAAAATTACAGAAGAATACATAAAAAATAGTAAAAAATCAGTCTTATGCTAAGCTAAGCTAACTGGCTGCTGGCAGTAGCCAAATATATTCGCCGTACAAATATGAGTGGAATCAATCTTCTCATCTATCTCTCGGCTTGAAAGCAAATAACCGTATTTCCCAAAATGTCGATCTATTGCTTGGATAATAGCTTACATGAGGATCTGGATGAGCTTCGTTCAACAACAAATGGACAGAGCAGAGCTCGACAGAGTTCAATGCACTCATGCACAGCCACATTTCCTTCTGATGAAGGGAAAATAAATACATATCTCCAAATCACAGTACTACAAATACAGGCGTGCAAAGTCTGGCTGGGACTTTCCTTTTGGGGATTTTAAAATGTGTGAATACCAAGAAAAACAGAACTAAGCCCACCCAACTCTGGAACATTTCTCGCATGAGAGCATGTTTGGCGTGCGTGGACGTACGACTGTAGTAGTGGCTCATAAATAGAGGGAGCTCAAGACACGACGGCGTCCTGAAGACCCACACACAGACCCACCAACGTATACATTCACCATCCGACTGCACAGAAACTACTCCCACATGTGGTTCGTGTGGTCGGCTCACATCACAAAGAATTTTTTGACATTTGGGTCAGAAATGTTCTGGTGAATGTTCCTGATGCGGCTGAGAACCGCGGCCGTCGTCTCACCAGAGATGGGAGATGGAGATCGTGTTACTGGTCTGCCCTGAAAAACCCAGCCGTCACCAGTAACCGTTGGCATGAAGACCTCAAAACACACTTTCTTATGCATTCTTGTGGACGCGCTCTCGCACAGGCTCCTTAACGTCCACACTGGGACATCTGCTCCCACTTGAAAGAAGAAAGTGTTGTCTCAGGTGTCAAAGAGTCCGTGTCCACACTAATACGGTATTTTATCCTTCTGTTTGCATTAATGCGTGTGGTGGTGGTGGTGCTGGTGGTTTTAGACCACCAGAGGAAATTAGCATTTTGAAAGCTGTCTCCAAAAAATGAAGCTTTTTAAAAAAGTTTTGAGGTCAAGAATGAACTTTAAAACTCAACTTTCATGGACGAGGAGTCTTTAAACTAAAGTCTACATTTCCATGACAACTAACCCTACATGTCCACCAGATCCGGCGAGGACACTAGGGGACATTTTTCTATTGAAGCAGACTGTCTCTCTCTCTCTCTCTCTCTCTCTCACACTGCAGTGGTTGGCAGAGGGCAGCAGATGGGATGGTCATTGAGGCTGACACCTGCACAAACAGGGTTCAGCCAGATCCAGCTCCATCTCCAGGGCTGGACCGGCTGCCGGTGGGCCCACACAGGGCCGGGCCATGCTCAGAACCACACGGCCTACAACAGGCAGGGTTAGCTGTGGGTGAGCCTGTTCACACAGGGGGCAATATCCGTCTCTGTTTCTGTCTTTTAGTTTAACGCCCCTGTGAACTTGGGTACTGTTTACACCTTAAACACAGAGAGAACCCTCCATGAAGTCCATGGACAAAATGAGTTGTGTTGGGTCAACACTCAGCTGAGGAAAACAACTTTTCCTGAAATCGGATCACGGCAATCTCTGCTCTGCCTTTCCATTTTCTCCTCCTTCTCCGACCCTCCACTCTGGCCTACTTGTGGAGGGGGGGGGGGATTCACATGCTAATGAGGAGAAGTGAAAGGAGGTCACGGGCTTAACAGACATGGGAAACACACACACACGCACACTGGTGCTTAGAAGGCTAAACCGATCGGAGGACACCACCATGGGAAACTCAGGAGCCGAAGACAGAGAGGGCAAAGTGAGAGCGAGCGATCGAGCACTTCAACACTATCTATTGAGTATTCATGAAAGCCCTCTGTCTACAGCCTTGAGATGCCCCCCCTCCCGGTATGTGGGCATACCACAGTCAGTCCATGAACCCCTCAGCAATAGCTAAACTCACTCCAGCCCGTCTGAGCGGCGTGAAGAAATATATGACCTCCTTAATGGCGACGGGATAAAGAGTGGGTGACCTTCACAGGGCCGCTGACCCAGAGAGAGAGGAGGGGGAGTGTCAGAGGAGGGGGGAGATAAAAACAGAGAGCGGAGAGAAAGAAAGAGGTGGGCTGGGCTGTTGGCTAAGGCATGTGGTGCGTCAGTGAATTAAAAAACTATTTTACAACCTCTGTCACGATGAGGTCAGGAACATTCAGTGATGCCTGAGATACTCAAACCCTCACTGACGAAGAGGAAGCACCTGATGCACTGTCTGTCTGCAAACTAGTTCACTTCTACTACCACACAGAGGAAACTAAATGCACAATTCTAAATTGTAAATTCTAAAACACTCTCTACCTGATCCGTACATCCAGTACTGGCATTTGCAACTCTTAACGATGATTAAGATGAAAAAAAAAAGCTTTCTTAGCTCCTGAAAAAACAATCACTGTGTCTGAAATCTGAAATCAATGATGGAAGTAGCTAACAAGTGAGCCATCTCTCTTCTTTGTCATCTCTGTTAAAAGGCCCAGACACACCAAGCCGACATCAAAGAACTAGCGGTGACGAAGGCTGACTGTTGAGTTGCCTCACGTCGCCTTTGTCTTGGCCAAAAAGTTGCACTCGAACACACCGCAAAGACTACAGCCGACGGCCAACGACCACGTACGTTCTGCGCTTGCGTGAGAGGATATAACTCTCCACACCAGCAGGCGACGGTAGTCTGTATTTGTCATTCAAAAAGGGAAACCGGAAGACTGCGGATATACTGTACAAGCTGTTCAACATGCTGAATCGGCAAAAAAAGCTCCAACACGGGCAGATTAGAGTCAACAGTGTAGGACACACCGAAAAAACTAGGCCGACAGACGCTCACCGACAACCCCAAGCTGTTTGACGGCCGACCGTCGGCTTGGTGTGTCAGGACCAAGCCGACGATCAGGCAAGTGCTAGCGGAGAGTGTAACTTTAGCCAGAGCTAGCAAAATGTCAGCAATTCGAGGAAAACCTCACCAGTAAAATGGCGACATGTTTTTTACGCACTGGTATCGGATCGGTACTCTGTATCGGACCAAGTTCAGGTAAAGGAATCGTATCGGGAAGGGAAAAAACGGTATCAGAACATCTCTAGTTTTCGCCTTCCCGGAGAAGTTGTGTGTTCTGAGCTTTTAGAGCCAATGAGCCTTATGAGCTATCAGCCACTGAGCTGATTTTAAACAGGCGTCTGAGAATAAATGAAGCCTAAAAAACCCTCAATGGAGAGGTGGAGAAAGAGAAAAAATATGAAGAATGCAGCAGGAGAAAAAACACACATCCTAAGTGGGTGGCTTGGCGAGTTTGGGGAACAGTTCTATTTGTCTTATCAGATCCTGTCATGCATCTCTCTCCTTCAGTCTAGGAGGAGAACCGCTGCAGACCACTAAACACTATGTACTACGTACCACGGGTCAGAGAGAGAGAGAGAGAGAGAGAGAGTGTGTGTGAAGGAAAAGAGAGAGAGAGAGAGAGGTATTTCTTTGGTTGCTGCAGAGGTCATGGCGGGGCTTTCTGTCTGTGTGTTGTACTTATTTTCCATCCGTAAATCCTCTCACATGTTCACGCTACACTGCATGCCAGAAATCATGGCACAAAAGTATGTCTGTGTGTGTTTGTATACAGTTTGTGTTTGTAAATTTAACTTTATATTGACACAAATTTGTTTCAACCACACTGATTTCTTTAATGCAAGAATGCAACTTGGGATTTTTAGGTTGTATTGGGCTCAGTTTTAAAGCTAGAGTGAAGATACTGGTATCATATGAAACTAGAAAACCTGAGGAATGCAAAGGAGGCTAAATAACGCTCCAAACTTGTGCTAAATTTTGGCGAGGAAAAACTGGCATGGCCATTTTCAAAGGGGTCCGTTGACCTCTGACTTCAAGATGTGTGAATGTAAACGGGTTCTATGGGTACCCACGAGTCTCCCTTTTACAGACATGCCCACTTTATGATAATCACATGCAGTTTATGGGCAAGTCATAGTCAAGTCAGCACACTGACACACTGACAGCTGTTGTTGCCTGTTGGGCTGCAGTTTGCCATGTTATGATTTGAGCATATTTTATGCTAAATGCAGTACCTGTGAGGGTTTCTGGACAATATCTGTCATTGTTTTGTGTTATTAATTGATTTCCAATAATAAATATATACATACATTTGCATAAAGCAGCATATTTGTCCACTCCCATGTTGATAAGAGCACTAAATACTTGACAAATCTCCCTTTAAGGTACATTTTGTGATCGCGATTAAATATTTTAATCGATTGACAACCCTAGTGTTTATATTATAGGTTTTGTGTTTGTAAGTTTAACTTTAAATATGTAGCTGTGTGCATGTGAGTGTGTTGCTGGCATGTTTTTGTTTGTGAGAGAGAGATTATCCAGCCGGAGCTCGTTTGATTGGCTTTGGAGTTAAATTTGGTGTAGCGAGTTAGCTCTTAGATTAGCAGCACTAACACGACTAAGTCTAATTTTCCGGAGACATAAAGGAAAGAAATGTCTTTCATCAGCTCACTACATAGCTAGAACTCGTTAGGGTTTGTATTTTTCAACAGAGCTCATTAATATCAAGTCCAAAGTTCCTCTGTCCTGCAGTATCAGTGATCTATTATTCTCTCTCATCTTAAGACCGACTGTTCTTTGCCAGAACAGGACATAATAGCTATTCTTAAGGCAGCTAACGCTCTGCGTCACTCAAAAGGTTAATTCCCCCCCGTGACACGGCACTAACACCTGCGAGAGACTATAGCGGCGAGCTTCCCGTTCTCCCACGACTCCCTCCACCTCTCCGGGTCTCTATTGACATTTTAATGGGCTTTCACGGCTCTCAGCAGCAGAATCAGAACGATATCGTGATTATGGAGAGCGAGCTGAGTGTCAGCAGGCGGAGTGAGAGGTGAATGGGAGGCGGAGCGGGGCAGAGGAAGAGGTATTGTGGTCTGCTCTAATGGAGGATTTCCTCCTCCTGTCTCTCAAGAAACGCCATGTGACCCGTCCTGAGGAGGAATTCAGAGGAAGGTTAGAGGGCGGAGGCTGAGGGGGGGGACTGAACTCCATAGATCGACTAGTCAATCAATCACACTTTGTCTTCTCTTCTTCTATGGTTTTTCCTCACTGCTCTGCAACAATTCAGATATCTGTTAGGGGGTTAGTTCATCTCGAGGAATTTCTCGCCACAAACCATGAAACAACCTGATCTGTGTTGTTATGACAGAGAAACCTGACTACTGTAACAGATCCATTACCATCACTTGTCTCTTTTTGACGTCGATCCAAGTCTCTGGAGGAAACGTTTGACATCTTTCTATCAGCTAAAGCTCCACGTCCACACACACCCTGCAACATAACCTGTCGCTACAGGACACACTTAAGTGGCCTACATCGCTAAACACATGTATGGATATTATTATGTTGTGGTTATTTGATATGTGTGTGAATCTCTGTGTGTGTAGAGAGAGAGACAGAGAGAGAGAGAGTCTTTGTTCAGCATTAGCGGAGCCCTCTAGTCCATTAATTTGGATTAATGCCTTCTTCCAGCAACAAGTCACAGTGTAATCGCAGTGTGTGTGTGAAAGAGAGAAAGATTAGCATTGTGTGTGTGAACAGTGAGAGTGTGTGTGCTGTTTGAGTGGATCTGATAAGAACAAGGGATCAGTGCCAGGTCCACTTGTCGCTGGATATTGTTTTGCTACAACGAGGGTAAGCGGAGAGCTATCATGGAAGTTATCGTCATCATGGAAGATTTTATTGTGACCGTTTTATCTCATACATACGGTATATGTTAATAAAACAACATATTGAGAGAGGGCACACACACACTCATTGACATTCAGCTCAAACACTACTGTGACCTCTGGGGTTTTAAATACGGCCTGCCAGGCGGATGCCTTGGATGTTCTGAAATCTGTCACACATCCCAACTCTACACGGTGCTGTGAACCCACACAGTCCTCTTCATCTGGAGGTCACTGAAGCCACGAGTATGTGTGGCCTTCCAGACATTTGGGACCAGAGTTCAGAGGTTAGCTGAGGTTCATGACAGGCCCTGGAAGTAGCTACAGGGCCAAGGGGTCAAAGGTGAGGGATGTGAAACGGATTATATACTGTAGCGTACAGGAGGAGCACATGCCACTGTAACAGTGCCCGTTAAATCTGTGACGAGCGTGTGCCTGTGTGTGGCTGCTATGTGGGTGTTAAAGTGGATTACGGTGTGGTTCCACTGGCAACTCAAGCAAAGCCTTTTTTCTCAAACATTTCTAAGTTGTCGACCACAAAAGGGCTTTAAAAATGCTCTCGCAATCCAAATAAACAAACTGGGCTCCATAAAAACCACCCAGACTGTAGCCCTGCGCCTAATCACTGTTTAGGAACAATATACATGCACACATGTGTACACTGATACAGATGTTTGGCTCTACATATCAGCTTTTTGTTTCCACAAGCTGCTGATGTGTCGCACACATGTACAAAACTCACACAAACACACAAACACACACACACAGAGGAGTGGCTGAGGTCAGCAGAGTGGCGTGCAGAGTGAATCCCTGTCCCCTTTTTTTTGTGTGGATGCTGCAGCGACCGGGGGGCCGCTGGCTCAAGCATGTGCTTACTCAGAGAGATTTTATTCACAGGAATAAATGCCCCCTTTTTTTTTTACACACAGGCATCTGTTGGGACACTCTCTGGGGGACCTTTCAGCAGCAGGCACCTGCGAGGGCAGCCTCTGAATGTTGCTGTTGGCTCGTAGTGCACATTTGAAGAGGTTCAACACTGTTTTGAGGGAACTCTGGTCCACATTAGGGCTGCAGAATTAATCGAATATCAATCACAATTTTGGCTTCCCACAATTAAATGAACATGATCGACTGCGATATTGACATTTAAGTTGCGTTAATGTTGCAGCATATCGAATCAAAATAGTTTATCTTGCTTTTATTGTTGCTAATTTTGCTCTTGAGGCGCATCAGATTGAAGCATTTCACTTTTAAATGTAGCTAATAAAGGGGTACGATGAATATTCCTGTTTTTTTTTCATATTGCAATATATATATATGTAGCAGAAAGAAATATTGCAATGTCAGTTTTTTCCAACATCTGCAGCCCTAATTTGTAAAAACAGCACTCGCCGCTCTGTTTATTTTAATGTGAAAGTGCAATAAATATATGTTGTCGCTAAAATCAATGAATAATCCTGATATCAATATTGATCAAAGTAATTCTGATAAGCGTTTTGGCCATAATCGTGCAGCTCTGGTCCACATTAGCGAGTAGAGGACATTTATAATGTGCTTTTACAAAGATCAGTTACATCTCATCAAGACATTCCTGATGCTCGGCCGCACTGCCAGTAGAAAGACGAAGTCGAGGAACGCACAGCTGCTCCAGTGAGGGGAAACTTGAGCAGCGCCCAGGGGCCAGATCAGGCTATATGGCTGGCTGGATGGCTGGATGGCTGGATGGCTGGATGGCTGGATGGCTGGATGGCTGGATGGCTGGATGGGCGGTTCTCTGTTGTTGCCATAATGGCATTATTACCCCGGGGACAAAAGCCTGGCTGAGGAAGAAGAGAGGGCTGTGCAGTCTTTGAAACCTGACGCCTGCTCTCTGGATAACACTCCCCTAAACTTCATTCCCTCCTTTTCCTGCACTCCTTCCACTCACCCTGCCCACCTCTGCACCAGAGCTGCTAAGAATCCGCTTCTTATAAGCCACTTTGGGCTTGTTTTTCCTGAAAAGTCGCATGCAAATATTGGTAGTATCGGGTTGGGTTCCGGTCTCTCTCCTCTATACCAGTCTAGTTTGTCCTGTTGCAGTCGCTCACCGGCACCGCCGCCACCCAGAGTGTTGTTGTTGTTGTTGTTGTTGTTGTTATTATGAGACAAATCTCTGTGTCGTTGATGGAGTTTAGCTAACAATGCCAGGTACTAAGTGGGCGAAATATGACAAAAAGTGCAACAAAGACTGGGAAAAGGAGGGCAGACTTAAAGGATTCGCCTTCAAGTGGGGGACGATTCGAAGGCAATTTGATGTTTTTGTGGTCACAATCAATGTTCAACTTATTTAAGTTTAGTTAACAAGAAAAATGTAAAGTTACAAGCTAAAATGGATGCAAAATGTAATGCAATGCATGCAATTCAAAATATATTCATACATATATATCAAGTGGCCTCCTCTCTTTCCCTTTCTCTCATATTGTGGTAGGTTAGGTTGCTTGTTTTGGGCTGTTTTTGGGGGGAGAGTTGCTTCTTTTGAGCTTGTTTCTATGGACCTGGTGGCTTGTTTCTCTGTTGAGATCTGGCAACACTGCTGTCTGGATAACGCTGCCCTAAACTTCACTCCCTCCTTTTCTTGCACTCCTTCCCCTCACACATCATGGGGCCGCGTTTATCTGAAGACAATGGGTGTTAAATTGGAGCGACAGTGTGAATGTTCTGCATGATGTGTAGTATTGCATGCTTCTTCTCTGTATGTAAACAGGACAGGGCTCAGTGGCTGCAGCACAGATAAGGCCCGCGCCAATAAAGATGCCGAGCTGATTACTGCTCAGCGCTGCCCACGGCGGAGCAGATATCCCACAATAATCCACTCAACTATCCTCCTAGAAACAGCACCAGACATAAACCACTGACAGATAATGAAGCGTGTTGCCAGATCTCGCTGAGAAACAAGCAACCAGGTCCATAGAAACAAGCCCAAAAAGAAGCAACTCTCAATATGAGAGAGAGGCGGCTACTTGATCACTTCATATATATATATATGTATGAATTTACTTTGTATTGCATGCATTTCATTGCATTTTTGCATCACTTTTTAGCTTGTAACTTTACATTTTTCTTGTTAACAAAACTTGAAGAATTTGAACATTTAATTAAATTTTTTGTATTTCACCAGAACAGCATGATGTGCTCGTATATCACAAAAACAACAAAGTGCCTTTGAATCGTCCCCCACTTGAGGGAGAATCCAATCTGTAAGTCCAGTTTGTGTTGTACTTTTTGCCAGATTTCGCCCACAAGCATTATAAGCTAAACTCCTTCAACCCCGTGAAGATTTGGCGGCGGTGCCGGTGAGCAACTTTTCAGAAAAACAAGCCCAAAGTCGCTTATAATAAACAGACTTGGCAACTCCAGCCTTGAGTGCCCAGTGAGGAGGAGGAGGAAGAGGAGGATGGTCTCTCACTCTCTCATCTCTACCTCATTCACTTCTTCCCTCCCTCCGTTTCATCCTCCTTCTGCCTGCCACCGGCGGCCTATTGGTCCTCGTTAACGGGACAAAGAGCGCCGAGATGCATCAAAAGGGTCATTGTTCTCAGTGTAACAGTGAAATCTCCCTGACCTCCCAACCCCCCCCCATCCTATCTCTGGATGCGCACAGCATGTGCACACACACAAATACAGAGGACTGTAGTGGGCAATGTAGTAAGAGAAAGTGACAGACAGAGGGGCCAGTGTAACAGCAGGGAGGAGGCCCAGGAGAGGACAGTGTGGTGGAACAGAGACGTGTAATGAGGCCTGTTGGCGATGATGAAGCACAAGCTGCCTCCGCTCTCATTTACATTAAACGCTGGGAGCAGCAGTGTTGTTTTTTAAGCTGCTGATCTCGTGTTAAAAAGTAGAACTAGAGCTGCAAAGATTCAACTAATCGATTAGTTGATCAACAGAAAACAATCGCCAACTATTTTGATAATCGATTAAAAGTTAAAGAAATTTTTCACGCAAAAATGGCAGAAAATGCTGTTTTCAGCCACTCAAATATGGAGATTTCTTGCTTTTCTCTGTTTTATATATAGAGCTGCAACGATTAATCGATTAGTTGTCGACTATTAAATTAAGCGCCAACTATTTTGATAATTGATTTATCAGTTTGAGTAATTTTTTTAAGAGAAAAAAAGTAACAATTCTCTGATTCCAGCTTCTTAAATGAGAATATCTTCCTGGTTTCTTTAAATTCCTAATATTTAGAGTGTAAAATGTTGATTATTGTGTATGTATGACACATTTCAGGATTAATTGTTTAAAAAAACTTTGTTTTTATGCTGCTGTATCCTGCCCTGTCAAGCTTTCATAAATGAAAGTGAAATCCGCTCTTCTCACGATTTATAAATATAAGGCCTATTGTGATTTGGGTCGGGATGGTTTGTCATTTTCAAAAAATGAATCTCCAGAAATAACGTTTGGGAAACGCTGATGTAGTGAGTCCTAAGAAAGACAACTGTGTGAGAAACCCTCAGCGTTAGTTGGGTGTAATGAATGAATGAGCCTTTTGCCCACACATGAAGTTCCACAAAATATGCATTTACAACACCCACTGAAAACTCAAACACAAGCTTAAACACATGCTTAAATGACTGCTAGCAAAAGTTCATGTTAGGTTCCAGCCCAGTGATCCTGCTTTATCTAAACAAGCAGTTGGAGGGTGTTTATCTCAGAGGGCTATAATCAGAGATGAGAGAGTAGAGAGAGAGACAGGAGGACGAGAGGCTTTACTACACTATTGTTGTCAAAGTGTAAACTACAAGCTGTTGTTCATCTATTGTCAAAGTCTTTTATTGTGCAATTTAATTGTTTGCTCGGATGGAGAGACGAGTTAGAAGAGGATGAATGTGTCTGGTTTGTACACCAGCAGCATAAAGAGACAAATCAGTCAACCTGCTGCCTCGGGCCGGCCCACGGGAACCACATGGGACACAAACACACACAAGTACACATCGAGCCACAGATGCCTCACACATGCTACCCACACACACATCACACACACTCCTTCACCCTCCAGGCTGTAGTGGAGTCCATCTAATGACAGCTCTGGGCGCTCCCTCTGCCTCATAAACCCCACAGGACACACACACACACACACACACACACACATACACATACACACTTCTAATCGCAGCCCTGCGCTGACACAAACCCACCAGCAGAAACATGTCACAGTGACGGTCTGGAAGTGTTACACACTCTCTCACGAGTCTGGCCGCAATACCGCCGCTACCGAAACACACACAGAAATACACATTGCATGCATTCTTCAAGGACTAGCAGCCCCGAGGCCGCGGCTGTTGTCATGAACATCAGCTGATCTTTATCTTATTACATCATCCAGTGACGGTCTGCAGCCAGAGGACCCTCCTCACCTTCTTAAGGGCCCTAACCTCGCCTTGTCCTGCAGCCATAACACACCAGGCCACCCCCTAGTACAGCCACAGATAACACACAGGCATACATACAGTGATGTAATCACACTGTAAATACCATGATACCATGATATCGACTATCAGAACTGAATGTGATGTTGAATATTTCCTCTGTGCGTGTCCATTGAATGTCTGCATCGGCTGTGTGTGAGTGCAGTAAATGTCAAACAGAGAGCACTGCAGGCACTGGTTCTGTACTGCCTGACCTTTGACCTAAACAGAAGAATAGACTGACAGGGAGCATCAACAGTGGGACACATAGAGAACATGCAACAACTCCAAAACATCTAACTATAAAGCAAGGACTCTCTGTCTGTATGTGTGTGTGTCCTTCACATATCTCGAGAACCGTCCATCCGATCTACTTCACACTTGGCGGGTGTATTGCTGGGGATCCAAAGACGTGCATTGTCAAATTTGGTGCAATTTTAGGGACGCCCTGGTAGATCTGGCGCTCCATGTACCAAGCCTTAGTCCTTACGGCAGCGGCCCAGGTTCAAATCCGACCCGCGGCCCTTTGCTTCATGTCATTCCCTCCCTCTCACCCTTTCACGACAATCACTATCACTATCAAATGAAAGGCAAAACAAATCTTTAATTTGGTGCAATTCGGACACGCGACACATCGATATCGTTTTGTGCAGCAGCGGGGGCGGGGCTTCAGGGCTCTACGGACTGAGTCAAGTGTCTCGTCCACAGCGGGCAGAGCGCTGCTCATTGACTGCAGTTCACTTTTGCTGCTGGATGTTGGATATACTAACAAACTCTTCTTCACTTCCCTGGAGTCATCGAGCGATGAGCGGTTCTCAAGAACGCTGCAAGCAGCAATGACGGGAGCCAAGTAACCGGCGGGCGGGTACTGCACTGGTCTCTTCAAAAGATACATGTGGTCCTTCTGGGAGCTTGTGATGAACAACTTCATGGCTACTAGTAGAAATCTGTTTTGTTTACTGTTACGCCGAATTCACACCAGGCAGCGGCGAAGTGCGACTCGCTGCAATAATTACATATTTCTGGGGTCGGGTGGCGTGTTCATGTGTTTTAGGCGGGAAGAAATTCTCTGTAACATATGTCAACATGTCACAAGAGTCCCAGGATCGGTTTTCTCTGGCCGCTAAAAGTTCTCCCAACTTTAAGTTTGGCCGCACTTCGTTGCAGAATCAGACAGCTCGTTGAGGTCGGAAGCAGCCGCCGCAGCTTTTCATAGACATTGCATGGCAGCTCGCCACAGTCTGCACTTCGCTGCTTCTCTGGTGTGAATTCGGCGTTACAACACCCACATTAGTGATGCTTGGCACGGCAGACTTCATGGAGAAATTACTATATTGGCATGTTTTTCCCCCCACTTAATTCCACCTCTCCTTCTCTCTTTGGGCATCTATATCTAACCACGTAGTTCAGTCACGTCCTGACCCTGAACACAGATTCTCACGCAGAACTCCTGAGAATATTTGCCCTCAGATTAAGGTCAGCAGTTTTGGATTGGAGCCTGTGTTTGTGTGTGTGAGGGCCTCCCAACTTGCTGTTTGATTACAGTTTTCTACTAAACACTTGGCCAGTTAGTTTGTTGTTGTCAGGCACATAAGTTAAGCATACACTAAACATCTTATTGTGTTCAAGGATTTGGCTCCCAAAGCTCTTCCAATGCCGTTTATCTCCATTAGTGCAAAGCCAGTTAAGAAGACAAGCTCAAGTGGAGAGGGAGCATAGAGGGAAGGAAGGGGGGAGAGGATGGAAATGGGCTCCGAGGTAAAAAAAAAAAAAAAAAAAAGGACAGGATTTGATTTCACGACCACACCTACCTCCGACCGACACTACCTTTCCGTTTCCCACCCTTTCCTGAGCACCACTCTGCACACACACACACAGCGTGCCCCCTGGTTCACTCGCTCCCAGTACTGCACCAGATGTCACATCAAGAGTCTTTTTGGCCGAGGCACCGGCAGCCAGATGAAGAATTTGAGAAATTCTGGAAAAATATTTGTAGAGCGGCTCAGGACTGAAGTGGGCTGAGGCCTGGAGAGGTAGAGGTTAAACCTCTCCGGCTTTAATGAGGGGCCGTGTGACTGACTGCTGTAACGCTAGAGCAGCTAATAGGAGAGGCAGCAGTTGGGTCGGAGCCATATAGGGTTAATGCTCCCAGGCCGGTTATGAAGCTGATTTCCCGGGGCCAAAAGGTTACGCTGCTCCTCCACGCTGCTAATAACAATTTGTTGCTTGTGGTAAAATCACGTCACCAAACACCTGACTGTATAAACGCAGATCAGGGCGGATAACAAGAAATCTGAGAAGCAATCATGAGGCTAATATATATATGAGTGGTCACTATAGCAACACCCAGACAGACCTTTTAAAAGCAACCGGTTAGCTGCTATTCTTCAATTAAAGTCTACTAATTCTGCAGGGAGGAAGAAATCAAGCTGCACAAATAACCGGGGACTTTTATTGTGAAGGATATAGGAAAAGAAATGTGTTTATCCAGCGTTTTACAGCATTTGACCACTAGTCACAGCCGTGGTTACGCACACATTAAAGCAGGTAGCCCCGTTATAACGGAGATGTAAATCCATGCCATGCTGGGCTGATGTGAGTCAAACAAAGCCAGGAAAAAAATGTAACGACAAGTCAATGGAGCCAGTCCTGGACAATCCATGTTTATATTATCCTGCAGCTCAACCGCAGACAGACACTAATGTATGCACCCGAGCAAACACACAATGTATAATCTCCTTTTGCATTGTGTAAAACTTAATCTGGGTTTAGGTGAGGCCACTTTCAGAGCTTTCCTCACGGCTCAAGTGGGAGTCTCTTCACACAAGTGTTTTCACAATAAACATCCACTTTCCAACTGGATGACAGAAGGCAACAAGAGAAGAATGAAATCCAGTCTGCGGTGGAGTTTGTGTTATTTATAGTGAGTGTATGCCGTTTGTGCGCTCCTAAATCAACTCTGCTGCTCAGTAGGAATAGTGGAATAGGACCAGGTGTACCACTTTATGAGGGACTGCACAGCATTTTTATCCCTTGTCCCACATATTGATCGGATCTAGTTTTCAAAAGTCAAACCACTGCAGGACAGACGGTTCTCTAAAAACTGGCTTTGATCCAGAGGCTGTGAAGAAAGCAGGGAAGGCTGTCATGACGTGGGTCAAGTGCAGGTTAACCTGTCTTTACTACGCTACTGCCAACAGGGGAGAAGTCACAAGTTATGCAGATTTAGGCAGAATATGATGGAAACTTCCACAAAGAAAAGGAAATGCAGCTACAACAAAGACTGTTAAACTAATTATAAGTATTTATAAGCCGGTAGAAGGTGATTTTCAAAGAGTTCAGATTGACATTATATCAAAATTGAAGACTACTTCTCAGCATTAGTAACATGTCCCACATTGTCCCACATTTGGGCAGCAGATGATTCTTGAGGCTCAGCTGTAACTCTGATCTCAGCAGGTGAGAGAGGGTGTGTGTACGTTTTTCATGATTAGCAGAAGCAACATAAGGAGGGACCCCCTTTTTTTTTTTTTAGTTTGCACACATGTGTGTGTGATTACAGACGGCCTCAGATGTCCTTTATGCAGACAGAATCATTAGCGGTGCCTGAGGGGCAGATTGACAACCTGTAGGAAGGTGTCACTGCACCGAGCGCCAGCTGGCAGACAGGCAACTGATTAAAAGGCAACGAGATATTTATGCATTAACTAGCTGTTTAGTAAAGTGAAGCTGTGTGTTGGCATGAATCTGGCGATACGATACGTAGCATAATACAGGGGTAACGGTTCAATGTATTTATTCAAATCTAATTTTAGGAAAACTGTCACAATATAAAGACACACCACCATATGTATAAAATCTGAATAAAAAAAAGTCACTATGTGAAATGGCTACTACGGGGACTAACATCATTACACATGAATACAATTGGACTGCATGCAAAAACCTGCATGTTTTTTGCCCCAAGGCTGCATGTGATTATCATAAAGTGGGCATGTCTGTAAAGGGGAGACTCGTGGGTACCCATAGAACCCATTTTCATTCACATATCTTGAGGTCAGAGGTCAAGGGACCCCTTTGAAAATGGCCATGCCAGTTTTTCCTCGCCAAAATCTAGCGTAACTTTGTAGCGTTACTTAACGTTCTTATGATGCCAGTCCCTTCACTATACCTTTAAAACTGAGCCCGCTACAACCTTCGAAAGACAGAATAGCGTCTGGGTCCGCCGGTGGATCGATACAGTATCGCAAGACATGATATCACCGATACTCGTGAGTATCTTCCACCCCTACTGTTTTAGTGTACACAGCTCTTTTCTGATGCGCTCACAGAGAGCATTCTTCTGAGCCCTCCACACACCCACATTCCTCGCTCCTCATTCAGGACCCCCTGATAATAACCCCCCTTTCTTTCTCCGGGTCTTTCTTTTAACCCCCCCTCCTCCTCCTCCTCCACCAGCACCACCACCACCACCACCAAACCTCTAAAGTGGGCCAACCAATCCCCACTGAGCAGCCAGATTGCGTTTAGCATGACAAAGGAGAATCTGTGTGACCATTTGTGTGTTAACATGCATTGTGTAGCTTTTTTACCAGTGAAGGAAGTCGGTTTATGCAGGAAATTCACTCCACATGCGCTCAAAGCTACTTTTATATGGGTGCAGAGAGATGAAACAGCGTATCTCTGTCTTGAGGTTTCTTTAATAAGCAAAACCCACAGTGGAAAACTTTGCGTCTGTCACACAATGTGGAGTTAATCTGCACCGTTTGTAACATCCTGGGTGATAAAACCCTGCTCCTGTGTGGCGATGGTGCATATTTTTTTTTTACTACTCTTCTGTCAGTTTCTCCATATAAAAAGCTGTCAGTGTGTCTCCCCCCCACCTGCTCCTCTAATGCCCGGTCAGCCACGCGTCCCACCTCTCCATCTCCCAGTATTAGATTGGAGAGGCATTCCCCTGCTACAACACATGCTTAAGCAATTATTCCACGCAGTCCCCTGGACGGAGAGGGGCTGCATGGAGAGCCAGAGAGAGAAGGAGAGAAAGTAATTTGAAGTGATCAGGGGCAGCTGGCCAGGGATTTGCAGGGTTTCTGGGAGAGAATGTGTAGAAGTTACTCCCATAATCCTTTTTCTAAAAGAGAGAAAGGGGAGACGGAGGGATTGAAAACAAAGAGAAGAGAAAGGGGGGCCGCTGGAGCTCAAAAAGGACCCGGCTACAGTTGACAAAAACACAAACCAGCTATCAATGCAACACTGGATCTGGACGCCCGCGGAATAACAAGTCAGGACTTCACAAACAAGTTGCCTGTTGGTGACACTTTCATCACGCAGCTATGGATCAATACCGTAATTACACTTCGATTTGTTCCATGTCTACAGCTCTAGCTGGAGTGGCACCTCTGGAGGTTTTAGGGTCAGATGAGGAAGGTTATGGGGTCACAGGATGGGGTGTCATAGGCTATTTAAAAGGGCAGGTTACAACACTTCAAAACATGCATGCCCTCCAGACATCAACTGATAGAGGTCCCAGTGATGCTCTGTGGACTTTAAAATGTTCAATATGTCACTCAATCAGCAGAAAGTCAAAGTTTCTCTCATGAAACACATGTCATATGAACTGAACAAACAATAAATATGTGCAATATTAATACACTGAATGTGAATACCTCTATCTGTGCAATATATCCTTGATGCAATGTACACCTCAAGTGCAACTTTGTTGACATTTTATTTATTACATGTACACTACCTATTTTACAAGTGCAATTACCTCTGTTTACATTATTTTTACATTTTATACTTCTAGTGTAACACTTCTGTTTATATGTATTTATTACATCTACTTTATCTCTTTTATTTGCTTTATAACTGTGTGTGTGTTTTACCTGTTATATGTTTTATCTGCCTCGTTTAGTCTCGTCAAGTATTTGTTTTAAAGCACTGACCAGAAGTGGCAACTGTGAATCTCGTTGTATTTAATACAATGACAATAAAGCTTTCTATTCTATATCTGGGTTGTTTCATTGTCAGACTGTTCTACTATAAATTGTGTATTTTTTTTAACAAAGTGAAAGTCTGAAATGTGTGGTGTTTGTTGGTGTTTTGTGCCAGCATGGGGTGGTGTGTTGGAGCCGGATGATAAGGGGATGTTGCAGATTAAGTTGTCTTGTGTTGACAGATAACAGGCAATACTTTTAAATCGATAAGGCTTTAACTGCCAGCCATTAGAAAGCAAGGGTTGTGCTTAATATATTTATTGTTTCTACTGTTTTTCTGTGTGTGGATCCAGAGTTTAAAGTAAAAAAGTAGAAAATGCACATTAACACATCATGCGTAAACTTCATCATAAACTCACCAAGTAGAAGACAGAAGATGTCGAGCGCTATGAGCAGCTTCTTCTTACTGTTGTCAACACCATTGTTGTTGTTTAACGTCGAGGTTCCTCCGTTCCTTGTCTCTTGAGCCATTGCTTTCTCATACATGTACTTTTGCATTTGAGAAAGTCCCAGTTTCGGCTCCAAATCCCGCAGCAGCACGCGGTAGGAAAGTCTGTCAGAGTCCCTTCAGAGAAATGTCAACTGGGAACTTAAACTTCCAGACTCGGAGGTCTCGTAAGGTTGCAGATCTGCTGATGTAAAAAAGAAAAGCTGAAAGAGAAGTTTGTTGCGCTCCGGCTGAATGGAAAGCTCCAGTTTCTATCTCTCCTGCTTCAAAGTGAGACTATCTGTGCGCATCGCCAGCCTCTCTTGTTATATCAATCCTCCTTCTTCTCCTCCTCCTCCCCCCTGCTCTCTTCAAGTTCCCCCAGCAGCTTCAAGGCTCAGCCCTCTTCCCTCTCTCTGCTAGCGGCGGCTAATCACCTCCATCCCTGCATGGAAAACTTTCTCAGCCTGCAGCCCACCGACCGGGAGGAGGCGCAGAGCAGCGCCGGAGGACGCAGCGCCTCCAGTGGCCACACGAGGAACCACAGGCGCACTGGAGAGATGGTGGTTAGAGGAGATGGGAATAATCCTCCTTAGAGTAATGAAGCAAACATTTCTTAATTTACAATAAATGTAACATGTTTCTTCAGTCCATGTTTAAAGATTTATGTTGAAATATCAGAATCCGGTTGAGTAGGTATTCACATAGCATAAACTAAACATAGTAAGAGAATTTAAAAATAAAATTAAAGGCAAGTATTGCAAAATAAAGTTAGACTTGATGAAAAATACAATAAAATATGACAAAAACTATAAATGAGGAAAATATGCTACAATAATATGATGAAAAAAACTACTATTGCACATTAAAGAATATTACAAGTAAATAAATGTTTAATTCTTCATTACATCCTGAACAACATGTTGATATTATTTGTGTGTTTTGTGAATACTACAGCGAAACTCTCTATATATTCTGCCAGTGCCCATACAAATAGTATGTAGAAGTTGTCTGCATCTAAGTTTCCTAAAAAAATACATTGCTACAAACCATTGTAAAGGAGCACAACACAACATGAAATGGGATATATTTCAGTTTCTAAATGTATGTGCTATAAATTATTTGAATTACTGAAGGGATCAATTCTTCTGTATAATCAATTATATTTTGTCTTTTTTTATTTTATTTTATTTGTATTTTTTTCTCTTTCTGTGAGGTTATACTTTCATGGCATCATATTATCTTGTTTGGTATGTGCATTATTTTGCCAGTATTACTTAAAAAAAACAAAAATAAAAAAATATGTAGAAGTTTATGATTCATCATTTTTCTTTTCATTATTATTTTTTCTGGGGAAATGTGTAACGGGGATGTAGAGAAACTTGTTCATATACTTAATCTAGATTTTGTATTTAAAAAAATACAGAGTTATCAATGAAAAATGTAATTTGATTGCTCTGATCAGTGAAGCCAAAGACACTATCTGAGAAAACATGTATTTAAAGGCCCAGGACTCAATGCTTCTTAATCTTTTCTAACTTTGATAAGACACTGATGCACCAGCCACCAGCTCTACAAATGCTTTTTAATTTCAAAGAGGGTTCAAGTCTTTTATACTCAAATCAGGAGCTGAAACAGTTCCATGAGTCATTACTGGATATTGATAAATTAAACTGACACTGCCATCTAGTGGTTAAATAAGAACAACTCTTTTCAATATTTGCAACTCATCTATCCATGAATCTCACTTTTGCTGTTCCAGAAAGTTAATGGAAGATCATCAAAATGTTGATGCATTAAAATAAAGTAATTTAAAAACATCTGGGACTTATAGCGGTAGATAGGGGCCAACACAATAAGATAGGCTATGGCACTATGTATGATATGACCTCAGCAAGGACATAAACATTATAGGATGCACCTATCTGTGAGAATAACAATGAAGCTCTGACTGAGCTGACAGAACAACTTGATAAAGATATAAAGGACACGTGACACTGAAGGCCCTATGATATGGACTATGGATGCACAACCAAAACAAACAAACACAACAGAAACTCAATCATGCATTGATCTTCCGTTTACATTTCAGTCCACATTTTACAAATGGTGGCGCTGTCTTTCACAACAGGCTCATGATATATAGCAGAGCCAGTGGTGGAAGAAGTATTCAGATATTTTACTAAAGTAAAAGTAGCAATACTACAATGTAAAAATACTCGGTAACAAGTAAAGGTCCTGCATTCAAGAGTTTAGGCCTACTTAAGTAAAAGTACAGAAGTATTAGGATCAAAATATACTTAAAGTATGAAAAATAAAAGTGCACATTTTGCAGAATGGCCAATTTCAGAATAAAATAAATATATAATGAATATAATTAGTGATGCATTAATGAATAAGCATCACTAATGTTGCAGCTGGTAAAGTGGAGCTCATTGTAACTACTTTATATACTGCTGGGTAGCTTAACCTATAATAATATATCACATTTAAACATACACATACGCAAGCACTTACACATGCACACATACATACACACACAAACACACACACACACATACATGTACGCATAATTACATTAAAGGCTTCAAATAAGCCCAGTGTGTTTTCTGCTTCTTCATGCACTGTATATTATGTTATTTATTTATTTATGTACATATATACACACACACACATATATATATATATATATATATATATATATATATATATATATACATACACGACGATAATAATTTGTACTTAATTTATATTATACATACATAAACACACATATATATATATATATATATATATAGTATATATATATATATATATATATACATATACATATATGTATATGTATATATATATATATATACACATATGTATACATATACATATATATATATACATACATACATACATACATGACCATCATTTTTATTTTATTTATTTATTTATTTATATATATACATATATACATGACCACAATATTTTTTATTTATTTTATTATTATTTGTATTTATTTATTTGTGGGTGAATCAGACCTGTAGTAGTAGGTATAGGGTAGGTAATTGACTGGGGTGCAAAACTCGACATAACACCGGGTCGGTGGGAGACGCACACTGTTTCAAGGCATTATGGTAGAGGTCGTTAGGCACTTGTAGGGATACTCACGGTTATACCACACCGGCTGCTTTACGCCAGATAACATACAGTACATATTACACAGTATTACATAATAATATTCACCATAAACCTGACATTTAACGGGTCTAGTAGTCGTCGGTGCTTCTTCTCTCCTACTAGCTGTGACGTGCCCCGCCCCTCCGTTAGCTCCGTATGCAGCCAGCGACACACCGCACCGCCACCGAGCCTCTTACAGCCGTCGGTAACCGTCGGTAACGGAGAAGATGGCAGAGCGGCAACAACAGAAACACGAAGGCAGGGTAAAGATCGGCCATTACATCCTCGGAGACACGCTCGGAGTGGGAACATTCGGCAAAGTGAAGAGTTAAGTCACTGCTTTTATGTCATACTTCCATTAACGGTGTAACGTTTGTTTCAGTTGGAGTAATATATGAAGTATGTTTGAACTTAACGGCTGTCAGTTGAGCCGTTAGCGTAGCGGGGCAGTTTAACGTCTGCGACACGAGCGATTTCAAACGTAACTGCGCTCCGAGAATCCGACATCTCTAAAGTCATATTCTTCCACCGTATAGCTTCTGTTATCAGCTATAGCAGGTGATATTACCCGGAAGACAACATCTATACTGATATGCACCGGCATACTCGCGTTATTATCATATATAACGTTAAATAATGAGGAGTTTATGTTGTCTTTGCCTCGTCTTAGCGGTAATAAAGGACGTCAGTGGAGTAGTGATGGGAATTCCGGCTCGTTTTAGTGAGCCGGTTCATTTGGCTCAGCTCACCAAGAAGAGCCGGCTCTTTTGGCTCCCAAACGGCTCCTCGTTTTTACCACTTCTGCCTTTTATAATTCAGCCGAATTTAACGCTGTTTTGACCTATGATTAGTATGTGTGCACATATATCACTTAAAGGGACTGTTTCTAAGAATCAGAAATGCTTGTGGCCGTTAAGTCAACGAAAGTCAGCGTCGGGCTCGCGCTTGTGCTCGTTCTACATAGACATGAACGAGCATCGCTCAAAACAGTGAGGCGACACACGTCAGCTAAAACCACAATATCACTCTATATTTCACCTGCTTGGCAGTAATGTTAGCTGACCAGACGAAGGTCTCTCCATGAATCAATGCTGATCCTAGTGTTGGCTTTTCCTGCTTCAGCCGGAAGAGAAACGTCATCGTGTCCGACTGCGCCCGCAGGGAGACACCGGCACCCGGTCGGAGACGATAACGTTTCTCGCTGCGGAGCCCCGTCACTTCACAGGACACGGGAAACCTCTGTTGGTCTGGAGGAGCTGCAGCATTTAATTCTGCACAAACGTCCACTGTACATTCACTAGATATTCTCAGAGCTAAACTAACTCTCCTGCAGTGTGCAGTGAGCGCGCGTTCACGTGTAGAGGTGGAGCGAGAATGTGCGCGGTGTGGAAGTGAAGGCAAGCAGGCAGAGGAGACGAGACTCTGGCCACACGCGAGCGAGCCGGTAGATTTATACTTGTAAAAAGTTACAAACAGTCCTTTTAAAAGAGCCGGCTCTTTGAACCGGCTCGTTCGTGACGACACATCACTACTGTGAAGCCCACCGTGTTATTTTAACTGATAAATGTGTAAGAATGGTGTAAGGTAGTCCGATATTGCCAGCCAGTGTTAGCTTGTAAAGTGCCTAAGTGTGGGAAACCTTAAAGTTTTCCTGTAGAGGCTTATCACAGGGTATTATATCAGTTTTCTTAGCTAGTTTTCGGACACTGTGTGACCTTGTGAGCTTTAACTCCCCTCAGACAGCCTGTTTGTTGTGTGCGCAGTTTGAGGGATGTGTTAGCTCCTCTAATCACCATGGCGACACGTTTAAACGACCGGAAGTTCTGTATGAGGAGAAATATTATTATTATTATTTCAATATTATATTTATTGTTTTTTTTTGTTCATTTTGAAACAACAGAACAAACATTCACAAAGGTCCCCAATAATAACAACATTCTCGGTACAAAGAAACTTAACAAACCTAATATTAATATAAAATAAGCCAGTATAGATACAGGAAAAACATAAAACAAAATAAAAATAAAAAAAACAATAAAATAAAATCTCTCTCTCTCTCTATATATATATATATATATATATATATATATATATATATAATTCACATTGTATAAAGGGGACATATCATGCTCATCATCAGGTTCATGTTTGTATTTTGGGTTTCTACTAGAACATGTTTTACATGCTTCAATGTTCAAACAACACATTATTTTCCTCATACTGTATATATATATATATATATATATATACCTGTATTCAATTCAATTCAATTTGCTTTATTGGCATGACTGTCAGGTGAACAATATTGCTAAAGCGTCAATTCAATAATAAATAAAATTTTTAAAAAAGAACAAAATAAAAACAAAAACATATATATAGATATATACAATTCATTAAGCAAATTACAATATATAGATATTTAAAAAGAACATGCATGTAAATGGAAGAAAACAATAAAGAAGTAATTAATGTTTGTTGTGTCAATAAAACAAACAAACAAATAAAAAACAATTAATAACAATGTATTGCAATATCAAAGGATAAATGTAAAAAACAAACAAACAAACAAAAACCATGAAGTAGAGGAGTAAATAAAAGGCAGAGTGTGAGTTACATCTATTATGTGTTGTTGTTGTTGTTGTGGTTGTCTCTTAGGCTGTGACATTCACTGACATATCCGGCAGCTTCTGCGATGACACTATTTTCTCCAAGTAGATGTTGTATTTTATTTTGGTCAGAGAGGGAATCAAAATCTTGAAGTTTACATTTAACTTTTTGTGAATCATTTTTTCCTAATATCTTCATATGTGCTACATTGTAGCAGGAAATGTTGCTCTGTCTCCACCTGTCCCTCTAACAGAAACGCTCCGTTTAGTGCATTTCAACGGAAAAGCAACGGAATTGCGTTGCTAGGAAACAGCTTTGGTCCATGTTTACTTCCTGTCAGCTGATGTCATTCACATACACTGCAACCAGGAAATAAACTAGGACACGTTTAGAATGTTTACATTTAAAACTGTGAAATTATCTAAATATTGTAGATTTGTGACATCACAAATGTACAGAAATCTGAACGGCTTGTTTCAAACGCACAGTTTCTAAATAGGGGTTGTGTGTATTTATCTCTGGATTGAGCGTTTTGATACTTTCACAGTATTTATATATCACTTAAACCTGCTTTATAATATAACAGACATGAAAATCTCACTTTTTACAATATGGGACCTTTAATATGAATAAATTGAATCACATTTTGCTAATGATAATGCTTTTACTAATGAGAATAGGGTAATCCCTATGTGGGTGTTAGAGCAGTTAATCCACTCTTTTATTAATGCTTCATAACTGATGTTAGTAGTTAAGCTGTTACTAGCAGCAGGTGTTGGCAGCTACAACAACAACACCCTCAACAAAGACATGGTCAGCTGATAAGGGCAGCAGTAGGGCAAGTGCTAAAAATAATGCATCATAATAATAATAATTTACTACTATGTTGAAGCCTGCAGTGCAACAGATCTTTATTTAACCCTCATCCTGCCAACAATCTACTTTTTGTCATATGTCACAGGTGTTTTATTCTTATCATTCCAATTTTTCATGACTTTGTCAATAGCGATGCGCCGATCCGACTCCTGATACTGAGTACCGATTCAATACCAGTGTTTTATGTGTAAGGCAACATCAGACTTGACTTAAACATTGTTTTCCTAACTTTGTAAAACAAAATGTAAGAAATAAATGCATATATCTTGCACCAGCAACTTGGTAAAAAATCCTTAAATATTAACAGGAATTACAATTCAAGTGCAAACTTTTTTATGCTGCAACAAATTGGTCAAAACTGGACTTCAAATTCCAGTATATAATGTATATAAATATAGAATTTAATTGAATAGATCGGCCCCATGGTCGTTGATATCCGATCCAGCTATTTGAGTCAGCATCGGCCTGATATTTGATCCGGTATTGTCAATCAATTTCTTCCTAATGACTCCATATCACTGTTTTCTGTTTTAATTAGTGCTTTTTAAAAAATACCAATGAGTCAAAAGCACCCAATTGCAGCCTATGCAGTTAAGATAGATAAAATAGAATAGATAGATACAATATTTGCCATGGGTCCCATGTTCAGGTCTTAACTCTACCCTCATCCTGTTTACAGTATATCTTAAATAATAATCCAAACTTTAAAAATAACAATTTCATTTAGTTTTGTTCACAGAAGTGAATGAATTGCTGAGATATAGGCCAACTGTATATTTAAAAAAAAAAAAAAAATTGTCTTACATCCCTTTAAATCAAGAAGACCTCGCGACCCTCAGTGAAGCTTTGGCGACCCGGGCCGGGAACCAGTGAACCTCCACAATAAACAAGCAATTCAAAACAGTAACAAGAGTCATAAAAAAACATCAGTTAATAATAAAGCTTTCCATTGAAAAAGGTGCTGAAACCAGTTCTGCCAACATTAGTGCGTACATGAGGGATATCTAAGGTTAAGTAGTTACTGGATTTAAATGAGAGAGGAGATGTGAGGTAGTTTGGAGTCTGAGCAGTAGGTGCTATTTCCTCTTGACTGTAATAATCCCAAAAAAACCATAACCCATTAGTGCCTCTCTCTCTGCCGCATCCATATATCTTGTGTCTTCTGTATGAGCCTCTATGTGGTTTCACCATCTGCATGCTGTATCTGCTTCACATCTGTATTCTTTTGTTTTTCAGTTGGCGAGCATCAGTTGACGGGTCATAAAGTGGCAGTAAAGATCCTAAACAGACAGCGGATCCGCAGCCTCGATGTCGTCGGGAAGATCAAACGAGAGATCCAGAACCTCAAACTGTTCAGACATCCGCACATCATCAAGCTGTAAGTGTGAGAAAGACGACGCGTGATCCGTCTATCAGCGCTGACACAGAGAGATAACGGAGTGGCTGTTGTGATGTGGGCCTTTCGCTACATGTATCTTGTGTTGCGTGTTCCTGTTTGTTTACTTCAGCTGTGCTATACTGAGCATGCCCACAGGGTAGGACACACGATGCACACACACACTTCTGGTTAGTTCACATCTCCTGTAAAGATGATAGAAGTTGCTGTAATTCCTGCATGACTAAATCCTCATCCAGGTGTCTCGGCTCCTCTTGTGA
This sequence comes from Sebastes fasciatus, assembly GCF_043250625.1. Classification (NCBI taxonomy): domain Eukaryota; kingdom Metazoa; phylum Chordata; class Actinopteri; order Perciformes; family Sebastidae; genus Sebastes; species Sebastes fasciatus. The sequence continues at coordinate 24,865,425 of NC_133799.1, read as the reverse complement.
CCTTGTGTTCCTTCTGTGTCCCCGGCCTCTTTCTCCTTGTCAGTCCATGTCTCTCTCTCAACAATCTCTGTGTTATTTTTAGGTTAGGGTTAGTCCACTGTCGCACTGTAAGCTGTGGCAGATATGTGAGCGCTGTGCACAACACTCTGTCGCAAACATACACAGTCAGTTTTAGGCACATACACAGTCTGCTTGCATGGACACTGGACTGAGCAAAGCAGACTCTGTGTGATATATCAGCCCTGTTTGTAAAACCAGCATGAAATGAATTAGAATAAATGTCTTAACATTTCCCTCCAGTGCTCTCACTGTTTACGTTTCATAGAATATCTATGTGTGTGTGTGTGTGTGTGTGTGTGTGTGTGTGTGTGTGTGTGTGTGTAACACAGAAAAAGAAAGAAACCATGATTTGCTTTGTGTTTATTTCTCCCTCGGTGCCGGCCGGGTTGTTGTGCTACACCCGGCCGGCTCGACGGGGATGAAGTAGATTGTGATGAAGTACTGAATCTCACAAGAGCAACCATTCATGAGATTGGGCCTGCATTTTAATAAAGCTGACCTTTATGAAAATAATGCCTACACTCAGCAGCCATACATCACAGCTTAGCCTCACCTCTCTGTATTTTGTTTATGTCTATTTATTCTGTGCATGTTCTGAAGTAAATACATTTGGTTCAGAGACGAGATAAAAGCCTGTTGGTATGTTTGTAGTTATATTAGAATGAAGGGACAGGATGCAAAAGAGGTGTTGATTACTGTTTAGTTTGTTCATGTCAATACAAACATGTGTTTGTGTTTTAGGTACCAGGTGATAAGTACACCCACAGATTTCTTCATGGTCATGGAGTACGTGTCTGGAGGGGAGCTGTTTGACTACATCTGCAAACATGGACGGGTAAGACATTTCAGAGTGCATTCGCTAGTTTTAGTTTTGTTTTTCAGAAAGGTTTAGTTTTTATGTATTTGGTTTTACAGTTGTTTTAGTTTGTTTATGTTGGGGCCATTTATGCTCATTTTTAGTGTTGTTTTTTTAAACCAGGCAACATTGTTTCAGTTTAGTTTTTCTTAAAGGATTTCATTTTTATTTAGTTTCGATTTACTAACAATATTTTTCACTGCTTATTTTTGTTTTCGTTTACGATAATAACCAAGTAATACTCTGTTGGTGTTTCCCTGGTGGTCATAAATTTAAATATGTTTTATGTTACTTTAAAAATACTTTTATTGAGGATAAGTTGTAAGAGCACATTTGTTTAAGAAATTTATGAATTTATTCATAATTATTAGGGACATCAAAATACTGTCTTTATACGCATTATTTAAAAAGCAGTTATCCCCATCGCTTACATATATTTTGCCCCAAAATATTTACTTTTTCCTCAACTTTTCTGCAACACAGGGTTGCACAATGAAATACAGTTGTAGTCCAATTATGCTACACAAGAAAAACATGACAAAACAAAACAAAAACAGTAGTGCATTCCTGTAGCGCATTTCTGAATTTGCATCAGGAGGAATATAAACAGCAGCAATACAAACACTGTTGAATTCTCTGGTTAGAATTAAAAGGTGGTAAATGTGAGATTGGGATTTCTATTGCCCCTGCAAGGCTCTCATCATGGCAACCACTGAGCCGGCAGCTCACAGCTAACAGCGCTAACAGTGAAAACAACGGCAACAGTGCTGACAGAGCTAACAGTGTTAACCTGGGGGGTACCGGAGAGTGGGTGCTACACTTCCACAACGGCAGTGTAGAGCGGCGGCCGTGAGCTAGTCAGTGGGGCACACTCACATACACGAACATGCATTAAAAGGCACACACGGCCGGCCCGGCGATGTAAACAAAGCACGTAGAAGCTCTTATTACAACACACACAGAGGGAGAGAGACCTAAAAGACGTAAGACGAAATGACTGCTTTAACTACTGTTGTAAACTTCCAAGTGATATGATTTATAGTTTATGAGACATAAAAATGTGTTTGACAACAGCGTTCCCACACACCATCACTGCTCCCCCTTTCTGTCACACGTTCACATGATTTTTTAGTTTTAAACTTTGAGTGATGGTATTCCACACAAACACGTTCAAGACAGATACTGGCGGCTACGCTTCTGGGGACTCCTTATTTTCAGTAGAATAATCCTACTTGAACTTTACCCGAGTCATAGTAACCTCATGACCAACCCTGAACATAATCCACTAAACAAGACACCACATTATCCGCCGCTGTTTCCACACAATCAGAGAAACACTCAGTACAGCAACCACAGTCTAATCACGTCCATTCATATTGTGTCTTTCAGGTGGAGGACAAAGAAGCTCGCCGTCTTTTCCAGCAGATTATCTCAGCTGTGGACTACTGCCACCGGCACATGGTGGTCCACCGAGACCTCAAACCAGAGAACGTCCTGCTGGATTTCAACAAGAACGCCAAGATAGCCGACTTCGGTAGGAACCCCCAGAGAACAGACTTACAGTTAGAGGGAGAGACAGAAGGGTTGGTTCGGCAGAGGGGAATTTAAGAAGAGAGAAAGACAAACAGAATGTGTTCATAGGGGGAAATAAGAAAAGGCCGAGTTTGTGGCAGAGAGAGGCAGGTGAACATTTGTTGCAGAGTTATAAGACAAAGTGTAATTATACACTTAATGATACACTTGTAGAAAAAGTGTGAAATCGCCCTCATGCACCTGTTAACCTCATTATTAAATGAAAATTAATTTCTCACTGAGCACAGTTTCTTATCGGTCGTGGCACAATCGTTTCTAGCTGATTGGCTAAGAGACTGTGTCTGATGCAATACGACCATGAAAGAGGGAAATATTTTCACAAACACACGAAGGCCCTTGTGCACAGCGGGGTGCGCGGGGTGGAGAGAGGTCCCCTAGCAACGGCCAGGTCTCATATCATGTCTGGCAGGAAGCCTTGAGGCCCAGTGTCATCTGATAGGGAAGGAATCGTTGGGGGGTGTACAGCAGGAGAAGTGTTTTGGCTGAGAGCAGCAGACACTGCAGTGAGCAGGGAGAGGGAGCGTTAAAGGAACAGGGATGAGAGATAAAAGGGAAGGTCAGCGCATCACGGAACGTCTGGTGTTTAGCGTTTGGCCGAGGACCCGGCAGACAGAGAGAGGCTCATCCAATTAGATGAGCTTTGTGTCTAGAGCTTAGAGCCTCGGCGGGTAAAGAAGGATAAACAAATCAGCGGTGTCCACGGTGTATAACTCTCACCCGCACATGTTCAGTTTAACCAAAGGATCAATAGCAATAATAAGACAATAGAGGTCTGTGTTACGGTCGGAGTAAAGACCGAAGGGTGTTAATGTGTCTGGTGTTTGGCCAACAGGTCTGTCAAACATGATGTCAGATGGGGAGTTCCTACGGACGAGCTGTGGCTCACCCAACTATGCAGCTCCAGAGGTCATCTCCGGAAGGTGTGTATGTGTGTGATCACATCTATCATCAAGGCTGCAATGATAATCCCAATTATTTATGTCTAGAGGACAACTATTTAGGGTGCTAAATGCCAAATTGGGAGCATTTCGATTGCCTCCACATGGCTCTCAATATGGCGACGGCTGAGCTGGCAGCTCACAGCAAACGGTGCTTACAGTGCTAACAGTGAAAAACAAAGGAAACAGTGCTGACAGACAGTGTTATCCCCGGAGGAAACCGGCGATTGGGTGCTATGCTTCCTTGAAGGCGCCGTCTGTCGGAACGGCGTTATCAGCTGTAACCGCCGTATGAGAGCAGTGCAGAGCAGTGCAGAACATTGCAGAGCAGCGGTCATGAGCGAGCCAGTGAGGCACGCTCACATGCACGAACATGCACTAAAAGAACACATGTGGCCGGCCCAGCGATGTCAACACAGCACGGAGAAGGTCTGATTACAAAACACACAGAGGGAGAGCGACTGTAATGTTAAAATTGTGTTTTTATATATTTTCAAGTTGGAGGTTCTTTAGTTGCTGCTATTTCCTGTGCTTTTCGATCATTCTACCGACAATAGACTTATAACGATCAGGTTATTTTCACCCACAATCCTCTGCGCAGCGGAAGATACGTCTCATCGACTGAGCCGTCGCGAGAGCACAGACAGATGACAGCCTGATGACAGTTTATTGACAGAAGCCGCATTGACAAATGACAGATGAGAGATGACGGATATATGAGCAAGAGGGTCAAAGTTCAAGTCGCAATGTTTTGATGAAGTAGTATGTCCCAACTGTATGCATACTGCATGCAACAGTACGTACTTTGTAAGGACAGCTGCAGTATGTACTACAAGTAAAAAGAAAAAGTATGCGATTTGGAACGCAGTATGATGACCAGCTTGCTGTCTTCTTCTTCACTGCCTTTGAGGGTGCATTGCTGCCTTTCGTGGCGCATTACCGCTACCTGTCGATCAGTAGAAAACTGTGCAACCATTGGAAGGAATGCACGTTACGTCACCCACACACGCGCATTTGTGTCCTCATAAAAGCCATAAATAAAACTCAAACTAAATTTGTCTTTATATATAATACTACAAGAGTGACACATTGAGTATGGATCTTTTTGTTTGTTACGTGTCACATCATCTTGTCATCGCTCCGTCAGGCTCTATGCAGGCCCAGAGGTGGACATCTGGAGCTGTGGGGTGATCCTGTACGCCCTGCTGTGCGGCACGCTGCCCTTTGACGACGAGCACGTCCCCACACTGTTTAAGAAGATCAGAGGAGGCGTCTTCTACATCCCCGAGTATCTGAATCGCTCCGTGGCCTCGCTGCTCATGTTCATGCTGCAGGTGGACCCTCTGAAGAGAGCCACCATCAAAGACATCAGGTGCTCACCCCAACAGAGGCCTCCTTTGTCTTCTGCTGATTTTAAATTCTTCTTTTTCCTGTTGATTTTTGCCATGGTCGCTCATTCCAAATCATTGTGTTGCACTGGCTTCAGTAGTGTGTCTCCTTTTGTCTTATTGCTGGCTCTGTAACTTTAAAAGGTCCTCCCATCTGAAGTGTCATTAATACAAACAGCCGTCGACTTCATGCAGGTTTAAATGTCACCTACTGTGACATTTTGAGATTAATCCCCAAGCTAAATCACCATTAGGTCTGGATTTATAGTTAAGAGGGATTATAACTTGGATTATTGTCTCCTCTGTCAGGGAAGACGAGTGGTTTAAACAGGACCTGCCAGGCTACCTGTTCCCTGAGGACCCCTCGTACGATGCTTCGGTCCTGGACGAGGAGGCCGTCAGGGAAGTGTGTGAGAAGTTTGAATGCACCGAGTCCGAGTTTGTGTCCAGCCTTTACAGCGGGGATCCACAGGTACACAGTAGTGTTCATTCTGTCAGCTATTGTTTAAATTTAGTCTTAGTCCTGTGTCAAATGTCATTGTTAGTTTTTATCATACTTAGTGAACCTCATCCTGTTTTTTTTAGTCAAGTTTTAGTTGACTAAATGTCGAGGCATTTTAGTCTCATTTTAGTCAAAGCAAACCGTTACTATTTTAGTATAGTTTTAGTCAATGAAATGTGTTTTAGTCAAGCAGAGCTGGATTAAATGGATAGATTACACCCGGCAGACTTTATTTTTTGAGACCCCGTACATACACATTTTGATATTTGGTAAACAAACAAAATGACTTTTAACTGCCACTTTATTATCAGTAGCGGTGCCAGAGTGGTTGGGGGAGCTCCGGAGGGCTGGATTGTTTAAAGCAGGTGCTTATGATGAATTTTCACACAACAAACAGTAACAAATTCTACTACTACTGAAAATGAGATTCAGAACGAGGGCAATTTACTACGACCCTGCACAGGACCAACAGAACTCAGTGCCACAAACACACCAGAACAAATCAGCGACTTGTTGTCCAGTAGAGCAGCTTACATTCACCAAAAACAGCCTCCTCACCACACTCGTCGATGTCTCCCCAACAACCAGAATGCACAGCTCATTCACAAAACGAGGTGCACCTGCGTTCTAGGCTAAAACTGATCTCATTCATGAAATCACAGTCTCCGCCCATCAAGCCATAAACAACCAGCAGAACCAACTGCACTACACAAATCTAAATCGGGTCAAACGAGTTTAGCCGAGCCCCCGTTTCTTGGCTCGAGTGGCCACAACAAAAAAAGGAATCAAACTCACCAGATGTCGGGTTGGGAAAAAGATAATCCGGCCTTGTTTTGGTTGGTTTGCTGCTCCGTCTTTATGGTCCTCAGTGCACACTGGTCTCCCTGCTGTCTTCGGTCTGTCGAGGTACCTCCAGAAAAAGGAGCTAAATGTGGTTATTTTCCTCAGAAGGCTGGCAGAAGGCCTTCCTCCAGAACAAAATCAAAACTCCCTCCTAAAACAATTCTCTTCCCCTTGTTCCCTGGGCCACGCCCCCTCACACCTGTGAGGAACAGAACACCTGACGAGTGTTGACTCAGGTTAAAGCAGGGGTGACAGGGACACAGTGTACCACAGGTTTAACCTTTAACCTTGGCTCTTTACCATTAAACCCTCTATTGTATTGTTAATGCACATATATGCTTCCCCTCACATTTGTGGCGGTGTCACGGACTAACAATAGAGTTCCAATAACCTGAATGTCGGCCCTCCGTATTCCCTGTCCATCCAGGATCATCTGGCAGTAGCCTATCACCTTATAATAGATAACCGGCGCATCATGACTCAGGCCAGCGAGTTCTACTTGGCCTCCAGTCCTCCCCAGGGCTCCTTCATAGAAGAGGGCATGCCGCTGCCCCCCGGGGTCAAACCCCACCCAGAGAGGATGCCTCCGCTGCTGGCCGACAGCCCCAAGTCCCGCTGTCCTCTGGACGCCCTCAACACCACCCGGCCCAAACCCCTGGCGGTGAAGAAGGCCAAGTGGCACCTCGGGATCAGGAGTCAGAGCCGACCCTATGACATTATGGCTGAAGTGTACAGGGCCATGAGACAGCTGAGCTTTGACTGGAAGGTAACAGGACACATGTCTTACGCATACAGTACATACAGTAGGTCTACATGCGAACTAGAATGTTATCTTGTGTGGTAGGTGGTGAACCCGTACCACCTGCGAGTGCGGAGGAAGAACCCAGTGACGGGGAACTTGGTGAAAATGAGCCTGCAGCTGTACCAGGTGGACAACAGATCTTACCTCCTCGACTTCAAGAGCATCGATGGTTAGTGACACACAAACAACTGTTCTAATTTCTAATGATACATACACACATGCAAAACTAATTTATATCATACAACATATGGCATATGGCTCTTCCTTAGTTTAGGTGCAATTCAATTTGTCTGGCCCAATTTCGTGGCTCTAAAATCAGGTGGCAGAGTGCACTTTTGGTGCTTGTTTTAGCATTCACCCTGCTTATTTTAGAAATGCCGGCCCAAAAAGAAGTGACATTAAGTCCTTTCCGTGCGTGCCTTTTAGTGCATGTGAGTGCATGCATAATGGCCGCCGCTCTGCACTTCTGTCATACGGTGGTTACAGCTGATAACGCCGTCCAGACCGACGGCATCGTCGCAGGGGAAGCGTAGCACCCACCCTCCGGTTCCCCCTCAAGTCAACACTGTTAGCTCTGTCAGCACTGTTGCTCAGTCGTCGCCATATTGAGAGCTCTTGTGGAGGCAATCATAGATTTGCTCTGAATTTGGAATTTAGCTCCTTTAAATAAAACACATAATTCAGATTTATTCTGTGATAGAATTTAAGAATAACTTTACAAAACACATTAAGGTCATGAACGCTGACCCTACTGTCTTCTGTTCCTGTGAACCCCCAGATGACATCATCGAGGCGGCGGGCATTAAATCGGGTTCGTCCACTCCTCAGAGGTCGGGCTCCACTGCTGGTCTCCACAGACCCAGACTGAGCATCGACTCTGCGAGCCTGGCGGTGGATATGCCCCAGCTCAGCTCCTCTCTCCCGGGGTCCCTGTCCGGTAGCGCCCCTCTACTCACCCCCCGTCAGGGATCTCACACCATGGACTTCTTTGAGATGTGCGCCAGTCTGATCACCTCACTGGCTCGCTGAGACCTGACGACTCCTCGCCTCGCTGTAACCTGGATGTCAGCGGGGGGTTTTAAAGCCAGATCCAGGATGTTCAGAGTGACTTCCTCTCTCTGTCTCCTCTCCATCTCTGAAAGCAAACCCTGTCACCTCAGATTAAAGGAGACGCAGAGAGGAATCCTTTTTCAGAAATCAGCTTCTTCTTTTCTTATTTTGACACAGTCCTTGGGTCAGAGTTTTTGGAGTTTAAACATCAGGCCACAGCTCATGAAAACTGATCCTGGGACTGGAATCTGTGAACCAGCGGAGCGAGGTGAGAGGCAATATGTCGGCAAAGGTCAAGTTCACCATCACTCCTCCCACAAATACCCTCAATCTATTATCAACTGCTGAAATGTCGTCACCCACTGTAACACTTAATGGCGGGAAATCCTGCTGAGTTTGCCCCAGACATTGATCGGAGGTCAGTTTTGCTTCTTGTCTTATATTTTTTCACGAAGGCACTGGTTGTTAAACTTGACATTAAATCTGTGTTCTGCGGGAACGTCGACACATATAGAATTTTATTTCAGGTTTTATATTCTATGGTTTGTAAAGAAACTAAAGCTTTTGTTTATATTATATTTATATTACAATCATATTATTACGTAGCTGAAAGGTTGACTACCAAATAACAGACTTTATACGCCATAAAGAAGATGATTATTATTTAGATATCAGATCCATATTTATTTTTGAGAGATTGTTTTTTAGGCACTGTAGTTATATTATTTGTGCACTGCATTGAGTTTTAAATAGATGGTAGAAGATTAATGAACCTAGAGAGGCAGCAGGATAGTATAATACTCTGCATGGTACCAACTGTGTCCTGCTTTTAGCACAGATACACACCATCTCACACCAGTTTTCACAACCCCCAGATTATCTGACTTTCACTGCGTATTTCAAAGATACTGTTCACGCAAACCGTACACATCTCTGCTGTTTCTTTCCCCACACAACCAACATTTTATACATTCAATAACTGCCATAAATATGCCAAACAGTTTCCTCTACACTTCAGTTTAGTCCTTAACAAACGACAAGTTGAGCAACTGCTAATATGCTGCTCACTCATGCATGCACAGAATGTAATTTAAAAAAGGAAGTCTGTCACATACGCAGAAAGCTGAAAGAGACAGAAGCCATGTGCTGCTCGTAATGGAGACTGTAGGATTTTTTTAGGGCTACAGTTAATAACATTATTCTTTTTTATTATTTTCGCCTCAAGCCTTTTAAAATGAGAAAAAAAAGTGGATCAGAAATTAGAGCCTAATGTGAGGTCTTGAGTTTGGTTTTCTCTGAGCAAATGTTAATATTCACTTGATAAATTACTCGGTCAATTTTCAAAATTGCTACTAATCGTATTAGCAGTAACTTAATTATCCCTGTGTGTGTGAAAGATAATGAGGTGATGATGATAATCGATAAAAGAGGAAGATGACCTGAAATCCCTGTGAGATGGTGTGTGTCTGCTGCAGGACGGTACGAACCACAGGAACCTTTCTCCAGTTGCCTTAAAGAATGCAACACAGCAATTCTGTGCATACGTTTATGGGGAGTGTGTGCGCATGAGCCGGTGTGTGTGTGTGTGTGTGTGTGTGGTGGGGATCAGATGGCTGGAGGTTGGGTGGTGGTTTCTTACTGACTTTGTTAGGAGGATGTTTGCGATGTAGTTCTTCTGTTAGCCGTTGTTTGTTCAGTCTGCACTGTAAAACTCAGATTTGCTATTTCACCACACAATCTTTCCTGTTTGTTTCTGGTCCGATGTTTTAAATGAACGCCACGCTGTTATTACTTTTATAAATGTTCTTCTGCGTTGTCCTGTCAGATCGCAACATAGCCTGGTTGTGTATCGGTGTTTTTTCTAAACCTTTTCTGACTGAATGTAAAGTGGAAGCTGGTGCTGCTGCTCAGATGAATCCTCCTGTCTGTCTTTCTCTGGGTTTGTTCTCTCGGTTTTAAAGCAGCGTCGTTGTTTTGATGGAGAGAACTGGACTGTTGCCTTTCTGCTGTTCTCAGTAAAACAGGTTGAAGGGCTCGTACGTACTTTAGACTGGTGTCACGAATAGAGAACCTCAAAATGGCCAGTATTTAACATATTCAGTATTCTCATTATTATCATCTCCGCCAGGCGCAAAGCCTCGGACATACTTTATGGATCCATGGGCAGCTGTGGACTTGTACTGGACGTGCATGTGGTTCCATTCATACTACAATTGAGGGTCCGCGTTCATCTGGCGGTCCACGCATGCGCATGTCCCGATCCACACTCCATTCTAGTTGGTAGCGATAATGCACCATAACATGGTTTGCCAGGACAATTGAGTGAGATTCTTTGTTTGGGAGAGGAGAGGGAGAGGGAGACACACCTGGCGGCGATCTGCACTGCACTTTTCTAGATATTATATTTTATTCATCATTAACTTCACAGGCTTGGGGCAAGTGATTGGCAGAAAGGTGAGGAGGCGGGGATTTGTGATAAAACTGTCATGAAGTGTGACTTTTTATTTTATGAGTTAATATAAGAGTAATGGAATAACATTTCAGAATAGTGGGGAGAATTTGGCCATGTTGGAGGTTCACACACATCGGTCTAAACTACGACTGTTCAACCAGTTTTAGTGATGTTACACGAGTATTTTGTTGGACCTACAATAAGTTGATGTATACGGAGGTTCTAGTTTGTTACTCTACAGTATGTTAACGTCCGCATCGAGTTTGAAAGGGAGTTTTTGCCTTATGAGAGCATTGTGAAGGCTCTTGGTTGAAACAGTGAAAGCCACATTTCTTTGCTAAAACCCTTTATTATAACGTGTGTTCTGTTTCTATGTCCTGTGTAGTGTTGCCTTTCCTCCCGTCTATGACGTCACACACACACACCACTGACTGCACTCTGATGTCAGGGAGAAACTGACCTCCCTGCTGTAACACACATGCCACTGCACACACAGTCAGTCAAACCTCTATATCACACTCTGTCGCTGTGTCTTCAATGACCTGTCCTCCATATAGTGAGCTACGTTGGTCACATCAGGATGGCCCGTTATGCATCCAGTCCTGATTCTGCTGCTCCTGACAACATACTGATCAATGAAGTGCACTATCTCGGAGAGGTCATGGGTCGTATTTAAAAACTGCTGATGTAACCAGTATTTACTGTCAGATGTAGTACTGTACCATTACAACTGTATGCAACTACCAGTGGCATGTTAGTAAACTCTAATCTGTGTTCAGAGCTGGGAAACACATGCCAGAGGGCCTGATCAAATACAGACTTTAACGTGTTGTACCAAAGTGAGTATTTCAACAACAGCAACGCTGTGCTCTCTGTTTATCTGTGGTGGGGTTCTTATGATTAGTGTAACCTTAAATACCCCAGTGTATGTGTCCTATGTGTGTGTATGTGTATGGAAATAGGAGTAGAATGGACATTGAACTGTTTTCCGTGGTCATTTGTGTACAAAAGAAAATGTTGTTCTGGTGATAACGGTGAAGAGAGCGACTCCGGAGGCGGATGGCTGGCTAGTTAGCTAGGTAGCTTGTCCTTCTCCGATTGGGAGCGATTGGGAGTGAGGCGGAGCGACCTTTGGACCCGGCGCTGCTGCCGCTGCTGGCCATCAGCACTCTTCAGCTCATTTTCTTCTGTAACCAGTGTAGCATTACAGCATGGCGGCATTAGCTAGCTGGCTAACTAGCCAGCTGTCCGCTAGTTAGCTACTGGTTACAGAAAATGAGCCGCACAAAGTTATCCGTCATCTGGCGATAGCAACGTCCTACGCTGTGTGTAGTCACAAGTGTGCGGATGAAGCAACGACGCTGAATCCACACCACGCAGCGGTGAAGTGCGGCTCGCCGCAATAATTACATTTTTGTGCGACTGGTGGGTGTGTTCATGTGTTTCAGGCGGGAAGAAAGTCTTTGTAACATAGGTCAACATAGCGAAGCCAAATTCACACCAGAGCAGCGGTGAAGTGCAGCCTGCGGCGAGCTGCCATGCCAAATCTATATCTGCCAAATTAAAAGTTAAGAATACCCGCAGCCAATCAGTAAACAGATCCCGTCTGAAACACATGAACACGCCTCCTGGCCCCAGAAAAAGATGTAATGATTGCGGCGAGCCGCACTTTGCCGCTGGCCGGTGTGAATTTGGCGTTACTCGTTTCCTCTGGCTCTCTGTGCTTCGTAACATTACTACTCCACTGCTCGTTTTAGTCGTTACTGCAAAACTTCACCTCAGTGAGCCCGTGATCTGCCGTAAGTCGGTTTAGTTTATACGAAAGTTAGCCCGCTTCAGTGGTCGCAATGGTTATGCAAAACATAAAAATGTCCGCCGCTCTGACCATCCTTCTACATTGATTTGAATGGGAATGTCTGTTCTACTCCTATTCTATTTCTATGTGTCTGTGTGTGTGTGTGTGTGCACACTGGTTATTGTGAGAGTGTGTGTGTAAGAGTGTGTCTTTCCTTGTGTCTGTCTGATTGGGGTTTGGGTTTCTCTTGTTATGCACTGCATGATATTGCCGTTATGATTTGCACTTTAATGAGTATTTATTGAAAAACAATAAACAGACATATAAAAGGAAAATGTTTTTGTCTTAAAGGCTTTGTCACACACACACACACCCCATCACAGAGGATTAGTTTTGTGTTTTTTTCCCAAGACAAATATCCACCCTCAGACAATATTTTACATGAAAATGCCCTCCGGTGATCATCACACTACTTCCTCTTCCTGTAACACTTTTTATTCATCAGCTTGAGGGAAAGTCGTAGAAGAAGAGGCGGCACATTAAAGTGACACCTGCCAGACATAAAAAGTAAAGAAAGAAAATAAAATGTAATTTGTATATTTTAGATTATGCTCCATGTTGTTTATTGGTATGCATCCATCCATCCATCTGCAACCGCTTATCCCGTTAGGGGTCGCGGGGGGGCTGGAGCCGATCCCAGCCGACATTGGGCGAAGGCAGGGTACACCCTGGACAGGTCGCCAGTCCATCGCAGGGCTGACACATAGAGACAGACAACCATTCACGCTCACATTCACACCTACGGGCAATTTAGAGTCCACAATTAACCTAACCTGCATGTCTTTGAACTGTGGGAGGAAACCGGAGTACCCGGAGAAAACCCACGCTAACACGGGGAGAACATGCAAACTCCACACAGAAGGGTCCCAAGCCGGTATGCAATTAAAGATAATTATTTTACCTAATATGTTAAAAGATCAGCATTTAAATATGACGTGAGTAAGCAGTTCCATAATCTATAATGATCTTTCACAAAATAATGAGGGTAAATAAAGGTAGAAAAAGATACTCGTGTACAAAAAATAATAATAATACAAACATTTGGAAAAAAACTGACTAAATGTTGAAGGTGGTCTTGAAAACAATGTTAATCAGAGTCTTATAAATACGACGGCGTATTAGGGGCATTGTAGGTTAAAAATAATAATTACAGAGCCGGAGAGGGGGGTGATATTCAGTCGAAAATATGCAAGAAAAAAAACTTGGATATTCTCTCAGATTAAAGTGGCAAATTTACAAGAAAACACTCCCAAATTTGCGAGATTATAAAGTCATAAATTTACAAGAGAATCTTGCAAATTTGTGAGTTTTTTTCTCGTAAATTTGCCTCTTTAATCTCAGAGAATATCCAAGTTTTTTTCTTGTAAATTTTCGACTTTAATCTCGAAAATATTATCCCCTTCTCCGGCTCCTTAATTATTTGTATTATTTGTTTTATACCTACAATGTCCCTAATACGCTGTTGTATATAGATGTGCATACAGTATAAAATTAATTAAAATAGATTACATCACTTGTGGAGTAAAGCTCGCCACACAAAGGTTTTTTTAATTATTGTGGATGACCAAACCTAAAAATCTATTAAAGGACCTGTGTGTAGGATTTAGAGGAATCTGTTAGCAGAAATGGAATATAATATTCATTAGGTGTTTAATCACCTGAAACTAAGAATCGTGTTTTTGTTCGCTTAGAATGAGCCCTTCATATCTACATATGCGGCTCCTCTTCATGGAGTCCTCCGTGTTTCTACAGTAGCTCAGAGAGGACAAACCAAACACTGGCTTGAGAGAGCTTTTCATGTTTTTACATTAGACTGTATATAAGAAGTGGACGTAGTCACCGCGACGTCACCCATTTGTTTGTGGACTACGGTTTTGAAGCCTTGAGTTCTGCATTTTGGTCGTCGCCATATTGTTTTTTCTGCAAACAGAAGTGACGAAACAGGGACAACGCCGTGATAGCGACCTGTCAATCACAAGGTAGCCACGCCCTAATGCATAGGGTTGCTGCTTTATTGTCTAATTGACTCTAATGGGCCTTTCACGTAGAACACGGTGGGTTCACAGTGCGCTGTGCCAAAAGTTCAACCAGTTTGAACATTTGACACAGCGCACTGCAAGCTGTGAGCTCCGCTGCGCTCGTGCTTTGCTCCATCGTTGCACCGTTCAGGCCATTGGAAATAATGGGTTTCAGAGCACAGTGGTGCCGTTGCCGCGTTCTGTGTGAAAGGCACATACAGTAAACGGGACCATAATTTACTAAATGAACATCATGCTGTATTGAAGAAGACTTGAAACTAGCGATTGAGACCATAAACTCATGTTTACAATGTTTACTGAGGTAATAAATCAAGTGAGAAGTAGGCTCATTTTCTCATAGACTTCTATACAACCAGACTTCTTTTTGCAACCAGAGGAGTCGCCCCCTGCTGGCTGTTAGAAAGAATGCAAGTTTAAGGCAATTCAGCATTGGCTTCACTTTTCAGGTTGCCCCTTAGTGTTTACATTAGCTGAGGTAGTAGAACCGTAGTTTCTCTGACACGTTTAGAAAGGGAGGGATGAGCGAAGGGGAATTCAGTTGGTTGCAATCTACAACGTCACCACTAGATGTCACTAAATCCTACAAACTGGTCCTTAAAGTCTTTGTTCATTTAAAAGTTTATCAGCTATATTACTATTCACTCCTTGGATACCAACACTGTAAACTGGTAACAAGTGTACCCTTGAAACCTTTGTGGATTAGTGGTTGATCCTGAGGAACAACCTGATAGAATAAAGACTATTGATTACTGGATGTAAATGATTAGTAAACTGTTTTTCACTGCTTGTGTCTGATGTGTATTTCCTCAGGATGGTGCCTCAACCTGAACAATAACCTGGTCCGATGAAAAATCTACATTTCCCATTGTCCTCCCCTTATTTCCACCACTGTAAATAGATGAAGTGTGTAATTCTGCCCTTCAATAGCCTCCAGGGTGAGTGTGTCTGCAACACCTTGTAGGTCCTTTCCTGGGATCAGCAGTTCATCTCGGTCCAAAGTTCAAAGTCACTCGGAGCCACCAGGCAAACTGTCCCTTTCTGGTTTCAAACCGAGCGCTTCAGTAAAAAAACGCACAAAAGTAGCTGAGATGATGCATCGCTCGTCGACAAAAAAATCCCTTATCTCGTCCTCTTCATCATCATCATCATCATACTGATCCACGAATGCAGTCACCAGGTAAATAAGGTCATAGTGAAGAAGACGAAGTTGCTGTCACAGTAGTAGGTGACGGACACGGGTCACAGTGTGAAGAATAGAAACACAGATAAATCCTGTTTCCTCCGCCTGGCTGCTTTATGTCCTGCTGTTACAAACAGAAAAAAAATCATCATATCAGGATGTGTAACTGAAAATAAAAAACAAAAATGAAAATAAGCAGTGAAAAATATTGTTAGTAAACTGAAACTAAATAAAAAGGGTTACCTTTAAGAACAATTCAAACTAAACTGAGACTGGCTAAAAAAAAAAAAAAAAAAAATTCAAATGAAGGTAAATTAATTTCAGTTTCAGTTTTTTAGCTATGATACTGAAAAAAATCTCTCGTGACATTGAACCACAGAAATTTAACAGACTTGACATTCCAGTAGATGACGCTATGCCGCAGTTGCTTCATATCGGACACTGAAGTAGCGCACTCTGAAAACTAGCTAACACTAAACTAAAATGAAAATTCAAAACTATTCTAACTGTGGTGCAGAGTCGTCCTTACCTTGTTTTAATTACTCCACATTCAAGCATACAGGTCAGGAGGAGGTAAAATGAGCATATCAGTTGGATCCAAATCCGCCTCCTGTGTTACACTAGCTTCAGGCCTGCAGAAAAAAACAAAACATTTTGTTTGAGAATAACTCCAAACCTTCCTCCTACCACCTCCCAGTATGTAGGTGCTGCCATGTTGGTTACTCTGTGCCAGCAGAGACAAAAGAGGGTGACCTCCTTCTGTCCCTGAATATGACACTATTTATAAACGTGAAAAGCACATTACATGGAAATCAACTCATTCTCCTACCAGGTCACACAGCCAACCTAACTTCCTGGTAGACGTAAAACACTCTCTGTTTTCATGCTCAGCAGCCCATTCCAGGATAAAACACGGAAACTTGTCTGTCTACAGGTTGCACAACATGCTCTGCATTTTCCTTTGTCTGTGTGTGTGTGTGTGTGTGTGTGTGTGTGTGTGTGTGTTTGTTATAACTTTACTCACAAGGGAGCTGCTTCCTCCTCCACAAGCACAGGACCTGACACGTGAACAGAGGATTTTAGTATTAAGTTTCAAATATCAAGTTATCGAAAATATCAAATGTCAAATATTAAGAATTCACAAAAGACTTCAGAAAATTAAATGATGGTGTTGCACACCATTATATTAGACATATGTTGTGTATTTCCATAGAAGATTTTTATATAGTTTTTCTATATTTTAGGAGCAGGCATCACTTACTTGTCTCAGATTCAGGTTCAGAGCTGCTGTAAAAAAGAAGGAAAAGCAACAATTAAAACCCCATTTGAGTGTGTGTGTGTGTGTGTGTGTGTGTGTGAGTGTGTGTACAGCAGGTGCACAGGTGTGTGCATGCGGCCTACCTGGCAGCTGGCTCCACACGTTGTGGTGAATGGAAAAATGTGGCCAACTTCTGAAGTGCTTCATGTCTTGCTCTGATAAAAAGACAAATACACATGTAGAGTACTGTATATCCACACTAAAAACGTTTTAACGGCACTAATTTCTTTAATGCATTAACGCAACTTGAAATAACGCTCCAAACTAACGCTAAATTTTGGCGAGGAAAAACTGGCATGACCATTTCTAAAGAGGTACTTTGACCTCTGACCTCCAGATATGTGAATGAAAATGGGTTCTATGAGTCTCCCCTTTACAGACATGCCCACTTTATGATAATCACATGCAGTTTAGGGCAAGTCATAGTCAAGTCAGCACCCTGACACACTGACAGCTGTTGTTGCCTGCTGGGCTGCAGTTTGACATGTTATGATTTGAGCATATTTGTTATGCTAAATGCAGTACCTGTGAGGGTTTCTGGACAATATCTGTCATTGTTTTGTGTTGTTAATTGATTTCCAATAATAAATATATACATACATTTGCATAAAGCAGCATATTTGTCCACTCCCATGCTGATAAGAGGATTAAATACTTGACAAATCTCCCTTTAAGGTACATTTTGAACAGATAAAAAATGTGTGATTAATTTGCGATTAATCACAATTAAATATTTCAATCGATTGACAACCCTAATATACATACATATATATATATATATATATATATATATATGTGTGAGTGTGTGAGTGTGTGTGTGCGTGTGTGCGTGTGTGTGTGTGTGTGTATGTGTGTGTATTTGTAAGAGAGAAACCGGTGAACTCACTCGACATGGGAGCCGCCATCTGAGTTGATGTCACTTCGACTGTGCTGGTGGTTTATGCTAATGTCTTTATTTCCTAGGAAAACAAATAAACAAGGCAGATCCATTTAATTCAACTTTCATACAACAAAAACACACACCTACTGCATTAATTAGACTATAATCACACAGGTATTGTTACCGGAGTAACCAAACCTTGGACTCCATTATGCTCTCTTAATAGTTAACATCTTCCTGTTAACAGAAACAACCTGCTCATCTAGTGAGTCAGTATTTAAAGTATGCAACAGGGCTGAGAGGTCTGCTGGTCTTTAAATGATGTTTACTGGAACTGGAAAGTCTCATGATATCAGGAGCTTTGAACATGATTGCGATGCCACTGGAAAAAAAATCATCCAGTTTGCCAGTTAGGGGTGTTCAAAGTTTAATCTGTTTCTTTTGTAGCCGTATTATCAGTTAGCAGTTCCTGTCTGTAATGTACTCATGGAAGCACAGACAGCTGTCAGTGGATCACTCTGACACTGAAGAGAACGTAAAAACGTGATGATTCTCAGGTAAGATCTGGGTTTATACGGAGCGTCTTTTGTCTACGGTTTTCAAGCAGATATATGGATGTTTATTTGGGCATTTTCGGATGTTTATAATGGACAGCGGAGAGCAAGTCACACTGAATCTGGGTTTAAAAAGAACATCATTTCCTCCATGAGCTGCGTGTCACAAGTCGCTGCTCCAACTGCTGACGGTGTTGATAGACGGGGTCAAATCAGCCGTAAAAACAACTAACTTCCTGTTTTCTTTAGAATGCCGGCATGTACCTGTTCCTTTCACCTTCCCACCTCATTCCTCTCCCTCGCTGAAAACCCCTGAGTTAGTCCTGCGGGAGAGCGAGCTCAGAGGAAAAGCTCAGTCCGATACTTCTGTGCTTTTACAGAAAACAACGTGTGAAACATTTATCCTAAAATAATGTTTATTCTTTATCCCTTTAAAAACATTATGTAGCCTGGCGCATCATTTTTCCTGTTCTGACCTTCACATAGAAGATTTGGTGTTAATAATAATCCCAATGTGTTGTTATTAAAGCATAAATGTGTCACTGAAAATGCTATTGACTCACAGGCCCAGAACCATAGATGGTGAAACATTTATACTGTCTATGAATATGAGCCTTTAAAGCTGCAGTCAGTAACTTTGAGCAAATATGATAAAAAGTTTTTTTTTTTAAAAACTGTCACCATATCCTGACAGTAGTGCACGAGACAGATAATCTGCATTTGCAAGATTTCACCGTGCCCGAAGAAAAACAACCAATCAGAGCCGAGCAGTCTCTACAGCAGCGGCCAATCACTGCTCGCAAACTCTCATACTCCGATGAAACTGTGAAACGAGGCAGCGCTGATCAAATATGAATCAATATTCTGTTACAGAAACATTATATACTGTATATCTGTCTATTAATATCTATTATAGAAACATCTTGTAGTGTACTATTTGGTTGTAAAATGAGAACGTTTGTGACCCGGCAGCCATGTTGAGATCAGTTGAGGAAATACCAAGCACAGCAAACTTTCTCATTTTACAGCTAAGAGACCATCTGAAGATAAACGCTGGTAAACAACCATCAACTTATCTGACATATAGAATCAAGATGTTTATACAGTAGTAACGCTTCTCTGTTGTATCTGCACACCTCCATCAAGATAACACACAGAGGAGATACAACAGGACAAATACAACACATGTGTCACACTGACTATGTTTGCATTGCACACGAATATTCCACTATTATTGCGAATATGACAATAATCAGAATTTGATACGGGTCATGTAAACAGCATATTCTGAATTAGGGCCTTATTCTGAATGGAGAATTGTCCGATTAAGACAAGTGTGATATGCTGATATTATTCAAGTCGTAACTGAATAATAGTTGCCTGTAAACTTGCCCGTTTACGTCCAGCTCTGTGCGTCGTACACAAATCAAACTAGCCGACAGTTTGCAGAGATGCATGCCCAAAAGAAAAGCCCACATTTCCGGTCGGAAGGAGAAACACACCTACTTTTAAATATCATGAAAAGACTTTGATATCAACAGGTTTTTGGATATGTGCAAATATCGCAACGCTGACCTTTTCAAGACGGTGGTTGAATGAATGAAAGAGGGAGGCTGTTTTCGCACGGTCGAACAAGTCTGCCACCGGTAACATTAAAGGGGACCTTTTATGCATTTGTGCTTTCCCCCCCTCCTTTAGTGTGTTATATAGTTTTTCATGCATGTAAAAGGTCTGCAAAGTTGAAAAGCCCAAGTCCAGGCCAAAGGGAAGAAACACTGCTCCTGAACTGCCTGAAACGCCTCGCCGCTTGAATTCCTGCCTCTTATTCCGTAACGTGGTGATGTTACCAAGTAACAAATTTGCATAATACCTGCCTCGCGGCGCGTTTGGCACGCCCTCAAACAAAGCTAGTGAGAGCGGAGCTGAAACGGAGTCCGAAGAGTTTGGTTCGGTTGACCAATCAGAGCAGAGAGGGCTTTTCAGGAGGGGGCGGAGCATCAGCTCAATCAGAGTGTTTCACACAGAGGGTGAAAAGAGGTGCTGCAGCACAACCGGTACGAGAAAAGTAAAGCGTTTTTTTAACATTAAAACATGCAAACACCTAAGTATGCTCCTAAAAATAAGCATAATAGGTCTTCTTTAATCGGAGTATACACGTGGAACATTCATTTTCATTAGCCATGTAAACAGCTTAGTAGGAATATTGTCTTTTTCAGAATAAGGGCAAAAGCTGAAGTATTTTGTGCATGTCAATGCAGTCCCTGTGTGGTGTATAACTTAGTGTCACAAGCAGTCACACTCTGTTTAATATTTGCTTTTTCTCACCTAATTGTTAAGCATTAACAGACTATCAGTAGAATTTGCTGAAGAAAGTGTGTTTTGGAGTTTCTTACCCATGTCTGGCATTGAGAACGCCCTGCTGTGGTTGCTGCAGAGGAGAAGACGTTGACAAGCATCAGAGATCACTGTCGATGCTACAGATAGGTCTCTATCTTGATATAAATGAACATTTGAGCCGCGTAGATTCAGGCTAACGTGGAACTTACATTGGAGGCAGAGTGAGGGAGTAGTCTACGGTGTCGGGGGGAGGAGAGAACGGTTCCTCATCGTCAGCGGTCCACTCCTCGCTGTCATCTGTGACTGAAACATGGCAACATTAAACCGATGCAGGACAAGTTCAACATACGCTGTTATCATGAAGAAGAACAGGAAGATACTTACAACTTTCTCCTTGGTTCGGATAGTGGTTTGAGGGCCTGAGGAAAAAGAGATGAAAACAGCTCTAAATCATCCTGAATAATGAGCGAGGATGGTTTGTCATCATCTGTGCATGCATACCCGCCGTCCGTGTGGGTGTCCTCCTCCGGAACATTGGTTTTGCTGATCTGGCGAGTGATGCCGGCCTGCTTTCCCAGCTTCAGCATCTCCTCGATGTCCAGCTTCACGTGATCCACTGCGATGTACCCATCTGGAAAAAAGGATCCACGATCAACGACTACATCAAGTTACTTTTCCCAATAAGTTTTCTTTGCAAACATTTCTCTGACCAGTGTGGCTCAGAGTTTACAGTTGACTGTGTATAAGGGAGGTGCAACAACTAATACATCTCTTTCTTCATGCCTTCATCCTTTTGCCCAACTCACAGTTGTTGTTGCTGCTGTCCCTGGCCAGCCACTTCCCTTTGGGACAGTTGGTTGTTCGGATGATGCTGACGATGTCGCCGCTGGTGACGGGCAGGTCGTTCTTGCGTCCCTTGGTCGTCACGGTTACTTGTGCCTGGTACATGGCGTCCTCCTGACCTGTGACCTAACAAACAGAGTGGCAGGTTAACAACCACACATTCACATATGCACAAAGATAGCGCTCACTTAGTATAGACTACTTGAATATGACATAAAGCTTTTACCAGACCTTTTTTAGGGCAAATGTTTTGACATGTCAAAGCAGGAAAAGCTAAGGTGTAATTAATAACGCTAACGATGGCTACTTTCCACTCAGGGGGAGGAGGAGCTGTCTCATTGGAAGAGCTCACTGGGACCCTTAAAGGGACAGTGTGCAGGATTTAGATTGCAACCAACTGAGTACCTCTTCGCTCACTCCTCCCTTTCCAAGACTGCGGTAACGTGAGCCGCCGAGTGCAAAACCATGGTAATGCCGTTCGCCTCACTCAGAGGCCATCCTTACCATGATAACACTACTCTAGGAGCAACAGCTGGTGGTACCACAGTTTTTCACTCTGCGGCTCACGTTACCGTAGTTTCATAAATGTGTCGGAGAACTACGGTGGCCTTGAAGATAGATATGAAGGACTCATTCTAAGGTAACGAAAACACAATGATTCTAAGCGTAGGAGCGATTAATTTTCTTTTCTTTTGTTTATGAATTAGGTAACAGTGTGGGCACCCATGGTTATATAGGTAGATAGGCAGGTAGGAGCAGCATGCACCTGGGTGGGCTTATGTTTTTTTCACCAGAACCAGAGAGGCAGCGACATCCATGTTTTCTTTGTGCTTCGTTTGCTTGTTTGCTTTTGGTTAAATAAATCATCAGGAACATTTTGCATGGACAATGGACTCTTTTACCTGCGTAAACCACATACCCATGCTTTGATTCAAGTTTGATTTAGATTTTTCCGATGAATGAGCCACTACACTTTTTATACAGTAATGGAAACACAGTTATGAATATTATATCCCATTTCTGCTAATAGATCCCCCGAAATGTTACACACTGGCCCTTTAATGGAAGTGAGCCATCGTGTGCTTTCACAATATACTGATAGTGTTTAAACCTGTAATAATTGCTTTTTTTGTTGAATATTTGCTCTCATTTTGGTCTCCACCAACTCCTGAGGGAAATATCTGTCTCTTTAGCTGCTAAATGCTCCACTATGTTCACCAGCTAGTCGCCAACGTGTCTGTCTGTAGTTTGGTGCTGGATAGGTAGTGTACATGGGCTTGTTTTGCTGAAAACAGCTGCATGCTGCGGCCAAAAACAACTCTGAGAGTGAACCAGGACCTTAAAGTTGCAGTTAAAGTTAAAGCTGCAAGAATGAGTTGGATGATCATTGTTTCTGGTTTCACGTTTTTGAACATAAGCAGCAGTGGATCCTGGAGAACGTTGTGTTCTTTAGTGTTAATATGGTGATAGTATATCACAGAAGAGTCTGTCAGAAAAACATTGACACCGTGTTAACACAGATTCCTCTTGAGGCTGCACACGTTGCTCAGCTCAGCTCTTCCAGCGGGAGGAATGAATCCCGACAGGTTTGTATGCCAAGGCATATACACCACCCTACCCCCCCGCCGCTCGCTCGCTCACCTTCCGTCAAAATAACACCAACTCACTTTGAATTTCTTCTTCATCTCATTCTCCCTCTTCTCCCTCTCTTTCTGCTCTTTCTTCTCCCTCTCTTGTCTCTCCTTCAACTCCTTCTTCTCCTTCTCTAGACGCTGCTTCTCTCTCTTCTTCAGCTCTTTCTCATCCGGCCCTTCTGCGGCGGCTTTCTTGTCGATCCTGCGGAGGAGAGGATGAGATGAGATGAGGGATACATATCGTGGTGTTTTGAAAAGGGACTCCTCGCTGCATGTTTAAACGGCAGAGGAGATTACGAGGGGAAACAAAGGCAGAGCAAACTCTCTCATCGCCGACGGCGTCCGGGGGATAACCCAGATGAAAAGAAAACTGGGTCAGAAAAATAATAAAGACTTACCTGCCGAACCTGCCCGTCTTGACTTTCTCTTCATTCTGTAAACAACCGACACAGAGATAAGGCTTGATTCACTTTACTCTAAATCAGTAGAATCTATGAAGGAAACACATGAGGAAAAATAATTTTTTAATTTGATAAGTGACTCACAGTGACTTCCGGTTGTGCCTCAGCAGCGTATGGATCTGTAATAAACACAGTTATGTAAAAGAGATGCAAAACACAACAGATGTTCACAACATGTGGAAACTTGTCAGATTTATTACAATCCTCAAGAATCACACTAGAAAACAGTGTTTATTTATGGCGGTTGGTATTGTGGTGTAGAGTATTAATGCAAAATATGAATCAGCTAATACATTATGATATATTATAGGTTAAAGGTACTATGTGTAACAATTTACATGTATTAATTGCTTTGTATTGCCAATGTGTGAACAGATTGTAAAGTTACTTAAAAACTGAGATCTTCCCCAACTTTCTCGGTTGCTTTTAACAGCCTGTGGACTGATTTCTATGTGAAGCTATTTGGTGTCATGGAGATTGTACATTACAGATAGTAACGGTGATATGTGATCGTAATGTAATGGCACGTCATTATTTTGGCTGAGGATGAACGCATGCGCCTACGGAGTACGAGCACGTACACAAGCAACAGGATGCTGACTGCAGTTCACTTAACGGCCACCGATGTCGTTAATAAGGATTTTGACAGTGATATGACTGATGTGATTATATGTGGTGTTCAGGAAGTCTAATGTGTTAACTTACTCTTTGGTGGTCCTTTGCGTTTCTTGCCAACGTCAGTCTTTCCTTTCTTTTTGCCTGCCGACGCGCCGACATCCTCGTAGAGGTTATCTGTGCTCTCGTAGTCACCGTTGGCGACATCAGCTTGGAGCCTGGGTGAGGTCGAGGGGATGAATCAAAACCTCAAGATCTCCTCAAGAGAAGAACGAGTATTTGGAAGCAGAGCGAGAGAGCAGGGTTTATCTTACCGTGGCAGCTGTGGAGATCCCTCAGAGACCGGTAGGGAGGTCTCTGGTAGTAGATTATGTTGGTACTGAGCCCCAAACACTGGTTCTGCGTGGACCTCCGCTCCTGGAGGAGTCATCCCGTTACCGAAAAACTCTGGCAGGTTCTGTCCGTATGGAGAATCTGGACCTTCGTAGTCCCCATTCCCCCAGTCTGACACCTGCAGCCCTGGAGAATCAACATCTGTGACCACATCGTCAAACTCTGGGACATCAGTCTCTGTGAATCCAGGAGTAGAAGGGATCTCTGTAGATGAGAGAATATGAAAACAGAATTAGGAGGGCTGTTTGAGTTTGGTTCACAAAGTGTAACAATGGTGAGCCCCACCGTTATCTTCCACAGGAGTCAGAGGGATGAATCCAGTCAGGTTGACGGAGCGAGGCCTTTCTGGTTTCACTGGAGGAAGACCCAGAGACGGAGGGACTGGGAGGGCCTTCTTGGGTGGAACAGGTGGAAGCACCAATCGCTCAGGGATAGCGTCGGTGATACCGTCCAACACTGGAGAGACTTGTCCTGCAAACAAGTAAATCATGTTAATGCATGAGGTTATCATGACTGGAAACTTAATGAACATTTTAGCAGCAACATTTGCATTTGAACACAATGCAGTAAAAACAGTTGTGCTGAAACACCTGAAGCAAGTTTCCAAACACACAGAGAGAGAGAGAGAGACAGAGAGAGAGAGAGAGAGTGAGAGAGTGAGAGAAGGCGAGAGCGAGCTGAGTGGAAGAATTTGATTTGTGAGGAGGCCAAACCAGTCAAACACTCAGGAGGTTGTTGTTATGTAACTCTGCAGAGCAAAGCAGAGATAATGCAATTACAAGTGAAAAACCGCAACAGCTTAATGAAGAAGCGTACAGCAGACCTCACTTAAAAACATTGTATTAGTTAGTTCGCTTTTAAAGACACTTCTTTTAATTTTAATTTAGTATTTGTGAAGCACTATAATTAAATTCACTACGAGGAACTTTCATTTGGTTTTGGCGGTCCCTGTGGTCGTGTTCCCATGAGCACCAGAGTCCCTTTAGAAAACCTCTCATTTTACTAAAAGGGCATTCCCAGGGTGTCAAACACAGACGCTTTTCACTGTTCGTGTCCTGCGCGTTACCTTTCACTTTCATGTTACAATCAGCTGTTCGTTCGTGTCCCGTGTTCACAACGTCAAGTCACATTTTCACCGTATAAACGTAGTCGTTTTATGCCCAACCATGTTTTTTTCTTCCTAAACCTAACTAAGTGGTTTTGTTGCCTAATCCTAAGCAAGTGTTTGTTTAATTCACAACATTAAGCATGCGTTTACTGCAACTGAAAAGTGACGCAGAGGGGTCTGACAAAGCGCCAGTGTGTGACGAGTTGGGATGAGAACGTGTTGAACTCCGACTGCAGGTCGAAGGTGGCAGTGAAAGGTTCCTCATAGCAACTTTAAATTACACTTTTCTTCCTTACAATGCAAAATATATCTGTTCCAACTTGTATTCAGACTGAAACTCCTTAAAATGTTGTCACTTTATATTGCACAATATCTTTCTTTTTTTTTGCATTTGAATCATTGCATTTTATTGTTTCCTTGAGAAGAATTACTCCAACAACCTAAACCATAACAGATAAAGTAGGCTAATATGTGCATATAATAACAGATATTAACTGTAAATTAAAAAACTAAATATTCAAAAACAAGGGAGGAGAAAAAATTATAATAATAATTTAAGAAAAAATAAATAATAATATATATATATATATAATACATTAAAAATTAAAACATAAATAAAATAAACAATAAAGAATTAAAATAATAGGGCAATAATCTGGACTCTTAAATAATCACCTTGAATTGTCTATATGCTTTTCCACTGAGAGTAAATATGCGAGTGTATTACTTCCCTGTGATAAGTGACAACAGACTTAATGAAAAGGCAAACAGCACGAGTTTGTTTCAAAATGATACGTGTGTGAACGCCGACATGCACAATTAATAAGCTGTGTGTAAACGAAGCCGCTGTCAACACACCGTCACTTTAACAGACATTAAAGTGTTTGTCAGTGCAGCTCTATGTCATAATGATGGACTGCGCTGCTGTCGCTGCTCCTCCTCTCTATCATAGCTGACATACCTGAGCAGCTCTGCCCTGCCTGCTGCTCGCTTGTTTCTGGCACAACGGAGGAATGTCGGGGCTGTTCTCGTTGTGTGAGTGTCTTTAAAGCTGCTTCTCCAAAACCAACACCTGTGCTGTGGTATAAACCACACTATACACACACTAGACTATCTGTGTAGCTGAAACCCTTCTACTACTAGCTGCACAGTACGTACCGGATGTCCTGATGATGTGTGCTTGATGTTCAGGTCAACAGTAACAGAAAAGTCCGCAAGAAAACAAGAAGCAAAGACGAGAAGAACTCTACAGTCATGAGTCCAGACTTACTGTGGTCAAGGCCGTTAACTGGTTTTGGTGGGTTCCCCTGGTAATCAATGGGTGGGAAATCCAGATTTGAGCCGGTGGGACTCGGGGGAAGATCTTCCGAAGGTGTGGTCATGGAGAGGGGTCTGGGGCTTGTCGGATTGCTGAAACCAGAGGATATAAGATCATCACTTAAACTTTAACAATGCTGGTAAAGAACTGTGTTTCTGTAATGATGAAAGTTGTTTACCTGTTCTTCCTGCGTGCCTTCGCCAGAGCATCGAAGATCCTCTGGTCACACTTTTTCGCCGGGCTCATGTCCGCCGCTCTGGAGAGGGCCGAGAGGGCCGAGATCGAGCGCTCGGCTTTGGGGGACGGTGGACCGGATGCGGGGTCTGTTGCTGGTGGAGTAGGAGGCGTCTCCACCTCAGCCTCTATGGCAACCGGAGCTACGACCTCAGGAGGTGATGGAGGCGATGGAGGTGATGGAGGTGATGGAGGCGATAGAGCGAGAGCGGAGACCACCAACGTAGGAGGACGACGAGAGATGGCACGACTGGGTGGAGGGGTCGGGGCGGCACTGGGTGGACCTTGAATGGAATCATCTGGGCTGGCGGGCCTGGAAACGTGCAGAGCGGGAGTTTCTATCTCAGGTGTAGTTTCGCTCTCCGGGGTTGTCACTGTAGGAGTTGGGATGTCGGGAATGAAGGCGGGAGGTGGTGCGAAGTTGGGAGAGGCAGGGATAGTGGAGGGGGAGGGGATTTCCACTTGAGCAGCACTTGAGTCAGCTATGATGGTGGGAATGTTTGGTAGAAGCGCCTTTGGTGCGGCGAATTGGGGCGCTGGTGGCACGTCACCAAACTCAGACGGTGCTGGGATGACTGGAGCTGGGATAAGTGAAGCTGGGATAAGTGGAGCTGGGATAACTGGAGCTGGGATAACTGGAGTTGGTATAAGTGGAGCTAGTCCAGGGACGTCTACGCTGGGGGTGTCCAGGATGGCATCTGCTGGGACTTCTGCTGAAAATGTTTTAGATGTCCTCCTGAAACCCAGGAAGCCCTTCTTCTTTGGTGCGATGACTTTAGGTGGAGCTGGGGCTGCCACAAGCTCTGCAGTTCTCTCCTTCGGTGCCAGGAGAAGCAGCGGGAGCAGCGGGAGCTTCTTCTTCGGCTTCTGATCCTCCGAATCGTCCCCTTTTGTTGTCTTGTCTTTAGTTTTTTTCAGCTTTACTTCACTCTTATCTTTCCCCTTGGTGTTCACCTGGATGAGAGGCATTTTGATCTCCTTCTTCCCTTCCTTGAAGATCACTCTGGGGGCGCCCGCCGTCCTCCCCTCCACGCTGTGGTTGATGGAGGTGAGCAGGGAGGGGCGTGCTCCTGCAGGGAGGTAGGCAGCGGAGCTCGTGGGAAGAGGGACCAGCTTGGGTTTGTCTGGGACAGCAGGTTTGATGGTTGGAGGTTTGGGCTGCTTCAGGAGGTTTTCATCCAGCTGGAACTTGGCTCTCAGGGCCTTGAAGTCCCACGCGTCCTCCTGGTGAAAGCACAATGCAACAGGCTGAGGTACAAATACAGAAATAAAACCCACACCTGATGTCTGAGATCACAAAAACATGTGTCACTTGGCATAAAAGGTGGTGATAGCGATATGAAGAATGTAAGTTTTACAGCACAATGCTGGTTTTGTTTATAACCATTTGCATATCTATCAGTCTCTCTGGGAGGAACCTGATCTGGAGTGATCCGCCTAAACCAGGAGGGTTTCAACGCATAATAAATGTAGTTGCAGGACAATTAGTCTAATCACAGCTTACTAAACATTCAGCTGATGTCATTATTACAGGAAGCAGACTGTTAACACAATATAAAACATCACAAGAAGTGTGGATAGTTTGGTTATGATGTCATAAATCATGGTTGAACTTTGCGGAAGGATTAGAGGAGATTATAAGACAAACATACCTGATCCATTGTGTTTAAATATCCACCAAAACGACAAAAATCCTTCTAAGTAAAGTCAGTTAACTCCAGAGAGTCTCTTCATCAGCTTCTCATCATGTGTCCGATGGAAATAGAAACCAGAAAGTAAAACTTTGATCGACACAGTGCGTGTTTCTCCTCCGAGCTGATCGAGACCAGTGTGTGTCCCATGCGCACAGGTGGTTCCAGTGGAGGAATGAGGTTCAGTAGGAAAACTCAGGCTCCTCTTTAAAAACAGTCCATCCAGTTAAACGGGTCTGAGCATTTAACTCAGCTCAACATCCCTCGCAGGAATGCTGCCCGGCTGGCACCCAGGTGAGTCAGTCTCACTGAAACCTGAGTTGTTTTTCATGAAACTCTTCAATTTACACTCTGACTTTGTTTCAAATCATGCATCTTTAAAATCAAATCAGTGTGTGTTAGTAGTTGTGATAATAACATGTAGGTAATTAACATATAATTAGATGCTGGTGTGTGTTGTCTGAGTGTTGGAGGTAAACATGGAGGAAAAGGAAACCAAAAAGAGGTCGGTCAACATTCCAGGTTGGTCACACAAAAGTATTTCAGCAGGCATTTGTAATATGACATAAAACAGTTACAGGCACACAGTCCAGTTTTAAAGGACATTACAGAAAGGTGTGTCACAGAGTTTAGACCTCATATACAGAAACAGTTGCTCCTCATTGTACATGACTTACAGGCCTCTGTTCACCTGATTATTAAAGTGTCAGTAGGCAGTATATATTTTTGGCATCATTGGGCAAAAATTCCATAATAACCTTTCAGCATATTGTAATTCAAGTGTTCTGAGAAAATGCTTTAGAAAATCTAGCCCATGACGGCAAACTTTGACCAATCACAGGTCAGTTCATTGAGAGAGCATTCCTGTTGGCTGTGCTCCGGTCATGTGACTGAAACCTGGCGTTCCCTCAAGAGATTTCTACAATGGCGGCAGCGTCACAAACTTTCTCATTTTACAGCTAAACAGTGCACTACAAGATGATTCTGAGAACATTTGAGGCGAGAAATGGGCATTAACGTAACAGAATATTGATTCATATTTGATCAGCGCTGCCTAGTTTGACCGTTTGGTCGGAGTTCGTGAGTGATTGACAGCCGGCTCTCATAGACGGCAGATGGACAGCAGACCTCAGATCAGCTCTTACTGCTTGTTTTCCTCCGGTCTGTGAAATCTTGCAGATGCCGTTAGGAGCACCGGAGGACACCAGAGGCACATGATTTTTTTCAGGTTACCTGTTTCATTAACTACTGTCACGATATGGCGACCGTTTAAAAAAGATAATCATAACCATATTTGCTCCAATCTCGCTTACTTCAGCTTTAAGAGCATAAACCCACTGGTCTGATCTGTCTAGGGACACACTGGTAGACTAACAACCAGTTATGAGATGAAACTCGTAGAGCTTTGATTCTCTGCCCCAACCCATTGTGCCCAACCCGACCCTCTGGCATGAATAGCCCTTTTCCACAGCCCGTTTTGACTCGTCATAGTGGGAAAAGCACAGGAGTGACTAATAACACTAATGATGGCTCTGCTCTATTCAGCCCAAACACCGGGCAGCTGGGGTTGGGCCAGATCAACACACTTTTCACTCACCGTTGGTTGTATCCAGTCATGCACATTGTTCCTATTTTATCTGCTAAAGCTCTGAGACATCAATCTGAAATTTCTGGCACAACCACAATACAACGTGGGGGTGAAGTGAATTTCATTTGTGGCACTTACTGTATTGAAATAAAAAAGAATATAGTAAAAAACCTCCAACTTGTCTTTCCAGAAATAGTGTGGCGGTTATCCTGGACAATAAACAGATGAAATAGTCCCAAAGAAAACTGCTGACGGTGAGGTTTGTGGATTATCTGGTAACTGGAACAGTGTTTTTGGAAAGACACAGATCGCTGTCAAATGTAGTGAGCGGCAAGAACACAATTCCATTCAGCTACACAATAAATGGGTGGTAATAGCTCAAAACCTCGTCTCATAGAACTGGAACTGCACGGCCAGACAGATTTTAAGGGGTACTCAGGGGACATGTCCCCCTCAAAATTTATAACACATGCATTTGTCCCCCCAATAAAAACATGAAAGTAGCAGAGGACTTTTATTTCGCTCAGTCTGGTCTCACCAAATGGCGTTTGAATGACATGGCAGTTTGTAAGTCATTTAATGTGCAATAACAACGCCGTTCTTGCTTTCGGTGTCAATTCATGCCACGTAGTCTGTACTGACTGTAATGTAAATGCATCCACGAGAATATGCTACGTTCAGAGCTAGGACAAACAGGACTTTCAACCAGGAGACCGGTTTTATTACGTTATTTTGAAGTTACGTTAGTGACGTGTTTTCCATACTTATGTTAGGTTGTTTACGTTCTTATTTTAAGCCCAACCATGATGTTTTTAAACCTAACTAAATGGTTTTATTGCCTACACATAACCACAACCATTTCACTGTAACACCATGATACGTGAATAGCCGTTTCACAACGTTAACTCTGTGGTGTTAAATGACACACGAAAAGCTTGAAATGCGTTTTCATGACACGCAGAGTATCTTTAAAATGTTGTGGTAATTATCCAGGTCGTGTCAAGAAGGTAACCCGCAAATTCTCGTGAAAAAGACCCACTGCCCGGTGACCTATCCTTACCATAACCACACAAGGTCAATGCCTAACCTTAACCATCTCATGAGAGTTTCACAATTTGTATGTTACCTACTAGACAACCATTTATACGCCTTCTCATGAGATCAGATTGAACTGCTAGAACACGACCCATAGATGCAACTCCGGTAAAAGTAGGTGGTGTTGGCAGTATGCAACCTCAAAAGCAACGGTCACAATCTTCTAAAAGAAACGGTAAGAAGATGAAGCAACTACGCACGGTTGAAGCAGGAGGACATGTCCACCACAAATTGATGCAGAAAAGCCACAAATTGGTGCAGAAACATCCACCGAAATGAAGCGTTTGATGGTAAAAATTCATTGTGGGTGAAATTTTGGTGAACTGACCCTTTAATAATCTGTAGGTCTAGTTTCTCCTGTATAATATGGAATCAACAAAGTGTGTTAAAGTTGCTCTAGTGTTTTCCACAGGGAGGAGGGGAGAAGCAAAGTAAGAGGAGGAAGGCTGGAGTCTGTGTTTTGTAGTCTAATAAAGCTGATGACAGTTTGCATTAGAGGCTGCCAGTGTAGCAGAATGTGACAGGCCATTAAAGCCATGTTAAATTACAGCAGAAATACTGTGGCGCTTGCTTTACACTAACTAAAGACTCACTGGGGGTCACCCCTGCCCGGCACACACCATTAGCCTCACACTCTCTCTCTCACACACACACACACACACACACACACATATATATTACAGCCAAGACATCAGTCATTTGGGATGTGTTTATTTGTAACAGTAATACATGGTGGAATACGTAAATCAAGAAGAGAACCAAAAAATCATCTAAAAACCCACTGTAGAATGTCATATTCATAAAGATAAAAATAATGTGTCAATTTACATTAAGAAACTGTTAGCTGAGGTAAAGTTAAAATAGGTCTAGAAATGTTATGTACTCAAACAGCGACGTTTTTCCCTTTTTATTCAACTTCTTTGCTCGTCTTCTAGTTGTCAAATTTTTAAGTTAATCAACATCATAGTCCAAAAAAGAGTTCTCCTGTGACATGGGGACTCTGGCCATAAAATAGGGAGTCATTGGCATCACAGTTGATGTAGTTTGTAGCAGAGGACGCTGCGGTCCACACACACACGGGACGCTCGGACAGCAGCGGTTTGGCACCTGACCGACAGACAGACAGATGGACGGAGCATCACTGGATCTTATTCTGGGGGAATAGAGAGCTGCAGGAATGAGTCCTAACACCCGGAAACCAGTTAGCATGTTAGCACTTCTGGTTCCCTCGTCTCAAAGTCAAAGGGTTTTTAGTTAGATGCCTGAAATAAGGTCTGTGATTTAGACAAGCTGAAGAGATTTTAACGTTTTTTTCTACGACATAAAATACATCAGTAAATACAGTCGAAAACGCTCATAGTGATCACGGTTACAGTGATCAACCGCTTATATGGATCAAAAATCTTGGGACAGAATCATTCCTATACAAACACTGTTTAAATAATTCACTTATAGTGATCAAGTAGTCCGCCTACAGTGTTCATTTGGGTCTTTTCATACATGACAACATACGGAAAAACATTTTAAAACTACGTTAGAATAACATTAATCGAATCTTTGTTTTGTCTTTTACTTTACTCCCTTGGTACTTTGCCTTGCGGACCGGATACGTGAGGCTGATGCTGCGTGCGCATTGATATCATGACGGGAAAAAGAAAGTCATTTTCTCTGAATAAAAAATTAATGCGCACGGGGAAAGCACCCTCGTCAAGTGGATTGATAATGCCCGGTCACGTAACGCCCCCAAAGGGAAACTTTGCCGATCCTCAACCGGCTCTGCGGCACACATCCAGACCGGAGTCCGTCTCCCTCCGTGCCTAACGAGTGAGAGAATGAGAAACCCTGGCAAAGGGGCGCCATCCATCTGCACGCTCGCGCTGCAGAGCCCGCCACAAACGGCGAGGCCTTACCCTCAGTGACGGAAAAGGCAGAAGAATTGGCAGCGAGCCAGTAAATAGCGAAGCGGTCCGTTTCATTATTTCAATGTAATAAATATACAAATGTCAATTAGATGGTAATCTGCATTAGAAATGATGCACAACAACAACAATTCTGTTATAACAATCATCCACTTATAGTGATAGATTTGACCCAGACAGACGTGATCACTGTAAGCGGTTTCCACTGTACCCCTCTTGTGAATTTTGAAGCTTTTATATGTCTTACAAAAGGCGGAGACTACTAAACTTCATCACGCCGAACATTAGCTTACTGGTGGTGACATGAGGTCATGTGACCGCGGTGTAGTGATGTGTTGTTCATTTGTGAAGAATATCTCACGGAACAAAACGTGTAAGTATCATAAAAGTTTGTTTGCCACAGAGTTTATTTTCTGCAATAATCCAAAAACCCAATCGGCTTTTTGTGGAGGGAACCGGTGCGATGCTAACTTCTGGGTTGACTTAGAGAAACGCGTCATCCCTGCAGCAGTCTATGGGATGGAGGAGAGGAGTAAGACTGTAGGATTGTGGTACAGAAACACGGGGCTGCGGTAACATAATCTGTTTGGGACATAATAACATCAGGTGATGGGACTTGAAACGACTGATAGAGAGGCCCGCCCCTTCCTGTGGACCACCATGGGACCTTATTTCGTAAAAAATATGAACGGTAGTCAACAGAGAGAGAGTTTGAATTGATTCATGAATCACTCATATGATGTTTGTCAATTTAAAACATGATTCTGCAAGTCAAGAAAGTCTCAGTTTGTTGTAAAACTGTTGAAGTATCAGAGTGTGAAAATACGTAATTAGCCGACGACACACCCTTCTCTCTCTCTGTAGCTACGATGCCTGTGTGTTTCCTACTGGGATGAACAACAACAGCAACAGGTCTTAATCGTTCTTTCTCTTCCCAGCTGATAAAAAGACCAGGAGTCGCTGAATAAAACACATCAGGTAAGATAACGATTCATTTGTGCGTGATCATAGCTAAGTTAGCTCGCTAGCTAGCTAATGTTGGTGACGTATATTGTGTGAGACGAGAGATGTAGTTCACTGAGCGCTTTCACACAAAACTAAATGATTCTACGATAAACTGAGACTTTCTTGACTTTGCAAAATTCTCTTTTAAATTGACAAACATCATCTGTGTGATGAATGGCTTAATTCAAACAGAACCAAAAAAATATTTGTCTCTCATCGTTAAGAACCATACATGTATTTTCCAAAATAAGGTCCCATGCGGTCCACCGGAAGGGGCGGGACTTCGCCTCTCTATAATGTGATGTGGTGGTGGGACTTGAAAAGACTAATAGATATGCAGCTGGAACCAGGATTAGTAAGTGCGGTTAAGACAACATCCATGCACAAGATCAAAACAACATCAGAGAGGGAACAAAACTAAACAGGAAAAAAGAAAACATATGTTGGTATTGCTTGGGTTAACGTCAAAGAGTTTGCATAACTGAAGCCTTCCTATTTTATGGCGCAGAAGTCCGGTGGACAAAAAATGTTATCCTTATTTACAAAATGAGTTTGGCAAACCAACGATCAGATGCCTTAAAGCCATGTTGACTCTATATAACTCCTATAGAGCTGACCCCAGCGGCTTGATTGACTTATAAAATAAAAATTCAATTTTTCAATTTCTTCTTTTTTTTTTTTTTTTTTTTTTTAATCGGTATTGTACAAAAGCTATAGAGAATGAAGAGTTCGATCACAGAATCACTTCCCTCTCAGGGTCCATTCCTCAGTGTGTCCGGTCCTCTGGCCTCTAGAGTCTGTCTGCGAGGAGAGACGTTTGGCAAATTACTGTGTGTGTGTGTGTGTGTGTGTTAGAGAGGGTGAGAGATGACTGTGTGTGTGTGTGTGTATGTAAGCTGTGTGTATTTGGTGTGTGAGTAGCTCCCAGAGAGTCTGTTTCT
Source organism: Sebastes fasciatus (assembly GCF_043250625.1). NCBI lineage: Eukaryota > Metazoa > Chordata > Actinopteri > Perciformes > Sebastidae > Sebastes > Sebastes fasciatus. The sequence continues at coordinate 24,829,933 of NC_133799.1, read as the reverse complement.
GCATAGTGATCCAGCAGACACTCACAAGAATGGGGGTAAGACCACGCCCGAAACCAACCGACCAATCAGAAGCAGTGATCCCAGTGACGGGCCATCCCTGATAGGCTCGTTAAGAGTCCAGCTCCTCCTGTGGGATCTCCTCGCTACACATTCTGTCCGCTAAAAACCAAAGATGGTCACTCTATGAGCGTGTGTGTGTGTTTGTGTGTGTGTGTGTGTGTGTGTGTGTCGGGAGACAGGGAGGCACTGCTTGATTCAGTCCCAGCTCAGTCTCTGGCCAGACACAGGAGGAGAGAGGAGGAGGAGGAAGGAGGGAGGGGAGAAGAGAGAGGAGGCAGAGGAGGAGCAGGTTAAGGCTGGGTGTGAGTCGCCACAGGGAGGAAGAGGAGAAGACAGCGCAGTGGAGGGAGAGCTGGATCCGTCTCAGTGATTGATATCCCTCCTGCCTGGAGTGAATGACCGAGAGGGCTCTCTGCTCTCAGGAGGAGGAGGAGGAGCGTGGAGGCTCCTCCTGGGAGGTTGTTAGCCAGAGGAGGAAGAGGAGGAGGAGGAGGAGGAGAAGAAGGGCTTGGCCAGGCAGGGAGATGTGCCAAACACAAACACACACACACACACACACACACACACACACACACACGGTGAGGATTCTCCTCTGGTTCTCTCAGTGCTGGTCAGGTCCGTCTTCCTGTGTGTCTCTTTATTTCTTCCCTTTGTTGATCCGGGCGTAGAGCGGGTCCTTCCCCTTCTGTGCATGAGACAGAAACAAAGCAGCACGTTCAAACACTTGTTTTCTCTATTATCAGAAGCACAACCAGGTTTATTACGCCAAGTACAGTATATACATACATGGAATTTGACTCCGGTTTTTATGCAGCTCTCTCAATGTACTTATACAGAATAGAAATAACATAATACAATAATAAAAATAAAAATAAAAATAAAATGTCTATATTCAAGTCACGTGTTCCAGAAGTAGTAAACAATACAAATAGTGCAAAGAAATAAATAATGGATGGATATACATGGACGGGATGATTATGTACAGTATGTACATGTGGAGATGACTATATACTGTATGTACACTGAGTAGGATTTATATCTACAGTGACAGGTATGTACATATTACCTTATGTACATAAAGTGAGATGATATGTACATATTACATAAAAAATGTGCATTAAATACTGTAAGAATTATAATTTATAACGGCAGCAGCAGATATTTGGTGTAACAGGGTTACTGACAGTAAATGACTGATTAAGCGTTCGTCAGAGTGACGGCCTGAAACTGTTCTTGTGTCTGGTTGTTTTGGCGTTCAGTGCTCTGTAGCAACCCTCAGAGGGGAGAAGCTGGAACCGGTTGTGTCCAGAGTGTGAGGGGACTGCAGCGATGCATTCTGACTTTGGACGTGTATAAGTCCTGGATGGAGGGCCGGCTGGCACCAGTGAGTTTCTCTACAGTCTGTTCTTGTCCTGTTTGATGGCTGATCCACACCACACAGTGCTGGACGTGCAGAGAACAGACTGGATTATTGCAGTGTAGAGCTGGATCAGCAGCTCTTGAGGCAGTACATCCTCCGCTGGGTCTTTTTCCTAACGGTGTCTATGTTGGAAGTCCACTTCAGGTCCTGGGAGATGCTGGATGCCAGAAACTTAAAGGCTTCCACAAGGCTTATGAAAAACCTGGTTGGATTTGTAATAATTGGCTTCATGTGAATGTTACATAACTAAAAGGGAGGACCCGAGTTTCTGATTCTGATTCATTCTCTCACCCAACTGAACTGCAAGTATCACCTACAAGCCCTGACAAGTACCAGATCTGCAGGTTTGTTAGTTCCCTGACTGTGCCTAACATGACCACCAGGTGGTAGTAGCACACTGCTTTAGAGGAGCCGTCCAATCAGGTCTCAGCTCCATTCAGAGCTCTCACTGAACAATTCACCCCTCACTCTGAAACCTTTCCATGTGTGTGTGAGTTATTGTTTCTGAGTGTGTCATTGTGCGCTGCACATGCATATTCTCTCCCACTCCAGACTCCCTCCAGGACCAGTATGAATCAGAGGTATAAACTAGCGCCTTGAAAGACCAGTTATGAGTCATCATGTCTGTATTTCTCCCCGACTGAGCCGGAAGACAACGGCGGATGATGGAACACCCCTGCAGTCGGAGCGCCAAGCCTGCTGCAGTCACTCACAATGGGCCCGTTATTATCGTACACATAATTACAGCCAGCCACTCAATCTGCCATGCAGACAACTTGATTGGAGACTACTGGGCTGGCCTATTATATTGTGGGAGACTTCTCTCACTCTGTGCACAGAGTTTGGGGGTCTACCAGTAGCTGACACACGAGGATAATACGGTACCTAACGTTCAGAGAATCAGATGAAAACTGAGGATGTGAGCCGACTGGAGTGACAGAAAGTTCTGCTGATGTGTGAAGGTGCGACATCCTCTGAAGGCTGAAAATGAATGATATGTTGCAGTTTTGGGATCCTTATCAGATAAAACAGTTTCTGCTGCCCCTCAGTTCAATTATACGAGATGAAGTGAAATTTTGAGACATCTATGTGAGAACTTGAGAGTAAAAACCTAATGATTATCCTGAGTTGTATGACTCCATGTACTTAAAGTTCCTACAAGGAACTTTTAACTGGATATGAAACAGTCTTAATTTAATACTGGTACCGTCAGAATTCATTTTTCAACCCTATTTTCCCCATGTTTTTGTGTCTAAGCGACTAATGGGGACAACAATTTTTTTAATTTGTCCAGTATTGAGGGAGAACGCTGTGACCGGCAGCCACTAAAATGAGCTGCGAGGGCAAGTGAGCAGCATCAATGTAACATTACGTTCACTAAAAGTGCTTGTTCTTTGCCGCTGACAGGCTCAAATTGTTATTATAAGTGTCTGATAACATTATGGAAAGGACCCTACAGAGAAATAAAACCTTTTTCTTACCTTTACCTTGAGTTCTGTTCAAGGAGAAGTCTCGCTGTGAAATCGGAATATCCGTATACTCGATATAATATATATAATATTCAGCCATGACATTGAATATCTTTTAGATCACACAAAGCTACACTTCCTGTACTCCAACACAACGAACACTCGCCTTGACACCATGGATGTATTGCAGTATTCCACCGTTGTCTTCCGGCAACACGTCACCTCGCCAGAGTTCAGAACGAGACTTTTACTTGGGCGAGACTCTTTCTATAATGTTGTCAGATACTTATAATAACAGAGCCGGTCATGACAAAAACATGCACTTTTAATGACGATGCCAGCTTGCTCCAATAGGATTACATTACAGCCCGTAAGCAGCTCCCGTCTATAACGTTCTCCTTCAATACTGGACCAATTTAAGCATTTTCTGTCCCTATTAGTCAGTTAGACACAAAAACATGGAAAATAGGGTTGAAAAATAACCAAAGTTAGCCTTTAAAGTTGATGTTAATAATGTCTGTAATTGTCCATTGGTGAATTCTGTGTTAAAATAAAGCAAGATTTAATTCATGTTGTATCTGAATACAGCTCTCGCATGGGACAAAGTGGCATTTGGGAGAAAAGAAAGACTGCTTCAGGCTCAAAATCCCACCAAAACCCGACCTGTTGCATAATCTGCGTCGGCTTTCACCTGAAGAGAACAGTGGGGTTAAAGTTGGGAGGAATGCTTTAGCCGAGGCTCCGGTTCTCTGGGATACAGAGCTGTAACTGTGGGGCCAGACAGTCAGCAGAAAGTAGCTGCCAGCAGCCCTGAGAGAGGTGACAAAGAGGCTGAGACAAGCAGTGACAGCGAGCACACACTGCTCAGCCCCTGCACCACAGCCACAGCCCGCCACTGTCATCCTGCATCATCTAACCAGCGCTGCCAAGCGGCGCCGCTTCAGCTCCATAAACCCCGGGCCGAGAGAGGGGGGGAAGGGTGGTGGAGGAGGTATGAGCGATGTGCTGGCATAGCACCGGCCTGAAGGCCAAAATATCTGGCCTGGCTGGTACACGTGTGGACATTTATGTGTGTGTGTGTGTGTGTGTGTTTGTGTGTGTGTGTGTGTGTGTGTGTGTGTGTGTGTGTGTGTGTGTGTGTGAGCGGCGGTAGGCCCTGGGCAGGGGGAGCGATGTGAGATTGCTCAGTGAACCGTGGAAGCAGGCCATTTCACGGCTGAGACTCGGGAGCGTTCGCTGGACATGATGAGATCACCCCAGAAGAAAAAAAAACAAAAAAAAAAAACACTTACACTCCCACTAGCCTGAACACATGTCTGTCTGAGCCACACCGTGGGAGGGGGAGGACAAGACAGGCGGTCAGGGCCGGCAGCAAACACACTCACACACGTATTTTTGGCTCCAATATGAGCACAGGTGGTGACAGTATCGATCACAGGTGTGCTCGTCTGGGGAATAACTGGGCCTTTTGCACAGGTGTGTGTGTGTGTGTGTGTTTGGGGAGTTGTCTAAAGTCGGTGTGATTGAGCAAGTAAACACCATATGGGAGCAGCGTCATTGGACCAGGACCAAAGCAGTCCACCTACTACAGAGGAAAAACTCGGTGCTTCTGGCCATAACAGCCAGTCTGCAGCCAAACTCACCACTCAGTCCTCCACAATCCGTCCTCCCACTTAAGGCCCACATCCACCTGCTGCCCTGCAGCTTTCAGACCGGCTGAATGTGTGAGGACGGTGGCCAACGGGGGGGGCTCAGCCTCCCCTCCTCCGCTCCTTGAGTGGGGAAGGACTAGAAGGCTTTCTTGGGTTTTAATTAATGCCAATTATGCCGGAGCAGTCATTAATCTTGGCACCCCAGTATTAGCCGATGAAAACAAAACCATTACAGTTTTCCCAGTGTGAGTGCCAGCAGCTGTCATTAAGGAGCCACACATAGGAGTGACGAGGACACCGGGGGCGGGGGGGAGGCAGGGATCAAAATGTCTCTCTTCTTTGGTGTGTGTCCCTCTGTCTCCTTGAGAACTGCACATTGACATGTCTCTGAAAGACATGTCCAGCCTATGCAACACTGTTTATTTCGGCAGCTATTCTAGATGTAGTTTTAGTCTTAAGATGAAAATGATCATTAGTTTTAGTCACATTTAAGTCATTTTTATCCTTCATAGTTTGTGCAATTTTAGTCGCCGAAAAGTCATTACATTTTAGTCAAAATGTTTTCTCTCTTTTTTTATCAGCTATTTTTTTTAAATTTAGTCTTATGTTGTACATAGCGAGTTCATGTATCTCGGGGTCTTGTTTACGAGTGAAGTTAAAATGGAGCGGGAGATGGACGGGCAGTTCGGTGCAGCGTCAGCAGTTATGCGGGCAACGTTGTGGAGAAGAGGGAGCTGAGCCGAAAGGCAAAGCTCTCGATTTACCGGTCCATCTATGTTCCAACCCTCACCTATGGTCATGAGCTTTGGGTAGTGACCGTAAGAATGAGATTGCGGATACAAGCGGCCGAAATGAGCTTCCTTCGTAGGGTGGCTGGGCTTTTAGATACGGAGGGAGCTCGGAGTAGAGCCGCTGCTCTACCTGTCTCCTGGACGCCTCCCTTTAGAAATTTTCCAGGCACGTCCAACTGGTAAGAGGCCCTGGGGTTATATTATATATTATATATCTGGTCTGGCCTGGGAACGCCTCGGGGTCCCCCAGGAAGAGCTGGAAAATGTTGCTGAGGAAAAGGGACGTCTGGAATTCCCTGCGAAGCCTGCTGCCCCCACAACCCCACATAAGCGGAATCAAATGGATAAATGGATGGATGGATTATGCTGTACTTTGTAAGTGTACTATTATGTACATCTGTACTTATACTTGCTATTTTGAGTGCATAAGTGCGTTCACACTGAGAAGTACCGCAAACTTTATGCATTATAGTAGCACGATTGTCAGGACTGAGGAAGAGGAAGGACAGATGCACTGAGCGCTGCCGCGGTCTGTGTGTTTGAGACAAGAGAAGTTAAGAGAAGGTGGAAGGTGACGAAAATAAATAGAGATTTTTAGTTTTTATATTTTAAACTACATTTTAGTCTTGTATTTTTCCGTAGGCAATATTGCGTGTTTCATATCAGTTAGTGTTTAATGACTGTGGTGCCGTCTCGTCATGGTCTCGTGTTAGTCATGGAAAAAAAGGTCGTTGACCAACATATTCCATCATAGTTTTTCTTAACTGCTATGCAAGTTAAGAAAAATTTCCTGTTGGACAAAGTGTGCAAAAAAGTGTGAAAACACACACATCATCAGTTCCCTGAGTTCTGACGGCAGCTGCTTGTCTTTCTCAGATAATAAGAGTTACATTACATCATGTAACATACATAATGCATAAAAACGACAGCACACATCATTTTTATATTAAGCTAAACATCCAAGATCAGCATATTGCACACAGCATTGGCAAATCCCAGACGACGTCCTGCTCACTGAAGTGCACACTTTCTGATTGGCTGTCACACACTGTTGCCTTTCCGAGTGGGACGTGTGCTATTTAGGGAACCGGGCGTGATTTACAGCGGGGACACGTCACACAGACGGGACACAATGAGGGCACGGAGCACGATGGCCGAAATGATCATGCGTGATGATGAACTCGTCACATTATTGTTTCAAAAAGTCACACATGTGATGCCACAACGTAATATATAGATACTTACAGAACTCCAGGTGAGGCTACAACAAAAATAACCAAAACATAATGAAACGCAAGCAACATACTCACACATGCACAATCACACACATGACAAACCTCTCAAACACATGCCTTGCCTTCCTTTGAGCATGCGTGACAGCAGGTGAAGGAGAAATGAGGAAAAAACTGAAAATGAGATCAAAGACGCAACCGAAGGAGGAAAATATGAAGAAAAGATGCAGCACACAGGAGGCCTTTCCCATTTCTGAGTATGTACCTCCTTGACTCCTCTCCTTGACTCCTCTCCTCGCGTCTTAGTCCCTCCCACGGGAGATGTGAGCGGAGGAGGCGAGGAAGACGTGTGACGTCAATTAAAAATGGCGTGCGTAGGGCCGACCTGAATGCTTCGAAGCTTTGACCGTTGCCATGGTAATCGACCTCCAAATCCCCATTCAAATGCTTTGTTTTTTAATTTTAATTTTATTTTTTCATATACAAGTATGTAGTAATAACAATGTTTAAGTCCCAAAATAGCCCATGAAATAAGGAATAATCCCACAACATTATTAATTATTATTAGTTATTACAGGGCTGTGTTGAATACTGGATTCTGATTGGTTAATCACGGGGCTCTGCGGTCTGTAATTTCTCTATAACAGACCGTTGCTATGTATAGCAGACCGTTGCTATGTATAGCAGACCGTTGCTACGGGCGTAGCACTGATGTAGGGCTCTGGCGGACCGTTTTTGTGTCAAAATATTGATTTCTTCAGTAAGTAGCTGTGTAATAAGCGGGATAATGTACAGCTGGCGGGCCATTGTTGTGAAAGAGACCAGCATCGCCCTGTCGGGGATTCTTTCACAACAATGACCGGCTCGCTGTACATTATCCCTTACTTATTCTCAGACGGATATCGCTGTTTGTTGAGTCCTGCCGTGGTTTGAGATTATTCCAGCTGTCAGTCGCGCCTCTTATACACCGCGGGTGCGGAAAACACTTCCACAAAGGATACACCGGTGTATCCTCGCCTATAGCTCCTCGGGCAAGCCTCCTTGATCCTCGCTCTTCGAGATGCATTGATGCATGATTTCTGAGGATCGAGGAGCGAGGAGACGAGGAAGCACAAAATCGGGAAATGAGAAGCCGCTAGAGAGAGATGAGCCTGATTAATGTGAGTGGGAGGTGCAACAGTCAACCAGAAGAACAGATGAAAGCAGGGAGGTGAAGGAGGAGGAGGAGTTAAGGGGCAGAAGGAGAAGTATAGATACCTACCCTGCCCTGCTGCTATCTAGCTCCCAGCCTCTGGACTGGCCTGGTCTGGGCTGGGCTCTGCTGTCTCACTGGGGCAGGGCGACCCAGAACCACACGCCTAAAGATGGGGAAGAAAAGGGAGGAAGGAGAAGAAGAAGAAGTGTGGGAAGAAAAGTTGATGGAGGAGTAGAAGAGAAGGAAAGTAGACAGAGAAGAGTATAAAATCTGAAAGAAGGATTGCAGGATCGGTACAAGAGTAGACGTAAACAGGAAGCAAAAAGAGAAAAGGCGTCAGTACTCTAAAGGAGGACACTTGGAGAGAGATCCCACAGCCCACACAGTCTCACATCACATTTGCAAATGCACACTCATTCACAGTTCCTCCATTATGAAAGCCTTCGTTCTATTGATCCGCTGCTTTTCCCACCAAAAAAACAGAGAGTGGGAGGCTGTTTTTCTGCCTTTCGCTCCATCTTTCCTGTCGCTCTTTGTAACCTTTTCGCAGCACTGGCTCACTCAGCGCCGCCACCGATGCACACTTCTCTGGTTTGTGTAAAGCTTCTGTGTGTTATTCAGGCCTGGTGACATTTTACCCAAGTGTGAAAGTTTGTTTTTTTCCAATTGGAGGCATAAAACTAATGTTTCACGCCTGGAGAGTGAAGAGCAAAAGAGAAGAAAGAAACACAAAGAGAGAGAGAGTGAGAGAGTGAGAGAGAAAGAAAAACGGCAGAGAAAAGTCTTGTTTCTTGGAAGGTCACTCATTCTACGAGGACTTTGGTCAAAGGCAAAGGGAGCTTCTCTGCCCTCTTTAGAAATCTCTTTATCTCCTCATCTTTCCTTAATTTCTCTCAGATGGAGGCGCTGCTGGTAGAATAAATATTAATTGCCCCCTGGAAGAAGAATCGTGGCATTATTCCTCCTCTATCTCACCAGAGATGAGTCTGTCCATATAGAAGTAGTGATGTATGGACGCTACCTGGCTGGTATTAATAACAGCTTAATGATGTCTCTGACAATTCCACCAGCTAATTTAACGCTGTGTTGACCATGCACACGCACACTGAACCACATACTTATACAGGAACGCTCATGCTCACACTCACACTCACACACACACTAAGGGACACAACAGCATCGGCCCCCTAATCAGCCAGAGTGATTACCTGGCCCGCCAACACCGCTACAAAGGCTATTTATCAGCAGATCTCAACACGCTGCGCCGGTTATAGCAGCATAAGGAGTGAGTTATTAAAGGCACACGCACACTTATTCTACCGTCCTCACACATACACACACACACACACACACTTACAGCATCTTCCTCTCCACTGCGACTAGGGCTGCCCTCTGCTTCCCCGAACGAGTCGTCTGTGGGGGGGTCTGTGGCGTCGGTGGGGGGGTCACTGACATGGGAGGCTGAGGACTTGGAAGGGGAGCTCTGCCTGGGAGCCGGGGTGGGCGCTGCAGGGGGGGACAAGCTGGGTCAGACGCAGCTACAGACTTCCGCTTCGTCCACACTGGAAAAGTCAGGAGCCCGTGGAGGCTGCGTTGCGTGGCGGATGTGTTGCGTGGCTGCTGTGTTGCGTGGCTGCTGCGTTGCGGCTGCGTTGTGTTGCATGGCGGCTGCGTGGCGGCCGATTGACGCGTCGGGTGTTCACACCAGCTGCGTTTCTGCTGCGTTTCTATTGCTGCAGCTGTCAGCCCTTTCTTTCTACATAGATTTTGCCTTTCATAATGGCCATTTCATTTCATTATAAATATAATTTATATTTATTTTAGACAGAGAAAGGTCAAGAAACGTGTTGTAATTTGTAAATAATAGTAATAATCCACAATTAAAACCCCGTACTATATTCATTCATGGAGCTCTTCAAGTCACTGCATGTTCTACAACACTATCCGGCACATATTTCAGAATAAAAGCCTTGTGTTTACAAATGAAGGAATTCTGTCCACAAAAAAACTAAACGCTTGAGGGCTTTTATTTTGAAATGAAAGCAGGAAGTGTTGATTTTTCATCTCCGTAACATTTTTTACAGATAGAGACATCGAAACTGTGGTAATGTTGCTGATATGATGTCAATATACAGTCAATAGATCACCTTCACTGTCTGTTGCTGCTGTGAACCACGCGGCTCGCGTCAAAATTAGGCGAGACCTCAAATCTCTAGAAGAGACGCAGCTGACAATTGGGCAGTGTGGCTGCTCGAGCCTGTTAACACAAACGCCGAAATAAAAAACAACAGGTCACGCAGCCGCCACGCGCTCCTGAAGTTCCCAGTGTGGACGAGGCTTTAGAGTACAGACAGACGTGAATAGATGGAGGTCTTACGTGAGTTGGTGGATGGTGTCGTGGAGGTGACCGGTGTCAGGTTCATCTGAGAAATGTCAAAGTCATCACAGTCGTCCGTGTCCTGGGCCGTGCCCACACGGCTGAAGTAAGAGCTGAATGCCTCTGAGGTTCCTGCTAAGCCGGGCTGTTCGCCCTTCTTCGCCGGCATGGCCGGAGGCTTCGCCAGCTGGAAATCCTGAAGGAAGAGGAAGGCCAATATTAAAAGTGGGCAGTGACTTTAAAGGGGACACATCATGTTCATTTTCAGGTTCATACTTGTATTTTGAGTTTCTACTAGAACATGTTTACATGCTTTAAAGGGACAGTGTGTAAGATTTGGTGACATCTAAAGGTGTGGTTGCAGATTGCAACCAACTGAGTACCCCTCCGCTCACTACTTCCTTTCCAAGATTTTTGTAATTGTGGATTGTGGTTTCTAATCTAACAACTAAAAAAAATTAAACCCAGTTTTTTCCGTAGCTCATGATGGATGTAACTGAGGAGTGAGCCATCACGCTTCCTTCTCATCTCTGTTGAGAGTTGCATATGCACCGTACCATGAAAATGGTGACAGGTAAAGACAAAGTTTATGAGCTCCACGCAAGCAAGCGTTTCAGTTATCCTGGAAACAGGAGTTTAGTCGACTATCTAATAAAGTCATGTAATGCCCCAAAAAACGACAGAAAAACAATGACAAGTTGAACACGGTTCCTGGTTTCTCTGTTGATTTTTGCAATTTTGCTGCCAACTTTTTTCTTCATTTGCATCATGACCACAGTTTCTAAAAAAGACAAGTTCTCAGTAGATATCATAATTCTGGTCTCATCAGACTTCTCCTCACCGTGAACATCTCCTTGCCCATCTTCCTCCTCTCCCCGTGCTGCGGACTCGACGACGCAGAAGGGGAGGGAGCCGAGGCGCCGGCTCCAGCACACGAATGGCTCTCGCCGGCTGGAGTCACGGTCGTGACGGGGGTGAGAGTCTGGAACATGGCGGCGGGCAGAGTGCCCGGGGCGGGGAGGTAGGCTGTGGGGGGGAAGGCTCCGGCTGCCATGGCTGCCCACTGCTGCTGGGTGGCGGGGAAGATGTTGGCCTGGCCCCAGATGAGAGGCTGGCCGCCCGGCAGTACCTGGGCCACCGCGCCGAGAGGAGACTGGACCCCGAAGGCCAGCGGTGTCTGGGCGGCAAACGCCTGCTGGGACCAGTGGCCGGGGGGGACCGCTCCCATCGTCACATAACCTGGTGACAAGAGAGGGAACAGTTTGAGGTTAACAAACATACACAGAAAATATTTGTAAAATCTTAATGATGAGGTAAAAAAGAAGACAGAGAAGGAAGTGATTCAAATACATCAGACCGGCACATACGGGTATATCTTTCCCTTTTGGGGGTTAGAAAACTGAAGATCTCATAGACGTCAATGCAATTTGATTTATGTTTGGATTGTGATTTTAACAAGTTGGTATGCATTCATCTTTTGTTATACAAACGTTTGCTTTACACACACGTCTAATAATCATTTTGCGACCTTCGCCTGACCCTGAGCATTGGAGATACCGACGACAGTCTGATGCTGCTATAACGTTAATGTATGACTGTATTACTCCAGCTAACGTTAACCAGCATCATTTAGCCATTTAGCACACTGACAGTGAATGTTCACGTATCATATATGCCTCAGATTTCAGTGTGAAAGCCTCGGTTAACCTGCTACACAACAGCTTTTCAGCATTTTCTTTCCTGTGACGGCGAGCCTCGACGATGACGCCACGCTGGTCTAAGTCAAGTAGAAGTTTGGAGACATGTTTCAACTTCTTCTCTTTATTCTGTTACCGTCTCTGAGGGACACGGGATTGTTTTCCCCCAGAAGGGGGCGTGGTCACGCGACCCTAGTATGGATGATGTATTGCCGGTCTGCTGCATACCCACAGTGCAATGCTCACCACTGCTTTTCTTCTACACACACAAAAACACACACACTGATGATAATAACCCATGCATCACCAGAGAGCGCTGCCCTACTTCTGCCTGCAGCTAATGTGGTGTCTCTTGATGGTCATGGTGGACTATCATAATTACCTCCAGAATGAGGGAGAGTCATTATGAAAAGGAAGAGCCCGACGCTCGCTCATTAAAATCACTCAAACTCATCAGTAGAAGCTCATTCTATTACACACTTAGCTAGCCTCCTGTTTCTGGTCTCCAGTCGGTACCTACAGCAGAGAAAGTTGACATTTGACCTCGGCCGTCCTGCTACACTGACACATGAACAGAGAGAGAGGAGACGAACGGAGGTGAGGAGAGTGAGGAGAACCGGTATATACACCGACGTCTGCTTCACCGTGCATACCAAGGAGTCTTCACTGCAATCATCTCAGCATGTTTTATTACTTCCCTCCACAGTTGCCTCAGCCACAGGTAAATCAGCAGCATCTGAGGCAGCAAGCTAATGATGCATTTCATATTCAACACACAACCAACACCACCGTTTCTCCTCTTTCCCCACCCCTCATCTACATTTCAATTCTATTCCGTCCCCCTCTATTTATTTCAACCTCCCCCTTCCTTCTCTTCTCTTCTCCCTTTGCCCTCTACCTCCAACTCTCCGGCTCCCCTTCATCTCCTCTCCCTCCCGCTGCGTTTGTTTCCCCTCCGCTTGTAGCGGTGGTGTATTTAAGCAGAACAAGGTCCTACCTGAGGGCACAGACGCAGGATTGAAGGAAGCAAACAGTTCCGTGGGAGGCTGCAGGCCCAGCGAGGGGTCGAGGGTGTTTGCTGGAGAGGCGGGGGTCTGTGCAGGGCGTGATTGCAGATCGGATTGAGCAAAAACATCATAAATACAGAAAGGATTTTATAAGATGTAATTCACACTGTGCATGTAGGACAGCTACTCACCGATGGAGAGGTGATGTCAGGAGGTGTGGACATGTCTCCAAAGATCTCTAACTGGTTGATATTCTGAGAATAAGAGAAACTAACAGTCAGGTACAATAAAAACACTCTTCTACTATATATATACAGTATATGCAACGTATTCTCATACAACGGTTCGTATGATATGAGAAAAGTTATTCCCTCTTTTTTTGTGCATTTTCCTACGAATGACACGTCACGCAGGTGTCATTTTTACGCTTAGTACATGTGTACAGTCTTTTCAAAGTAAGCTTCCGACTTTACAGGAAACAACTTCGTTAGGTTTAGGCAACAAAGCTACTTAGTTACTATAGCGTTAGGAAAAGGTTGTAATTTGAGTTAATATAAATCCATAAGTGGCGTAACTTAAGTACGGAAGTTACGCGATAGAAAAACGATCAACGTGGTTAGGTTTAGGCAACAAAACTTCTTAGGTTCAGTTTGAAATAACACTGGAAGTGGCGTAACTTAAGTACAGAAATTACATGACAAAAACGACCTAGTTAGGATCAGGGAAAGATCTTAGTTTGGGTTAATATAACTCCGGAAGTGGCGTAACTTATGCATGAAAGTTACTTGACAAAACTACTTAGTTAGGTTTAGAAAAAGATCAACTTGGTTAGGTTTAGGCAGCAAAACTACTTAGTTAGGTTTAAGTCAAAATAACAATGGAAGTGGCGTAACTTAAGTGCAGAAGTGACGTCATAGAAAATACTTGGTTAGGTTAAGGAAAAGATCGCGGTTTGGGTTAAAATAACTCCGGAAGTGGCGTAACTTAAGTACGGAAGTTATGTGACAAAAACTACTTAGTTAGGTTTAGGAAAAGACCAACTTGGTTAGGTTTAGGCAGCAAAACTACTTAGTTAGGTTTAGGTTAAAATAACAATGGAAGTGGCATTACTTAAGTACGGAAGTTACGTGACAAAAGCTACTTAGTTAGGTTTAGGAAAAGATCGACTTAGTTAGGTTTAGGCAATAAAACGTCCTCCCTACGTGGCATTTGTCGCTCTTTATACTTCCTGGTTCACGATTATGTGGATTACATACAAATTGATTTTGTGGCGTATACACGAATTACAGTGCATTACTTTTCGTAGCTATAGCTACAAACAGTGTATGAGAACAGCCTGCTATATTATCTGGGTCAGTTTGCATTCCAGTGCAACATGCAGCACACAATGCATGCAGCACGACACTAGATTGGTATGTTGGTATGTTGGTACCTACCTGAGCACTGTGGCAGCAACACAGAAGAGGTAACAGAGGGGTGAGGAGAGATGGGATAATGAGATGAAATGATTGATTATGATGACATACCTACCAAGAGTTATCACAATCTTCCAAGGGGGAAAAAAAACACAGTCTTTATCATGTGCTCCACATAAAGATCCTTTCCATCAGCTGGTCTAAAAGCAGACTACCACGCCCCCCCCTACATCATTACAGTGTCTTCTTCTGGTCATTATTGTAGAGGATGTGTGGTGTGCCTCAGAGGGAATAGCTATCAAAGACAGCAGCCTTTCTATTTGATCTGAATTTGTTCCTTTCACAGTCTCCCAATGATCCTACTCTTTAGTATCTACCCCCTTTTTTTTTGCACATTAATAATATCTTTAGGCCGGTGGCAAGTGAAGGAAACTATTTTTAGCCGTAAAGGAATTTAAGCCTTGAATACATGGTCAGAGATTTGCATAAATCATGGATGCGTATAATTTCTTTTGAGATAATGAATGTTCTTAGAATATCTTCCCTCTCGTTCTCTCTCGTAGGTCACAAAGTTCTTTTTTACATCTATCAGAAAATGGATCTGTGAGCGTGGCGCTTTACAGTCATGGGTCTGCATGGGTATGTTTTTACAAAGAGAGGGGGCTGTAATATGTACTATTGTTGCCGCAGATAAAGATCGACTCAACACGACGATATCAGAGATATGCAAAATGGACTGATAACAGGATGTCCATGGGATTACATTCACAAAACACATTTTAACAAACTCTCTCAAATCTCTTTAACATAAAATACGATAAACTCCTATAGTTGTTACTGAATGTTGTGCCACTGTGAGTCAATACCACAGAGCCTTTGCTAATGTTCCATCGGCACGGGAGAAATGCCACTGGAGAGAGAGTTCAACAGAACAGGAAGTTGGACGTTTATAGACTTTCTGTCCACTTTTAGTTAAAGTCACTGGACTCAATATTCAGTACGTGTGCGGCGGTGGGGTCAGGTTGCTGTGATTATCAGAGTGTTATGAATGCTTTATTAATGTACTGCGAGCAGCTTGAACAGTCGAGATGACCGCCGCTGTCTGCTCACCCCGCCGACCCCCACCGGTTCCCTGACAGACACTCTGACCTTTACGTCCACTCCGCCCTGAAAGGACCTCCGCTCGGAGCTACTGGAGTGTTTTTCTCTCTCGACTATACCGCTCAGACCTCCCTCTTTCACACACGTACACATGCAGATGTGAACGGACAGGTTGACCCGTACATAAGGTACTTTACTCTACTCTCTGCCTCCACCTGGTTACTATGCAACAGCAAGGTTGTTCATGTTTTATTCATACATGACAGGGGTCAAGTGTCGGGGTGACTAACGGCTAGAGAGGGACAAAAGAGGGTACAGACGAGGACAGGAGACAGGAAATCATCTGAGGATATGCCTTTACCTTTAGGACAGTTTGTTGCTCAGAAATACTGAAAACCCTCCGAGCTTCTGTCTCATCTAGAGTCAATTTCTGGTTTTGCCGGTCCGGTTCAGTAGGCGAGCTTTCATCGGTTTGATTTTACGCAAACTGGCTGAACCAGCATTTGTGTTTAAAAGTAGCAGACATCAGCAACATGTGCCGATGGCATTACGGCACTAAATCAAACTTGTATTGCATTAGTGATAAGCAATATGACGTGATTAACATAATATTATGTTTGTTTATAAACGGACTAACGGAGCCGGTAGTGTCTGTGAGGCCGTGAGCTGAGGCTCCCATTTCAGTAGAGGTGGGAGGGAGGAAGAGGCGCATGCAGGCGCGTACCACGGCGTTACTACATACTGTTGTAGTGTACTAAATGGCATATTAGTATGGGATTTCGGACGCAACCATTATGTTCCTCTCGACACCTAGTGGTATAATTCTGTAAACTGGTCCGGTCTGGTGTTTGGCTTAAAATCAAACCGGTTTCAGATTTTTTTACAGCGGCCCTTCCCTAGTCTGAACCACAACAACATGAGCGCTGTGTGTACGTATAGCGCCTTACCTGAGTCACCACATCCAGGTCTAAGTCTATCAGATCTGCCACTGCCGGCTGCTGCGGTTGTTGTTCTTGTTGGAGGGGCTGATCATGAGAATGATGATGTTGTTGATGATGTTGTTGATGATGATGATGATGGTGGTGGGGAGAGTTTTGATGTCCATTCTGCAATCACAACCCCAGTGTTAGATGGCAGGTGGGATGAAAATGCACTCACACTTATTAGTTGTGTTTCATACACTCAGAGAGGTTTGGGACAGAGAGGATCGAGGTGAAATGAGGGGAATAAGATGGTCTGCAGGTGTTACAGTCACAAATCACACACACCACACATTCAGGCACAGAGCAAGGTTCTTCTTGCCAGACTCAGAGCCCAAGTGAAGATTTGAAAAGGTTTAAAGCTCATCCCTACCTTTAGTCTATACTACAGCACTGAGCTGGGGTTTAAACCCCCCTTTGTGTTTCTGTAAAGCCTGCTCCCCTGTGTCAGGAACCACAGTGTGAGACAGATAGATAGACAGGCACAGTAAGGAAGCTGGATTAACTAACATGCTGTATGTGAGAGGGAGTATATGTTACATTATAGCAAACAGGAAGAGCTTCCTTCCTGCTGGCTTGCTCTAGCTGGCTCTCCATCAAAGTGAATTACAATCTAAAAATTACAGAAGAAATCCAGCGTTATATTATCCGTTCATAATCTGCAACAAATCCCATGAAATGAAAGCCAAAAGTTAATTCATCCTACTGTGCCATCATGCTTCTAAACTATGCTAAAAACACATATAAGAGCCATACTGGTGTACTTGTGCATGTATTTTGCAGCCGCCACTGAATAATCTGACTGTACAAACAACGTCCAATATGTTTTTTTTCAGCAGAATGATGATGCCAGACCTTTCGCCAGCACTGGCACTGACACATAATGTGCAGATTGGTCTGGCAAAGCGAGAGTACAATATTGCTGAGTGTATTCTTTTCTTTGGATGAAAGCATGAAGTATGGGCGTCATTAGCTGATGCTGAAGAACAAGAACAGCTTGCCCCAATACTAATCAGCTCTGGAAATATTGTCCATTTTTTCAACGGGGTTGTTTTTCTTTCTGAAACCTCGAACTCATAATGGCTCATTTAAATCCAACTGATGAAATGTAACTGATCTTTTTGGGACATTAAAATGTACCTGACTATCTACTCGATGAAAGCTTCAGTCTGCTGCCCACTTTCTTCTATCCCTCTCCGTCCATCTCTCTCTCTTTCTCTCTCTTGCCCTGCCAATTATCCTTCTGTGCCCATTATACACTCTCGCCATCTCTTTGCCCAGCCCTTTATCTTTATCAGTGCAGCCGCCACCTATCAATTAGCCATCTCCAGGGAAACAGTAATTACCTGTGCACATGTGTTCTGCATACAATTATCGCAGCCCCTTTAATTAACGCCACCTTGCTGATCCCCTACCGGCTGACTGATCACACTGGCACACGGTCGAAAGCGCTGCTGAACTCGATTGTCACATGCAAACACACACAGACACACACCGACTCACAACTCTGAACAAAACACAACCAGGCTATGGACATTTTGCTCTTCCTTTAAGTCATTTTCTCGGTCACTCTTTCCCACACGGACACTAAAACCCACAGCCACACACATGCACACTGAGGCCCTGATCAGACAGAGTGCGTTATAGTAATTGTTTTCAACGAGAGTGAAGCGTTTTGCGTGCTGGTTTTGTGTTGCTGAGCGGCTCACATTTTTTCCGCTCTTTGCTCCTTGCGTTTTCACAGCTCATTGGAAAAAAATGAAACTTCTTCTTATTTAGTGTTTATTGGCAGTTGGCAACCCAGCTTAGAGGTGCATTACTGCCACCGAGTGGACTGGAGTTCCTACACTCTCATTCTTGGGATCTCTCATAATCTTTTAAAAGTTTAAAAATAGGCGATAGACTCCTTTCCCATTGCAAGAATACCATGCCACTGCACTGGCCATTCTGTTGTTTTTCCCTGGTGTGTCACATTCACCCGAAACAGGGTTAGTAAACAGTAAAACATGTAACAAGGTTACTCATTCAGTCTCCAGTTCAAACACTCAAACCAGAGGTGGTGATTGTTGGAACAGTGGAAAGACTAACTAAGACAGTTTCTCTCCCTTTAAGTCATTTTCTCGGTCACTATTTCACACACGGACGCGAGAACCTACAGCTACACACGTGCACACTTAAGTCCTGGTCACACAGAGCACGTTTTAGCAGGCGGAGCTGTTTTTGTGTAATTGCTTTCAATGAGAGCAAAGTGTTTTACGCGCTGCTTTTGCATTGCTGAAGCCCTAACGTTTTTCTGCTCTATGCGCCTCGCGTTTTTGCAGGACTGTCCTGAAAACCCCAAGCTGAAAAAAATTCAACTTGGAGCGGAAAAGCGCCCCACGTCATTAGCTTTTTTTTCCTCATTTTTGGTGACTTTTGCTGGATATCCGGAGCTAAATGACTTTACTAAACGTAGTTACCATGATCTGAACAGAAAACTGCAGTAGGCAAATTAGTGCGGTACTTGAGATTTTGGGTAATTTGTTTTCCTATAAGTTAGCGCGCATTTCACGGTTTGTGTTACGCTAAGGTTAGCACTCATTCAGTGGTTGCCTAGCAACAACAACAACAAAAAATAAAAAAGACGCAGCAAACTTCAAAAAATACTCTGTCTGATCGGGCAACAGAAAGGCAGTGTGCGGTGCGCCTCACGTTTTCCACCTGCACAATGCGGTCCGTCTGGTCAGGGCCTAATTTAATGCAACCTTTATCTAAACGAGGAAACTAGGCCAATTAAGACACACATTTTAATTTGCAGTAATGCCCCTCTTATATGGGTCATATATGATGATATATCATATCATGTATCATACTAATCCAATGTTTGGACAGAGTTGATGTGTTGAGGTAATATGTTGACCTCTTCATGTGGACTCTGAGGGCTTCTGTTGATTCAACACACTCTACGGGGTCAAAGGGTCAGTAGACTGAAATGGCCTTATGTGTGTGTCTGTCTCTGTTTTATTGATTTAGTAAACAACAGAAGCGATTGCTTTAGACAGGAGGTCGCATTTCTGCCTGTGCTATCATTCCATCCCAGGCGTAGTGTGTGCAATGATCTCATCTAACACTACCGTCCACTGTTAATCCTTCTCCTGAGAAAACAATGAACCTCTCCTGCCAATGAAACACACAGTAAATCCACCTTAAAGAACATCGGTCAGATAAACGCTGCTGCCTCTGGTCCCTCCCCGACTCAGTAAGGTTACAACAGGAACTGCTGCTGCGTTCACGCCATGTTGGCTGAACAGCAAGAATAAGAAAACATCCAGCTGATAAGAGTTAACGCATTATTTAAAGATCGTTATCACCAGCGTATTATTTATAAACTCATAAGCTCTCAAATTTAGAGATTTGGTGGACTTTAAAACGGCACAATTTATGTAGAAAGTAAAAAATAAGATGCTAACAGACTGTATCCAGAAGTTGTTATAAATTAATGAGCCCAAAATGAGAACTAAAAAACAAAGATAGAACAAATGCAAAACAAAGAGTTAATTTAGATTTCTAAAAAATATTTTAAAATAAGATGATTAATAAATATAAAACTGAGGTATAAACACTAGTGTGTCATCTTTATTTGGGACTGTTTGAGTGTATACATTAGACACACATTTGTGTGTATACATTTAATAATAATTATTAAATAATTAAAGTAAAAGCCTACACCTTTTCAGTCAGGATAAACTTGCTTTAGTTTAGACATGCAACAATTAATTAATTAATTGATTAGTCGTCAACTATTAAATTGATTGACAACTATTTTGATAATTGATTAATTGTTTTTTAAGGGAAAAAAGTCTAAATTCTCTTAATGCAGCTCGTTAAACGTGACTATTTTCTGGTTTCTTTACTCCTCTATGACAGTAAACTGAATATCTTTGAGTTGTGGACAAAACAAGACATTTGAGGACGTCATCTTGGGGTTTGGGAAACACTGATCGACATTTTTCACCATTTTCTGACATTTTATAGATCAAACAACGAATCGTTTAATTTATTATTTAATTAAAATAATAATATAAAATAATTTGTCACTACAGTATTTCAAATGTAATGACATGTATTATGTTTATTTTCATAGGTGTATTTGATTATAAGTTGAAAATGACAAATAAACAAAAAAAAATAAAAAAATAAAAATGCAAGCCCTGAAGTCACTCCATATAAACACTAATGCTGCCTAAATGTGTTAAGAAGTTAAACTATAACATAAACTAACTCATCATTTGCAGCAATTTCAACATCAGTTTTTTGACACTTCTGTAGTTCTTTCCACTAAACGTGAGATATCGTAGCAATCAGAAATGTCTCCTTGAGGCTGCTCATATAATAAAAATATGATGTGAATTTTGACTTCTGATGGAAAAGACCTGCTGTGACATCACTGCAACATGCAACCCCCAGAGAGAGCAGCACAGCAGCAGTTTGTCTGCCCTCTGTGAGTCTGGATATTTATCTTAAAACCAACATAAATCATATTCAAATTAACAATACGAGCCGTCAACCACAAAATACATTCTTAAATGTCTATGATCCGTTTATATCGTCTATGATCCAGGGCTGTATTTTACTCCCTGTGACTGACTGGGAAGCTTGAATTCGCTTTATTTAAACCAGAATGGACGACTAGTCCAATTGGTTGCACGACAAGAGAGAAATATTGGATGTGCTCACGTTCAGACACCTGCCAACACAAAGGCAATCCAAATAGCAGCATGTGTTGTGGGCTGGGTGAGGAGAGAACAGAAATACCATGGTGCCTGTAAGCTTCTTACCAAAGCTGGGGATAATGCGCAGCCAGGAAACAGCGAGACTGATTCCAAGTCTACCAAAAATTCATAGAGTGGGATTGTGACTGCCAGTAGCGACGTGTCGACTCGTGGAGGAGTCCAGTTTTAGCAGTTTAAGGATAAAAAAATAAAACACTGCAGGGGGAATACATATGGAGCTGGTGGGCTCTGAGGGAATACTGATCTACAGACCAGCAACATGGGATGAAGTGTTCACATACAAATGCACATATACAACCTCACATCCACACACACAGCCTGGTTATCGGGAGTGTGAAGATTTTAGCGGATTAAATCAGGCAACAATATAACCAGCATCTTTATAGGCAGATAAAAAGAGCAGCTGAGTTATAGTGCAGCAGCCTGACAGTGGTCAAGGTCATCTTTCATGAGAACCACTGGCAGTGTGAGGCAATAACGGGGAGCTTACAGAAATAACACACAGCAATATACATTTACACTCTTACTCATATGCATGAACATCCTGGTATATAGATTCAGAATATATGAGGCCATGCACATTTAAAGTCAGACACATAATTTATATCCATTAAAGGAAAGATGACAGTGACAGAACGTGTTGTTCAGCGCAATCTGGGATAAGGTCATGCAGGTTTGCAGCTGGATTCACCGCTGGCAAACCACAGCCAGGCATGCTTCATCAAGCACATTCACACACGGTATCCCAGTTAACCATTAAAGGGATAGTTCGGGTGTTTTGAAGTGGGGTTGTGTGCGGTACTTATCCATAGTCAGTAGATGGCGGTCGGCACGCCCCCAGTTTTGGAGAAACAGACAGGAGTAGCAGCACAGGAGCAAAGTAATGTACTGCTGTGGACGGGGGCAGCAGCAAAACGGATTTAAGACACCTACAAAAATCAATATCAGTTTAAGTGTACACTTTATTTAGAATATTTTCACCGCTTTTTGCTTCCCGTGAGACAGCTATATAGTCTGCGTTTCTGATGGGGAACTGAAGCTGTTGCTCTCTTCAAAGCCACCAGACTCCATTGAAAAAAACAGTAATTTTACCTCACAGAACACAGGAGTTGCTGGTTTACCGCTGCCTCAATCGGTTAGTTTGTTTGTGTTATTGTGTGACTTTGGTGATTTAAAGGGTTAGTTCAGAATCACCAAGGTCACACAATAATACAAACAAACTTACCGATCGAGGCAGCGGTAAACCAGCAACTACTGTGTTCTGTGAGGTAAAATTACTGTTTTTTTCCAATGGAGTCTGGTGGGTTTGAAGAGAGCATAGATAATGGCTTCAGTTTCCCGTCGGAAAGGGCTGTCTGACAGCGAGGTAAAGCGGTGAAAATATTTAAAATATGGCATAAACTTAAACCGATATTGATTTTTTTAGGTGTCAAAATCCGTGTTGCTGCTGTCTCCGTCCACAACAGTACATTACTTTGCTCCCGTGCTGGTACTCCTGTCTGTTTCTCCAAACTGGGGGCGTGCCGACCGCCATCTACTGTAGGTAATACACTGACTATGAATAAGCACCTCATACAACCCCACTTCAAAACACCCAAACTATCCCTTTAAAGAGCAGGCACCACAGAGCACAAGGAGAAAGGGCACCAGCCACCACAGCTACAGCACAAGCAGAGGAGTAGCACAGCAACACTGCACAAGAGCACTGGGTCCCAGCAAACCTCTCAGGGAAACATTAAGTACACAGAGAGATGTTAACAGGAAGTAGAATCATCACTGCACAATTAGAGCTTCACGAGGCTCGGGCACCGGAGGGAAAGGCTTTACGCTGGAGCAGCTGAGAGGTTTGTCTGAGAGGGGGAGGCAGGCTGAGGCGGGTGGTGGGACAAACACACGGTCACTCACTGGGTGTCGCTTTGGGACGTCATAGACTCCTTCCTTCTGCTGACTGGTGGGAACCTACACAACCAGCCAATAGAGTCAGAGAACAAGCCAGGAGAGCCTCTTACCTCTGGTTTAACTAAACAGTAGCTGTGTTTCCATTCAATTGCAAAGCGAATTTTAAGCCAACTTTTGAACTGTCGCAAAAAAAGAAAGAAAAAGGTTTCCATCAACTGGTTTGGCGGTATTATTGCTAATTGCAAATTTGTTTTAACGCCACAAACTTCTTTAACGCAACTTAAGATTTAGTCCGGCCACTATTCAAACTTTCGGAGGTTGTAGCGGGGATCAGTTTTATAGCTAGAGAGAATAAACATCATCATATGAAAGTAGAAAACCTGAGGAATCCAGCGAGGAAAAACTGGCATGGTCATTTTCAAAGGGGTCCCTTGATCTCTGACCTCCAGATGTGTGAATGTAAATGGGTTCTATGGGTACCCACGAGTCTCCCCTTTACAGACATGCCCACTTTATGATAATCACATGCAGTTTGGGGCAAGTCATAGTCAAGTCAGCACACTGACACACTGACAGCTGTTGTTGCCTGTTGGGCTGCAGTTTGCCATGTTATGATTTGAGCATATTGTTTTATGCTAAATGCAGTACCTGTGAGGGTTTCTGGACAATATTTGTCATTGTTTTGTGTTGTTAATTGATTTCCAATAATAAATATAAACATACATTTGCATAAAGCAGCATATTTGTCCACCCCCACGTTGATAAGAGTATTACATATTTGACAAATCTCCCTTTAAGGTACATTTTGAACAGATAGAAAATGTGCGATTAATTTGCGATAATCACAATTAACTATGGACAATAATGCGATATTAAATAATAAAAAAAAAAGAAAATAAATTGACATCCCTAATGAATAAATATCTGAGAAGACGCTGACAGCAGAAACAACTGATCAGTTATGTGAGTTAAATGTTCGCTACGTCACAATTTAATCTAGCGTTTAGCGCATCGACTCTTTTTCGATAAACGTAAAAATCACTTTAAGTGAGCATAAAAGCTTTTTTTTTTTGCAATTGAGGACGTTTTATTGAATATTGTCGTTTCCATACAGCTCTTCTAATATATAGCGATACTTCAAAAATGTGCATAAAAATACGTGAATGGAAACATGGCTATTGAAACTTGACACAGTTACAGCACTGCGACACACTGAGTGCCAAGACAAAACCCTGAAACCTGGCCCCTCAGGAGTCAAATCAATCACTGGTAGAGAGTGTGTGTGTGTGTGTGTGTGTGTGTGTGTGTGTGTGTGTGTGTGTATAATCAGAATTAAAATCTGTGGAGTGAGAACTCATCTACGAGGCTAATCAGTCGACTATCGGCCTGCGGTGATGCTCTCTCTCTCTCCCTCTCTCTTCCTAATAAAGAATGGATAAGGCTGCTTATCACACTCACAGACATGTAATAACTCAGATTGTCACACATGGAGACATGTAATATCTTCATGTCACACAGGCTGATAGATTTGACAGTGTGTGCGCCATGAGGAGACACAATGAGCACTGATATGTATGAATCCTGGGATTCCTACGGAGCTTTTGTTTCTCCTTCAGTGACACAAAACAAAGTTTTATTCTTCCCTAGTTGGATGTGCCCTAATCAGTAAATGAAAAATAGCGCTGATGAAGGATGTGGATATCTATCTAGCGCAGCCTGTCTCATTCTTTCTCCTCCTCTGGATGCCTTGTTACTTCTTTCACATGTTTATTTCCAGAAGCTGTCATCTTTATTCATACATTAGTTCCTCTGTGGCTGGAGGCTGGCTGAGGCTCACGTTTCTTACGCCTGATGTTGTTTCGTGTGTGTATGTGTGTGTGTGTGTGTGTGTGTGTGTGTGTGTGTGTGTGTGTGTGTGTTTGTGCGCGCGCCGTCTATTTTCAATCCATTTTATTTAAAGATCAAACGAGAGGCTGGTGATTAATCTTTCTTTCCCCCGCTTTCTTTCATCTCCTCGGGAAAAAAAGAGGGAGGGGAGGAGAGAAAAGGAGGAGGGGTCCGCCTTCACTTCCACACGGGCCAGGAATAACCTCCACATCCCCTCCATGCACACCTTACCCTCCCCCTCTCCATCCCTCCGAGGTCTACCCACGCCTCTGAGGAGTGCACCCAAAGAAAGGCTCGTCTCCCTGAGGTAGCTAGCTCTAGCTGTCGGGGGCCCTCTGGAGAGGGTTGTCTGGATGTTCGGCTCTGATTCTTACTCTCTTTGATTTCCTGTATGTTCATTTTTATGTGTGAAATGTCTGGTACCTATTGGCAAGCAAATGGAAGATTAAATCGCTTTTATTTAAACTAGGGCTGTCAAAGTTAACACGATAATTACGCAAATTAGTTTTAACACCACTAATTTCTTTAACACATTAACGCAACTTATGTTTTTTGAGGTTGTAGCGGGCTCGGCTTTGAATCTAGAGCAAAGATACTGGTGTCATATGAAGTTAGAAAACCTAAGGAATCCATTGGTACCAACCATGTCATACTAGCTTGTCTCGAAGGAGGTTAAATAACGCTCCAAACTCCAAACTCAGCAAGGTCATTTGTCATTTTTAAAAGGGGTCCCTTGACCTCTGACCTCCAGATATGTGAATGTAAATGGGTTCTATGGGTACCCACGAGTCTCCCCTTTACAGACATGCCCACTTTATGATAATCACATGCAGTTTGGGGGAAGTTATAGTCAAGTCAGCACACTGACACACTGACAGCTGTTGTTGCCTGTTGGGCTGCAGTTTGCCATGTTATGATTTGAGCATATTTTGTATGCTAAATACAGTAACTGTGAGGGTTTCTGGACAATATTTGTCATTGTTTTGTGTTGTGTTGATTTCCAATAGTACATATATTTGCATAAAGCAGCATGTTTGCCCACTTCCATGTTGATAAGAGTATTAAATACTTGACAAATCTCCCTTTAAGGTACATTTTGAACAGATAAAAAGTGTGCGATGAACTATTTTAATCGATTGACAGCCCTAATTTAAACACTTTCAAGAGCTGTTCTTAGCTTAACCACAGCGGACTACAAGAACATAACTGAGACACAAGCAGCAGACAAGACGAGCTTGTGAGTACCTGATAAATGCTCTCTTCTGATTGGTCACGGATGGGCTCGTGTCCCGCCTCAAACACAATGTACTACAACGTCAGCAGCGGAGGGAGGGAGGAGAAGAGAGAAAACAAGAAGCAGGAGAGAAAGTGGAAGATAAAGAAAATTGAGAGAAGAGTGGTGAAACTGCAGAGGTGATTAGTCAAACAGCATTGTCATTCAAAAAAAAGCAGTTGAAGAATAGATCCGGAGGAGAATTTAAGGAGCAAAGTTTACCGAAGCAGCTGAGAAAAGACATCTTTTCAGCTAATCATGCACCCCGACTGGCAGACATGCACACAAGACCCACGGTCGCACATATTTGAGAGTCTCCTCCTGTTGTTGACCCTCCAAACTGTAACACACACTGTAACCACAGTCTCCCCACAGTGCCCACAGAGAGAGAGGAGCAAGCTGACCAGAATGCAGCAGGTGACAGCAGCGATGTGATTGGTCAGGAAGTTACCTGGTAGACCGGGTCCTCCAGATCCTCCTCCAGTATTGTCTGCAGATGAGCGGCGGCCGGGAAAAAGAGGGAGAAATCACACGGGGAGAAAAGAGGAGCAGAGGGGGGAGAAGACAGAGGAGAGGGGAGAGGCGGAGAGTTAAGCCGGTGGAGTAGAAAGAGTAGGCGGAAAAGCACAGCAAGACATGGCAGCTTCCCAGCATTCAGATAATCATTTGGCAATCATCAGAGAGAGGCAGAGAGACAGAGAGATAAAGAGAAATTAAACAGGAGATGCAGAGAAGACAGAACAGAGGAAGGTGAAATAAGCACAATGGGCAGATGGTGCGACTGATGAAACCTGAAAGTGGGCGCTCCGCATGTCATTCGCTGGCTTTCATTTTTGTTCAAGTCTTACTTGACTTGTCTGTCAAGAGTCTCTCAGATGAAGCTCATCATGGCAGATGATTAAGGTGAGGTTAGCTAGAATTACCGCCTCGCTGTTGTGTGCCTCCGCCAACAGGTCAAGTTGCAGTTTACATCCAAGTCTGTCCAAAATGTCATCGCTTCATTAGATATGTGTGTGAAATTGTCTTTATTAGCATATTAATTCTAGAGTGGACGTCTGTGCCAAAATAGAATAAATTCACTCAAGGTGTTCCTGAGATATCGCCTGCACGAGAATGGTATGGATGGATGGATGGATGGATGGACAACCCGAAGACATAATGCCTCCGGCCACGGCTGTCACCGGCGTGGAGGCATAAAAAAGGAGAAAAACAGAGCATGCAGGGCTGCACGATATATCATTTCAGCATCGACATTGTGATGTGTGTATGGGCCACAGTCACATTGTAGGACGTGTGATCGCAACTTAACTCAAACACGTCATGCTATAACTTTTTTGCTGCTTGACACAACATCCGGTGTTTCCCATTAATTACCATAGACTATATCTAAAGATGGACGACATGACAGCTCCTCAAATGTGAAGCCAAAACATCTGGATCGCCCCCTGGTGGCTGGTTGAAGTATAGGTCATAAAGCCCGCCTCCTCCATGTTAGTGGATGGGACATGGGCCAAACTAAAAAGTCAAAGTCACGTCAAATACATTTTTTCCAAAGTTGGTTTCTGTCATTTTAAGCAGTTCTTATCACGCTGATGTTTGTTCAAGTGCTTATTTTTCTGATAAGTTTGGTTTTAATTAGTTATTTGATGCTATAAAAAGGGGGCGAGATGTCATGATTGGCAGCTGTGAGTCTCTCTAGCTGACGAGCTGCTCGCAATTGGTCCAAGCAGGTAACCTCGATGACGCAGCTCCACTGCCCGATCAGACGGCAGCTCCCGTATACGGGATATTTTGGCTTCATTTCTGTACAGCGGGAGGAAGTGGAGACGCGTTGTCCATCTTTATATACAGCCTATGTTAATTACAGTCTTGGCAGGCCCTCCCCAGTTGCATAATGACACTTTGCAATCTGCCCCGGGGGATTCAACTCGGCGGGTTAGAGACGGCCGCTCGGTGTGGGCGGCTATAGTAGGTTGGCTAGAAAAGGCCTGGGGTGCTGTAAAGCTCACAGCTCCGACCGTGAGCTTTACAGGCCCCCTCGCCTGGACCTCGCTGCTTCCCGGGGCCGTGGACTTAATGCTCGCTGCGCCCTCTTACCCTGCAGGGAGGGACGGGGCCCCCGGCACGACTGTCAACCGGGGCGGACTGTCCTCAGTGCGAAGGATCTGTGGCAATGTCGGGAAGAACTCACCCAACACTGCTCTCAAAGTGCACCAGATGGATGCATTTCACTTTAACATGTAGCCTACAAAATTTAAAGTGAATATTGCATATGCGGTGTCAGTTTTTTTTCTAATAGGGTGCAGCCTTAAGAGCTGCTATAACAGAGAGCTGGTGAGTGTACCTGGTAGACCGCCTGCTCACACTGCTTGTCTTTCTGGGCCTTCTTCTCCATCTCCTCTCTCTGCTTTATCTCATAGATGAGCTGGAACAAGTCCCGCAGGTCCAGGATCACCGGCTCAGCCTGGGAAAGATAAGGACACATTATACACCCGCAGACACACACAGCATTGATCGGAGCTCATGAATTACAGCCATGCCTGCCCGCTTATTCTAGTTATGTGGCCATTAATGTTGGCTGAACCTGCGCTACCTCATGACAGGAGATTAAGGCCATGGTCAGACCAACATTAGCATTGTAACAAAAACATTATCTGCTCATTCATTCTCATTTCAGTGAGAGACCACTGCAGCAGCGACGCAGAGGGCTGCAGCAAAAAAAAGTTTAGCCTGGTTCAACCGCTGCGTTGGTTTATCAAATGCAAGCGCACTTGGTATATTTCTGGTCAGTAACTTTGTAATGTGAATGGCCTATATCTACTGAGACTAAGACCACGGACAACTTGTTGTTGCTATGATCTTTTCTCAGAATTGTAAAATGCTGCTGTGCAGTGTTTCAGGCTGTGTCTGAAATCATTCACTACTCCCTACTCACTATCCAGGGAGTTCTATATGGAGGACTATATAGTGAGCTCATCTGCAAAATGAAACAACACTTTTGGACACTACTCGGGTCATTTTCTCTGCGCCGTTAATTCCGTCATTACAACGTGCCAGATCAACATCAGCTGGCAGACCATCCATGATGAATACCCACATGTATTTTTGTGTTAAATATATATTGTAAGCTATTTTGTTATGTTGCCTCTTAGCAAAATGCTCTAAGTTCCCTCTGGTAAGCAGTGATGCAGCGTATATATGTCTAGGGATTTTATTGTGAAAGGTAAAAACGGAAGGAGTAAAGCGGTGATGCGCTGCCGTCTGTCGTTGTGGCAGTTGTAGCGTATTTTCCTCCATCACGCTGCTCTCTCTCCTCTCATCCATCTGCAATTTTTCCTTCAGCGCAACGCATGATGGTATAGTTATATGTATATTATAGTAGTAGTCATATAGTTATAGTAGATGGTAGTGCCTGTTTAGTGACCATTGTTGTCCACTATTATTCACAATGCATTGTGAGATACTTTGAGTCCACTATATACTGTAGGGTTTAAAAATTCTCACTATACATTCAGATAGCACTGCAAAATGGTGTCACAGCCTTAGTGTCTGATCAGCTTCAAGCCCTCAGGAAGAGCGCTGGTCGTTGATGCCAATTTACATAGTGGCCAAGCGGCGGTACTACAACTTCCGTGTCCGTCACGTGATGCCATTGGGCCCAAAAATACTTTTTCCCATAGGCTTAGATTGGGAAAGAGACGTCTGTAACTCAGCGGATTATTTTTTTGTGGTAAATAAACCTCTCAGTATGAACACTAATAGTCCTTATTTAAATCATTAGGTACTAAAAGTTTTAAAACGCACTAAAAGCTGAATCCAGAGTTATTTCCCTTCCTCCGTTCATGTGAATGAGACCCAAACCGACGCTGGCCAAGCCGTGACGACAGCGTGACGACAGCGTGACGACAGCGTGACGACAGCGTGACGACAGTGTGTAGACAGCGTGACGACAGCGTGACGACAGCGTGACGTGACGACAGCGTGACGTGACGACAGCGTGACGTGACGACAGCGTGACGACTGTGACGCCGTGACCGAGCAGACACTACTGCGTCTGCTCTATGGGCCCAATGGATGCGGAAGATCGCCGGAAGATCTTCAGGGTACTTTTCAAATTGGAAGTCGAGCCATTTTGGCTTCATGTGCCACTGAGCAACTTTCATAGGAATGAACGGGAGCCTCCAACGCCGTATCCAGTTCTCTTCATGATTAGCCTTCAATCTACTCAAACTACGACTCACACTAAACTTCCTGCATCATATTTCATCTCCCCACCTGCAACGTGCCCCGACAGAAAAGACCATTACTTTTTTTCTAATTTAGGGCTCAGGCAGGATGAGTCATAGTAGATAGATACCTAATTGGGTTTCTGACAGCTGATTATGGATGATTCCATTAGGCCACCAGCCGAAAACAAAATGGCAGCGAACTGAATTGGACAATTTTGCCAGTTCTGCAATTAGTTTGTCTAAAAATCTTTCATTAAAGGTAACGACGTCTTTGGGACTGATTGTTTTCTGTCCCCCTGTGATTACTTAAACACTGACAAATTATTGCAAGCACTGAAAGTGACTAAACTCAGAAAGACTTTGAATTTCTTAACAAATGGTTCTGCCTGTGATTCCTTCTCCGAGACAGCGACGAGAGCAGACACCAGCCTCTTGTCTTACCTTGTTCCACCTTTCTTGTCAGAGGAGCAAAAGTACAGATGAATAAACGAGTTAGATGACTCACAACTTATAACTCCCGTCACAGCAAAGAGTCTAATATGATTCAGACCGAATCAATTATTGACTGAGGGCTATGCGGAGTGCACACAGAGTTAACCGACCGGAGGCTGCCTCGGATAAAACAGTTCTATTTTAGTGTTGTCTTTCTGCGAGATGTTGGGAGCTCGTGACAGACACACTGGGGTAAACGGTGGCTCCTGCTGAGGCAACACTGAAACATATTGTCACTCTGTCACATTCAGATCCTCTCTACTATTTGACGATACATGCTCTAATCTCCATCTTTTCTTGCCATCTGCCATCGCTCCTTCTCTATCAAAACGTCGAGGTATAAGAGAAGACACAGAGAGCCGAGATGAGCAGTGAATGTTGGAATCGTAAATGCAGAAAGCTTGGAGGAGGATGATCCAGGAGGAGGAGGAGTGGTCATAATGAACCATAGAGATGAGATAACCTCAGTTCAGACATCTTGAATCAGATGATTCATAGCCGACGGCAACAGTGACGAGTGAGTCCAACAAAAAGTAGTAATGAAGACTTTTACTGCAGATTCACTGTTCTATTAAAGTCTGCACTGATCAGGAGTTTTGGTTGAAATCACCCAGAAATATTAATTCAACTGATCAACCATCTAGTCTCCAGGATATCCTGCCACTGAATTTATTAAGAATTTATTTCTTGGTATAATTAATTTCCCTCCATCTGCCTCATCTAAATCAAATTCAGTTAGCCATTTCCAACATTTCCTAAAACAACCTGCAGAGAATGTGCCTGAATATACAGCTTGAGAAAGTATATGCGATTAGAGCTGACTATTTTGATAATCGATAACTTGGTTTTAGTAATTTTTTAAGAAAAAAAAAAGTCAATATTCTCTGATTCCAGCTTCTTAAATGTGAATGTTTTCTGGTTTCTTTACTCCTCTATGACGGTAAACTGAATATCTTTTGAGTTTTGGACAAAACAAGACATTTGAGGACGTCATCTTGGGCTTTTGGAAACAGACATTTTATAAACCAAACTACTAATCGATTAATCGAGAAAATATTCAACAGATTATTCAACAATAAAAATGATCGTAATAGTTGCAGCCCTGTATGCAGCTTTGCTGCGTTGAAACGCCCAATTAGCTTCCACTTCTTATCAATATAAGTTCTTTGGTACCGATCGGGCAAGTGCTAGCGTAGAGTGTAACGTTAGCCAAAGCTAGCATAGTCAGTAATTTAAAAAATAATAATGGTAATATTTTACTCTGGAAAATCCTACCAGTAAAATGGTGACGTGATTTTAACACATTGGTATCGGATCGGTACATGGTAGACTAGTATCCATCCATCCATCCATCTGCAACCGCTTATCCCGTTAGGGGTCGCGGGGGGGCTGGAGCCGATCCCAGCCGACATTGGGCGAAGGCAGGGTACACCCTGGACAGGTCGCCAGTCCATCGCAGGGCTGACACATAGAGACAGACAACCATTCACGCTCACATTCACACCTACGGGCAATTTAGAGTCCACAATTAACCTAACCTGCATGTCTTTGGACTGTGGGAGGAAACCGGAGTACCCGGAGAAAACCCACGCTAACACGGGGAGAACATGCAAACTCCACACAGAAGGGTCCCAAGCCGGATTCGAACCTGCAACCCTCTAGCTGTGAGGCGCCAGTGCTAACCACTGCACCACCGTGCATGTGTATGCACTCCAGAATCGATTTATTTATCTGTAATTGTTGAATCCTGGTGCCAAATGGTGAATTCAGACTCTGGGCTCAGACACATTTGATTGACATCACTGACATTTTGGATGGTTCCACAAATGTTTTGCCACTAAACTAAGCTGGAAAGACTGCACCGAAAACTGTACTGAGAGTAAGTGAGTAAATAGAAAAGATTCCAGAGATGTAATCTCCAGTTGTATTCATAGGAATAAACTGTGTACCCAGAAGTGTTAGCAGAGTGAACACTCTGTCCAGACAAATCCAGACTCACCAGTGACGGCTCAACCACTACATTATTTTTCATTTGCGGTTGCTGTTATGATTCACTCATGGTGGAAACTTTGTTGTAAATTTTTCAAAGAGATCAAAATAAAAGATTTAATAACTGCAGATGTAATAACTTCTTTTAAAAAAGCCAGTGAAAATTTCTAGACCGACACTAAGTAGTCTTTAAACTCTCTGTAGCCTTCCTACAAATTGGATATAAGGTTGATTTCGTAACAAATACATCTATTCATATTAATACTGTAACATTTCTAAAAAGTTATAACAAAGACTGTGATGAACTAAGAGACGGAAGCCTCTCGAACACAATTAGTGAGCTTCCATCTCCACTAAAACTCGCTAAATAAAACACGTCCTTCTTGTGCCGAGACTCCGAGTTGAGTGGTAAGCCAATTACTTTTGAATGTACTCCTAAATTGGCCTTTTTCGGAGCAACCTTAAATCCTCAGTCTTCATGACGGCAGAGACGCTTTGTTAATTCACATCAAAGTGGTTACTTTCCAATTACAGCCTCGGCCTCCTCCATAAGCTGTGAGCCTCATTGTCTGCTCCGCCACCACCAGCGGTCTGAGTGACGGCGGGTTTGAATCCGGAAAATGCGAGTAAAATACAATCGTGACCTTTCCGCGGGCGCACGTCAGGTAAATGACAGCTTAAGGTGACTGATGAGAGCTTAGCCTCGTGCTACGCTGTTAGCATTTCTTTAGCGACATTTTTTTGGAGTGTGGTTGGTGTGAATGTTGAGTCCAGCCTGGTGTGTGTGTGTGTGTGTGTGTATATGTCTAAGTCAGAGAGCCACGGTTCACGGCCCTGGGAGGATGGATATGCTATTAAAGCTGGTGACACACACTCAAACCCTCATCGACTCACTATGGGAAATCAATACGGCTACAGAGCGAGCCAGCTGGATCCAGACTGAACAAGCCAGGCACGGAGACACAACAACAGCAACAACAATAATAATAACAGGTCCAAGAGGGGTACTCGATATCATATAGAGGATGCTGCTGCAGGCCTGAATCAGTCCACACACACACACACACACACACACACACACACACACACACACACACACACACACACACACAACCACACACACACACACACACACACACACACACACACCGTAGAGCTCTATAGTACACACAGTTGCCGACACACAGACACTCACCGACTGCGCGGTCTTGATCGCCACAAAGCGGTGGTTCCCTTCCTTCCCGCAGACGTAGCCAAAGGCTCGGTGGTCCGTGATGTCCTTGGCGATGTAGGAGATCTCGTGGACCGCATGGTGGTGTTGGAGGACCTGAAGGAAGGGCATGACACAGGATGGTTAATAAAGACACAGTCTAGACATTCTTTTAATAGGACCAGACAATTTTGATACAGCACTTCATCAGTTTATTGGCCCACTCCAATCCAATATCAGTCCTTAAGCTAAGAATCTTGGTGTCAATATGACTTTTGACCATCAGATGCATCTTGTCCTCCAGGGATCTTGAACTATTAATTCACACTTTCATATTCTCCCATCTAGACTGTTGTAATTCCCTCTACACCTGCCTCAGTCAATCTGCTTTAAATCGCCTTCAGGTGGTTCAAAATGCAGCAGCCAGGTTATTAACCAGAACTAGCCGTCGGTCTCACATCACCCCTGTTCTGGCATCCCTCCATTGGCTCCCTGTAAAATTCAGAATCAACTTTAAGATCTTGCCAATTACATTTAAGGCCATGACCTCGCCCCCAGTTACATTGCTGATCTGAACATTTACACTTTGTTTGAAGTATGTATGTTTTGGCGTGAAAATGCCATTTTCCTAAGCCCTTCTAAAAAAAGTTTTCCCACATGACCTGATGTAGGTTTCTGCATAATGACGCTGCTACATGTACAGTATATATACATCCTTATAGTCACAGGAGTACCTGCTCGGAAGCTCAGCAATGTGCTGCTGTGGAGGTAACGTAAGTTTGGATCCGACAGTCACACAATAACATAAAAAACGAACCGATCAAGGCAGCGGTAGACCGGCAACTCCTGTGTTCTGACAGGTAAAATTAATGTTCTTTTCCAATAGAGTCTGGTGGCTTTGAAGAGAGCAGAGATAACGGCTTCAGTTCCCCGTCAGAAAGGGCTGTCAAGAGAATATTCTACATTTTATTTAGGAGGCTAAAATAAGTTTTCTGCTGCTCCACGACGGGGAACTGAAGCTGTTACATCGCTCTCTTCAAAGCCACCAGACTCCATTGACAAAAGCTGTCATTTTACCTCGCAGAACACAGGAGCATACATGAAACTCCACTTCAAAGAACGGAGATGCAAACGCCCTTTAATGAAAACTTTAGTTGCAAACTAAATTAAGTTTCAGGTGTACAATAACTATCAGAAAGTTAGGGACGTGAACACACTCGTTCAAACACAAAGAGACAAAATGCAGCTGAAGAATTCACCTGTCCACTTTTCCAACAAAAAAAAACCCTGTGGGGAGCAGAAAAAGAGCAACCCCCCACCCCTCAAGTGAACACACAGAAACAAACCCTCTCACACGGAGACCTTGTATCCAACATTAAACTGTTCCCAGCTCCCCTGCCCTCTCTAGTTTAGCCTGGGTGGGGAGAGAGCCAAGCTGGCATTGCCCGTGGCAGATGGCACTGTTTTTCCTGAGGACAGAGGGGGGATCAGTGACAATCACAGCTCGGCAAGCTGTCGACTTGATCACTTCATCTGTGCCCTCACTCACTCACTCACACAACACACAACACACACAACCTAATATGCAATAGCCCTCTGTTAAGTCACACTAAATGTCTGCTTTGTTGTTATTGTCTGCGCCAGCTGCATGCTGGGAGCAGAGACACACAGTCAACATAATGACCCAGTAGCCCTTGAGTGCATGCTAGGGGTTGCAGCTCAATACATCAGAGGCTAAACACACACATCTGCTCTGTTTGAAGCCATTCCAGACCTAAGACATGGCAGAGTAGAGTGACACCAATTTAACACGGGGGCACTGACACACACAACACACACACACACACACACACACACACACACACACACACACACACACACACACACACACACACACACACACACACACACACACACACACACACAGGGAGCCCCAGTAGAAATAGATAATCATTGTATGAGTCATGTCTTCTAAATTTAATAATTAGAGTAATGATTATTATTATCACCTCTGATTGACCTGAAAATGACAGCTAAGGCGGTGCATGTGCACGCACAAACACACCCACACCCACACACACACCCTACACACACACACACACACAGCTCATTTGCAGAGGTTATTGAATTATCTCTGGGTGGGTGGTGAGGTGACAAAGGGGGACTCTGATTCAAAGAGAGCAGAGAATGAGACGGCTGCATAAATTCAATTCCTCTACTCCTTCTTGGTAGCGAGCACATCTTAGAGAGTAAAAAACAATTTACATACACTTACAGTCAGTACCTAGTTTGGCAGGTGCGGCCTATAGTAGACAATGTTTTGATATACAGATTTAACAAAGTGGTGAAAATGTTCCACAGGGATCTTGGTAGACTGGTACCTTGAGGTGATGCACCTGCTCTTTCATGCTGTGTAGAGGAGTTGTGGTGGTGCTACTGGCTGTTTAGTGCACTATTATGAATGACTACCGGTGTGTCGTGAACACGTTCTCACTACCATCTCATCAAATACCGGCATTTGGTCAGTGCCCCTCGGCATCGGAGACCGACGCACAGGGTACCCCTTCAGCGTTACTTTTGGACGGACCAGGGACGGCGTCAAAGGGTTCAGAAGCAAAGAGACAAAACTGTGTTTTTGAAAACAGCCGCTGCCGCCATATCGGACTGAAAACGCTTATTATATTTATAATATCTTATTGTTCAACATTTCGGTAGAATATGGCAATAGAGTAGAAATAATTTAGTTTTACTTTTGTAGGGCACTTTTTAAGCGGACGTTTAACTGGCGTCCGGTAGTCGCTTTCAGTCCAAAATGGCGGAAGCGTAGCTTTGCTGCTGGGCGCTGATGTTTGACTTTCACTTCTTGGCAATATACGTTCTTTGACGGCGTGTCAATAAATGCTTGTCACATGCATAGTGTCCTTTCAAAATGAACTTCCGTTTTACAGGAAGTTCATTTTGAAAGGTTTAGGCAAGACAAACACTTGGTTAGGGTTAGGAAACGGAGATAGTTGACGTTAACTTCACTGACTAGTGACTCACGAGACTGACGATGCTAACGACTCACGGGGCTAACGATACCATCCAATCATGTGACTAACAACTGACGTGACTAAACAAGTCAACGTTACTTTTAGTTTCACACGGGACACGAACACCGGTCTCCTGGTTGAACGTCTTGTGATTGTTTGACTCATCCACCACCCCTTCAGCCCGCCCTGAACGGACTCTCACGTTATTAATACTACGTCACTTGCTCCGACCGTTGAACAACACCGCGGGTGTTACTGTTGCTAAAGGGTGCCTCCGTACGTCGGTTTCTGATGCCGAGGGGCGCTGACCAAACGGCGGTATTTGACAAGTTGGGAGTGAGAACGGGTTGGTGTCGTACGTTGATCGGTGGCAGTCTATGAATGTACTGTAGGTACCGTGTCTGTGTGCATGTGGACTGTCTGACAGTCTGTGTATTTACTGTATGTATGCACTTATTTTATATTTATTAACAGCAGATACTGTATGTGTCAAAGACTAATTTTCTTTGGGACAATAAAGTCTATCTTCTCTCATCTTGTTTACGCCAGTAGTTTACCCTGGCCTCTACTCTCTAATCTATTTCATTGTTATGATTGAAAAAGCATCACTAGTGCCAAAATTGAAATTAGAGTGAAGATTTCTCTGAAAAACGATTTTCGGTGTACTCTAAAGGATATCCCTGTGGCATTAATGAATGTGAAATTGACTTTCATATCCTAATTGGCAGGCAATAT
Organism: Sebastes fasciatus; assembly: GCF_043250625.1. NCBI lineage: Eukaryota > Metazoa > Chordata > Actinopteri > Perciformes > Sebastidae > Sebastes > Sebastes fasciatus. Next base: position 24,792,019 of record NC_133799.1, on the reverse strand, counting down.
ACTACTTAATAATAAGAATGCCAACTGGGCTTTTGCCTTTGTACATAAAGCAAATTAAACTGTACAATCAATTTGATGGAATGACAAAATATTAGCAATCTTGGACGTCCATCAGCACTCAAGCAACACTCCTGTCCAGTTTGGTGATGAGTAGAATAACCTTGTTCTTCTTAATTAATTAACTTTTGCTGTGGTTTCCACTTGATACTGTAAACACCAGCTGTGCACACAGAGTTGTTATTGGCACAACAAATGTCATTTTCCTCCTTAGATCTCTTATCCATCAGACATCCAACATTGTGACTCACTCACTGCTGTTTCTGTTGCAAAAACAATCTAAATGTTTTTGTTGTATCAGCCTCGGTAAAGTTTGGACAGAACAGTGAGATTAAATCCCAGGAGGGTGGAGCCGACGTGTCTGGCAGCGCCGACTATCAGATGCCGCTCAAAGTTGCTTAAACAGATGTATTCTCTGGGGGAGGCGGATTGTTTGCAAAAACAGGTGGGTGTATCAAAAAAAGTCGATACTGACTTGTGTACTCTCTCTTCTTTTCTCTCCAGCACTGTTGATATGCACTATTAGTCTCTCTCTCTTTCACACACACACACACACACACACACACACACTCACACACACACACACACACACACACACACACACACACACACACACACACACACACACACACACACACACACACACACACACACACACACAGTGTCCGTGTCAGTGTCTCTGAGGGCCTTTAGGCAGCATGCCCTTCAGCGGTAGCTGGCCACTGAACCAAGATATTCCCTGTTACGCTGGGAGGGAGGGAGGAGGAGGAGAAGCAGCAGGACACTGTCTCTCTCTCTCCTCCCTCTCATCACATCTCCTTCCCGGAGGGGAGAGCATCATAAGAGAGCCGGCAGAGGCTGTCCAGCCTCCAGCCAGGACACGACCGAGATTAGCAGTTAGCTTTGAGGTTTTATTAGTTCCTTCCAAGCGGTGGCACTGCTGCAGTCGCTGACACAAATATACAAGCACATAAGCTGGACTCTACCTATAAATAATGTTTTATAATCAACAGTTTGACATTGAGTTGGCTGAGAAAGTGACTAAAAGAGTGAAGAGAAAAAAGTTCCACACTCCAACAAACCCCTTTTCCGGCTTCCTCGTCTTCTTCTCTGCTTCCTTGAGAACTTGCTCTCTCCCCAAGTCTATTAAATGATGGCTGGGACCCCCGCTGTTGTCTGGCATAAACAGCGGTACCAGCACCTGAGGTCCCCAGGGACCTCCGCGCCGCCGGTGCCGGCACCGCTGCTTTTGTCACAATAATACAATAACCTTTTATTTTGATGTTAATACAATGTACCAGAATTAACGAATATGTAGGATATTACTACTGGCATTCATGTAATATTACGTCACAACGGCTGCTGTATTAGCCGTGTGTTTACTAATAATATTAATAGTAATAAAATGGACTCATATAGCGCCTACGTGTTCATTTGCATATGGGGCGGGGAAGTGAGATCGGATCACAAGTCGCCACTAAAGACGCATGTGGAGACGCATTTTAATGCCAGGTATGAACAGACGTACTCAAAGCTGTCCACTTGTAATCCGATCACTGAGGACGCATGTTAATACCAGGAGTGAACAGGGCCATAGTTTCAGGTGATTATACACAAAAGAAAACATACTTATTAATGTTATATTCCATTTAGGCTAATAGATCCCCTGAAAGGCTACACACTGTTCCTTTAAGCCTCCTTGTCTCACCCCGAGTCTCCCTACCTGGGTTCCTCGCCATGACACGTCTACACTTCTTTCACTCCTCTGCCCTCTCCTAATGAATACTGTAAAGTGGGATGATCTTTATTAATCAACATTAACTTACAATATATCTGATAGGACCCAAAGTGAATGCACCGTCCTCTGTCTTGTTTGCCTCCTCGCTGCAGCTGCATCTCTGTCTAGCCTCCGTATGAATACTTTGCTCCGGGATCTTTTCTACAAAGCTTTCCTTCATGAGTACTTCTTTACATAGAACTGGACTAATTTCTGGTTTCATCCTCTGAGGGTGCAGCAGGCCAGCGAGCTCAGCCCTTCACTCTTGTGAGTTCTTGACCTGACGTGGTGCAGCGGTCCTGACGAGACTGACAAAAAGGGTTGAAGAGGGTAGTGTCTCTATGTGTGTGTGTGTGTTGAGAGAGAGAGAGAGTGAGAGAGAGACATGCCGGTCTGCCCTCTGCTAGATTAATGTCTCCCCTCTTCTTCTCCTCCATCTCAAGCACCACCTCCCTCCATCCTGCACGACCTTCCCTCCTCCCAGAGAGAGGCCATCCATCCATTCCTTCACCCATACATCCATCCGCCCATCTGGCTGACTGATGCACAGGAGGGGAACGAGACTGTCAAGATCTCTGAACCTCAGCAGAGTCCTTCTCTCTCCCTCTCCCCCCCACCTCTCTCTCCTTCCCTAGCCATTAGAAGTGGTTGAAGGACTGATAGTAAGGACAGCATATCTCTATAGTTAATATTAATGTGCGGAGACAGAGGACAAAGTCTCCCTGTAGAGAGCTTTCCTTTGACATATGTTCACTGATTCTCAACCTATCCCTCTAACTCTGCTTCAGTCTGTCTCTGCCCCTCCCCATCCTCCCTCTATCTGTCTTTTTCACATCCTCGTTTCCTTCTCTTTCTCGCCCCTTTTTCTTGTTTCTTCTCTTCACTACACCGTCTCCCCTTTGACTCTCTATCTATCTCTGCTTCTAGCCCCTCTCAATCTTTCAGCGTGGAGGGTTTGAAGCATCAGGAGGGGAAATGAGACGAAGAGAAATGAGGGCTATAAAAGAAGAGGGATTGGACTGGTGAGGGATGAGTTTGGCTGCATGCAATATGGCTGCCATGTGGGAGGCCACTGGTTACTGTGTCCTACCTGTCTAATACCCTGCACTTTTGAATTACTGCTGGGTACACACTTACACACACACACACACACACACACACACGCGCGCGTTGTAAGTGACATCCAGCTCCTGTCGAGGTGTAAATCTCAGATACTAAAGTCAGGTGTGGAGCAGCAAGCATCATAATGTGTCTAAACCAGACTACATTCACAATCAGATCCAGTGACAGCCAGGCAGAGCAGAGTCCAACAGACAGCAAATTCACACCAAGCATAATTATATTTTTCTGAGGCCGGGAGGTGTATTCATGTGTTTCAGGTGGGAAGAAATTCTTTGTAGCATATGTCAGCATGTCACAGGATCTGTTTACTGATTGGCTGCAGGTATTCTCTGGCTGCACTTCGCCGCTTAAAGTTAAACTTTCCCCAACTTTCAGTTTGGCCACACTTCGCCACAGAACGGCCACAGCTCGCTGAGTTCGGAGCGGCCGCCGCAGCTTTCCATAGACATTGCATGGCAGCTCACCGCAGGCCGCACTTTGCGGCTGCTCTGGTGTGAATTCGGCGTCACACTGCGTATTTACAATGTACACAAGAGCAGTTAGTGCTGTGTTATGTTTTGTCATAATTAGAGCTGTCCTCGACCAAAAAGAAATCACTCAACACTACGATTTTGACGACTAATCGATTAGTTGATTTAATCGACAGATCTGTAAAAATTAGTTTCTTTACAAAGAATCACACAGAAGCAACACTTTAAATCTGGTGTTTACCAGAGATGTGCTCATAAGTTTCTTAGAAATAAGTCATTCAGCATGAATAAAACATAAAAAATGACTAATCGACTAAAGAAATCTTAGTCGACTGAGACCAAAACGACTGACTAGTCGACTAATCGACTACGAAGGGGCAGCCCTAATTATAATGTAGATTTGTATTGATTTTATCCATTGCATTTGAAATTGTACAACACAGTGTCTTTTATATTCTCAGAGATAACAAAAACATTTTATAATAATAAATAACTAAAATAAAAAAAACACTATCTATGCTTAATAACCTTGCATAGCCCATGACTGTCACCTCACCTTTTTACCTAAATCCCCAATTCCTGCCTCTGTATCCCTTTACCACCCACCCAAACCTACCACCACATCCTCCATCCTCATGCTGTATTATGTTTTAAAAATAAGGCTGTTTCATCCAGCTGCCAAAACAAAAAAATCGAACATGCGCAGATGATCTGAGTGAGCAAACTGAGCCAAGAGAAGAGTCTCTGATTTAATGCTCATTGTATCCATTATTAACCCAAATGACACTGGCGAAATGGCCCTTTCAGTGAGGCTGTCCTCCAACCACAGCGCTAAGTATCCTGGGAAATGTGTGCGTTATACTTCTTGCTCAAGGATACTGTGACAGGTATGGCCAGTTGGGGAATCGAACCTGGACAATACCTGTCAAGAGGATCCTTGAGAAAGAAATCACGACGCTCTATTGGCCACTTTCCCCTTGAGCTGAATGCACACTCGCTCTGCAACAACTGGATTCACAGTTTATCTGTCCACAGAGTGTCCTCTATCTACGACCGGTCCTACTGCCGTAAATCTCTGAGTAGTCAATACGTCTCTACATCAGTGAAACCAAGCAGAACTATGGGGCTTTTTTTAGGTGTATTTAGGTCATTTAGGTGATTTAACGGACAGTAAGGAAAAGATGTATAGTAAACTGATTGACAGAAGGAATAAAAGGTGTAGGAATGATATCAGTCGGCCTGCATAGATCCAGTCGGTCAACCAGAAAAGCAACCATGTAAGATGGAAAATGTATAATCCTGGAGTGTAATCTAGAACCCGTGTTGTCGCTGTTTTCAGAGAGGCAGACAATGGGGTAGCCATGTTCTCTCATCTACGGAGGCCTTGTTCTCAGGGTTTCAATTAGGGTCTCCTGATTTCCCCGGGGGGCCCCTCCCTCTCATGGAGATGCCTCATTAACAGAGGAAACACACACACACACACACACACACACACACACACACACACACACACACACACACACACACACACACACACACACACACACACACACACACACACACACACACACACACACACACGCACACACGCTGCATGCAGGCACAAACACACACATGCTTCTGAGCTTACCCCTGACTTCTCATCAAAGATCTTGATCCCCCCGAAGGAGACGGTCAGAAACACCTTCTGTTTGTGATCTCCTTTAGACCGCGCTCCTGCAGCTATACCCTGAAGAGAGGAAGACACACAGACACACAACCAGGTTAGAAGCAGGAGAGAAACGTGAGTTTGTGTCATGAGAATATAAGTCTATAAAGAGCATCAGTTTGGGCCCCTTCTCTCTCATAAAGACCGTTTTCTTGTAAGTTTCTTTCTCTAGTCAATAACTGTGAGTTAACAGAGGAGGTGAGATCATTTTCCCGTGAACAGTAGCCTCGGTAGTCCATCTACTGTACATCTTTTGAGGCATGCTTGTGATTCATACCTTTTACAAATATTAAAAGATATTTAAAGGGATAGTTCGGACGTGTTGTGGGGTTGTACGAGGTACTTTTCCATAGTCAGTAGATGGCAGTCGGCACGCCCCCAGTTTAAAGAAACAGACAGGAGTACCAGCACGGAAGCAACGCAATGTACTGCTGTGGACGGGGGCAGCAGCAAAACAGATTTTAGACACCTAAAAAAATCAGTTTAAGTGTACGCCATGTCTAGAATATTTTCACTGCTTTACCTTGCTGTCAGACAGCCCTTTCTGACGGGGAACTGAAGCCGTTATCTGTGCTCTCTTCAAAGCCACCAGACTCCTTTGACAAAAACAGTCATTTTACCTCGCAGAACACGGGAGTTGCTGGTTTTACGCTGCCTCGACTAGTTTCTTAGTTTGTGCTATTGTGTGACTTTGGTGTTTTAAAGGGTTGGTTCGGATTCTGAAGGAAATAATAGCTTCAGTTCCCCGTCAGAAAGGGCTGTCTAACGGCATGGTAAAGCGGTAAATTATTCCAAATATAGCGTACACTTAAACTGATATTGATTTAGGTGTCTAAAATCCGTCCACAGCAGTACATTGCTTTGGTCCCATGCTGGTACTCCTGTCTGTTTCTCCAAACTGGGGTCGTGCCGACCGTCATCTCCTGTAGGTAACACACTGACTATGGAGAAGTACCTCATACAACCCCACTTCAAAACTATCCCTTCAAGGTGGAAAAACAAATATCCACCAAATATCGCATGTCCATTATCAAGCTACGTTTGCTCTGTTCAGTCGAACACAAAACCTTAATGTCCTATCTTAGGCTGGTGAAAGGCATTGTAGGACATGAAGGAAATCAATAACGACTGAAAAAACAGACAAGGCAGGCACAGCAAAAAGTTACAATATAACTGAATTATTATAACTCTATAAGTGTATGTGAAACTCCCCTTCACTGTACGTTCACAACAACTCTATTTGCAAAGGTGAGTCACAAGAGGAGAAGAAAAGAGAGGAGATCAGAGCATTGAGAGAGTCGGGCGAGGAGAGGGAGGAGCGCTATGAAAGAAGAGGTGGGGAGATCAGAGAAAAAGAGTTGATGGATTTCCTGTCTGAATAAATGAGGAGGAGGGAAGCTGTTTGATCAATGAGCTGTCTATCCTCTCCTCACCCTTCTACGCCCCGGCTGGATAGTTTTCACTACACATAAACAGAACGTAAAGGTAATTTTCTCAATTCAAATATCTCCTTCAGTGTGTGGATCCCACGTGTTAAAGGACAATTGATAATGAATAAGGCGCTCGACATTCTCACTGTTATATTTCAGCATGCGTTTGTGGAAAAAATAATCAAAATCTTGTTTGACTGGGGGCCTTTCTCAAACCCTACACCCTCTCCCGACAACACAGTCTCACGGCAGTTTGTGAAATAGCCACGAAATTTAATCTATTTGATTCGTGTACATAGACACGACTCCTCCTTTTTTTCGTGATGCTCAGCTTTCAACAATACGTGACGCACGTGTCAATTTCCGCTCCAGTCTTTTCAAAATAAAACTACTTAGTTAGGCTTAGGAAAAGATCGACTTGGTTAGGCTTAGGCAACAAAACTACTTAGTTAGGCTTAGGAAAAGATCGCGGTTTGGGTTTAAATAACTCTGGAAGTATCGTACCTTAAGTACAGAAGTTACGTGGCAAATAAATCAACTCTGACTTGCGGTTTCACACGGGACACAAACACCAGTCTCCTGGGTGAAAGTCCTGTGTTTTTTGACCCACCCATCCACCCCGAACTCTTCCCTACTTGCCGCTCTTTATACTTCCCAGTTCGTGGATTATTACGTGGATAATTACGAGGATTACATATGAAGTGATTTAGTGCCGACCATCGCGAAAAAAAAGGGAAATTCATGTCTATGTACACGAATCAATACATTCAATTTCGTGACTATCTCACAAACTGCTGTGCAACTGGGCTGCTCCCTGCTTACTTCCACTCCGTTTGTGCGTCTGCGTGGAGGGTCCGCCATATTACAGTAAGTGCCATCTCAAACCAATGGGCGTGATGTTTTGTGTTCGTCATGAAACATGCTCCGTACAAATGTATTTTCCGTGCAACTAGCCGTACAAACGTAAACTGCTCAAACTGAATCGATATTTAACAACTTCAGGTTGCATTGCATTAAGGGTAAAATCTCTAACCCTTGTCTAGTCTAGAAAACGGTAGACGTGTTCATTTGATTGTAAAGTGTTTTATATTTACAAGAAGTGTTGCAAAAACGAGAACATGTTTACAAAAAAGAGAAGAAATGCCACCCCAGAAGCATGGGAGTAAGATTTATCTTTTTATTTTTTGTTTCTCTTTATATTGCATATTCTTTTTATGTTTTATTTTTTTCTCATTTTTTGGACTAAATTTACTTTGTTTTTATCCTTTTTCAAATCAGTAGGCAATGAAGGAAAAGAAAAGTGATAATACTGATAATAATCATGATCTTAGTCAACAAAATTACTTAAAAAAAGACAAAAAAAGCAGGGGTGAATAATGTATTTATCATACCCTCCACCTTAAAGAAGGTGCTTCATTGAGCTGTGAGTGGGACTGGGGAGGGTCCGCTTAGAGAAAGACCCTGTTTCTAGCGTAACAGGAGAAATGTGTTCTCCATTTGCAGGCGACAGTAAAATATTTCACTGAATCAGCTCGTTCGTTGGGACTTTAGTTATAAATGAATGAATAGATGGCTTATTTCTCCTCATCTGTATCCCCTCTGGTCTCTCTCTCTCTCACCTATCATCTAAATGGTTCCCCTCCTATATGCCTTCTCTCCTCTGCTAACTGCCCCATCTGTCTACCTCTCCCTCTAATTGTTCCTGTCCTTGCAAATGAGACATTCACCCCGATCCCCTTCTCATCCATATGGCTAACCTCCTCACTTCCTCCCGCTCTGATCACCGCTGTGCACATAAATTATGACATCCTCATTTTTGTCCTCATCTTCACAGGCGCAGTTATGCTGTGATGAACGAAACATGCATATTTAAAAGTAGAATTTTAGAATATGCATGAAGTTGAAGAAGTATTCATGGACTGACAACATTGTTTGGCCATCCACCTTCTTCTGTAGAAATGATGATGGGCGTGACTTCCGGTGAGGTAGTGGAAGTAGCAGTAAGCTAGTTAGTCCCATAGGCCATAGTGGCTAACCGCAAACGGCTCTTCTTTTGAAAATTGGCCTTCAATTTAGCAAATACTGCTTTCTTTTTTTTAACAGATATTTAACTAACATTAAATCTGCACTTTCTCTCATGTCCTTGTGGAGCTCTGGTACTTGTTGCGTTGTTCGCCGCTGTATTAACAACCAGATGAAGCTAAATTTGTGGCTTCAACAACAGCATGTTGAACATGCACCCAAAACAAAAAGGGATTGTTCTCGTGACCGACGGTAGAGTCTCCATCGCCGACCTACAGACGAGGAATCCAGAAGAACGTGGCGGAGAAACTTAAACGTGAAGAGACCACCCAAAACCCTTTAACGTTATGTGTGCTCATTTCATTTAGTCGACAAAAAGCCAACGGAGGAAAACCCGTATCCTATTTTGTGGTTGGGGTATAAAGACCCCCGGAGAAGAGACGTCGAGATGATTTCATGTGTAGTGAGGACACAGCAGTGTAGCGTTGGTTTAATGACAGCCAGTTACTTTTACTATTTTCTGTACAGTTTAAAATGTAAGGCAGTTTATGGCACAGAGTGCAGGGCAGCATTAGACTACAAATAGTTTAAGTACAGTTATTTGTGTGTAGAAAGAAACAAAACCATGTTATGCTTCCACATGTTTTACTAGATTTTTTAATACAATCGCTATAGGAGAGACGATTAGCGTACTCTTACAATAGAAAACGCCGGTTCCGGTTCAGTAACACGACACGCTGGAAGTTGCGCCCATAATTCACACAAGGCATCATGGGGGCTGGGAAATAAGGTGGATTAATCTTCAGTGGTTTTAGGAGGTAATCATGTTGTCATTTCTAAGATGCATGTTAGTAACAAATTTAAGCAGTAAATTAAAAGAGCAAGTCTTAATTTAAGACGCATCAACAGAGAGGAAAAGAGAAGAAAAGAGAGAGACTGTCTTACCTTGAGCTTCATCATCGAGTCCTGGCAGAGTTTGTCTCCACGGGCGGCAGTGACCTCGTCCAGGCCGATGAGCTTGGCCTTGTAGCGGACGCCATCGCCCTTAAAACGCCTGATGAGAGCCGCCTCGCTGCGATCCTGCCCTGCAGAAACACACACACACACACACACTCACTCTGCAGTCCACAGTACATCTTCCAGTCAAGGACCTCCATCTACCTGAGACCAGTGCTATTACCTCGGGATCATCAATCACACTGACTCCAACAGTAATCTTACAGGAAAACAACCGTAGTACATGTCAAAGGTACAGATGCTACAACATCTTATGTTCCTAAGTCAGATGGGAGGTATGTGGTATCATATGAATGGCGCCGGTCAATACACTCGTGAGACATGAATCGATGAAAATTCGGCGGGATTAGAGTTAAAACTCTCCTCTCCGGTTATTCCTCCTGCAAAATAATGGTGTGACATTTTGCTCTTATCTCCCGCGGTCCTCCCTCTCTCCTCACCCTCTATTGTGTGCGAGATTGTCGGCATTGTGCGCATGTATTAGCGAGTGTCGCGACGGCGTTGACCTTGCTCTTGTCCAGGAAGTCCATATGTTATCTCCTTTAGTGACTACAACGCTCCTCTTCACACACAATGCAGAGCAGACAGAGAGACGCTCATGAGGCTAAACTCAATTTATGTCGTGCTTTCTCTTCATCTTTCTCTCATTCTCTATTTCTGACCTGCAGTGCGCAAATATTTCATCATCAAATATCGTATAGAGGAAACACTCAGTGTGTGTCTCTGCGTTGTGTTTCTGAGTGTGTATAATGTGAATGAAAGACTGCAAGAGCGATAGCGAGAGGGAGAGGCATAATGATAATGCAGCATATTCAGATAATATATTGAGGCATTAGTTCTGTACTCTATAACAGCGTGACTCTTGGAAGGTCATAGTCGGAGTGATGGAGAGGTCCCACTCCTCCTCTCTTCGTTCTTTCACACTCCCTTCATTCACACACAGAGTCCCTACAGCATTGCAGTATAGTAAGAATGAGTCCTTTGACCACAGGAGAGAGCATCATGGCTCTACTGAACCACCTTTGTCCATCACAAATCTCCCTCCTCTCTCGGCTTTGTCTGCTGCTGGCCCGCACATGAACACACAGAAACATTCTCATATTTAAATGCTTCATTAGCATCATCTGAATTATATTTACGCTGGATTCTAGAGGTTGGATGATGTTTAAGGATATTTAAAGTTACTACAAAGAATCTTTAACTGGTTATGAAACAGTCCAAATGTAATACTGATGCCTCTGTATGACCTACATAAGCAGTGCCTGAATTGGACCAAAAAATGTGCCAGCAGTTCAATGACATGATCATTGCACGCGTCTTGGATATCTTTATACAGTATTTATATGCATATCTTGGTAATATATCTCACTTCAAATGTATTTTTGTATGAATTTCATTACATTTCCACAGATTGTACATAAATGCAGCCTGCTTGGTTAATAAAAACGTTTTATTTAGCTATTTATACAGATCAAATTGTACGCAAAAATGTTCACGCCTTCAGTGCTTTGTAAAAAAAGACAATCTCCTTTGAAGGAGATACAACCAGTAGTGCAGTAGTCAGGTTAACTGTGCCCATGGTGCCAAGTGTCACAGCAGTTGGCAGCTGACGGGGAGGCTCGGTGTTGGTTGGTGCCGCACGCAACTAGCAGCCTCTAGTAGTCATTTGCACTGCAGCTAGCTACTAACGGCGCAGTTACAGCAGCAGCAACATTCAGAAATCTCATTTTAATCTATGAAGCTGTTTGCACCGGCTCCGTGGAGGCTAAGGTCTCAGCTGAGTCTCACGGGCGTAACCGCGACCTGAAGCGTTTATTTCCTATGCTTAGCGCTTAACGTTGCATACTGTGGTGGTACACAATAAGAAATAAGGGTACTCATGTGGGCAAAAATCTGAAGTGCTCACCGGTGAGTACCAGCCCATTTCAGGCACTAGATATAAGCAAACGAGAGCGGGAACAGCAGCAACCAGCCCACCGCTCCAGCAGGAGGTGGAGAGCTCCAAACCCAGCAGCAGCGGCTCCTCCTCCGGCCAGGAGCAGAGCTTCACCTCGCTGGGAGCCAACACCAACACCACGCTGCTGGAGGTCCAGGCCGTATTGTTGGGACCACTCGAGGGGAAAGGAGGCACGGGAGAACCAGAACCAGGACAGAGCGGGGCAGGCTGTCAGACCCTGCTGCAGTAAAATGAGAGGTTTTCTAAAGGGACTCTGGTGCTCTCAAACACAACCACTTTTCTCCACAGAGACCGCCAAAACCAACATAAAATGAAAGCTTCTCGTCGTAGCTGTAAGGCTACAAAAGGCCTCATTATCAGAGAGATAACAGGACCCTCTTGCGTTAATAGCCCTGATCTGTGAAAGCCTGATATAGCAAGTTCTGAAAGTCCAAGGCTGCTGGAGATCATGTTTATGAACATGCATTTGTCTGAAGATCCTTGTCCCTTGTGAAGGAAAAATGGGCACACTAGAGAAAAACACTTCACTCTGTTCTCCATTGATTTAAAAGAATAACACCTACACACACAGACACACACATAAATATGAGCTCATTCCTCTGAATCATTGAGCAGACACACACACTCAGTCACAGTCCTACTTAGAGTAAATCATGACAGTCTGCCTCAGCGTCTTCAGAGACAAAAGAGCTGAGGAACATCTGTCCTTATTTTGGAGAGAACAGCTCTCTCTATTGTGTGTCATGTCTCAGTTGGGCTGAGATGAGAGTAAGTGATTAAACCACCGGAGGATTGTCTTTCTGTTCAACGCAGAAGGCATTTAAATATTGCCTTCATTAAACTTGAAACAGTCCCGTGAAATGTGCATATAGGCAAAAACAAGCCCGCTCAGCAGCTCTGATGACCTCGCCATCTCTGTCCCCGGTGTAAAACATGCCACTACTGCTCATAGTGTACTCAGTATATCTCCTTCACATCCAAACATGAGCTGCCTGTCAGGAAAAACAACAGCTTTAAATCTCTTTGTGAGCGCTTGTGAAAACAAACCAAGAAAATTTTAATTTAATATTCTAGAAGAAGTCACATTTTTGTTTCGCCACCAACACGTTTTAAAAGGTGCCCGGCGGAGTTTTCTTGTAAACAAACATTCAGTTTTACTCGCATAAACGCACTGAGTCAGTGCATTTTATCCTCATAAAACATTTGCAAAGTTATTAATATTTTAAATCGTGCATTGTTTACATTTACGTTGACTTACAGTCCTCTTCCACATTGCCTTTGTTAGTTTTAGCATCCTTGTGCAAGTGGCACAACACAATCAAAACAAGGACTCTCATAAAGACATGGCTCCAGAGTGCTGCTAGTGGTCAACAACTCCACAGGGTACCTTTAATGTTGGGATGCAGCCAAAATAAATCTTTCTTGTTGATGGAACCTGATCAGAATCTCCATGTGGGGGTCATAGTCCAATCTGACTGGTCAAGTCTTGCTTGTTTCGTTTGTTTTTGTTTTGATCCATATCCTCATTTGCGACATTGGCTTCCATTTTTCAACAACAGACAAAAGAGCTGAAACCCCCAATTAAACAATTTATCTTCTTGACTTGGCATTAGAATTTATTTGCCCACGAGGGGACAGCGTTGTTTATTGTGTGTAGGAGGTGCGGCGCTGTCCAGAGTACTGAAACGACACGTCACGGTTTCTCACGGTCATCCCGTGAGACGCGCGTCTGACGGAGACCCCCCCATGTTTTTTTACAAGTCTATTTAATCTGCATAGACGGCTGTTTAAATCTCACAAATATCCTGCTGTGTGTGTGTTTTGAACTTATTAACCGTATCTTCATTTATTGATCGACGGCTCCCAGTCTGTCTGCGAGCTCGCCCGTTGCACTCGCTACGATCAGAGGGGGAATACAATCGATTGATCAATACATAGGCCTACAAACACTGCTGATTTCTTCCCATGGAACCGTCTATTTTGGTTCAGTATATATCTGCCGTCAGTCAGCCTGGTGAAGGCAGGTTAGCGAGCTGCTGCTGACAGACGGGCAAAGACGTTTACGGCAGGTGGAGGCTCACGTCTCGCTTCCAGTGGTGATTCACAGTTAGCCTGCTTGCTTTTCGTGGTTGTAAATACAACTTTCGGCCCTACTCCCCCCTCATTATAGCAAATCACAGACAGAAGGGAAACGACAGAGTGAAGGGACCGTCAACGAGAGAAAGAGAGAGAGAGAGAGAGAGAGAGAGAGAGATGCAAGCCGCAAACAGCTGATTCTACGTGCCTACCCTTGCTGATTTGACAGAATCATTCATAAATTAAAAAAGTATTCAATGTCTGATAGTGCTACATTCTTATGAGTGCTCTGATTAATAAATGTATTCTTTGATTTTGAAACAGTAGCCTTATGTTGTTGTCGTTTTTTAGCCTTTCTCATGCTATCGCCTAGAAGCTGCTACGATGGTGCCACAAATTGTGATAGTGCATTGTAGTCTACATGGTGATTTATTCAGGCACACTGAGGAGATTGATTGAAATCACATGAGTTCATTTTCAAATAGCCCGAATGGAATGATCCTTTGTTTCATGAACACATTTTCCTGCTTAGGCTGTGAGACTGGCGGTCGGATTAGGCTCTTTAGATCGAATCGTCGACTATTCAAGGTCACCATGTTTGAATTTTTTTTAGATTAGATACTTTTTATCATACAAATGGACAAGCTCTAGCTAGTTAATTATAAAACCAAGAAACCTGATTAAAGTTTGAGGGGATGTTTCCCCTCTTATAGTAAATCATTTCATCAGAGTTTGTATGCACTCATCTGAGGATCCATTCCTTCATTGCTCACATAGTCTGGGCTGAGCTGGACTTCATCTGTGAGTGTGTATGTATGTTAAATAACACTGAATGTGTCCAGCTGCTTTAGTCTCAGTGGAACAGCGGTTTTCATTTGAGTTTGACATTTAAGACCTGCTCCCTCCATCTGCATCCATCACCATTACCGCTGCGACACTTAGCACACCGAGGGAGAGAAACACACAGAGAAGTCGAGAAAGGCCAAGAGGGGAAGAAAAGAGAGAGAAGGGTAGACGAAGTCCGGGGTTACTGCTCCTGCTGAGTGCTTTATATTATCACCTTTAGGGAGCATGTTCCATGAAAGGCCTCCCTGTGAGGGTGTGTGCATGTGTGTGTATGTGTCTCAGCATCCGGTCCGCGGTAAATAAATGTCTGTTATTGCTGTGACCCCGCTGAGCTTCAAACACGACTAATGAAAGAATCTCCTGGTGCACCAGTCATGGATGCTCCACAGGTGAACACACACACACACTAGTGTTGCACGGTGTACCAATACTAGAAAGGTATCACAATACCCTGCCCAGTTGCACAGCCCCGCTCTGAGTGTCTCTATCAGCAGAACCCTGTTAAAAAAACAAGGAAACCAACAGAGCTGCTCTAATTACCGATCAAATGTACCGATAACATTAGATTCACCATCTTTTCTGCATCTGTCCGAGCATCTCCTGTAATTCGGCAAACAAATAATCCACCAAAGACTATGTATTAAATTGTTATTTTACCGTGTGTCTCTGTAACGTGAAATAGAAAGAAAGGAAAAGCAGTACGGCGAGACCGACTCTCTTCACACCTCTTCGACACAACAAAGCTCTTTCTACAGTTACTGTGGTGTCTTTCTGATTTTAGCAGCTTTTCTATCATCAACTTCTCACAGAACTTCATCTGAATTTATTATGGTTTGGTGGGTGGCTTAACTCTTACTGATGTGCCAGCAGGGGTGCTGTTTTACAAAATAAAAACAAGCCTTACTAAACGCTGTTTAATAAGTGATATCTGGTTGCAAATATTAAGTTTACCATCAAAGAAATCACAAAAACTCAAGTATAGTTTATTTTTTATTGCAATATTAATACATTTTAATTTTTCTGTCATCTATTATTCTGTTACTTTTCCTGATGTTTTAGTTTTTTGCCGTGGTATCGTTTCAGTATCGGTATCAAGATATTTAAGCAGGGTATCATGTCAATGTCATAATTTTGGTATCATGACAACATTAACACACACACACACACACACACACTTTTACACTCATTCACAAATACAAACTTCTACTCACATCTGCACAACCCGACATGTAAGACCACACCACACACACCTACAGCGCCACACCACGTCTAGAATTCAGCCTTCTGGGCTACAGTAAAGCTGTTAATACCTTACAGTGTATATATATGTGTGTGTGTGTGTGTGTGTTTGTGTGTGTGAGTGCTTGCTATGCAGGGCTGGTTTGACTGTCTATCTGAAGCAACAAGCAGATAGGGAGGGACGGACATAAAGCGCAGTGCTGAGGATGGAAAGGAGGAACAGAACGTGATGGATGGATGAATGAGCGAAGCCTCCATTGGATAAATGTCACTCAGGATTAGAGCGTTATGACAGGCAGAACCCCCCCCGACTCTCTCCTCTCTCTCTCACACACACACACACAGACTTCCACAGGTGATAGATGGCAGGTGACTGCTGGTACAGTGCGTCTAGCCCTTCAGGGAAGCGTCTAGCCCTTCAGGGAAGCCCCTAGCGTCGCCCCTGGCAACTGTAACCATCTGCCTCCAGTGTGCCCCTCCATCACTCTCTCCTAACTAGTTCCCCTCTTACCCTCCTCTCCTTCACCGAAGCCCTGACCCCTCTTTGTCTCTGCATCACTCTTCCCCTTTGGCCAGGTTACATTTACATTACATATTCAAATCTTTTTCTCCTGCAAAGTTCACCAGACACTGCACTGAAAATATCCATTTGTTACACATATGTTTGTAGTATTGTCCATCATTTCTATTAGTTATGATAACATTGCCAACAAAGTCCTTTCTGAGATATGGGAAACCAACATTGCTACAATGAGAGGTTGTAACCAAGCCAACAGTTTAGCCAGATTATCGAAACCACTTTATTTGCAGGTAAAATCTAGTGGTCTGAGAAGTGAAGCCAACGCTGAAGTACCTTAAACCTGCATTCTTTCTAACAGCCAGCAGGGGGCGACTCCTCTGGTTGCAAAAAGAAGTCTGATTGTATAGAAGTCTATGAGAAAATTAGTCTACTTCTCTCTTGATTTATTACCTCAGTAAACATTGTAAACATGAGTTTATGGTCTCAATCGCTAGTTTCAAGTCTTCTTCTATACAGCATGATGTTCATTTAGTAAATTATGGTCCCATTTAGAGTCAAATAGACCATAAAGCAGGGGATGCTTTAGGGCGGGGCTACCTTGTGATTGACAGGTCACTACCACGACATCGCTCCGACGCCATTTATTAGCATTCGGTTGTACTAAAAGGAGTCGGCTGTTCATTTTCTTTTACAAACAAGACTGTTTTTCACTAGCCAAAATTAGCATCCCAATAAATATCCCAGTTAACGTGAATTACGGATGCATCTTGCCAACCGAGCTAGCTATCCAGCACTAGAGGGCCTCGCTCTTCCCCAGCTCCAACCTGACGTACAAATATAGTCACTTCTGTTTCCAAAAAACAGCCAAAATTCCCAACTCAAAGCTTCAAAACAGTCGTCCACAAACCAATGGTTGACGTCACGGTGACTACGTCCACTTCTTTTACAGTATGCAGTCTGTGGGTAAAACCTGAATTACTGGTAATAATTCCTCATTGCACAGGAAACGTGTTGCATGCACAACTACTGTTAGTACAGTAGCTTCAGTGTTAAACCAGGAAGTTGCCCTTTTCACACTGAAGTGTCAACCAGGGTTGAACCAGCGTTGATTGTGTGTCTGAAAGGGTGACATGTGTTGTCCGTCTCAGCTTTGTGAACCAGGTCGAGAGGTGGGTCGGACCAGGGTCGATTTCAATGTGAACGGCACGCACCAAGGTCGCTAACAACCGGGGCGGGACAAATCTATTTGCTTGCAAATGGGGACGCACAGTCGGGACGCAACTGTCACAGGTCGCCGTAGCTCAAACAAACAGGGCAACAGCAGCATGAATGTTTTCAGATACATTGGAGGTGTGTAGTAGTGCACTGTATGTGAACATAACAAGGCTGCTGAATGAGAGAGGCATCTGCCATAACTTTACACAGAAACAGAAACATACCATGTAAGCCAGCCACCTCATGGTACAGCCAGCTGGGAGTGCATCTGTTTTTAAAGCATGTTGGCACATTTTATATTCGTACCTCTTCTTTTTTTTTTTACTTTTAAATTACCAAATAAACGTACAAATCTGTCACCTGTTCCATCTGTTATAAAGTAACAAACCCAGTCCCACTTCATATAGAAATGTTTTTACATTATCAAGCAATTAGCAAACTTCATAAAATATAAACTCATTTTATTACATTTGGACGAGCTCTTACATTATCCAACAGTTGCTACATGCCCAGCTGAACAACTTTAGTAGGTCTACTATATGAAGCAAATCTTTGCTGGGATGGTAGAATGAGTGATATATATCTCTCTATATATGTCTTCATAAGTTTCTGTAATCCTTTTGTAAATGTAGCCTATATTATCATATTAGATAGCACAAAGTAGTTTAATAGGCTATATGATAAATATACTGAGAGATAGACAGAGGAAAAAAGGTCCATGTAGGCCTGTCCCATTTTTTGGGCTTCAAAGCTTCGGTGAGAAATATCTGAAGGTATTCGAAACTTCGTGGCGCATCGCAGCAGGCTGACATGTTCTTCTGTCCGTCTGTCTCCATTTCCCCCGTTTCAGTGAATAATGAATAATGTTGTGGGATTATTCCTCATGTCACGGGCTATTTTGGGATTTATACATTATTATTACATACTTACATTAAAAGAAAAACAAAACGAAGCATTCGAATACTGATTTGGAGGTCGATTACCATGGCAACGGTCAAAGCTTCAAAGCATTTGGGTCAGCCCTAGGTTCATGAGTGTTAATTGGTTAGAGTAGATATTGTAAATCTGTGTGTTGTCTGTATGGCTAGTCCTTAGTCCGACCCTGGTCATTGGTGTGAAAGAGGTATGGTTGACTGCTCTTGATCCATGTTGCCGCATTCCCAGATCTCAGCAAGTAAACTGTCATCATTACTGACAGAAATGATGTCCAAAACTGTGAAAATAAGGCGCAAGTTGTATTAAACTGGAATGTCCCTTTAATCTAATCACAATCACTCTTGTGGAAATCGACAGTCACTTTCTCTGATTTATTCCGAATCCACCAGAAGAGCTGATTTGTTGCTCCAGTATCTCATTTGCTTGTTTGATCGACGACCTATTCACTCACAGTTCCAGTAGATCAGATTAGACTTGTCCTGCTTTTACACTGATGTTAATGTGTCCAAACATGCTTCACATGACCTGCAGAGGTATTCAGGGTGATCTGCATCGTGCAGTTTTTCTGTATTTAAAAGCATGCTGATCATCCAGGCTGAAGACTGAAGTCAAGTGCAAAAAGCTTTAAGTGTAAGGCCAATAAGGCATAACAATGTAGTCCATTAAATTCATTAGACGATATAGCCGTTAGTTTGAGGCCACTGGGTAAGAATGAGCAAGAGATGTAGCAGCTACTCGTTGGCGTCTTCCTGTTCCTCATTTCAGTCCAACATCAGATATCAGTGATGTTAGAGGCACAAAAGCTGATGCCGCTGCTTATTTCCAGCAGGTCTGTATTGTTCGCAGCGCCGGCGTAAAGTGAGTAGCTTGTTTCACTGTGCTTCAGATGAAGAAGCACCCAGAGGCTCTTAACTACAGCTGGGATGGTTCCCAACAAACACTCAACAGCACATGAGGGAACCCGGCAGTTACTCTCCAATTAATCCTGCTTCTAAACCCCTGCCGCCGAATGTGTGTGTGTGTGGTTTTGTTTTTTATGCTTTCTTTACCTATCAGAGACTTGTTCAGATGAAGCACTCACTCTCTCACAGACTCTTCTAAACCCACAAACAGCATGTGCCAAGAAAACAACAAGTTTCCCCGTCTGCTCGCGCTTAATTCTGGCCGATTGATTTGGCGCACAAGAGCTCACACTTGACTGAGTACGTACGCATATGTGCGTGTCACAAAAACATAGCCGCGGCTGCTGAAGCGAAACAACGGGTGTAAAATGAGATTATAAAGTGCTGTTAGAATAAATCAGAATAAATGAGTGCTGTGCGTTTGCCGGGGTCTTATTTGCAACACGACTGCTGTTGTGTTTAAATGAAGAGGCTTCTTCTGAGCTCAAGTAGTTCATCATGAAATGAGGACTGAAGAGCTATAGTGGTGTTTTTTTCCTAACGTTCCTTTTCTCTCCATCTCTACTTCTTTCCCACTTCTCCCCAGCTCCATCTCCCCACCGGCCACCCGCTGCTCTGACCTGGATGACAGCGGCACAGCCAGAGACCTGAGCTGTCTGTGTGCATGCATGTGTGTCCTGAGGCATCCAGAACCATCCTCACCGGCAGAAAAACATTAGCGCTGAAAAATACGTCAGGGACAGACGCAACACACTGCCCATTATCGTCCCGTTACACACACACACGGAAACACCCACACCCTCCGTCAAGGTCACTTTGGAAAAGCAGACAGAGAAAACTTTTGACTTGATGGGAGTTGGGGAAGAGACACACCTCTCTACCCCAAGAGACTTATTTCAACAACTTATTTTTATAGCATTTGACAGCACAGGCACTTTTTATGCAGGGCTCAACAATAACGTTTGGCCCGGGGCAAGTAAAATGCCCACTAAAAAGCTCACTTGCGCGATCGGGCATGTGGTAAAAAAGAATTAAACACAATTTTTTCCGGAGCTGATGATGGAAGTAGCTAAAGAGTGATCCAGCTCGCTTCCTTCTCATCTCTCAGCACAGTATAGATCGGGCCCTCGCGAGAAAATGGCGCCGGTTTATGAGCTAAAACGCAAGCGATCATTTCCTCTATCCTGGACACAGGAGTTTAGTTGGGTGGCGTTACAGGATGTGGGCAAAACTCCAGATTAATTTACTTAAATAAAGATTAAACATGACAATTAACTTCTGTATTTGCTGTTATTTGATCACCGCTAATAACGGGCAAGTGAAAAAAACATCTACGTTGAATCCTGGTACGTAGTTTAAAGGACTCTAAGTAGGAAGTAAAGTCTTTTAGGTCAATATGATAAATTGCAAACAGTAGCTTGTGAGGCTCGCAAAAGGTTCAAAGAATATGGACATAAATTTGATAACTAGGTCTGTCAAACAATTTTATTTTATTAGGATTTTAGTTATAAGAGCAAATATAATTTTGACAACCTCAGAGCAGTCAAATGCTGCCACACCCCGTGTGGTCTTTGGCGCCGCCCTAAGGGTTGGGAACCACTGCCTTAAAGGTATCGAGTACCGATACCCAGCCCACAGTGTGGCGCAGTGCTATGCAGATAAATGGAATTTATGAAATGTTGGTTAACTAAAATGATTGGCCTGTTACCCTTTCATAAAGCTTAAAAATATTGATATGTTACTTTTTCAACTACTGTATATCTGCAGCTCTACCACACACTAGATGTTGCTGTATTGATCTGTAAAAGAGCCGTTGTCTTAGATATGAGCCATGGGCCTGGACGAGTACTGCGCTTGTTATTTTTCTCTGCGTTGATCTTTATATCTAACCACAAACCCACAAAACTATCGTGGCAAGAGTTTATTCCATCGCTCACTTACTGAAGTAGAATTTTAGTAAATGCTTGAAGCTTTTAATGCAGCACAAAAGAGGCAAAACTCTCTGCTCTGAGCCTGTAGACTTCAGCATGGTTGCATTCTCTGTGGCAAATTGTTATATAAAAGCGCTTATGTCCTGGGTTTTGTTTATTATTTTCCACCATAACAAGATGTACTGTGTACGGGAAAAAAGCACTCAGTTGATGTTGACCACCGCCGTCCGTCGCATCATGCTTTCACCTGAGGAAATTGATTTCATACAACAGAACACAGCATGTTCTTCAGAGGAATAAGGTGATTTAATCATCTTTCATTTCATCTCATCCTTTTTTCTATGTTCTCTCCTTTATTAAGAAGCCAACAATAGCTCTGCTAGCATGAGGCCATTCTCAACCCTGTGAACTCCCTCATCCTCTCTCTCTCTCTCTCTCTCTCTCTCTCTCTCTCTCTCTCTCCTCTCTCTCTCTCTCTCTCTCTCTCTCTCTCTCTCTCTCTCTCTCTCTCTCTCTCTCTCTCTCTCTCTCTCTCTCTCTCTCTCTCTCTCTCTCTCTCTCTCTCTCTCTCTCTCTCTCTCTCTCTCTCTCTCTCTCTCTCTCTCTCTCTCTCTCTCTCTCTCTCTCTCTCTCTCTCTCTCTCTCTCTCTCTCCTCCACTCAGCATCTCAGCATCCCTCTGTCTATGCAGGACTCTTGGGGCTAAAGCTCCTTTCTCGCCCTGGCTTTAATTACAAGGTAATTGGTCTCACTAACGAAAGGGAAACATGGCCTGCGAGTGTGCATGTGGCTGTGTCTATCGTGCATATGTGTGTGTGTGTGTGTGTGTGTGAGTGTGTGTTTTGTTTGTGGGTGCAGCTGTGTGTGTTCTGGGCTCTGACAGGGTATCAGAGAGTGGGCTGTGTAAACAAGCCGCTAGCATCCTGTCATGCAACGCTGAAGCAGTTTCCCCCCGTGGACTGCACTGTCGGTCGCCCCTGAGCCGCCACTCACACACACACACACACACACACACACACACACACACACACACACACGTGCACACACACACACACGCACTAGCTCAATTCCACCTAGGCATAAATGTTCATATAGTGCTGCAAAAGAAGAACAAGTAGTTCGCTGAGCTCTGCCTTGTGAGCTTCCACAAAATACTTCCTAGTAAAAAAAAAGCACCTCACACTGTGTCCTTGTCGTTCTTCTGTTAGTCCCTCACCTGAGTACACACACACACACACACGCAAACGCACACACACTATTTAGTCTGTTCAAACACTAAAAGACACATCTGACTGAAAAGTGTCAAAACTATTTGTTTCCTAAATCCCAGTCTGTGTGAACAGGAGGTGTGCTGGTGCATGTGTTTATGTACATACAGTATGTGTGTGCATGTGTGACTGTCAAACACTAGAGGACCTTCTCTCAAAGCATTAGGAAACACAGGTAACTCCTCAAAACGCAGCAGTCGTCCTTTCATGCCGAGGCGAGCGAGCCAGAACAAAGCCGGCTCTCATGTCTGTCATCTCTGCCAAAATACGGAACCACTTGAAGTTGTTGTCCTTCCCCTCTCTGTCTCTCTATCTGTCTCTCTGTCTCTCCCTGTGTCTCATCTTGCGTAATGAAGCCCTTCCCCTCGTTCACTCAGCCGGGGTCCTGGACGAGAGGGACGGAGCAAAGCAGGACCGAGGAACATCACAGAGCATGAAAAGGAAAAAGGAGGCTCCGCCATCTGCCAGAGTGTTTCTCTCCGTCTCTCTAACTCTCTCTCATCTCCTCACTGTGTACGTATACTATCATCATCATCATCAACAGCATGCAGATCGGCTTTGTGCATCTGTAAATTACATCCTGTAGTCTCTTTTGAGAAAAGAATCAGTACAAAGAAAGGAGGAAATTTGTATCTAATACATTTTTTTGCTTTTTTATTAGCTAGAGTGGAGACAGGTAGAGACTACAGGGAGAGAGTTAGGGATATCAGACAGAGTGATTCTGCTGCATGATTCGGATGTTTGAGTCGGATGTAATGAATGAATGAAAAGGAAACACGCAGGAGGAGGAAGAGGAGAATGAAAACGGAGGATCTGCCGAGTGTTTGACGGTTATTTATTTCTGCTTTAGAATGTAACCGTCAGGAAACAATCAGCAAATAAAGTTTTACTTCAGTACCAGATTACTTCCTTGTACACAAGTTGCCGTGAAGTCTGTGTTTGACCAATCAGTGACAGACGCAGTCCCTAAGGTTTTCTAACTTTTTTTTACACCTTGAACTATCGTTCAGGAAACAGATTTAGTTTTGTTGCATGAACGCGCTAAAAGAGCGTGTTCCTTGAACATGTACATTTTTGGTGAATGGTGAACTGAACGTATCCGTTTGCATCTAATGAACATCAGCGTCTTTAACTCTAGCATGACCACTGTCTATTACCTTAACAACACATGTTTTGCTATAACTCACAGAAGTGATGTGTGCTCGATAAGCTCTGTACAGACCGCTCTGTTAGCGTGTTGTTAGAAAACTGAAATAGAAAACAGCAGCCTGTCAACATCTAACAAACGAGAAACGTCCTTTCAAAGCGCAGTCCTTCAACCGGCGCAGCGGGGTGAGAGTATCGGCCTCTATTACTGCCTGCGTGTGACATTGGGACGTTTTTCCTTTAGTGCAAATTATGAGCAGCGAGCAAACTGTTGCTATGGAGACTGTAGTTAGTGATGCGGCGGGCAAAGCCACACCAACTAGTGTGCAGGAGAGGACTAAGCTGAATATACTGAGAGGATCACAGAGTACACAGGCTACCACACACACACACACACACACACACACACACACACACACACACACACACACACACACACACACACACAGTCCAGGACTCTGGAAAGCAAATAAAAGGCTTTCACTGATATATATTTTTCTCTCTGAGTCAGGCGTTTTGAATGCTTATTTGACGTGGTCACATTTGAAAGCTTGGTTGAAGCTTTTTTAACTCAGGAATAGGGGGCAGGAGAGTGTGTCATTTGAGCCGCTGCACAGAAAGAAGCTGAGAGGGATGAGATGCCTGCCTGGGAAAAGCATTGATCACATCTCACCACCCGTACCTTCCCTCCTAACTTATTATAGTGCTGGAAAAAGTGGATGGATAAATAGATGGGTACGATGAGAGCAGAGACACAGAGCAGGATAGATGGATTACCACTTTTCCAGAAATAAACTGATGGGAGAGAAGGGCAGCATGTAGCGGGAGAGGACAGAGTGGAGGCAGTTATCGCTAAATATAGTTGTAGTGATGGAAAAGCCACGTTTGGAAAGCGTGTGCCACTATCTGCTGGTGAGTGTCGTCTACAGGTGTCACGATTTTGATTCTAAATCGATTGAAATTAGCTTTTGATTTTGACCATCGAAATCAAAAACAGGATAAGCGATTATTTTTACTCTCTTCGCCTCCGCCTACTTGCGTGCGTCCAAAGAACAAAAAACACTTCAAAGACGACACAGCATATTACCGGTATGGTACGTGTCCACAGGGGCGTTTTTTATCGCAAGGGATCGCCTCGCTTCCCAGCTTCGGATGCTTGATGGGCTAACACTAGACACAAGGCACCTGATTGGATGAACGCTTTCCATCGTGGGTTGCTGCTCCCAGCTTTCAAACCGGAATCAACGTGGTGGCTCGTTTTGGAAACTTTCTTCTCTTATATCACGAAAATAGTTCACGAAATGTGTTTCTGAAAACATTTGATGTGAAAAATAAGCCATGCAGTTGCTGTATCTTTCTTTATTTTGGATCGACAACGTTAAACTTAAAAAAAAATCAGAGAGTGGCCAACGTGACACCCCGTATTTCGAATCACGCCGCCGCACAACCGGAATGCATTGCACGGCTGCTTACATAGACAATGTATGGAAAGCATGTAAAGGACGGATGCTGTGGACACGTACCATCAGTCTGCAGCTCAGAGACGACACAGCGTATCTTACCGGTAGCCTGCAGCAGAAGATTTAGAGACGGCAGCAACCAAAGAAAACAGCGCTCAGCGAACTGTTTGGCGATTTCTAGGGATGCACCGTTACCGATACCGGATCGGATATCGGGCTGTTACCGACTCAAATAGCTGGATTGGGTATCGGTGACAATGAAGCCGATCTATTCAATTCAGTTCTATGTTTATAAACAACATTCATTCTATACAGGAATTTTAATTCCTGTTTAAGTTTTGACCAATTTGTTGCTGCATTAAAAAGGTTTACACTTGAATTGTAATTCCTGTTAATTTTGAAGACCAAGTTGCCGGTGCACAATTTATTATTTTGATAATAAATAACAGTTCAGTACATTTATAGCTATGGATGTATTTGCTACATTTTGCTTTACAAAGTGAAAAAAGCAAAGATAGCATGATCCCAGTCACTGTGAGGCATACGGCTAGTTAATGAAACACTGGTATCGGATCGGAACTCGGTATCAGCCGATACCCAACGCCCAGGTATCGCTATCGAGACTGAAAAAGTCGCATCGGTGCATCCATAGCGATTTCAGCTGCGGTCGCGCTATCTCCAAATCGATTGTGTGTCTACATCGCATTTGAATTTGACCATATTGCCTAAGTGTGGTACATTCCAAAAAAAATTATCTCTTTTTAAAGAAGAACTTGAAAGTGTAAATGACAGTTGTCAGGGCATAAAACCAATGATATATAGATCTTTATGAATCAAAACTCCGTAGTCTAAAAATGGATGTTTAAATCGAAAATTCAAATCAAATCGTGACACCCCTTTCTTAGTGTCGTCATTGTCTTCTATCCCCTCCTATCCACCATTGGCCTCCACAACAGCAGATTCAATTCAATCTCTGTCTGATTGGAGGGAACAGATCTGATTACCTCTCATAGAAGGCACACAACCACAAACACATGCACCACACACACACTCAAAATACCGTTGTTTGTGCTCTAAGATTCCCCGGGGAAAGATATCAGAGTAAATGGCTTCGGTGATTGAGCCAGATAGACTGGATGTGTGCATAATATCCACACCAAGAAGATAATGTGTTTGCTAATCGCACACCAGAGACGAGCAAACACACACACACACACACACACACACAAAGGCTAACAGCTGCACAGCTATAACCCTTAACCACTCTTTTCATGCCGCTGGCTGCCAGCTACACTGTAGAAACACACTCCCACACATCCTCAGCCAAAACCCCATTGTGGCAGAGTCGTGATTCCTCAGAGTTGTGATGACAGTTGACTGCGTGTGTTGACAGCAGAGGAAGTTATTATAACTAGTAATCATATTCAGTGTCACATCATGAGAGACAGACACCCATCAGCGAATGTTTTATTTGAACATTTAATGATGTTATGAATACGATACTGCAAATAGAAAAGAAAAAAAACGTCTTTGTCTGTTGGCCAGAGTGAGCGAGAAATCCCCAAATATACAAACACGTAAGTTTTTAGGAATGTATGTCATCCAAAGAATCAAAATGATTGTTTGTTACCTGCCAAAGTGGCTGCTTGTGTCGACCAGATCATCAATCAGAGTCACAATTTACCAATAATTGGGGCAAGTCAGTCTCTAAACGCTTCACTCAACTAGAGACTGAAGACAATCTCCCTGGTATCGTTGCTAAAATTAGGTGGAAACGATCCAGTAAATGGCTCCAGAGTGTGTATCACGGTCGCCCGTTTAATCCTCCAAAATCTCCCGCTCCCTCCCAGCTCTCTGCCCCGGAGCCACATCCTAGATGACGTCAACCAATAACAGTGCGTTATCCCCATATAGCACCCCCCGTAAGTCCCCATCATAGACTGTATATAAAGATGGACGACATGACAGCTCCCCAAAAGTGAAGCCAAAACATCTGGATCGCCCCCTGGTGGCTGGCTGCAGTATAAGTCATAAAGCCCACCCCCTCCATGTTAACGGATGGGACAAACTAAAAAGCCAAAGTGCACGTAAAATCATTTTTTCCCAAAGATGGTTTCTGTCATTTCTTATCTTAGTTCTTATCACACTGATGTTTTTTCAAGTGTTAATTTTACTGATAAGTTTGGTTTTAATTAGTTATTTGATGCGATAAAGAGGGGGTGAGACGTCATGATGGACAGCTGCTCTGAGTGAAGTAGTCGCAGCAGGAGGCTCGGGAATTGTACGAGAGAAGAGATGTAACTTTAACTTTCCATAACCGTCACGAGTCTGTGTAATAGAACATGTGTCAGTTTGATAATGAATGTAGTCAAACAGATACCGTGGTGCTAGAGTAGCAGCTAGGTGGCTAAGTCCTGCTAATAAGCTGCAGCCGTGCTCGGCTTGTCATTGGCCTGGGCGGGTGTGTGGGCGATACCGCGGCTCCAGCCCACCGGTCACTACTCCACAGACTCTACAGTGGGAGGAAGTAGAGACGTGATGTCCATCTATATATACAGTCTGTGGTCCCCATGCATGTAGATATACAGTCAGATTGGCCTGTCCTAATCCAGGACATGTAGGTTTGTTAGGAGGCGTACTCGCCGCCGTTCTAGCAACAACTTTGCATTTAGAAATCCCCAGATGATCGGTAGGCGAAGAATTATGATTGTCTGGTATCACGAGACTAACATTTGGTGAGCCTGAAATATTAATTTACAACCCTGATAATGTCCAAACATATGGTAACAACAACAACACAGGCCCAATGCCAGCTTCACAGCGATATGCCAAAATCAGTATATAGTGGGATTTCACTGTTATTTTATTTTTCTATGACAGAAAAACTAAACTGTCTGCAGTAATTATTCACAACTTAGAATCTATGTTGTACAACTGAACTAAATTAGAGTACTGTAGAATCAAACTCCACTATCTCTCAGCCAGCGTGTTAACAGACCAACACTTTTGACTAGCAATCCTCTGGAGGAGGGTGAAGCAACAGCAGAGCATACGTTCATTAAGCATGCTGTAACATCTGTAATTATATTAATGACAAAAATAAATGCAGTGTTGTTGAAATCCTACGTCGTGATGTCGGAACGATTAGCTTTGCACGGTGAAAGTGAGAAACAGGATTCAAAGGTTCCCCAGAGTAAGGCGTCCACGGTTCATCCTACTTCATTAGCGAGGTGGGCGCTGAGATGTAGAAGTTTTTTTTAAGTGGAGACAAAACTGTCTGCTGCTGTTGGGCTCAAATGTCAAATTGGCTCGCTGTTCTAATTTGACATGCACATAAAAGTGTTTGCACTGGCAGACTGTCAACTCTATGTTTTATTGATCATGAAGAATATCAAAATGTGTTTCCTTTTAAAAAAATAGCGGTTATACTAATTAAGCATCCACTCTAGGCATCTTACTGGAGTCGTATCCTTTTGCATAAAGGCTGCAAAAGACAGACGGGGACACAAACTGCACCGCAAAACGTTCCCAATCTGAGGATCAGTGATCGATTAACAAGTCAGGAAAGAAGAACAAACATCCACTCAGTATCCACTTTATCAGGCACTCCCGTACACCTAATCCTCGGGTAAAAAAACGCCTACAAAATGAATCAGGACCTCAACAATAAAGCTATATATGGATATATATGGTCTCTTTTGAAAGGTAAGAAGCTGAGGAATATGAGTACATTGGAAGTAAACTAAACTATATTACCATGGAGATTTTACAATGGAGAAACAATAAAAAAAAAAATAAGATTTTTATCCTCTCCCTAGTATCAAATCTTAACTTCAAAGACAATATCACCAGTAGTTTAGTACAACGCCACCGTTAACTATGACCTTGGCAATAAACATATAATTGAATTTACACATTTCTGTTTCTATGTAAGTACTGGTACATTCTTCTCATTGAGTAGGTAGCTGTATAGCAGCTGAAAGGGCTTTTGAAGCAGTCATTTATTTATTTATTTTTAAAAGAATCCCTTTCATGTGAAAGAAGGTTATATTAACGGCTGTTTCATAAATTTATGTGATGGAATTTGTGCACATTCAAAGACGTCATTCAGATGAAATCCTGAATGACTTTAAAACGGTTCAGTTTATTTATGATTGTTTTGACTGGCACAAAAGGAGGAATAAATAACATCAAAAACACTAAATTACATTTATTTTTTCTGCGATTTCTTTGGTTAAATACTGGAGAGTTTGACGACTTCAGTTCTCTACAAACTGTTTAAAGGAAACCACTCTTTGGTTGACCTGCTCAGAATTCAAAGATATATTATGCAACCTGTGGTGAACAGACATGAGAAGGCATTGCATTGCTATGGAGGATCACAAGCCTATAAGCAAAGAACTTATATTGATAAGAAGTGAAAGCCAATTGTTCGTTCCATCGCAACGTCAGCACCAAGCAGCAGAGCTACGCTTCCGACATTTTGGACTGAAAGCGACTACCGGATTGAATTAAAATGATTTATATTCTATTGCCATATTTAATGTCTCTACTGAACAACATTATCATAAACATGCATATTATTATAACCATTTACTTACTTATTTATTAAACCTTGGATGTCCAATAGACCACAGACTATGGATGTATAAGAGGTTGTGTGCTGTGCTTTAGCCTACAACTACTTTAAATTCGCTATGCTTAAATGCGCTACTAGCTACTGGCCGATAGCCAGTTGTGTGGGAACAGAGACATTAATGCATCCACCACGGTACAGGCTTACAGGGTGTATTAGAAGATAATATAAGATAATAAAAGTGATGAATTACAGCCAATATATCCATTATTACAGACACATACAGCTAGCAGGAAGCTGGCAGAACCGGAGATGTCATACGAGCGTGCTGGATTCTGCTATTAGTGAACCTTTTACAACTTCTAGGACATAATGATTTAAATGAGGGCTATCTGAGTGTTCATACTGGGAAGCTGATTTACCTCAAAACAAAATTATCGTCTGAATTACAAACGTTTCTTTATACGTCCATGGCCATGGACTCATTGGCGTTTTCAGTCCAAAAGCAGCTGTTGTCAAAAAAACACTGGTGTTTCGTCTCTTTGCTTCTATACTCTTTGCTATAAGGTTGGAAACCAGTGGTGTAAATCACCAGCTACATTAATATTGAAACCGATATGATTTGCAGGTACACAAGCAGAAGAAGCAGGGGAGGAAGGACGCGTAGGTGGAGAGAGGAAATTAGAGAGGGATAAAGAAGTGGACGGATGTAATCTTTCTGGATTTATTGAGGATTAATAAAGACTATGATACTTCAAGAGTGGTGCCTAACCAGTAAGACTAATTCACTGTCAGAGGAAGCAGAAAGCTGCAGTTATTCGCCTCAGGTCATGTAAATGCTAAGGGTCAAAGGTTATCTCTATCTTGTCATGTTAATTCAATAAAAACCTTCTGGTAGAGAGAAAAAGTGCTCTTAGAGGAATGACCCCTGAGCTCACCGATGAAACATAATTGTGTGTACAAAAAACACACACACACACACGTGCACGGATACACACTGACGCATAGAGCCGTGTGTGATTAATGTGTGACACGAAGCAGTCCCATCGTCTTTTTCATTACATTCTTCACCACAGAAGTGTGAAACAAAGGCCTGAGATTAAACAGCTCTCCTTCACATTGACTCATTAGTCTCTCTCTCTTTGTGATCACTCTCTCCTCCGTGTCTCACTCATTCAGGGCAAGGTCATTTAGGAGTCACAGCGGTGGGCGGAGGAGGGAGAGGAAGGATATTAGAAGTGTAAAAGACTATCCTGCAGGGATGATTCCTCACAACAGAGGAGCTGCCATTTACACCCCTAATGATGATCAGCTACTCAGCGGATCTATTTTCATTCAAATCCAGCGACTCCAAAGAGACGGGAACTACTGTAGGGGCCGTGCAGAAACAGAAACGTGTGCGTGTACTGTATGAACGTACGCGGGGGGTTCGGGTTCGTACACATGAAGCACAATAACAGGAACATTATCAAGGTTTCCTGTTCCCAGTGCACGCTTGTTGCTTGTGTGTGGTATATGATTGCATTTGACTTTCATCACCCTGCTGTGTGTGTGTGTGTGTGTGTGTGTATCTGTGTCTATTGGGAAGAATGACCCAGATCAGAACAAAGATGAGTACACTGTGTGAGCCCAGCTCGACGACTCTGCAGTAAATTCGACATCCCAATATTTTAAAATAGAGATGCAGAATGAAACCCACTAACATCTGGCTTTTGTCTTCAGTGGGAAAGGTTACAATCAGCATTCATCCCCGGGACAAAAGACTCTGCAGTAGTCACAGGTATCAATCGGCTCCAGCTCTGATCGACAGAGATGGAAACATGACACCCAGGTGGACTGGGGGTGTAACGGTATGTGTGTTTGCATTGAACTGTTCGGTACAGGACGTGACATCATTTCGTTTTGTCTTGTGACCCAAACAGCTGGTTATGTTTATTACTCGCACACGCAGAACAGAAATTCTGAAGCACGAGTTTCACCTGGAAAGTTTTGTCAGCGCACCAGCTGTTGTCAGCTGTAGCATGCTAGTTGGGTTAGCCCGGTTATTCAAGCTCAATGGACAACGATTTGTGTCAAACTGTATGACGACACTGTTAAACTGAAGTCTGGTATATCTGTGGATACACTTCAAACATTTAATTTATGACAGCAGTACCCCAATGTGTCATTTAAAGGAGCATAACAGACGGGACGGCGTTCAGGCAGCCTCCCACTGCAGATTCACACCGTGCCAAAGTAACTAATGCTATAGTGTTTATCACTGTGTATGGGAATATGCGTATACCGAACCGTGAATATTGTGTATCGTTATACCCCGATGGGTGGTTCACCCCTTTTCCGGTGCGATGCTATGTGACACACGTTGAAGTGAATATATAACACATAAAATCAACAGGGATTTGAACCATTATTATAATTTATTAACGTACAAAACATACAATTAATATGATCCCCTGGGAGCCACCAGACTCCAGTCAGACAACGGTCATTTTACCTCGCTGATCGTCGAAACACTCTTCATTCGACAGAAACAAAAGAAAACTGATCAAAACCGTCTTTGTTAGTCTTTCCACTGTTCCACCAATCACCGACTCTGGTTTGGTCAAAATAAACCCTTAATTCACTGAGTTAGATGTGAATAAAAACAGATGTTATATATGCTTTTCAAAGTCACCGGACTCCATTGACAGAAACATTCATTTTACATTGCTGATCATTGTAAAACATACTTGATTCAAACTTGACAGAAACAAAATAAAACTGATCAAAACCATCTTTGTTAGTCTTTCCACTGTTCCACCAATCACCAACTCTTGTTAGGTCTAAATAAACCCTTAATTCACCCAGTTAGATGTGAAAAGAAACAGGGTTTATATATGCTCTCCTTAAAGCCACCAGACTCCATTGATAGAAAGAGTCATTTTGCCTCTCTGGTCAAGTGTGTAAAACACACTTCATTCAAACTCGACAGAAACGAAATAAAACTCATCAAAACCATCTATGTTCATCTTTTCTCTGTTCCAACAATCACCAACTCTGGTTTGGTCAATATAAATCCTTAATTAACTGAGTTAGATGTGAATAGAAACAGCCGTTATATGCTCTCCTTTAAAGCCACCAGACTCCAGTCAGACAGAAGTCATTTGACCTCGCTGATCATCAAAACACACTTCATTCAAACTCAACAGAAACAAAATATAACTCATCAAAACCACTACTTTCCACTGTTCCAACAATCACCAACTCTGGTTTGAGAGTGTGAAAGAGAGACTAAATAAGTAACAGATGTAAAAAAAAAAGAAGTAACCACCGAATCATTTTCACTCTACTAACCTGTTTTGCAGCATGTTTGTGACGCACAGAAACAAACAGAAAGGCATACTTGGGAAAGGAGTCCATCGCCTATTTTTAGCAGGCTTTCCCGTGTTTAAAAAACCTGAATATACAAACAAATTTTTGTGAAAAAAGGGTATGAGACACATGAGTGTGTGTGTGTGTGTGTGTGTGTGAGACAGATAGAGGGAGACGGAGACGGGAAGGAGGAGAAGCTAAAAACCCTCAAGTCTAAATGCTGAAGGCAAACCATTCATCTTTCCTCTCATATGCTCTTCTGGGCTTCAATCCCAGTCCTAGTGAGTGTGTGTGTGTGTGTGTGTGTGTGTGTGTGTGTGTGTGTGTGTGTGTGTGTGTGTGTGTGTGTGTGTGTGTGCGCGTGTGTGTGTGTGTGTGTGTGTGTGTGTCTGCATCATCTCCCCACATATGGAGAGCAGTCTGAATGATGAACATGATCTCCATTGCAGCAGAACAATACTGTTTCTAAATAGGACATGAGAGGCATTCAGCCTTCCCTCACACTCTGTGTATGGGGGGAACCGACGCTTGTTTGCAGGGGCTGAGGCGCGCCGTGTGCAATGAGGCATCTGCTGCAGGTGATAGCGAGTGTGTGTGTGTGTGTGTGTGTGTGTGTGTGTGTGTGTGTGTGTGTTTCCGTGCGGTTGCGTGCATCCATTAAGTGTCGTTCCCGACGGTGTCCGGAGTTTTTGCTACATCAATCAGATGCTTATTCAGAGAATGCCGGGCGTCGCTCTTCGCAGTCGGGCAGGTGGCAGCGAGCAGCTGGGTGATGGCTGCCAGCCCGGCCCCTGGCATCACCTCTGCTCTGAGACCACCCAGGCCTGCTCTCATACACCTGCTAGCTACCTGCCTCTGGAGCTTTTCACACCTGGATCTGTTTGCTTCTCACCAACCGCAACATCCCCGCACCTGTTTGGTAAGCAACCTATTGTACCGTAATACCCCCGCACCTGTTAATTAGCTATGAACAACAGCCGCCCTGCATTCTGCTGTCGATCCCAAATCCATCATTATAAAGAGAAAAAAGTAGCTGACAAAGATGTGCATGTGTATACCAGTGTTAGGGGTGGGGGGGAAATCGACACAGCATAGTATCCCGATATAGTACGTGGTGTCAAGTATCGATATATTACTATGTACACTATTAACCTCTTAACAAACCGACGCTATTCTGTCTTTCCGAGGTTGTAGCGGGCTCAGTCTTAAAGCTCGAGTGAAGATACTGGTATCATATGAAACTAAAAACCCTAAGGAATTGAATGGTACCAACCATGTCAAACTAGCCTGTCAGGAAGGAGCCTAAATAACGCTACAAAATTTAACTCCAAAAAAACTGGCATAGACATTTTCAAAGGGGTCCATTGACCTCTGACCTCAAGATATGTGAATGAAAACTCTGAGATGAACAGAGTGAAAACTAGATCTTATTAGATAAACAGTTGTTGACAGACTGCACAATTTGTAGTTCAAAAAAAGGTAATAAATCGCAATATATCTAATTGCAATACTCAGCAGATCGCAATAAGATCGTATCGTGACTCAAGTATCGTGATAATATCGTATATTGGGGCCTCTGGTGATTCCCACCCCGAACCAGCGTGTCTGACATATTAACATACTTAACAAAAGTAAGTAAAGAAGTAGAAGTAAAGGGATTCCTTTCCTACAACGTATTAACACTGACTGCGTTTACATGCACACTTATATTCCACTATTATTCTGAATGTTATACAGGTCATGTAAACAGTATATTCTGAATAAGGCCTTATTCCGAATGGAGCATTTTCCGATGAAGACATGTGAGATGTTCTGATATTATTCAGGTTTTAGGAGCACTTTTTTTTTTGGATACGCGCAAATATCACAACGCCGTCATTTCAAGAAGGTGGATGAAGGAATGAAAGAGGGAGGCTGAGTTCGTACGGTCCAACAAGTCAGTCACCGGTTACGTTAATCAGAGTATGCACGGCTTCATGTTTACAGGAATATTAGTGGAATAATCATCTTCATTAGCCATGTAAACAGCTTAGTAGGAATATTTTCTTTTTAAAAATAAGGGCAAAAACAGGAATACTTTGTGTATGTAAACATAGTCACTGTTTCAAACTGTACAACAGGTGTGGTGGCGTTCTTACCTTTCCTCTTGGAGTCCCGTCTGACGCTGCTGGGCCTGACCGATGGCTGTAGCTCTGTCTCTGTTGACATCCTCAGGCTCCAACTGGGCTAGACTCCGCTCCGCTTGGCTCCGCTGGGCTCCGAGGGTCCAGTTCACAGCGTCAGTGCCGGCTGTGCGTGCGTGGGCGCCGGGTGTGTGCGTGGAGGCGCCAGGTGTGTGTGTGGGCACACGGGCTCATGGGAGAGGGACGGGCTTCAGCCCTGACACAACATCCCACACACACCCACAGAGAGCTGGGGAGACAGAGAGGAAGAAAGAGGTTCAGTAAGGAGGTGTTTACTCTTGGCAGACGAAACCTTGCAAGAGTTCTCAGAAGGCATGAGAATGAGCTTGTTTGTGATCGGGGGCCTTGAGTACATGTTGCCCATGGTAACAGACTGGAGAGACCTGCTCTGAACTTCCTGTTTCCTGTCAGTAATGTGTCTCTGCAAGGACTCTGCTTGAACAACAATCCCACCTCTTCAAACTACTCCCTTCTTCAACCAGGCAAAAGTTTTATACCAAATATCAAAGTTCTGATCAATTAAATGAAAAATCATGCTCTTATTTTCTTAGTTATAGTCATGATTTCTAACAATGTACTCAGTAAGTTATTTGCTGTGATCGGGGAACAAACTACACAATGTTTCCTCGTATGATATCTTATGAAAAGTTATTTCTCATTTTTCGTGCGTTCTCCTACGAATGTCCAGCAACACGTGTCAATTTCTGCTCGTTACATGCATAGTCTTTTCAAAATAAAACTACCGTCTTCACAGGAAACAACTTGGTTATGTTTAGGAAAAGATGGTGGTTTGGGTTAAAATAACTAGGGAAGTGGCGTAACTTAAGTATGGAAATTACGTGATGAATAAATCAACTTAGACTTCTTTTCTACGAACAGCGGTCTCCTGGGCGAAAGTCTGGTGTTTATTTGACCCACCCATCCACCCCGACCTCCTCCCTACGCAGCGTTTGACGCTCTTTATACTTCGTGGTTCATGTGGATTACATACAAATTGATTTTGTGGTATATGTATGAATTACAGTGCATTACTTTTTGTAGGTATAGCTACGAACACTTTATGAAAACAGCCTGAACTACAACAATGTTGGGTCAAGAAACACAAGCAGTCAGATAATCTGACAGGTTGTAAACAAGCAAACAGTTTCTCACCATATTATCAAAAACACTTTTGGAGGTAAAACCAAAACATGAATGCAACTGAAACATTGGTTATAATCCCTCATTGCACAGAGAAACAGAGAGCACACAACAACAGGAAGCCCAGTAGATCACAGTTGAACCAGTCTTGTAAACTGTGATGGATGTTAAAAGGGATACTGGGTAATGATTTACTTCTTTGTGTTTTCCAAATAAGTTTGGCTAAACTGGACGTTTAAACATTGCCTTGTCTAACTTTACCCCATTGCCAGATGTTGGTTCTGAGACCAGATCTACTGTCTTTCAGAGGCTGTAGCAGGCTCAGTGTTAGAGCTACAATGAAGGTACTGGTCTCATATGAAACTTGAAAACCTAGTTTTGGGAAAAAAAACATGTAGTTTTTCCATGTGTCATTTTCACCTATTCTAAAAATAGTTTCTGCATAGTGGGGTCCCTGAACAGTCTTCCATAAATTGGGTATCACTGTAAAGCTGAGACTCTTGTGGATCCAATGAGCCCAACTGTATTCATGTGTGATGATGATAGTCCCCATAGCAGCCATTTCATTGTAGTGAGACCTAACTGTATAAAATGACCTGTTGTGACCTCTAGGATAATCACAGACTCATGAAACTTTACAGCCACAAACTACAGACCTAGAGCATTCAGAGGATGGATGGCTTTCCTGGCTAGATTGACAATAAGGGGGTTTCGGAGCAGTTTACACAACAGCAGTGCTCGCCATCCAATCGCCAAAAAATGCAATACTAGCAGAAATCTCCAAATGTCAAAAGCTTTCGATTCCAAATCACAGCATGGATTTTTTTATGGTGTTCCTCAAGGTCTTGGTGTCTTAATGTGGTATTTTGGAGGGATCATTTTGATCAATCCTCGAGTTGTAAAAAATGGTTGAATTTAGCACCAAATCTGTAACAAATGGTATCAACCAAAAAACTGCTGCAACAACTGACATAATTAATGTTTATTTCTGATTTATGACTAGAAGAACTTGACACACAGTGCTGAGCTGCATCTAAAATTAATCTTCAGGTTCCCAGCTTTCAGATGATGTACACCACTTCTATGTGACATCTACTGTTGACCTGCTATCTCGTCCTAAACACCCCCTGTACCTCCCTAAAAAAAGACAAAAACAGGCCTAAGTTGGTCTCCAAGGGTTAACTCCAATGTTATTATTAGCCAAAGCAAAGATGACCAAAACTAATAAGCCATGAAACTGTAATAACGCCGCTACCACTCTGTTCAGTGCCTGCTGGGCTGCAGCTTTCTGCCCCTTCTTTGCCCATCTGCTGCTACTTTATTCTGAAGTGCTGACTGGCAGCGACTACTATAACCTATAGGAGCCAAAATTACCAAAGTCGTGTGAATGCGTGAAAACACACACACATTTACATGCACACACAAATGCAGACAAGCTCCTTTCATAGACGCTGAAGTACAAAGACGGCAGGAGGCAGCTGCACGTTGACGTGCTGAATAACGAATGTGACTACCTTCTGAGCTGCTCTTCACCTCTCCTTAGACTATCAGCTTTGACCTCTCTCTCCCTCTCCATCTCCATCGAACAGCGGCTGAGTGCGGACTTGAACAAAACGAAAAGACTGGTGCTTCTTGGGGAAGAGCGAAATCTCTCTTATTCTCTTCCCCCCCCCCTCCACGGTGTTTCTGTGTGAATAGGAGGCCCCTGTGAGCCTCGGGTGAGAACAGATGAATTGAGAGGCTTTTAATTTGCTGCAGACAGAACAGAACAGAGTCCATTTAATTCTGCCAGCAGAGGCCATGTCGGCAAAATGCTGACAATATTCTTTATCTGGTCCAAACACACTGGAAAAGTGTGAGTCACTCCAATTACAGGCATTATCAGCTGCACTGTTCCACCAAATGGATGGAGAGAGAGTGCGGTATGAAGAGAGCGGGGTTAGAGGGAAGAGAAATGAACAGAGTGGGACCAAAGTGAGGGGTGAGGGAACACAGAGTGGGTGAGGAAGATAATGAGGAAGGGGTAAAAGGGGAGAGAAAAAAAGCCCAAGGAAGTAAAATCAGAAGAGAAAGGATTGGGAGTTTGAGCGGCTTCAGCTCTAACCCTGAACATGTCCCCCCTCTGTCCCTCTTCTCTTTCCTTTTTGTTCTCTCAATTCTCCTTCTAGCTGTGAAGTCTTTCAGGCAGCATCTGGAGTTTGTGTTTAAGAAAGGCGGGTGTGTTAATCCTCGACTTGGACCAGAAAAGAAGCAGTCTAGAAACACCCCCCCATCTCAACTGTCTTAACCCAGAAAATAATTTTATTCTACAACTACAAACTCCAAGATTCAAAGACATATTTCTGCAGTTTTGTGTGTTATATCCAAAATATGTCACGGAAAAAGTGCAAAATGAGTTCATGTTCTGTCTGCTAAATTGCTCCTGTGAGAGCGCTACTCACTTAGTTGAAGAAGCCCAACTCATCCAACCATTGCAAGCAGAAACAGCCACCAGTCTACTAGTGAAAACGAGCAAGAAACGAGACCCTGAAGAGGTTGGAAATGAAAAATCTGCTGCGGCGCCGCTCTCCAGATTTCACCAAGGCTCCAGACATATGGTTTGCTTCTCCTGAGAGAGTCGGGGAAGACTTGTACATCTGAGCTCCAGTCCCCGGAGGGCAGAACAAGCTCATTTCTCAACAAAAATGCAGTCCGTGTCTAGCTTCAGCTGTACAAACTCCCCGCCCTCGTACACGAGAGAAAGAGCAGACGCCATCAAAAGCCATCGTGAACACTGTAGTGGCGGTTTGACCTGGAATCGGCGCGCGGGCTAAAAGTAGCAGCAGAGTAGGATGTGAACATGGCTTAGCGTGCCTGGATTTAGACAGCAATCTGAAGCCGCACCAGACTGGAGAAGGGAACGAGCGGTAAATTGGACGTCCGTAAACGGGGGGTGGTGGGCGCTGCCAACAGGAGCGAGTGGGTGATGTGAGGATGTGTGTGTGTGTGTGTGTGTGTGTGTGTGTGTGTGTGTGTGTGTGTGTGTGTGTGTGTGTGTGTGTGTGTGTGTACTCCCCCTGTATGTGTGACTCGATAAACAGGATGCTGCCAACAGGAGCTTAATGCCCAGAAATCATCTGCAGCTACAGTAAAGTCTGCCAGGCGAAACAAGGAGAGGAAAAAAGAAAGAAGGAGAGAAAAGAGGTGCTGGCTCTCGAGCCTCCCCTCCCTCTCTCTCTCTCTCTCTCTCTCTCTCTCTCTCTCTCCCACCACCCACTCTCAGGGTAATTGTGTTCTGTCCATCAGGCTCAGAGTTAGATTAGCGGCTCCACTCATTCAGCTCTCCTGCCATCTCAATAATGAATAATCATAGACTCGTCCACCTCGACACTACCTGTGCTCTGTCCATCTTCCTCCTCCTCCCCACCTCCACCTCACCAACACCACCTTTGTATCCTGACACAGAGCCCTTATCAGCAACACATTTCTTCCTCTGAGCTGTACTTCGTTGATGAATAACCATGACTGCGGGTACGAAAGGTTATCCGTGTACAGTCTGTCATGGTTGTCTGAATGGTAAAATTAACAATCTTTCTTTGGACTACATTAACAATTAAATGCTCCTATAAATTTCAGGCACCGAGATGGTTAAATGCACCTCGAAATGTCAACTGATGGAGCGCAATAGCAAACCAAAGAGTGAAATAATAAACGTCAATCAAAGTCTCTGGAAAAGAAACAAACCTCACCAGCAGAACATAAGGATATGAAGTATTAAGACCTACCAGTTTATGACCTGCAGTATGTAAAATACAGAGTCCACTCACCTCTGGTAGTCAAACCAACTCAGGAAGAGACAGAGAGCGGTGGAGAATGGAACGGAGCGCAAACAGAAAAGAACGGCAGAGAAGTTGAAAGATCAACTAAAAAAAGAAGTTATAGAGAACAAGACGAACCAACGGGTGAATGAGTTAATAAACTGTTAACGTGTGTGTGTGAGCGCAAGAGAGAAAGACAGAGAGAGAGAAAGAGAGAGGGAGGTTTAAGGAAAAGAAAAGACCGGGTCAAAGTTCAGTGTCACACCCAGATAACCGCTGCATATCACGTCACTTTATGCTCCAATAACAGTAAATGAAGTGCAGTGTCATTCATCCCATGTCACATATCAAGAGATTAGCCATAGAGCAAAGTTTGACTGATAGATGGTGATGATTGAATGCAGGGAAACTGCAAAACAGAACGACTAAGGACGAAGATTTTAGGTGTTGTATGAGGTACTTCTCCATAGTCAAGATATTACCTAAAGTAGATACGGTTGGCACGCTACCAGTGTGGAGAAACCGATAGGAGTACCAGCACGGGAGTAAAGCAATGTACTGCTGTGGACGGGGGCAGCAGCAAAACACTTTTGCCTTTATTTGATAGTGACAGTGATAGTTGTGAAAGGGGGAGAGAGAGAGGACAACATGCATCAAAGGGCCACAGGTCAGACCCCTACCCCGGGCCACTGTGGCAAGGACTCAGCCCAGGCACATGGGACGCCCGCCCCACCAGGTGTGCAACTGGGGTGCACCGCAAAACTAATTTTAGACACCTAAATAAATCAATATCAGTTTAAGTGTAAGCTAGATTTAGAATATTTTCACTGCTTTACCTTTCCGACGGGGAACTGAAGCTGTTATATCCGTCTATGCTCTCTTCAAAGCCACCAGACTCCATTGACAAAAACAGTAATTTTACCTCGCAGAACACGGTCTGGTCTACCGCTGCCCCGATTGGTTAGTTTGTTTGTGTTACTGTGTGACTTCGGTGAATCCGAACTAACCATAAAACTGTGCTGGTACTCCTGTCTGTTTCTCTAAACTGGGGGCGTGCCGACCACCATCTACTGACTATGGATAAGCACCTCATACAACCCCACTGAGAAAAATCCTAACTATCCCTTTAAGTAATTTCCATTGTCGAACCACAGCCATGTTAATGATCAATAATCATTACAAGGACATAACATATAAAATAATGCTATATTCACAACACAACCAGAGTAAATTAAGTATTTGAAATTCAACAAATAGCCAAACTAAATTCAAAAGATTAAGCATAATAATTACGCTGCACTAACACATTTTCTTGAGGACAATACAATGAAACTAAACATGCAAGACTCTTTAAACAAATCTCAACCCATACTTGTCTCATCATGAAGTGTCAAATACCTCTGTATGAGAAGAAATCTCCCCCAACCTCCTGAAGTGTTACTGGTTTCTATATAAGAACATGGGCCTAAATAGTACTTATAGTCTGTTCACTGTAACTTGATACAAATGTGGTGGATTAGTTTTTCAGGTGAGCACATAATAATGGTAAAAGAAGAAGTAGTGACATTGAACTGGTGAGATGAAGAGGAACTGACACTTGTTGCACTTGTGATGAACTCGCCAACGTCTTCTTAAATTATATAATTCTTAACAGTCATCAATCAATCATCAATTAATCATGAACAACCCTAATGCTAACATGTTTTGCAGAAGTTTTGACACGGTATTACCATCAATTAGCTGATCAGTTGACAATGTCATTCTTTTAGCATAAATGCCAAATAGTTCCCGCTTTTCAAATGTGAGAATTTTCTCCTTTTCTTTGTCTTATGTAACAGTAAACTGAAAATATCGGACTGCTCTCAGGGCAAAACAAATAATTTGCAAACTGCTTTATCTTGGATTTGGGAAATTGTGATCAGCATTTTAACTATTTTCTTATTTTACATTTTAAAAGCCAAATAACTAATCGTTTAATCCAGGAAATAATCAGCAGCTTAATCAGTTATGAAAATGTTAGTTGCAGCTTTAATCCAAAATAAGATCAATACAATTTAACACAGCAAACACAGTTCTGCTACGGCTGTTAGAGAGTGATTAGGGAAACACTGTGGCAGAACAAAGAAATGGAGCAAACTCCAAACCAGAACGCTTCAACAGTATAGTACAGTGATTAAAACTGAACATAGCAAGACCTTTAATTATCTCTCTAGCCACCTGTACAACCACACAGGGAGGAGATGTTAATGATCAACCGTTTAACTGTTAACCGACAAGAAGAATTTAGAACAGATAAACAGTTACATTTCAAAAATATGATCACAGCTCACCCCCCCACAGCACAGCTAAAGCGTGTTTATACTTGGCCTGTGGTAAAAGGGGCCTTTATGACACTGATCTAAATAGCCATCACACCCCCAACACCACAACGCTACATTTCAGGCAATCCCTCCTGAGGTTGAAGCAAGAAAAAAAAGAAACTGTGCCTTCCACAGTGGTTACATCTGTACCACATACCAACAACGTCTCAAAATAGTTACTGCAGCTGTCTGCTGGATAAAGCACCAGTTATTGCAGCGGGCCTGGAGGCCCTTTTAAGAACAGCAGTGCAGCTAGTTCAGCAGGCAGCCGGCCAGGCCACCAGCCAGCAACAACAGCACACTGCAGGAGGGGAAACATGGAAACACGGGGCTGTGAGCTGCTCTAGATACTCCACATGGAAACACGGGGCTGTGAGCTGCTCTAGATACTCCACATGGAAACACGGGGCTGTGAGCTGCTCTAGGTACTCCACATGGAAACACGGGGCTGTGAGCTGCTCTAGGTACTCCACATTGAAACACGGGGCTGTGAGCTGCTCTAGATACTCCACATGGAAACACGGGGCTGTGAGCTGCTCTAGATACTCCACATTGAAACACGGGGCTGTGAGCTGCTCTAGATACTCCACATGGAAACACGGGGCTGTGAGCTGCTCTAGATACTCCACATTGAAACACGGGGCTGTGAGCTGCTCTAGATACTCCACATGGAAACACGGGGCTGTGAGCTGCTCTAGATACTCCACATGGAAACACGGGGCTGTGAGCTGCTCTAGATACTCCACATGGAAACACGGGGCTGTGAGCTGCTCTAGATACTCCACATTGAAACACGGGGCTGTGAGCTGCTCTAGATACTCCACATGGAAACACGGGGCTGTGAGCTGCTCTAGGTACTCCACATGGAAACACGGGGCTGTGAGCTGCTCTAGGTACTCCACATGGAAACACGGGGCTGTGAGCTGCTCTAGGTACTCCACATGGCTCCCTGCCTGCCTCAGTGACTAGAAGGAACATTCAGCAGAGGCCTCATCCCCAAAAGGTAAACACACACACTCATACACACTTTCCCACCCGCAATCTCCTGCCAGAAATAGGATACCCCACAAGATGACAGATTCGCATGCACGTGCATATCGCAAATTAACACAAAAACATGCACACACACTCACACACACGCCTCACATCGTCTTCTTCTCCTAACCTATTTACAGACACGGGGCTGTAGATATCAAAGCGCTGCGCTCTCTTTGGGGAATTCCTCCTTTCTCATGTTTTAAGGGGAAATAGATGAAAACGAATCTTGTTCTCCCTGCACCCTCCCCTGTGTGTGTGTGAGTGTGTGTGTGTGTGTGTGTGTGTGTGTCTGCTCTGCCTTGTTAATGTGCTAAAATGTAAATTGGTTGTGCTCAACAATGTGTATAAGGCTGTCTGTTTGATGCCGAGTGGAAGCTGTGGCTTTACTGACAGACTGTGGATATGGCCTCTATTAACAAACCCACACTCTTGATTCCACCTTTCTG
This sequence comes from Sebastes fasciatus, assembly GCF_043250625.1. NCBI lineage: Eukaryota > Metazoa > Chordata > Actinopteri > Perciformes > Sebastidae > Sebastes > Sebastes fasciatus. The sequence continues at coordinate 24,748,030 of NC_133799.1, read as the reverse complement.
TCTGTCTGTCTGTCTGTCTGTCAGTCTGTCTGTCTGTCTGTAAGTCTGATCTCCCCGCCGCCTCCTTCAAACCCACTCTACTATTCTACTACACCATCCGTCTGCATCATTCTCATCTTCACTATTAACACATGTAAAACACATCTGCTGAACTCCAGCGTCGTATTTAGCCTGCAATTCATGCTTTTATTCAGTTCTGCTGCAGCCGTTCTCCCCTTCATCTCTAAAGATGTATCACTGAGTACGTCTACATGCACACTAATGGTCCACTGTTATTCTGAATATGACAATATTGTGAATGTGATATTGGTCATGTAAACAGCATATTCTGTTTGGATATTCTGAATTAGGCCTTATTCCGAATGGAGCATTTTCCGATTAAGACATGTGGGATATGCTGATATTAGGGCTGTCAATCCATTCAAATATTTAAAATATGCTTGCTTTATGCAAATGTATGTATTTATTTATTATTGGAAATCAAATTAACAACACAAAAGAATGACAAATATTGTCCAGAACTTGACTGTGACTTGCCCCAAACTGCATATGATTATCATAAAGTGGACATGTCTGTAAAGGAGAGACTCGTGGGTACCCAAAGGACCTATTTTCATTCACATATCTGGAGGTCAGAGGTCAAGGGCCCCCTTTAAAAATGGCCATGCCAGCTTTTCCTCGCCAAAATTTAGTGTAAGTTTAGCGAAAGTTATTTATCCTCCTTTGCGACAAGCTAGTATGACATGGCTGGTACCAATGAATTCCTTTTCTAGTTTTATATGATACCAGTATCTTCACTCTAGCTTTAAAACTGAGCCCTCTACAACCTCCGGAAGATTGATTGTGTTAATGTGTTAAAGAAATGAGTGGCGTCAAAACGAATTTGCGTTAACGCGTTATTATCATGTTAACTTTGACAACCCTATTTGATATTATTCAGGTTTTAGGAGCATTCTTTGGACATGTATACAGCACATTCAGAATATTCCTCTCAATTGGGGTTTTCACGGCAGTTTGTGACACACGGCCTCTTGCCTGTTTACAGCCAGCTCTGTGCGTTGAACACAAACCAACTAGCCAACAGGTACTGGCACTTGTTGCACTTGTGATGAACTCGCCAACATCTTCATAATTTATCTAATCATTAACAGTGATTAAGCAATCATCAGCTAATCATGAACAACCCTAGTGCTATCAGTGCTTTGCAGGAGATTTTGAAACAGTATTACCATCAGTTAGCTGATTAGTTGACAGAAAATTAACTGCAACGTCATTCTTCTAGCAAAAATGCCAAACAGTTCCAGCTTTTCAAATGTGAGAATTTGCTCCTTTTCTGCCAGAGATGCATGCCCAAAACAAAAGCTCATATTTCTGGTTGGAAGGAGAAACACGCCTACTTTTAAACATCATGAAAGACTTGGATATCAACACGTTTTTGGATATGTGCAAATATCACAACGCCCTCATTTTCAAGAAGGTGGTTGAAGGAATAAAAGAGGGAGGCTGAGTTTGCACGGTCTAACAAATCCACCACCGGTTACGTTAATCGGAGTATGCACGGCTCGGAATAAGAGCAGGAAACAGAATATTTTGTGCATGTTATTTCCTCATTCCCAACTCTCAGCAACATGTGGAAGTGGCACTGGAGCCAGTATAGTACAAACACACCACCTTTCCCCCGACCCTTCAGATACAATAAATACCATTTTTATTTATTTTCATGCCGTCTTTACTTATTTAATTTTATGCATCGGCGGTGGTTGAATTAAGTGTACAGGGAATGACAATAAAGAAGAGGATTTGGAGGTCGAGAAAGTCTCCACGCTCACACTCACAGCTTCACAACAACGTATTTTACAATTAGTCCGGTTGCAACCAGCGAATCCCCAGCAGCTCTAAAGACAGGGGTCGCTCTATTCTCTAGAAAACCATCATCACTGATCTGCAGTCCATTGTGCTGTTTAAAACGTCCACTCGACATGATTTAGATCCCCCACAGCCCCTCTGGACCCCCATCATCAGAGTCTAAAGTGAGTGATGGATCCGCTACATCGGTGGAGTGGAAGAGAAGAGAAGAGAGGAGAGGAGAGGAGAGGAGAGGAGAGGAGAGGAGAGGAGAGGAGAGGAGAGGAGAGGAGAGGAGAGGAGAGGAGAGGAGAGGAGAGGAGAGGAGAGGAGAGGAGAGGAGAGGAGGATTCTGGTGCATAAAAATAGAGCCGGAGTCTGCTGGAGCAGGAGACTGAGACTTAATTAGGGATGCAATCATCAATTATTCAAAACACTTAATCATGGTGTCGCGCGATGCTGTTGCACAAACACACACACACAGACAAACACGCACACACAGACGTACAACAGGCTTTTCAAACTGTGGCTCTGACGGCAGACACACAGAGACAGATAGATGGATGAAGAGGAAATAAAGAAAAGGACGACTGTTGCTTCTGCATCATTTTCTACTGACACACATTATATCACACACACAGTCACACAAAAAACACAAATAAAGAGTAGACAGACAGTACAAGCTAGAAATAATCCAGTAGCCACCACAGACATTTACTATTTTGCAAACACATATTGGACATTGAAATTATAATCCTTGCATCATCTATACACATTTATCCTGTGTAGTGTCACAGGGGGCAAAAGGCGGGGTACATCTTGGAAAGGTTGTCAGTCTTCTCATTGCCCTGCATGTCTTTGGACTATTAGAGGAAACTGGGGCACCCAAAGAAAACCAAAGCACACAAGGGGACAACACAAACAGACTGAATTGACATTTTGTTTCACTTGATTCATTCAGCCTGTTCATGTTAGCCCATTTCTTGTTGGGAGGTTATTTTGTTTTGTTTCACTCTGACCGATCAGTAGCGAGTGACGTATCCGTCCCACACAGGCTGCAACCTCCGTTTCTGAGAAGTGAAGCCAATGCTGAAGTGCCTTTAAACTGCATTCTTTCTAACAGCCAGCAGGAGGCGAATTTGAGTTTGAAATTAAAAGTTGTGCAAGAAACGTCATCAGACTTCACTGTTTGTTGTAGTTTGGAGGCCGTTAAAGGATGACTGTGTACCGGCTAAAGTTCACAGTCGCCACACGCTCACTCTTTTTTCTACACACACACACGTAGTAATGCTGAAAAAAAAACACACTGAGTCATGAGTGCGCGCAAGCGGTCGTCACGCTGCAGCCGTTCATTCATTCAGCACAGACTATTGATTGGTTAACCACCCGCACTCAAGTCATGGAGGCTAAATCGTGTGTGTGTGAGTCATGGACTTGGCAAACTCACCACTTACTTTGAGAATGGGAGAACACTTACTGTAAGAAAAAAATATGTTTAAGAAAGAAAGAAACTAGAATTCTTGAGTTATGGCCAAAAATGTGTTTTGTGCAACGGGCAACTACTGGTCTGAGAAGTGAAGCCAATGCTGAAGTGCCTTAAACCTGCATTCTTTCTAACAGCCAGCAGGGGGCGACTCCTCTGGTTGCTAAAAGAAGTCAGATTGTATAGAAGTCAATGAGAAAATGAACCTACTTCTCACTTGATTTATTACCTCAGTAAACATTGTAAACATGAGTTTATGGTCTCAATCGCTAGTTTCAAGTCTTCTTCAATACAGCATGATGTTCATTTAGTAAATTATGGTCCCATTTAGAGTCAAATAGACCATAAAGCAGGGGATGCTTTAGGGCGGGGATACCTTGTGATTGACAGGTCGCTACCACGGCGTTGTCCGGTCTGGGAGTTGTCCGTGTTTTCGTCATAGAATTTTAACCCTTTCACAGTTTTTGTAAATTGACTTACAACAACATGTACGGCTGTATCGATCTAATCTATGCTTGTCGCCATTTTTCTGTCTTTATGTCTGTAGGTGGTAGGAAGATGATATCGCCTTTCTTAATCCCACCTACAAAGTTGTGATTGGTCGATTGTTTCACCATCCGGCTTAAACAGCCATCAAGTAAATTCAGAGGTCTGAAACCACGTTGGGGACGTCATGCAAACTCCACACAGAACTGAACTTGAACTGTGAGGCATCACTGTTAAATATACTGTAGCAACACTGTACTGCCAAATGTAGGGATTCAGAGATCCAATAGTGCCCGTACTGACCTTTTAAGTGGATCAGGTTTCAGCCATGATGTGACTGATCCACATTCAATACAGTGTCTTTGTCAATGTCACTGTAAAGATTCTGTGTTTCCCTTATCAGTTACATTCATTCAGTCGGTCATGGTGGGCCCCGACCACAGCGATCTGGCCTCATGTTACCTCACATCAAAATGAGAAAAAGAGATCACTTGTATTAGATCTGTAATCGGTATCAGGACAGGTATCAGTGAATCCTTTGCCCTTTCCCAGACTCCACAAAACAAAATGATTTTATCTACAATCAGCTCACTAATAAAAGTGATAACTTACACACACATAATGTATATTCATGTGGAGCTTGTTCGGAGCAGCTCATGGGAAGTTCTTCTAAGAGTAAAATAGCACCGTTCTGCTCTGATTTAAAGTAGGAGAGGAAAGCTGAGATATAGAGAGAGGGAGGACTGGATGGCAGAGGAATGGAGGAGGCAGTGACTAAGAGAAGCTAAGGATGCTTTAGGCTAAACCTTCAACAATAACAGCCTCAAACTTCTTCACTTGCAAGCCGCTGGCGTGCCCCGCCTGATCAGCTCGCTGCCAGCAACTTGTACCAAGACACACATCTGGAGAAGCCAACGGCTGAGCTCCATCAACGGCTGTCTGTCGGTCTGTCTGCGCTGCAGGGGGAGGAACAGATCGTCCACCTCGGCCCTCTGTGCCCGGTCACTCCGCAGAGGGAATGTCTGGGTTCAGCCCTTTGGGAGAAATCCCAGATGGGGTACGAGTACATCTCCTCCCCCGTGCAGCCTCCTGCCACCAGCGACCATCAGTCAGTCACAGTTCCTGCCTCCTGCCCGTGTGTCTAATCGCCCACGCACACTGTCACAGCCGCCTGCCCTTCCAGTTAAAACACAGACAGCCAAACAAAATCAATCTTCACTGAGTGTCCGTGTTTAATAAGGCCCTGTTGTTTCTTATGGACTCTGACAACATGATCAGCCCCCACATCACTTCACACACACACACACACACACACACACACACACACACACACACACACACACACACACACACACACACACACACACACACACACACACACACACACACACACACAGGGGAGTAACTACAGCAACAATTTGTGGCACAGTAAACTGGATATATAACTCGTTCTCACACTAAACTCTGTATCTGTTTGTTTTAGGGCTGTCCTCGACCACAGAAATTCTTAGTCGACTAATGCCGGGTACACACTACACGAGAATCAAGCCCATTTTGGGCCCGATTCCCCCCCCCACCTCCCGATAATAGTCAACCAAGCCCCGATTTTTTGATGGTTCTAAAGATTATCTTTCAGATATTTCTGTGGTGTAAGGTATGTCAAGAGTGTTTTTTACATCCCGCCGATCGGCTCGGAAGTCCATCCTGGCCACACCGATTTCAAATTGTGTTCAACTTGTTCATCTGTGGCCACAGCACAAGTGTTTATTTAACGTGTCTCCATGACTTCATCCATCCGTCCTTCGTGAATTTTCAATACTAAGTAGAGCAAAAACTAAAATCGCTAATTCTTCCTGCCCGTCGTCCGCAATGTTTGTTTACACTCAAGTCACGTTTGATTGAGAGAGACTTTGCGAGATTTCAACTCTTGTTGTTCATGAAAGAATCTGTTAGTGTGTGGTGTGCTGTTTTGGCCAAACTGTTGCTCTTCACACACTATAGGAACAAAACTGTGAAGTGTGGGGTCTCTCACATTTTCAACATCCCTTAAGATTTGAAAAATCTTTTAGTGTGGGCCAGCCTTACACTCATACTCACAGTTTCTCCTCAAAGAGTCACACAAAAGCAGCACTTTATATCTGTGTTTACCAGACATATGCTTCTAAGTTTCTTGGAAATAATTCATTCAGCATGAAAAAGCATAAAAAACAACTAATCTTAGTCAACTATGACCAAAGCGACTGTTTAATCGACTAAGATGGGGCAGCGCTAATTTGTTGTACTGCTTCTGTTCATCTGTCTTTTCCCCACAAAGACACACACACATACACACACACATACACACACACACACACACACACATCAAGCCCAGATAAAGACTGCACCTCTGATGTCATCGACAGACTCGGTGTGAATCACCATGGGATTGTCAGACTCAGGATGCGATTTGCATAATTTTCCATTTCTCAATTCCAAACTCTTTGAACTTTGTGCAAACATTTCCAGCCAAACACACAAACACACACACACACACACACACACAAACACACACACACACACAAACACACCATGGCAATGTGCAAAAACCTCATGCTGCATATGGAGTCTGTGTGACATCCTGGAGGTGAAACTTTGTGCCAGCTCTTGAAATAGACCCTTTTAGCACCCTATGGTCTATTGGACTGCTGCTCTGTCTGAACTCGCACAGAGAGTAGAGGGGCTATTGACATTCACTTCCCTGTGGGGCTCCGAGTCAATACAAACCTCTTAAAAGTCAGAGAAGGCTGTGTGTGTTTCTGAGCGTGTGTTTGGATGTGTGTATTAGACAGAGAGAGAGAGAGAGAGAGAGAGGGGAGGGATGATAGTCATTTTTCCATCTGTAAGCATCTGAATGACGTCATTTGTTCCAGGCATTCATTCATTGTAAATGCACTTTGGGGCAGGCACACGCACACGTGGCATCGGTGTGATACATCCATGCTTTTGTGTGTGTGTGTGTGTATGTATGTGTATGTGGATGTGGTGCAGGTAATGATGGTGTGCTAAAGCAGAGTCCCACCCCGTCAGGGCCAAGCCTCTCAGTGTCATCCATCATAGTGCAGCAGCTGCTGATGATACCAATACATACAGCAGCACAGAGAGGGCCGGGGGAGCTGGAGGAGAGGTGGGGGTGTGGGGCGAACAAAAAGGAGGACAGGGATAGAGGAAGAGGAGCCGGAGAGGAAGATAGTTGTAGCAAAAAGTGAAAGAGGCAGCTGGGATTATAAAAGAGACAAACAACAACAAGAATGTGGTTTTTATTACCGTACTGTAGGTTATGTTATATATAAATCCCCGTCACGCCAAAAAAAACGCTAATTTGCATTTGCATTTGAGAGAAAAAGGGTAGGAGGAGGAGGAGGAGGAGAGCTGGAAGAGAAGAGGCAACCAGCATGAAGAGGGAAGGAAATGTGCTGTCACAGGCTGAGGAGTGAAAGACTATCTGTGTGACTGGAATAGGCAATCTGATTCCCTCAGCTCGCTCAAACACACACGCGGTACACACAACACCGGCCACTGCCAAACACACAGAGAAGCTCGTTGCATCTGTGTGGATTAATATTAAAGGCCAGCGGATTGCTCCGTGTTCGACACGACCTCTGAGCTCCTCAGGAATAAGACACAAGTCTGCACTTCTACAGATTGTGTTTTATTCAGAGATGCCTTTATGGATAAATCTAAAATTCCTCTCTGTCTGGGAGACAGACGGGATCAAATTTAAACAGAAACATCACAGAGAAGTATTCATGTTTGAAGCAAAACTCTAACAACATACCGTACAGCGCTAAATGTGTCTCACTGATGGTTAAACATGGAGGAATATTGGTCAACGCTCATAAAGGTCTCACGAAACGTCATGTTCAATTCCTTCAGTTCAGACAAAATGTATTCACAGAAAAATGAATGCTGCAGTGGTGCTTTTAAAGAGAACTATAGTCGCTGGAGGATCCCTTTGGTTTGATGAAATAAAAATAACTGGAAAATCTGAGGGGAAAGAAATCAACACGGTTATTAAAAATGCATCTTAAAACTGCAAATGAGAAGAATTTCAAGCAAGAACTCTTCTCTATAAAACCATTTGATCTCGCTGACCTGCTCTCTAGACTTGCCACGGTAGTCGGTGTTATACGCTGTTCGGACATACACCAATTACATTACTTGCCCACTGCTCCCATCGTCTTATTGCTTTTTTAATAGGAATTAGGGCTGTTAAAGTTAAAGTGATCATAAGATGTTAACACAAATTCGTTTTAACGTCACTAATTTCTTTAACGCATTAACGCAACTTGCGATTTCTAGAACCCTAGAGTGGAGATACTGCCATCATATAAACTAGGAAACCTAATGAATCCATCGGTATCAGCAATGTCATACTAGCTTGTCGCGAAGGAGGCTAAATAACGCTCCAAACTTACGTTAAATTTTGGTGAAGAAAAACTGTCATGGCCATTTTCAAAACGGTCCCTTGACCTCTGACCTCAAGATATGTGAATGAATATGTGTTCTATGGGTACCTACGAGTCTCCCCTTTACAGACATGCTAAATGCAGTACCTGGGAGGGATTCTGGACAATATCTGTCATTGTTCTGTGTTGTTAATTGATTTACAATAATATAAATATATACATACATTTCCATAAAGCAGCATATTTGTCCACTCCCATGTTGATACGATTATTAAATACTTGATAATTCTCCCTTTAAGGTACATTTTGAATAGATAAAAAAATGTGTGATTAATTTGCAATTAATCATTATTAACTATTTTAATTGATTGACAGCCATATTAATGAGGCAATCTGTACATTTTGAGTATGAAGCCGTGCGGAAGACAGAGCACTCACAGCCGGCTTGCAGGGCGCAGCGGCGCCGGGCGGAAAGCTGCGGCCCCACAGCGAAAGCCTGACCGGAGAGGCCAGACACACAGCCGTCCAACGTTAAAGATCAAAGTGAGCGCTCTACATATATTGAGCGTCATCCGACTGCCCCAAAATAGACTAATATAACACAAATAACGGCTCAATCCAAACCTGAGACTTTTGCCAAATCAATCTTTTTATTTTACCAGACCACCTTTAGCTCATTCAGAATTCAGCCCGGTCTGCTGAGAGAGCGAGTGAGACAGAAAAGACTGGAGCACTTCTTTTTCTCGTCTCATCTTATTCCCAAGACACATCATCCTCTTCACTTCCTGGAGCAAGATGAAGGCCGGCGGGGCTGTGAAATTAGCCTATCAGATGCCTCCACCAGCTAAAGGAGAACTCTGAATATGCTAATAGACAGGAGATTAAGATATGTAGCTGGGGGCACAACCACATGCACACACTCCCTGCACACACTCGAACACACACTCCCTAACACACACGCATACAGACAGACTAAAACCCTTTATTCTATGATTATAGAGGACAAAATTATAATGGCAGATCTCAGGAGCAGAGAGCGCTTTGGAGAATATTACAGTGTCTTTGATGAGGGTACAGGTAATGAAGAGGATTATTTCTTATGTGAGGTTGAACAAAAAGAGATAAAGAATATGCAGAGTGTGTGTGTGTGTGTGTGTGTGTGTGTGTGTGTGTGTGTGTGTGTGTGTGTGTGTGTGTGTGTGTGTGTGTGTGTGTGTGTGTGTGTGTGTGTAATGATATACAGTGAAGTTAGAGAGAGACTCGCTAGATTACACAGGACTCTTTCTGCTGCAGGCGGAGGACACAGGTGAGGAAATCCCTCCCTTTCTTCCTCCTCCTCCATCTTTCCTTCAACCCTACTCCCTTGTTACCATGGCGTTACACAAACAGCCGCAGCCCCCCCCCCCCTCCCCGACCCCCACGCCACCGGCCTCCCCTTCCTCGATCTCCTTTAACAATCTACCCATGAAAAATATCATCCCTCCCTTCTCCTTTGTCTCTTCTCCTCTCTGTCTGATGGCTCATCTTTCTTCATTGCTGTGCCTGCCTCTCTCCCAGGGCTCGCCATCTGTACAGTAACAGGTGCGCTGTGTATGTGACTGATGTGTTTGTTACCTGTAGCGCTGCCTGCAGCCACAGCCGGCGTGGAGAGTATAGCTGCCTCTGCCTATCTGCCTCCTCCTGACCTACTAGCTACCACTCGGCTCTCCTTCTCTTCCTCCTCTCCCCTCGGTGTCTCCTTCAGATGGCGACAGGATGAGGATGAGGAGGAGGAGGAGAGGAGAGGAGATGAGCGGTGTAATGAGTTGGGGGGAGGCAGCAGCAAGCTGTCGTGTATTTGTATGTGTGTTCGGAGCTTTTACCAGCCGTGCTGTGTTCGCCGTGGTGGAGTTTGGATAATTAGTCCCACCAGTCTATGAGTGTGTGTGTGTGAGCATATACATATAGGTGTGTGTGTGTGTGTGTGTGTGAGATCCGCCGGCTCATCTCATTAGTCTCACAGGTGAGTGATTAAACGCTCTGCAACACCTGGAAGTGTTCCTCCTATCCTCCATCCCTCCCAACTCTGCTGTTGTCTTAATTTACAGCTACACCCCTGAGAACTCCCCTGGCCCAGTCATAACACACTCCACAGGACGGCTACACACACACACACACACACACACACACACACACACACACACACACACACACACACACACACACACACACACACACACACACACACACACACACACACACACACACACACCTTATGACACACAAACATCATCACTTACAACAACACCTCACTTCTCAGACATGGAGTCTGTAACATTGCTGGGTTCATCTATCTATTAAAGTAATAGCTTTGGGGCTTTCAAACACAAGTCTCCATTATGTAAATGGCGCAAATATACAGAATATGTGTGCGTGTGTGTGTGTGTGTGTGTGTGTGTGTGTGTGTGTGTGTGTGTCTGTGTGTGTGTTTGTGCGCTGGGTGCAGCTCGGCAGGTACATCCCAGGGTCGGCGGTTCAGCCCCCTCTTGTCCGCACGTTCAAGTGTCCTTGAGCAAAACACTGAACCCCAATTGCTCCTAATGACCCGGCAGCGATGTTGAGAACAGTTGAGGAAATACCAAGCACCGCCCACCAGCCCGAGCACAGCCAATAGGAACGCTCTCTCTCTCTGAAATGACCTGTGATTGGTCAAAGTCTCCCGTCACAGGCTAGATTTTCTAAAGCCTGAAAACAGAGCCATGAGGAGGAGCAGAAGTCTAGTTATCTCTCCGAACACTGAAAGGTTATTATGGGATCCATACAAATATTAACTCAATCAATACTTTATTTCATTTGCAAATAGATGCACCCTCTCAGTGTATGAGCCCTCTCAAAGTAGTGCTATGATGTTGGATGTTACGGCGACTGTGATAAATGCAAATGCAGATCCAACTCTTCTGATTGCATAAAAAAGTAAACAGCTTTCCTAAATTTAGATTTAGAAAAATCGCAATATATTGAATCATAATTCCTGTATCGTGATACGTATGGTATCGTCAGATTCTTGCCAATACACAGCCCTGATCGGTAGACAGAACACGGTTTCTCTGTTCGGTTTCTTAGCCTGCTTGCTTTTCCTGGTTGTAAAGAGAGAGAGAGAGAGAGAGAGATATGAAAGCCACAAACAGCTGTTTCTAGTGCCATTGTTTATAAATTCCATATATATTCAGCGCTCTGATGCTACGTTCTTATGTGAGTGCTCTGATTAATAAATGTATTCTTTGATTTTGAATCAGTAGCCATATGTTGTTATTTAGCCTTCCTGAGGCTATCGCCTGGTTAAATCAATGAATTTGATTTTATGAAAAAGAAATTGCCCTCTCGCAAAAGCCATCAGTCCCTTCATCCTGGTGCCTGGCCTGCGTGTCGGACTAAAACAGCGTTCTGTAACTACTCAACAGAAATATAGGCATATGTCTGTTTAAATGCAGATGCAGCATGCCTTGAAATTATGGCCCCCTCCCCTTTGCTAAGATGCGTTCTGCGGTACTTGTACAATATTTGGTATCTCGTAAGTGAGAGAGAGAACAGTGGCACCTTTATATCAAAATAAGGGAACTTAGTTGTCTTACAGGCTGCACCAGTGATGGATTTTAAACTTATTTTGAAGTTGTTGAAGCTTTAATGAATGCCCATGGTGAGCACTAGGGATGCTCTCAGTATAAGGTCCTCTGATAAATGTTCTCATCAATTTCATCATTTATCAGATAGAATAAAGAACGCTGCTGCAGTCCAACAGCAGTTTAGACTCTGATTTAACTCCTATTTGCTCCATATATTGTACGTGCAGTGTTTCTGCTACTCATACTGTAAGCAGCTAATTTAAGGAGACAGACTGTCAGAAGATAATTGTGGTTTTCAAAGTATTATTTAGTTCCTCTGTTGCCCTGCATTGCAAAGGGGGAAAACAATAAAAACACATTTTCACAGAATGATCTGACATGAGAAAAATATGCTCACGACTTAAAATTGGCTCATCCACAGTGATATTAGTATTGTGCTGCTGTAGCCTTTATATTAACGTGACAGCATTCAATAAAGCCATGTTGGAGATGTCACAGAAATGTTAAAGAGTAGGATTACTGTTGTGCTTTTGTATGGAAAACAAACATGAGATGATCAAAAATCAAAAAATAAAGACGGTGGTATTTTCTTTTTATATTTTATATTTTCTTTATTTATAAGGGACATGTAACGTGTTTTATACTTGAATATAATCCAATCAATCTTATTTCCATATATGTAATCTATATATACCGGATATGACATTGCTTTACGCAGACTACAACAATAAAAGTGGTAACTTGCTTCTACCTCCGCATTGACTCAAATGAAGCAATTATATTGATTCAGGCATTAAAGAATCTATTACAGAATGGTAAAAAAAATAAATTGCGATACATAGGGGAATCGATTTTTCTTCCCTCCCCTAATAGTCACAGTAGGACACGGTATGTTGTACAGAAAACCATAGAAGAAGCCACAGCAGCACCCAGCCGGACATTTAATAAAGCATGGAGGCAGCCACAGCAGCGGGCAGACAGTCATATGGCCCGTCGTATGAGGCTGCTGTGATATTATTACTGCGTGCGTGTCCCTGAGGGGCTGAGATGTGATGGATGTCAGCGGTGTAGGTAATAAATTGCGGAGGTCAATCCACTCTGGTGAAGAGGTCCACTCTCGGGGAAGGCCACCTGATAGACAACACGGGCTTCAAATATTCCCTTCAGCACACATTTCCATTCATCCCGCGGGCCTCCGTTTATCAGACTGGGGATCATTAAGTTGTTCTCTCAAGAGAGCGCTGGTCCAAGGCAGCGTGAGGGGATCACAGTAAGAACTCATTTGAGGGGCGATTTACAGCAAAGGCCAAGGTAAGAGTGTGTTTTCTCCAGGCCAGCGGAGAGTCTCCTGAGGGAGGGAGGGGAAGGGACGACTCATCGCCAACTCTAAAACCCATTAGACATCCACACAAACGCATGAGGGCACATGCACACGCCAGGTGCAGGCGATGGCTGGGTGAGGTGAGCTGGGCAGATCACAGCAGCAGGTAGTATGACTAATAACAGCAGAACTCACCGAGGCACACCGGCAATCACAACCATTTCTCACCTCACTTCCTGCTGCTAGCTCTTTATTCCTCCCTCTGTCATTCACTCCTTTCCCCTTTCTGGATCGCTCCCTTTTAAAACACATGCCTCAAATAGTAACCTTTTTTCTTTTCCAATTTAACTTTTTTTTTATGTCACTTTTCATTCTTTCTTTTTGTTGCCCAGAAGGACACGAGATATTCATAACGGCTGCTGAAGCACTTTGCTGCTTTATGACGTGAAAAAGTTGCTTAAAGCACAAATGCTCCATGCTGAAGAGAGCAGTCCTTCCATGCCTGGTCTACTTACATTCACACTCTCACATGGGGAAATATAGGAAGGGAAAATAAATGAAGCTCACTTTAGAAGTATTTATTTGACAGTACAGCTGCCTATAGGGATGTAACAACAACCGATACTTTGGTACCAAGTCTGAAATGCAGGTACCATAGGTACGGTCAGGGCTCGAGATTAACGGCGTCCCGCGTTCAATAAAGAATGTGATTGGGGACGCAGTAAACTCACTATCGACCCCTATTTTTCCCCCTGATAATGCTACATTGCAAACAACAAATCTGTATTGAAATCGGCACAACGAGAGCTAGTTAACTTTTTATGTCGTTTTTCATTTTTTCTTTCTTTTGCTGCTTTATAACGTGAAAAAGTAGTTCCATGCTGAGGAGAGCAGTCCTTCCCATGCCTGATCTGCCTACTTACATTCATACTGTCACATGGGGAAATAAATGACTCTCTCTTAAGAAGCATCTCTTTTACAATACAGCTGCCTCATAAAGCCTCGGTTATACTTTCTGCAAGGACAGTCGCACGGACATGAGCTGATGTGGAATCGTGACGAGGAAACGTTTGGATCTTTTATACTCCGTGCGTGTTTCTGTGCGTCCGTGTAGTTGGAAAAATTTGAATGTGCACGGAGAGTAGGAAACCTGCTGCATGGAAACCCCCGAAGGGCCGTGTCTGATGGTGTGACGTAATAAATAAATATCACAATATGTATATAAATAATCATCAGTAATGTGGGTAAAATGACTAAGTGGGTAAAGACAAATAATAGAACAGCTAGAACAGTCTGGTAAGTTCAGACAATTACATCACTTTACTGTAATGCAGCCTTTAAAACCAGGAGAAGAAAACACTTATGCCATATTAGGATATTTCGATATCCAAAATTTAAGATAATATCTAGTCTCATATCACAATATCAATATAATATCCTATATCACCCAGCCCTAGTGTGACATCACTTTGGCTGTACGGACCTTCACGGATGCGGCAAGTATAAAATCAATAAGCTTAAGACCGAAGCAAGGTGCAGAAAATAAGCATGTGTGCTATTTGAAACCACACACACACACACACACACCAAATATGGTGGTCCACTCATCCACATCATATTATCAACTTCAAAATAAGCCCCCGCCAAATATTTCTGTCAGCTCCAGGCATGGCTATTATGGGTGTGTGTGTGATTGAAACCATCAAATCAGTTCACAGCCATTTAATCTTGCAGCTCTTGGATCTTGCCTATCCCATTAATCCAGCTTTATGGGCACACACACACACACACACACACACACACACATAGAGTGAGCATGGCCTCATGGTTGACTGGGTGGTCTGTTTAACACCCTCATTCCCAAAAATTACTTATCATCCTCATCAGCCCTCACACTGCCATGGATAGAGAGGAGTCGTTATCGGAGAGCATATCCAGCTAATTGAAGGCTGCCTATCTTAATGCTCACATATAGAATGGAGGGGTGTGTGTGTGTGTGTGTGAGAGAGAGAGAGAGAGAGAGAGAGAGAGAGAGAGAGAGAGAGAGAGAGAGAGAGAGAGAGAGAGAGCGAGAGAGAGAGAGAGCAAAAAAAGAGGGAGAGATAGGTCATGGCCTAAGGGCAAGGGGACCATCAAAAGCACTTTTATAATGAAAAAAATAATTTACCCTTCAGTTATACGTCCTCTCCATCATCTGACTGAGTGTGTGAGTGCGTCAGCGTGGGTGGGAGTGCGTCAGTGTGTGACTCCAGCAGCCCAGCAGAGTGTGTCAGTCTAGTAAGATGCTCAGTGGAACTCGATCAAGTAGCACAAATGACCTGAGAGCAGGTGATTGAATCCTCCACTCATCCTTAAAGACCCCCGACTGAGAGGCTGACCACACACACACACACACACACACATAGAAGATTGCTGGATCTTTAAATCTGATGGATGCACTTTCAATCCATATTCATTGGTAATATCTATCTGCTAGATTTGGCATAAACCAAGTCCAGTCCCTGGTTTGCACGCTAAAGCCGCGGCAGTGTTAACGGTGTTGCACGGTTTTCGGGCATACACTGATTACATTACGTACCCAGCGCAGGACTGTTGTTTTGCTTTTTTTTACAGAAATAAAACCCATTTAGTTTATTTCCGCGTATCAGCGTTGTGCTATCAATACATAGTCGGACAACGGACGCTACAAACTGAAAGTGAAAGTGTCTGTGTGAGTCAGATTTCACACACACGGGACGAGAGAGAGTTGACAGACAAGATGATGGCGGAGGATTTGGTGTCAAAGCGAAAAGAAAAAAGCGTCTCTAAACTTTTGGTATGGAGCCGTGAGGAGGACGGAGCGGTCACAGCTGGTGTGTGCGGCGCAGGGTGTAAACCTGCGACCAGAGAGGCCAGACACACAGCCATCCAACGTTAAAGATCAAGGTAAGCACTCTACACATATTGACCGTCATCTTTTCTTATAAAATGTCCGGTGTAATCGGTAACACCGGTGTTGTCATAAGTTTATTGACCGGTGGGAAACTTTTCTAACCGCGACATCCCTAGTTTACACTACACGACTGTGTAACTGTTCAAAGGAGCTACAGCCAATGAGAGCGTGACACACAGGTTGAGGGGAAACCAGACGGAGGGATCGCCTGTAACAATAGGAACTTCACTGGATGTGTTGCATTTGCAATATGGACCAAAGTTGTTGTTGCACCTAGAGGAAACAGGCTATAAATAGTAAAGACGTGTGGAAACTGGCTATTCTGTGAACATGTGTGCCTCATCAGGGATTCCTCTTGGTGATAGATCTTGTAGTGTGTGACCCCCTGTCGAATTGAGACTTCCGATTACAAGACAGCAGGTTGTGTATGTGAACAGTATCAGCGATCTGACAACTTTGAAAGTCTTGTAGTGTGATCTTGGCTTTAAAGGCCTTTATAACACCGGGGGCATGAAAAAATAAACAACACAGTGGATCTGGTCTGCGATGCCTTTGTCAACGTTGAAAGGAGTAATAAAGTTTGCCATCCTGGTTCAGACTGCGGAGCCTCTGTGTTGTTGTTTCATAAATGTATGCGCAACTCAACCTGTTCCGCACAATGTGATTGGGCGATGCCTTTATTCACGGTGCAACAGCTCAGAAAATCTCATTCCCAAAAAAATGACATCACTTTTTCGCTGATTAATATCTGCATTCTGTGTGAAAGTACTCATGACAAAACATCAGTTCGAAAAAATATAAAAAATGTACATGTGAATTAATCGAAGGAAAAAACATTGCCGGTGTGTAACGGCCTTAAGATACTTATTATTTCTGTTGACACTGAATAATGAGACTCCCTACTGGATGAAAGGTTTGACAGTCCTACCACTCCCACTGAGAGTCAACACCCAATCTGCAGTTTTACACCAATTTCAACCACTTTCGGCTCACTGATTTGATTTGAGTCAAACACACCAAACTATGCCAGTTCATATGAAACAACACTGAGCTTACACAAGCTATTCTTCTGTATGTGATCAGTGTGAAATGAGGGCGAGCCGAAGGACACAAGAGTAAAGCGAGACAAACTAATGGTAAGCCAAAGACACCCTCTTATCCTCAGCTATTAGTGGTCACACATGTAAATACAAAACAGCAGTACATATTAGACTGGCATTGAACAGGTGGAGAGAATGTGGATTATAATGGGATGTTCATGTTGTTGTGTTTCTGCTGGATAAGTAGGCAATTGTTTGCTAACAGCCACCGGCTTAGCCTTGATAAGCCGATACATTATCAAAGCTCCTTACTGTAAGGTTTGTTTTGGAGTCTTCTACCCACTAGAAGTCAAAAATTGCTTAATGCAGCTTTAAGCTACTTTAGGCTGTCATAAAATAAATGACACAGCTGTATTTTATTTTCTGTAAATGCCTGTAAATACATCCTTACTAGCGCTAAAGCTCCACTTTTACAGCTCAATCTGAAGCACAAAGCCATACTAACTATCGCTGGGCTGATTTGAGCTGGAAATTCCCAGCAGTTAAGTGAGGACCGATTAATTTTATCTGTATTCCTAATGTGTATTTATGTGTCTGCGGGTCAAATCCTCTTACACAAATGCCAGTAAACAACATTTAAAAGTGGGGGAAAATATAAATACTGCAACTGGAGAGATATACTAGCCTATGTTGGGTCATTAGGAAGGCGTTGATTGTGTATGTGAGAGGCATTAACAGCATTATATAGAAATGTGTGAATACAACTGTACATAAAGAAAAAAGCTGCAGCAGTGAGTCATCATCTCAGCCATTCCTGAACTGATTAAGAACATACTGCTGTCACAGTACAGTAAATGTAAAAGTGCCTATTCTTAAAAATATGTGACAGATATATTCCAAGAGAAGAAATGTTAACCTGTGGTAGTGAATCCATGAGTGGATCACTGCTTGGGCTGGGTGTCGTTTAAAAAATGTACCAATACCAGAACCCTTAAAGTGATACCGATAACAATTAAGTACTTTATTTGATACCCGTCATGTGAATGGATGCAATCAGTTGCGTAAAATGCCACCACCATCACTACTCATTCCTGTCCAAATGATTTTTACACGAATACTTGAAGTCCCAATTTTTTCTGAAATAATCCTTCCGATTTTATGCATTTATTTCTCTCAGACGCCACAGGCATGTAGTTTAGCCATACTTTTTCACGTTTTGGTGGCATCTCAGCACGCTGAATGTATGTAAGTGTATGGGTTGCAGCCGAGGCGACAACATCCGGATCTGAGAAGTGATGCCAATGCTGAAGTGCCTTGAACTTGCATTCTTTCTAACAGCCAGCAGGGGGCGACTCCTCTGGTTGCTAAAAGAAGTCTGATTGTATAGAAGTCTATGAGAAAATGAGCCTACTTCTCACTTTGATTTATTACCTCAGTAAACATTGTAAACATGAATTTATGGTCTCAATCGCTAGTTTCAAGTCTTCTTCAATACAGCATGATGTTCATTTAATAAATTATGGTCCCATTTAGTGTCACTTTTGGTTCCAAAAAAACAAGATTGCGACAGCCAAAAAAAACAAGATTTAAACCTCAAAACTGTAGTCCACAAACCAATGGGTAAAAGCGGCCAAAATATAAGAGTATGTCTTATGTCCAACTTCAGGTAGAGAGGCATGACAATGTGTGTTTCTCAAGAAGTGAAATACAATAGTTGGCAATGGGACACGGTAGAAATAATGAACATTTGGTGAAAACTTGACAATCATTGCTGAAATAATATACTCTCCACTGAGTGCAAACTAGTTTAAAATGCATTAGGCCTGTTCATTCATGATGTGATCACTCTCTCTATGTGGAGGCTGTAGCAGTCGGAGTGACTGACCTCTGCACAGCAGGTCCAAAAAATGGCCTATAGACTGCATTCAATCTGCTTCACTCACCTCCCTCTCTTAATGCACGCCAGAGTGAGGAGATCCCAAAGAGTGTGAGTGTGTGTGTGACGTGCACAGTGGGAGGTAGAGTGATGGGCAAAGAGAGTAGCAGTGTGTGTCTAAGTTTTTAAATGTGCACAAGTGTTGACGCCTCAGCCTCAGGAGGATGAATGTTGGAGGCCGAGCAGTGAAATGGCCACTCAGCTCTGCAGCACCATTGACATTGAGGAGCTTCAGTTATTACTCACTTCAGCCTTAACCTCCTCTATGATCCTTCTCTTACAAGCCTCAGTTCATTTTCCTCTCATAAATAATTAGTTTGTCGTTAAAAAAAAGTCTGTTTACACAGGTATGAAGAAACAGCACCTAAATAAAATGGGTTTTGTTTGGTATATATATAATGCAGATACAAAATGTGCTCTACCTGAAAAGTTGTGTAAAAAAAAAAAAGATCAGTTACAGGTAGAGGACACCGTGAGCTCAAACTGAAGGTTTTCCACTGTTGCTTTCATGCTGCATGAAAATGCCATTTTGATCATTTTTATGTTTCTACTTTAATTGAAACTTAACTTGGTTTATGGGTAGAGCAGATTTCATGACCCATGAAACCACATAAAACTCCATCCTGTGATCACAAAAGTGCTGAGAGCCACGAGCACAACTTTGTAGATGAGTGCGGGAGGAGTACGTGCGTCATGCATGAGCGTTGTGAAAAGTGTGACGGTGTGTACGTCAGAGAGTGTGAGCTCAGCGGGCTGAACGCAGCAGCATCTGGGCGTCTACCCGCTCCCATGAGCCCAGAGAGCGCCGTACGAGACCGGGCACCAGATGCTCCATGGAGGCAGCTCGTGATGTGGTTCCGGCCCAGGGACAGCCACTCTGTTCTGGACACAGATGCCACACTCCCCCCCCCCACCTTACTGTTTCATCTGCTTAAACAGATGTCTGGCACACAAGGCAGCCCTGCCACCGCCTACGAAGAACTGAATTAACTTACCAGCACCTTGTCTTTCAAAGCGAGACAGACAGGCCATGTCACTTCCAGAGAGGACATCCAACAAGTTACCATGACATAACTGTGAATTAGTAGCCGTGTAGCTAATGATGGATATTGAATTGTGGCTAATCTTTACAAACAGAGAGAGTAAAGGAGAGACAAAGGGGAGAATCGTGGGACGGTTAAAAATTCATTAGCGAGCAGTGACGGAAAAAGCACAGATGGAGAGAAAGTAAGAAAGACAAAGAGAGAAAGAAAGAAGGGGAGAAATATAAAGAGGGAATCCTCTGAGGAAGACATCTTTCCATTCCTGTCTCCGTCTATTTCTTTCTCTAACTTTGTTGCAGTCTCACAGTGAGTGTGGAAGTCAGTGGAGCCGCTCCACAGGGAGGTGTAGCTAACAAACCCCCATCAGCAAACCTGAGAGCCCGCTGCCTTTTCTCCCTCCGTGCATTCATTCATACATGCATTCATTATCTATTGTATTCTTTGAATAAAGAATATGGTACAAAACCAGGCATCTCCGCTCCTTTGTACACGGCTGGATGAAAGGCAGAACACAAATTAAAATGTAATTTATGATGCTTTTGTTTGCCCGCTTTCTCTCCAGCGCCTAAAATGTCACAAGGAGCACGCAATACTGCCGGGGTCTGCTGAGGCACGACACAGACGGCGGGGTGGGGGGGTTGGGGGTGGTCAGGGATCTTGACTTCTGGGGAAATGAGAATGTAAAGGCGTTCAATTAATTGAAGTGTTAATGTGCTGTGACTCCAGTGTGGTAAACGCCTCTGTATGTGTGTATATGTGTGTGTGTGTGTGTGTGTGTGTGTGTGTGTGTGTGTGTGTGTGTGTGTGTGTGTGTGTGTGTGTGTGTGTGTGTGTGTGTGTGTGTGTGTGTTCTGCTCTAAAGTGCTTTTGTTTGCTGTGAAAACTCATTAACAAAGTGAACACCTTTGCGATTTCACCCCCAAAGTGGCGCTCACTGGAGAAAGAAATGAGCAGGAGGACCAGACGTGTACAGCAGAAAGTCAGAGAAAGTGGAAGGAAAAGTGATAATGATGATGTGAAATACTAATGATGTGAATGCGTGAGCAGGGAGAAAGAAAGGATGAACTCAAGAGTCTCAGTTCCATAATCAACATCTCATCTGAAACAAGAGGATCCCTGAAGCTACACTACAGGCAGAGAGAGAGAGAGAGAGAGGGAGAGTGAGAGAGGTGTAGAGATGCTGGGAAAAACAGTAGGAACTGGGCAGAAATGGAGAGCTAAAGACAGAGATGGAGAAAACACAGAGAGGACACAGTGAGGGTAAAGATGTGGAGGGGCGATGAGAGAAGCAAAGGGCTCGAAAGAGGCTGTATGTGAAGGAAAAAGATAAAGCAATTTACTATGGTTCATTCATTTTCAGTCTAGTAGTGAAAAAATACTAGTTTGTGAGGTTTGTGAAGATCATCCTAAAGTCTGGTGATCCATCTTGGACTAAAAACCCACCTTTTCTAATACCTGCCCACACTCTTCTGATTGTAAACATCATCATACAGTAGGGCTGGGCGATTCATCACATTTTATTTTGAATAACGATTCTGGTTTCCAACAATCGTGAAAACAAGATAAAGGAGATAAAACGATTATTATGCCGCATTCCGTTTCGAAACGATGCCTTCGTTTTGTCTTGTGTTATAATCTACCTGGGGGAATTAACTTGGTGGGTCAGAGGTGGCCGCTCTGTGTAGGAGGATCCCCTCGTGGGAACTCTCCCCGGCGCTGGCAGACCCTCGCCGATGCATTACCTCTGTGGTGGTGCGCTGCGACCGGCTCTAGGTCGGCTTGGAAAGGCCCGGGGTAATGGTACATGTCCACAGGGCCGTTTATGGATGCAAGGGGTCGCGTCGCTTTCCAGCACTCGACACTAGATGGGCTGCCACTAGACACGTGATTGGACGAACGCTTTCAAACTGGAACCAACATGGCAGCTCGTTTGGAAAAAAAAAATGTTTTCCTATATAAAGAAAACAGTTCACAGTAATGTGTTTTTGAAAACATTTGAGCAACAACGGTGAGTTTATACGTTTTTCGGGAGTTTCCAGAGGCGGCAAGTTGCGCTGGACACTCCTGATTTGCATAAAGTAGCGTAGACCACAACTTTATGCAAATGAAGAGCGGCCAATGTCTCTCGAAACGCAACGCTGCACTACCAGAATGCATTGCACAGCTGCTTACATAGACAATGAATGGGAAGCGTAGAAATGACGGATTTTGTGGACACATACCATAAGGGTGGCTCGTGGCTCCGGCCACGAGCCACCCTTATGGTATGTGTCCACATAAAAGTTTACCGTGCTTTGTGGGTGTGACTTTTTTGCCGTGTCATCACCATTCATATCTGAACCACTGTGTTTATGATTAAATTCTTTACTAGAGCACAACGTTTTTTCAAAGATCTAGCCTCTCAAAGTGCACCAGACTGATGCATTTAACTTTAAAATGTATAAACATGAAGAAACACAGCTCCCTAAAAGCCCAAACTCACTCTCAGCCAGACTGTAACATGTTTAGTTCAGCTCGAGCCAAGATGAGGAGAGACAGCCTTTATTTAAAGTAAGAAGAAGAAAATTCACTGTTAAAAAGACAAGTTCAGTACATGCATGATGTCAAGGTCAATGAGTAATCCTGTTAAATATTGACCAAATAATTGTGATTATGATTATTACCATAATTAGGCATCACCACAATATAATACAGAACTTACTAGGTAAAGTCCTCTGTAAAATAAACTAACTATATATAGCATTTACTACCATTTATCTGCTTATTCACAGTGCTGTCGAAAGATGAGAAGTCAGGCTTTGAGCATGCCAAACCCACGCAGCAGCCTTTTTGCGGTCAAATGTAAGGGCAGCCAAAAGCGTGTGCGTTTGTGTGCGTGCGCGCTGCTGTTGTGTCTGCAGATGCTAATCCCAATGGTGTGGACAGATTGCGAGTGTTTTAAGAAGATTACAGATTACAGACTGCAGAAGCAGATTAGCTGGCAGCTCGATCTGCACCTCTGGATGGACCGCTCTGCTCTCCCACAGCCCCTTCTGTGTGTCTGTGTGTGTGTGTGTGTGTGTGCATGTAACATGCTTTAGTGTTTCTGTTGGTATTCAAGAAGTAATCATGATTGGTGGTAATGATAGTTCTGTGCACATGCTGTGTCTTAAGCTTTGTGTGTGCGTCTCTGTGTGATGGATGCTGATTCGCAGAGTATCACACAAACACACTTCCCATTTCCCTTACCGTGAATAAAGGCCAGGAAAATAGGCTACATATATATATATATAGATACACACATGCTCCCAGTGGGCTGTAAAGATATTCTCCATGCCAATTATATCTGAGAGAATGTCACACACACACACGTAGGATGTGGATTAATGGGAAGGGCAGCCAGCCAAGAGCCAAGTCAATTCTCCCTCTTCCGTCTCTCTGTAATGGTGGAACCCCCTACTGAAAAATACCAATATTTAACATGTTACAAACTGTTTAAAATACCTCCGCAAAGCAGGCATACATTTCACTGGGATTTCTTATTTTTGCATAATAATTTTGACACAGATGTAGATTTAAGAAAGATAGAGTACTTTGCAGCATCTGCAGCTCATACTGAGAAGTTGAGAAAAGGTAGCATGCAAACGGCCTGACGAGGAGGAAAAGTAAACAGTTGTGTAATTTCGGACATACCCAGAACACTAACTGCATGTTTTGATATTGGATGTGAATGATTTTCCTGCTGATGGAGAGGATAGTAGGCCTGTCACGATAATTACGTTATCAACTTATCGTACGATATATGGACATGACCTCGATCATTTTTAACTTATCGACTTATCGCATATTATATGGACATGGCCTTGACAATTTTTACATTATTGGCGTATCGTACGTTATGTGGACATGACCTCGACCATTTTTTACATTATCAAGTTATCGTACGATATATGGACATGACCTTGTTATTTTTTTGCGTTATTGACTTATTGTACGATATATGGAGGACATGACCTCATTCATTTTTACATTATCAGCTTATTCTACGACATATGGACATGACCTTGATAATTCTAACTTCATAGATTTATTGTACGATGTATGGACATGGACGATCATTTTTAAGTAATCAACTTATCGTACATTATATGGACATGACCTTGTTCTTTTTTACGTTATCGACTTATCGAACGACATACGGACATGACCTTGATCATGTTTGCTGACCTTGATATTGCCCGTTGTGTTTACATGCATGTTTGTTTACAACATTTTAGCCAACATGATTATGGTTTTCCCCTACCATTATAAGACTTGGGCATTGAGACGACATTGTACATTTTTGTTACCAGAGCCAGGGAGTCTATTTCATTTATTGTTTTGGTTGTGTGGTTTTATTTTATTTGTGTTATATTTATTCGTTCACATTCCAATTCCAATGTTTGAATACTCGTAAGAATTAAAAGTTCATTGCTCTTTGAGAGGGTGTACTTGCATTATTATGCTCTAAAACGGCCGTAAAATGACAGTAATATCGTTTATCACAATTATTCATAAGACAATAACAAAAGTAGTTGTCGTGACAGGCCTAGAGGATAGAATTGTAAAACTGTGTGTAAAAGTGCACACTGCTGAGCAGAAAGTCAAACATGAATTGGATTTACTACCTCATGGGGGGTCTCACTAATACAAAAAAATTTAGCTGACCTAAAAAGTGCCATTGACATCTACCTAATGGAACCGTCCATTAAAAAATTACAAAAATGGACACAAAAGCAAGTGAACCTGGTCTGAAATGGTGAGCAACAACAACAAAACAACATTCCCATCGGGCTTGCAGGTCCAACAGGAAAAGTAAGTAATAAAGGCGGGAAACTTGGTGAATAGTTATCTTCATGAACACGTTAAACTCCACTGCACCTGCCTGCTCATTGTTTTCACCACAGCTGATTTACAGAAATACCACTGAGATACAGCATGCGTGGAGTCAAGTAGGTAACCTGAATAGGCCGTCAATGTATTGTGGCATTGAATTGTATCCATAGCAACAAGTGTCACTGGGGTGCCACAGCAAAACAGGCATCAAAGATAATATTACAACATAATGTTACAGTGTAAACAGGTTATGGGAGGAATTCTACCAATACATGTTATTCTAACCTTTTGGTTGTCAAGCCAGTCATTTGTTCTATTCGTCCAGGCTTCCTTGGTCCTGTTGGGTCCAATGAAAGCTTGGAACTGGACCCGGACCCGGTTGGTCTCCCAGATATCTCTAGGGCCACTACACTTCAACGTGCTCAACGGCCACCCTCACTTTTAAAGTGCTGCGATTCAAACTTTACACAGTTAAACAAACGCCTCGAGCTTGACATTATTCTTTACAGGTGGTGCTTTATTTTTTACAGCTTGCTACTTTATGCACACATTCACATGGTGTCAGATGAGTTTCTGTGCAGCATAAAACTCTTCTGAGTAAAAAAGAAGAAGGCTTTCCCGATATCAGAGGTACACTGTGTCTCCAACTCCAGATACAAATTCAGAGTTACAAGCTTACTTTTGCGAAAAAAGAGCTGTTAAAGGCTTTGGGAGCTGGAACAGTAAGCTCCGGGTTCCAATGATTTCCTGATGTCAAGACTACACAGCCTAAAAGAGCTTTTCTGTTTAAGATTTAGTCCAACGTTCATTCCAACAGCGGTGTCGACCGTTAACGCAGCACAGAGACTCACTATACTGCATTGGGAAACATAAATTGCAAGAGGCAGGCTGGAGAGAATGGGCAAAAAAAAAAAAAAAGCCCGAGACTGTAGACGGAGCAGATGGAGATGAGAATTGAAAGAGGGAGAAAGAGAGCCTTCAACAGGGTTTTCTTTGAGAGTTTCCACACAATGCTCTGTTGGTTACTATGACGCCCTGGAGTCGCCTGCTGGGCCCATACAGGCTGAAGTAAGAGGTCTGTTTGGCAGTCGTGGAGAAACTATTCAAATCCTTCACCGACAGGTTAAAGCAGCAGCGCTACTGTTTAACTAATTAAAAATAAAATGTCCTGCATTCAAATTACTACTTTTACAGCTTAAAGTAAACAAGTAGCAGCTGTAAAATGTAATTAAAGTATTAAGTATGAAGGGTGGGCCCCTGTATGTACTGTATAAGAAGTATTTTAAAGTTGTAAGTGGTCTTAACCCTCTGAGACTTGCCAGAACAACTTGACACACAGTGATGAGCTGCATCTCAAATTACTCTTCAGGTTCCCAGCTTTCAGATGATGTACACCACTTCTATGTGACATCTACTGTTGACCTGCTATCTCCCCCTAAAAAAACCCTGTACCCCCCTGAAAAAGACAAAAATGGGTCTATTGTGGGTCTCAGAGGGTTAAGAGTACTAGTTTAACCTGTGGACATGCGTCAGTTACGTTAAGACTGTCACCTCTTAGTAGATTAGTCGACTAATCGGTCGTTTTGGTCTTAGTCGACTAAGATGTCTATAGTCGATTCGTCATTTTGTATGCTTTTTTCATGCTTAATGACTTATGTATAAGAAACTTATGAGCACATCTCTGGTAAACACAAGATTTAAAGTGGTGCTTTTGTGTGATGCTTTGTGGAGAAACTCTATTTTACAGATCTGACGATTAAGTCAACTAATCGATTAGTCAACAAAAAATCAAGAGTGTTAGTCAACTTACAATTTCTTTGGTCGAGGACAGCCATAGTAAGTTCTAAATCTGCTGAGTAACTACTAACAACAACAATCAGAGAAATATGGTGGAGTTGGTGGACTACCAATTTAGCTATCACAAATTGGAAATCAGGGTTGACCCCTCTTAGATTAGTCGACTAATCGGTCGTTTTGGTCTGAGTTGACTAAGATTTCTGTAGTGGATTAGTAATTTTTTATGCTTTTTTCATGCTTAATGACTTAAAGTGGTGCTTTCGTGTGATTCTTTGTGGAGAAACTCCAGATATGTTGATTAAATCAACTAATCGATTAGTCAACAAAAAAGTGTTAGTCAACTAAGAATGTCTTTGGTTGAGGACAGCTCAAGTAAGTAATAAATCCGCTGAGTAACTAATAACAACAATCTGAGAAATACGGTGGAGTAAGAAATGAAGTGTTTCTATCTGACATGCACTAATAGCTATCACAAATCGGAGATCCTCAAGTAAACTGACAAGAGCTCTGGTTGTTGAGTTACACGCATGCTGCTGCTTGGGTTGCATGCTTTTACATCTGTGACGAAACCTAATGGATTCCCATTTTTTATTGCAGATCGAGTCTCATTTTGAAACATGTAGACAGGATGAAGCTGATGCAGGTTGTGTGCAGACAGAGAGAGTGAGTAGAGAGAGTAGAGAGAGGAGAGAGGGGAGAGAGGGGAGAGAGAGTAGAGAGAGTAGAGAGAGTAGAGAGAGTGAGGGTCTGCAGAGCACACCACCAGCTTCATGATTAATGCGGCTTTTAGCTGCAGCGGAGGGAGCCGGGGCCCCCTCAAAGCAAACTGACCGGGTCGCCCATTCAACTCTCCTCTCATTCCTTCTGTCGCTCTCTCTCTCTCTCTCTCTCTCTCTCCATCAACCCCAAAAAAAGCAGTGACTGAGCACCAGCTACAGCCTGCACACACACACACACACTCACCATTGACTACATTTCTACACTAACACTTCTTCAACAACCGTGCAACCTCCACTTCACTTCACTCCCATTGCGAGCCAAAGTGGACGAAACCACCACACATCAGGAACATTTTCATTTACTGTGTGGGTAGAAGAAAGCATCCGTCTATAAAGGAACAGGAAATAAAGTAGCCTACAGAAAAAGGTGTGTGGCCGTACACTTGTAAAATGGGTCACAAAAACACACAAAAGTTGAAGTATAATAAGATTACAATGAAGTCACCATTGAGAACCAGAGACAGGCTTACTACAGACACTCACATATTTCCCCTTTGGAGGCAGAGGAGCAGGCAGACATGCACACACCTAACAAGAGGAAGCACATTGAAGTGCACGTTAAGCAGTAAAGACATTTCCATCACTTTACAGGAATTAACTGTGAATAATCTGGAGTCTCCCATTGAAGGGCGCTCTAGAACAACTCCACACACACTGCTGCTGCTGCTGGGAGGCAGAAGGATGCCAAATGCAGCAAAGCTCCCGCCTAACATCACACACACACACACACACACACACACACACACACACACAGCATCAGACCACTATGTTTCAGTGAGGGGGTCACTCCCCCCAACACACCCACCCAACACACACTCTCGTACACTAAAATCATGATGCACCAGCACCACCACCACCAGCACCACCACCAGCAGCAGCAGCACCGCCACCAGCAGCAGCACCAGCACGACCAGCAGCAGCAGCAGCACCACCAGCAGCAGCACCCCCACCACCACCAGCACCACCACCAGCAGCACCACCACCACCAGCACCAGCAGCAGCAGCACCAGCACCTACACCACCAGCACCACCACCAGCAGCAGCACCAGCAGCAGCACTAGATAATTCATTGCAGTGATCGGAGCAGAGCTCAGTGAATCCACAGGCTCCTCTCAGCTCCAGAAACACTACACTAAAAAAAAAAAAAAAAGTGCAGACTTTGCAGCCCCCTTTACGCACGGGACCAGGACGAGATGTGCCACTCTGCGCGGCTTTGCGTCCGGACGCTCTTTAGTTTCTTTTTTGTTGCATTGGCGCACTTACCTTTGCACTACAGCGAGAATGAGCACAGTTAGTTCCCATCTTGTGAAAAGGCTTTAGAATCCATTCATATCTCCTCCTGGTTGATTCAGACATCCACAGAGTGTTTGAGCAGTAATCCAGTGTTCCATCCCGAGGAGACGCTCTGCGAGCTGCACAACAGCTTTCTACACAATCCACACTAAACTATGCCAGGCTGCTTTTCAGCGCGTTTTTCTCTCTCTCTCTCTCTCTCTCTCTCTCTCTCCTCCTCGCTCCTCTGCCCCCTCTTCTCTTCTCTCCTCCTCCTCTCTCTCCTCCCTCTCTGAGGTTGCCTGGTTACCTCTTTCTGTAGGCTGGTTCAGTCCGCCGGCCGGCAGCCAATCACAAGGCCGGGTTCAGCTTAACCCCTCAGCTGCTGAACTGTCCTGATTTCCAGCTTTCAAGGAGTGGGAGTGGAGGAGGAGGGGTGTGTGTGTGTGTGTGTGTGTGTGTGTGTGTGTGTGTGTGTGTGTGTGTGTGTGTGTGTGTGTGTGTGTGAGGATTTAGAAAATGTATATTAACAAAATTATAATGAGCAAGAAAAGATGAAAGAGGAAGAGGAAGGAGGAGGAGGCTGATGGGGGAATTTGAGTTTGAAATTAAAAGTTGTGCAAGAAACGTCATCAGACTTCACTGTTTGTTGTAGTTTGGAGGCCGCTAAAGGATGACTGTGTACCGGCTAAAGTTCACAGCCGCCACACGCTCACTCTTTTTTTTCTACACACACACACACGTAGTAATGCTGACGAAAAAACACACTGAGTCATGAGTGCGCGCAGGCGGTCGTCACGCTGGTTCATTCATTCAGCACAGACTATTGATTGGTTAACCACCCGCACTCAAGTCATGGAGGCTAAATCGTGTGTGTGTGTGAGTCATGGACTTGGCAAACTCACCACTTACTTTGAGAATGGGAGAACACTTACTGTAAGAAAAAAATATGTTTAAGAAAGAAAGAAACTAGAATTCTTGAGTTATGGCCAAAAATGTGTTTTGTGCAACGGGCAACTACTGGTCTGAGAAGTGAAGCCAATGCTGAAGTGCCTTAAACCTGCATTCATTCTAACAGCCAGCAGGGGGCGACTCCTCTGGTTGCTAAAAGAAGTCTGATTGTATAGAAGTCTATGAGAAAATGAGCCTACTTCTCACTTGATTTATTACCTCAGTAAACATTGTGAACATGAGTTTATGGTCTCAATCGCTAGTTTCAAGTCTTCTTCAATACAGCATGATGTTCATTTAGTAAATTATGGTTCCATTTAGAGTCAAATAGACCATAAAGCAGGGTATACTTTAGGGCGTGTCTACCTTGTGATTGACAGGTCGCTACCACTGCGTTGTCCAGTCTGGGAGTTGTCCGTGTTTTCGTCTTGGAACTTTTTTTTAGTGTGTTTTCAGTTCATGAAAGTTAATTGTTACATTTTAAGTCACATAAAAATGTCTTGTTCAGTGTTCGGTTGTACTTAGCTCCATCCTCTCGTGTCATTTCTGGTTGCAAAAAAACCAAGATGGCGACAACCAAAATGCAGATCTCAAGGCTTCAAAATGTCACGGTGACTACGTCCACTTCTTATATACAGTCTATAATTTTGTGAGGTCACTTGACCTCCAAATTCTAATCAGTTCATCCTTGAGTTCAAGTGGACGTTTGTGCATTCATGGGAATGGGACGGACGGTTGTATGGACAACCCGACAACATAATGCCTCCAGCTTTGGCTGTCACTAGTGCGGATGCATAGAAAGACATCATTTAGACCTAAAGACAGAAAATAAAGCTTCCTTACTGTTATTGTTTATTTTATTTATTAGTGTGAGACTGACAAGAGAAAACTTGGATGTAAGAGGATGATGCAACTCTGCTGACTTCACTGAACTACAGCATTTTGCCATTTCATGCCTTTCCTCCATTCCTCCTTAAGCCTTAACCTTGTGCAGCTTGCCCCCTTTAATCCACACCTCCTTTCACTTTTCTGCCCCTGCACATCCTCCTCTTCTCCCTTTCTCCTCCACTTCCTCGCCCACAGATCATCCTCTTCTCAAGATGTGGCATGCTGCTGTCAGGGGGATGTGACAAATAAGTCAACATTTGATTTAAAATAACTACGGAAGTGGCGTTACTTAAGTACGGAAGTTACCTGACAAATAAGTCAATGTTTGGTTTAAAAAAACTATGGAAGTGGTACGGAAGTTATGTGACAAATAAGTTAACGTCTGGGTCAAAATAACTACGAAAGTGGAGTTACTTAATTACGGAAGTTTCATGACAAATAAGTCAACATTTAGGTTACAATAACTAAAGAAGTGGCGTTACTTAAGTACCGAAGTTACGTGACAAATAAGTCAACGTCTGGGATAAAATAAGTATGGAAGTGGCGGTTACTTAAGTACGGAAGTTAAGTGACAAATAAGTCAACATTTGGTTTAAAATAACTATGAAAGTTTAGTAACTTAAGTACGGAAGTTACGTGACAAATAAGTCAACGATGACTTCTGGTTTCCCACGGGGTACAAACAGCGGTCCCACCCATCCATCCCGACCTCCTCCCTGCACTGCGTTTGTCGCTCTTTATACTTCCTGGTTCACGATTAAATGGATTAAATACGCATTGATTTTGTGGGATATATACGAATTACAGTGCATTACTTTTCCTAGGTATAGAAACAGTGTCTGACAACAGTGATTGAAACCTCATTTAAATCTTAATTTCTCAACCTTCTATGTCTCAATAAACTTCCTTTCTTTCTCATCCACACCACCTCATCCCTTTGCCCTCCTCACCACTCTCTCTCGCCCATCATCTCTCTCTTCCCTGCTCTGTTTTCCTACCTAAGTATAGCTGTAGTTTACCTTCTCTATCGATGCAGAGCCCTCCTGTCTATCTCCCTCCCACACTTCAGTATCTCTGCCCTTTTTTTTGCCATATCTCCCTCCCTCAGTATCTGCCTCCCTCACTCACCTTCCTCCTCCTCTGTCTCACAGTCTCCTGCTGTCTGTCTGTCTCAGCTTGGCTGAACAGATAACTGCTGGATGCTCATGTGGGCAAAGCCAGCTTTACTCTCTTTCCTCTCACTCCTATATGTCACACACAGCAGTCACATAGAAACACACCTGACTAGATGTAAATCACATCAACACACTGCTGTTTAGGGTAATCCATGGGAATGTCCAGATGGATATGATATCCGGTGAGAACGTGAAGGTCAGCTCCCTCTAACTGTTCACACTAAACATTGTTTCACAGGATTAGGATTCCTCTAATACACACATATGCAGAGAAAAGGACAGAGAGAGAGAGAGAGAGAATGAAAAAGGGACAGGGACAGACAGGGAGACGAGAGAGAGAAAAACAGGGAAAAGGAGAAAGAATGGAAATTTATGCGTATTATCAGCAAAACGGGTCAAACTCGTTAAAGGCAACAAAGGCAGCTCTCTAATTGCCTGAGCTACAGCTCGGCACCGCTCAGCTACAGTAGTGGCAGTACAGTACAGTGGGATGGTCTCCGACAGTCAGTTCATCATTGGATATACAGTAAGCCTGATTAGAACATGTAACATGTTGACCAACAATCTTCAAACTGCACATACGTCAGATTTAAGTACTGAAACATGTTCCTATGGATGAGGGAATCTCTGGATAGATATGATGCCAACTCAGAGCTCAAACCGGTGGCTCAACAGAGAAGATCTGGAGCACATGGTCATACAGGAGTTCAAACTTTTAAAGGAATACTTCACCCATTAAATGACCAGTTGTTTATCAATTACTCATCCTGTGCTACCTTCAAGAAAACTTTGCTTTTCTCGCATGAACGAAGAATCCAAAAACGGAGAAAAGTCCTGATGAATTGAAGTAAATGGGGGCCGCGTTTAACAGCGAAACTATATCGAAACATCCGTTAACAAACTCTCACACAACTCCTGCAGAATAATCCAAGACTCATTTATCCAGTCATATGCTCACTACTTGCCAAACACATTTTCGCAAAAAATCTTTTAACTATTCACTTTAAATTTTGTGTTTACCGGAGATGAGCTCATAACTTTCTTGGAAATAAGTAATTTAGCATGAAAAGAAAATCACAAAAAACAACTAGTCGATGAAAGAAATCTTAGTCGACTAAGACCAAAAACGACTGATTAGTCGACTTTAGAGACTATAATACTGCACGAGTTGTACAAGAGTTTGTAAACGGATGTTTTGATATAGTTTTGCTGTTGTAAAAAGTGTCCCCCATTTACTTGAATTCACCAAGACCTTTCTTCATTTTTGGATTATTCGTTCATGAAATAAAAAACTAAGTTTTCTTCAAGAATTCAAGGTAACACGGGGTGAGTAATTTATATACAAATGGTCATTTTGTGGGTGAAGCACTCCTTTAAAAAGGTGTAGCAACTAACAAACAGCAGCTCTTCATTAGAGTAAGAAGAAGCAGTGCTAGTACTGCGCACAGCTAAGAGCTGGATCTCATACTATAGACAGGTTCTGGGCGTTGTTTCTAGCCATGGCCATAGCTTATATAATATATAATAATAATAATAGCTTGCACCTTTCAGGGGGCCCAAGGACGCTTTACACATATGGAGGCAGACAAAAACAAATAGCACAAAACAGAAAATAATAATAGCAGCAATGGTTGCAATAGATAACATAATTAACTAATTCCATAGGCCTTGGTGAACCCAGGTAGGTTTTAAAGATGTCCATAGATGCAGCATTACGGATCTGCCGGGAGAGAGTTCCTATTACAGGATGGGGGGCCGGCGCATCCTAGTAACCAAGATTAATATATCCATTTATTTAGTCCATATGTTTCAGGTGTGTTAAATATGTAAATCCAGTGGCATTACATATTTTCAATACCACAACATATCAGGGTGGAGGCCCAGCCATGTTTTGCATACATAATGATGTACCTGACATTCAGTATTCCAGGTTGTAGGTGAGCTATTAGCTGCGTGCAGACAATTTAAACATCTTCACTGCCTCCTCTTACTCTGATGAAGACATGATGTTGGTGAAATGATGGTTGCTACAGCGTATTTAAAGCTATATCTGCATGCTCCAGATCTCATCCCTCCGTACCATATTAAAATATGTCTTTCTGTAGTCACATGACATTGTAATCAAATGTTAGTTGACGCCCGTAAATGACACAGTCTCCTCTGAAAAGGCGTCAATATGTCTGGAGGTGAATTTGTTAGGCACATCTAGACTGGAATGAGATTAGCTTTGACCCAAATGCACAAATGAGTACACAGCGACCTATCTCATCTCCCGTACTGCTTATTTAGCTACACCAACACCAGGGTGTCGTGTGTGTGGATGTGTCACAAAGAGTGAATGAACGAGAGAGAGAGAGAGAGAGAGAGAGAGAGAGAGAGAGAGAGAGAGAGAGAGAGAGAGAGAGAGAGAGAGAGAGAGAGAGAGAGAGAGAGAGAGAGAGAGAGAGAGAGAGAGAGAGAGAGAGAGAGAGAGAGAGAGAGAGAGAGAGAGAGAAGGCAGAGGCAGATGGAACGGAGCTACGAAGCTAGACCCCCCTCCAAAGACGAAACATCTCAGCGTAACCGTAGCTATCAAAGCACGCCACTCTTCAATAACTCTGATGTATCAGGATATCAAGTGGCTGACAGATGTGAAGAGAGTACAAGTGGAGATGAGGAGAGATGGTTTATGAGAGAGGAAATATATCTGAAAATGCAGTATGTGCAAACACATGCAGAGGAGTTTTGACAATGTGACATTCTCATATGTAAATAAGGCGAAAAAGAGACACTGCTGAGCATGATCACAACTTAAATCTAGGTGACAGGTTGACTTGTGGGTATTGGGTTAAGGTAGAGGGGAGGTGTGTGTGTGTGTCTGTGTGTGTGTGTGTGTGTGTGTGTGTGTGTTAGCCCGCAGGGGGTTAGATATAAAGATGTGCTGTGTTGAAATGTCACACATGTTTATGCTTTCATCACGATGTGTAACTTTGAGGGCTTTTGCCTCTGGGAGGATCCATCATATTTCATCATGTTTCATTAACACGTTTCATGCGTATGCAGACATGGGAGCATGCACACGCATACACACACACAGTTTCCCCTTAGAACAGAGGGGAGGTACAGGGTGTCTAATCCCACCTCTGTGTGAGCGTCGCTGTGAGCCCTGCTGCCACTTTCAACTCACTGTACTCCATCAGCCCTGACACTCTAAAAACACCAACACATGACACCCAAACACGGTTTTCCCAGTAAGTTTTTTAAAGATGAGGATGTATTGATCACCAGTCAGCGGTTCTTGCACAAATAGCAAGTTGTGGTGTGGCACAAGAAAGACAATTGTTTGTTAGTTTAAAAATAAGACAAAACAATCATGTAAATACATTAATTGAATGTTATTCTTGTTTCATAATAGGAAGATAATTTGTGTCTGAGAAGTAATTAAAGGAGGTTATTAGCAGAAAAAACTTAACAGGGTCTCACTGGAGGTGACAGGAGGCGGTGGTGATAACATTAGCAGCAAATCAAACCAATCCTGTCTCCTACAAAATGACCTTCCCATACGACTAAACCTACATCTTAATTACGTTTGGATGGAAACATATTTTCTCAGTCGCAGTTTTAAACAAATGGTTAACGTTGTGAATTGAAATAAAACAAAACTACTTGGTTATGTTAGTAAAAACATCATGGTTTGGCTTAAAATGACTACGCTTGTTACGTTATTTACATTAAGTAAATAGGTGAACATTGACTTTTGGTTTCACACAGGACATGAACAGCGCTCTACTGGCTGAAAGTCCATCACGTTCTCATCCCAACTTGTCACATACGGCCACTTTGTCACGCCCCTTGCCGTCACTTTAGGTTTAGGCAACAAAACCACTATAGTTAGGTTTCATAAAAACTACATGATTGGGTTTAAAACTACTACGATGTTACGGTGAAAATAAATCTGAATGTTGTGAAAACGGGACATGAACAAACAGCTGATTGTAACGTGAAAGTGAAACTTAACACACGGGACATGAACAGCGGTCTCCTGGAAATATGATGTTTGTCAATTTAAAAAAATGAATTTGCAAGTCAAGGAAGTCTCAGTTTGTTGTAAAACTGTTGAAGTAGGAGACGAAATTACGTGAAATTAAAGTGAAAATGCGTAATTAGAAAGACGACACACCCAAAAGTGACATAAGTGACGTCTCTCTCTCTGAAGCTATGATGCCTGAGTGTTTCGTACTGGGATGTACTCACACCAGCAACGGGTCTGATTGTTCTGTCTCCATCGCTGGATAAAACACATCAGGTCAAATAACGTTTCATTTGTGCGTGGAACATAGCTAAGTTAGCTAGCCAGCTAGTGATGGTGACGTATATTGTGCGAGACGAGAGACGTAGTTCACTGAGCGGTTTCACACAAAACTAAATGATTCTACGACGAACTGAGACTTTCTTGACTTGCAAAATTATGTTTTAAAGTGACAAACATCATCTGTGTGATTCATGGCGTAATTCAAACGGGATCAAAAAATAATCGTCTCTTGTCGTTGACTACGGTACATATTTTTCCCGAAAATAAGGTCCCATGGGGTTTACCGGAAGGGGCGGGACTTTGCCTCTCTATTAGTCAGATAGATACAGAAACATGAGAAAATAGGGACCCTTTAAGACCAGCTCTCATGCTCCCAGAGACAAATCCTTACCGCAGACAGCAGAGAAATGCCCCAAGTGTATAAAAATCAAATACAAGAATCATACATCAGTGTGGATTGAAGAGTTGATAAGAGGATCTGCTGTACACTATATTCCTCCTGACTACCCTCCGCTACGCTGGACTGAGGAGTTATGATACTGACCCGGCTCAACCTCTGGTAAACTCTGTGAATCACTCATCGAGAGGGGTTAGGGGAGGAAAACTGTGTGTGTGTGTGTGTGTGTTGCGTTGGAGGAGAGGGGGGGTGATGGTAGCGGTGAAAGGAAGAGAGAGGGGAAAAGAGGGCAGAGGAGGTGGAACAAGTCAAGCTGACACAGTTTCAGTGTATTCTCAATATTGTAAATAATGCAGGATGCGCTGTTTCTCATGGATGTTGTCTTCATCCATTTTTAACTGGTTCAGTTTCACAGTAGTACTCCAGCTCTCCGTCTCTCTCCCCCTCTCTCAGCCTGTATATGTCTGGATATGTGCAGCAGGCATGTATTTAATGTGATAAACTCACCTTTTAGTCGAGGTCACAGAAAAACACGCAGGTTAATGGCTCTCTGCTAATTGTTTTTTGATTGCCGGAGTTAATCAAGTCCACTTCAAAACAGATATTGGTAATGACCTCTCACTCTCTCTCTCACTCTCGTGCTGCTTGTTTGGCAGCGATTCAGGACAAAAGTCAAGTGACCTTCATATAAATTACATATAAAAAATACATTCCTGATGCTATTCCTTAAGTTAGAAAAGATAAAATATTCTGCCAACCCAAAAATTCTATGCAACATGGGACCCTTTAGTATCTTATTTTGAAAGGCTTAAGACCCAAAAAATTAATTAAATTAAATAAATTTTTATATAGCGTCAAATCATAGCAGAAGTTGCCTTGAAACGCTTTTTCTATAGCACAGGTCTAGTCTAATTATTCACCATGATAAGCCCACCCCAGGACCCGCTCATCGAGCGCTCTACACACTAGAATGTAGTGTTAATAACTGATCTATACTGTATACTTGAACCTCCACAAATTTGTTTATATTTAAAAGTATGTATATGTATCTTTTCCTATGCAAAATGTAAATTAATTCATCTGTATGTAGGTTTTATTTGATCAATTTTGTGTTTGTTGGTTTTTTTATTTTTATTTTATTTTATTTTATTTTATCTTGTTATATTTTATTTTATTTTATTTTATTTTATTTTATTTTATTTTATTTTATTTTATTTTATTTTATTTTGGATTTTGGATTTTGTTATTTGTTATTTTTTTTTACTATTTAATTTTGAATAATCATTCCCTGGGTAGATATGTAATTATACATTATTTTGTCTAGGCAGTGGGGGTGAGTGACAGTGAAAATGTTCTATGTTAAACATTTGTGAACTATGCCCTTTTTCTTAAATAAAAATATTACTAAAAAAACAAACACATTAACATTCCAAAAATAATTCATTGCTTTTGAACAGCTACCAACGGAAAAGCCAAAAGCCTCATAAAAAATTACTGTCACAGTGTTGCTTCAGGACGCGTCTCTTGTGACTCTTATTTATCACATTTTCATGTTTACAAACCTTGAGTGAGTGATATCACAGGAATAACAGAAGCTGTTGGGGATTTTTTTTAGAGCGGATTTTCCCTTTAATGCCGTGCAGCAGAACGCCCAAATCCAACGCTGAAAGCAAGGACACAGCAGGAACTCCAGTTTGCTTTCTGAGGCTCCACAATGCAGCTAACTGCATTACATTAGTTCATATGGTCAGACACGCTGTTGATGAAACCCCCTAACCTCCACCTCAACCTTAACTCACAGCATGTGTGTGTGTGTGTGTGTGTTTGAGAGAGAAAGTGTGTTTCTGTGTCGGTGTGTGTCTATGTGAGCTCTGGTTGGCTGCCTGGGGCTCATTGCTCATCTCAGTGGGTATAAATAGAAAAATAGAGAGCCAGGAATATAAGAGCATCATAGTGTGTCTGTGGGGTGTCTGTGGGGCGGAGACGCTGCTCAGAGCTAAAAAAAAAAATTTAAAAAAAAATAAATAAAAATGTGATAGCAGGTGGATGGGCTGCAGGATTCAAAGCTAAACAAATGTTGAATCTAACAGCAGGTTTGGTTTGTCGAAGTGAAACCGTATCAGAGGTCGCTGCAGGACTGTGGCGGTCAACACAATACCAAATCAAAATGTTTAAAGGGCATTAATAATCTTATTATTAGGTTTTTATTAGAGCTGTCAATCGATTAAAATATTTATTCGTGATCAATTGCGTGATTGTCCGTAGTTAATCGCACATTCTTTTTATCTGTCCAAAATGTACCTTAAAGGGAGATTTGTCAAGTATTTAATACTCTTATGAACATGGGAGTGAGAAAATATGCTTTCTTTATGCAAATGTATGTATATATTTATTATTGGAAATCAATTAACAACACAAAACAATGACAGATATTGTCCAGAAACCCTCACAGGTACTGCACTTAGCATAAAACAATATGCTCAAATCATAACATGGCAAACTGCAGCCCAACAGGCAACAACAGCTGTCAGTGTGTCAGTGTGCTGACTTGACTATGACTTGCCCCAAAACTGCATGTGATTATCATAAAGTGGGCATGTCTGTAAAGGGGAGACTCGTGGGTACCCATAGAACCCATTTTCATTCACATATCTTGAGGTCAGCAGTCAAGGGACCCCTTTGAAAGTATGTATGTTTTAGCGTCAAAATGCTCACAGTAATTTTACTTCGCGAAACGGGAGTATACATATACACACCTCATATCAAAAATCCAAACTAACTCTTTCAGTTATTTCCAGACTTGACTCAGCTAGTGCTAGCGTTCACATTATTATAACCTTATTGATCAGCTTACTGTGGTAACCTACGTCACTGCTTTTTGCTGACGGCTGCGTAGTCGTCTCATGCTGCTGTTGTTACAGTTGTTTGTTGGTTCGTTCATTTTCAACAGGTTCAAAACAACATACTCGCAGCAGAGTTTGCAGCTCTCATCTCTTGTTGCTGTGTGTTGCCTCAGCACCCCCTGGTTTGTTTTGGCTCTGTTTGTGCATCACTCAGGTTTTTGTGAGATTAATATGATGTGTGGAGATGAATGCTGTGGATGTTGTATGTGAGTTTCTATTCTATTCACTCTGTCGCCATTTGCTGTAATCACTCCCTCGTTCACCCTCATTACTCCCTTTTTTTTGCATCTATAAAAAGCGACACATTGCACTGTGGGATTGTTAGAATACCAGGGACACTACTTAATTCATTTCATTGTGTGGATTTTTGAGGGCACTATAAAGTGCATAGAATCCACACTTGGACACTCAAATAAAATGGTAAAGAGTAATATGGTGCACGATATAGCAAATAGGTGATATAATAGGCTCAGACACAGACAGCAGCTGAACAAAAAGTAGAACAGATAGCAGGTTATGATGTGATGACTAGGGCTGACGTGGTGAAGGAACTTCCCCTGCGGTGATAATGACTGGCTCAACAGTGCGATATGCGATATTATTGACATATTGCAAAATACT
This sequence comes from Sebastes fasciatus, assembly GCF_043250625.1. Taxonomy (NCBI): domain Eukaryota; kingdom Metazoa; phylum Chordata; class Actinopteri; order Perciformes; family Sebastidae; genus Sebastes; species Sebastes fasciatus. The sequence goes on along the minus strand of NC_133799.1, from coordinate 24,707,969 downwards.
TAATTTATCCTGATTTTAGTGCTATATACATACATTTTATTGTTAGGCTATTATTAGGTGTATTGTTGCTTTATAATGGCAAGTTTGGCAATAGATTAAAAACCATTTAAATACTTTTTTTTAAAGAACACAGAAGGGTCATAAGATGCGGTATTTTTTTCAGCTGAGGCGCTTTGGTTGTGTCTGGTTGCTATGATTATAGAATATCAAAACATACCAGCACCAGGTAGAGTACTTGCTCTGGATGAAGGGAAGGCTGAAACAAGTAGGGAGAGAGGACAGAACCGCCAGTCTGTGTTTTACTTTCTCCTCCAATGTTGTTGTTAAGGATTTGTCCCGCCCCTCCTCCATTGTGATTGGATGGATGGGTAAATGAGTGGCAGTGACAAGCGCAGCGTTTTACCCAAAGTTGAACATTTTTCAACTCTCGGCCAAAGAACGTATATTTAGATTTTTTTTTATTTTTAATGATAGTGACTCCAACCCAAGGCCACTGCGGTGAGACCTCAGCCTTGATATATTGGGCGTCCAGCTCTACCAGGTAGGCTACTGCGGCGCCCCAAAGAACATATATTGCAAAGAAGTGAAAGTCAATTGTTCGTTTCATTGCAACATCAGTGCCCAGCAGCAAAGCTACGCTTCCGTCATTTTGGTCTGAAAGCGATTACCGTTAGCCAGTAAAACGTCCGCCTAAAAAGTGCTGTACAAAAGTAAAACAAAATGATTTCTATTCTATTGTCATATTCTACCGAAATGGCCTGTGTTGAACAATAAAATCTTATATTTTCAGTCCAAAAAGGTGGCAGCGACTGTTGTCAAAAAACAACAGAGTTTCGTCTCTTTGCTTCTATACTCTTTATCTCGGCGACCAGAAAAGAAAACAGCAAACGTGCAGCGCTCAGCGCTTCGTCACGCTGCTGGCGTTTGTAGCATAGTGTAAATACGCAGTGCTCCCATTGCAAAGAAAAACTTGAACGTAGCGGTTGTGATAGTTGCTTGCCATCCCCTGCAGTATTGCAATATTGCGGTTATTTCGACAGCCCTAGTGATGACGTTCAAAAGATGGCGTGTTTGATGCACACAAACAGAGTGCTATGAGAACTGAACACATACCTGGACGTCACCACACCTGGTGTCCATATCACTGCTCCTCAGAGTCGGAAAGTGCACCTGGAGGGGAGAGTTAGGGGAGAAACAGGAGGGAGGGGGAGAGGGGGGGACACATCATTAAGAAAAAGCACTTGTCAGGTAACCCATTAGAGTACCATTACAATACCAATCTCTGCTCCCCATCTTTCCCTCTCAGTATGTGTGTGTGTGTAATTCTCTTTGGGTGCCTCTAGTCACCAGCGGGGAGATGAGATCATTACCTGTGACTGCGAGGCTAATGTCACACTCAGCCTCAAAACACACACATATATATATACATACACACACACACACACGCACACACACACACACACACACACACACACACACACACACACACACACACACACACAGAGAGAGGGCCACACGCACACACACACATTCAGACTAAGGAGGCTAATGTGACAAAACTGCGGTGACCGCGGGGCTTGTCTCCATTTGGATAAGGCAGCCTGTTTTACAACCTGCTTCCCACACCGGCAGACAAGAGAAACAAGAGGATAGAGAGAAGAGGGAGGAATGACAGAAGGATGAATAGAGGGGCATCTAATTGGAGACATGGTGGGAAACGAACAGCCATCTCTCCGTTTCTGGTGGAGAACGGAGACTGTACGGAGAAAAAGGGTACAGCTGCGGACATAATGTATGGCTCAGAATAAGCTCATTAGCAGTGGTGGGACTGTGAATGACAGATAAGGGGGGATGTGGAGGGGGATGATGGGAGGGGTGGAAATGGGTCAGAAGGTGGAGATGACTGGCCTGGCCTCTAATTAACTTCTCCATCAGCCCTACGGCTCTTACTTCATATTACCCTTACATTACTTATACTGCAACAACATGCATGACACTGTGAAGGAGGAACATGCTTCTGTCGCAAAAATCCATAGCTGTTTTATACTGGTATGGATTTTAAAGTTCAGTTCAAGTGTTTAGTTTCAAACCCGTCTCTCAAAATGAAGTTGGATTAACCAATCAGCTTGTTGGTTGGTGTGTGGCCCAGCAGCGGCACGCAACCCTTTGTGAAGATTTGGGAAATTTGCAAGTCAACTCGACTGTCAAGCCGCCCACACATGATCAGCGGTCAAATTGCTCTCCGCTGGAGGTGCCATTGTTTCCCTTTGGCTTGGTGCACAGCTCAAAATCGCCACCAAGCGCTACACTCAAAGTTCAAATTATTTCATCTTTGACCTCGGTTGTCGCTGACCTTTCAAAGCGCAACCAATGAGATAACAACTATACCTGTTGTTGTTGCCTAGAAACAGTGAATGGTGTTCCTTGCACACTGATTTGCCCTACCGCGCGGTGAGCGATGAACAAATTTCCTGTCAAGCGAAGGCTGCGTCAGCCTCTGCGACAATACGTTCTCACTCATCAAATACTGATGCGATGTCAGTGGCCCTACTCTTCAAACTATGACGCTCTAGGTACCCCTGTAGCATCAGTTTTAGACGTGTTAGGGGTCAGTTTACGCTCGTTACATGCATACAGTCTTTTCAAAGTAAACTTCCAAAGTAGGCTAACTTGTGCCTGATTTATACGCCTGCAGCTGTGCGCCTATGCGTTCTGTGCGGGCTGGTGTGGATTGCATGTCATTTGTTTTGGATTTGGAACTGTGATTTTCAAATCCTTTGTCAGACTGTCTTTGATTTGTTTGATAAATGTGATTCAATAGTTTCATATAAGTTTGGCCCAACACAACTCCATGGCTGGATGATGAGGAGGAGCTCCTGTGCGGCCTCCAAATACAACCCGGCTCTGATCCAATCAAACTTCTGCAGCATCTGTGGTGCCTGGCATGTAGTCACTTTTTCAGGAGGTGCGTGGCACGTCTCTGCAGCTCTCTGTGAGCTCCGCAAATCATCTCCGTGGCAGGTGATAGGCTGAACCATCTGTTAATCAAACTCCAAGCTCGTCGGAAGAAGAGCAAAAACACCTCTTCCATCGAGAAAAGCCTTCAGTGTCGTTCTTTGCTCTTCTTTCAATGAAGAAATGCTATTGCTGCAGCTAAGCTAACCTCTTTGAACAGTCGTCTCTCTGTGTCGTGTCACACACAGCTAATCCACATGTAGCTGCCAGTAGCTCCTCACAGGACACCGATTGGTCCGTTCTCTTGATTGCTGAACACAAACGCATCACTTGAAGCCTGAAAAGACAGATTTTTCATCCCGAGAATCCAGCTGCCGTGCGAGGTGATTTTCAAAATAAACTTCCATTGTAAGTTTTCTTAGTTTTTAGGTTTACTTGGTTAGGTTCAGGAAAAGATCGTGGTTTGGGGTTAAAATAAGTACATTTGTTCTGTAAAATAAGTTTGTTTTGTTACGTAACTTACTTGGTAAATGGTTATTGGACTTGCATTTATATAGCAAACGCTAAAGGGTGCCTCGGTATCAGACGTCGAGGGCCACTTACCTGGCGTTGGTTTTTGATAATAAGACCCTCCTCTACATAAATCTGCAGAGATGTTTACGTGCATTTTCACAGAGGTAGAATCACCACATAAGCTTTCAAAGGGAAGCTTGGAAAGCTCATCCAGAGTCTCCACTGCTTTGTGAATCTGGTAAATGATTGTAATACACACCATTAGAGCACCATGACCTCACAGCAGGCTTATTAAAGGCTCCAATTATGAACAATAATAACATTTCAAGGGCTGTATTATCATGCGATATGAAATCTGCGTCCTTTCTTTCTCCCTTCATGCCGCCTGTTTCCAGAGGGGAGAGAGAGTATAATATACTGCAAACACTATGGAGTTACTCATTGTTGTGCTTCGTAAATGAAAAAAATTTCATTCTCGTTCCATACGGCATGAAAATAAAGCTAGAGGTGCACTCTGTGTTTATTCTCGTGCTGCTTCGATGCACAACAACAAACTGTGTCAGCACACACTGAAATACATACATATAGTGCGGTGATGCTGTGGCGGTCTCTCTCCTCCTCCTCCTCCTCTCCTGCTCTCTCTCTTTAATTGTCTCTTTCAATCCAATTTTGCTTTCAATTTCAATTAGTTAAGCATCACATTAGCATTACTGGTAAGCACCAACAGTTTTAACAATGCAATTTTACAAAACGTGGGATTTCACCCTCTCTCTCTCTCTCTCTTTCTCTTTTCACACTGCCTCTCTCTCTCTCGTGCCCTCTCTCTCTCACCTCCCAAACACGCACACCCACACTATGTGTCCCGCTCATAATCATGTTGCAATCATGTGAAAAAGCGTAGGAATATTAAATATTAACTGCACATTCATTCCGGGCAAGCAGAATATGAAATGAATTAATCATGGCGTACAAGGCTGTCTAGATTCTTATCCTTTATCCTTATCAGGCCTTCATGTGCTGTGAGGATGCTCTGCAGGAAATTAACAGCGGCCAATGAGACAGACCAGGTGTGTGTACTCTATGTATGTATGTATGTATACTACATGTGTCAGAGTGTTATGATTTGCCCATTTGAAACCTGTCACTAAATGTCACTCATTCATGCCACAAACGTCTCTGTGACATTTATTTAACAGAGCATTCCTCCATTGTGTAATGTCATCACAGTAAATATACTAATGATGGGTGGTATCTGCTGAGCAGATATCCCAGTGTACAGTGTATTAGGAGCTTTCTAACGAAAATTACCCTGATGATGTCATAGCGATGTCAGCAGGGTTATCTCAGCTTTAGTCTCGCAGTGCCAGATAATCGGAGATAATAGAGAGGGAATTATGACCTGTTTAACTTCCAACAAAAACCAGTATGCAAATGGTAATAAAGGAGTGGATGTTGAAGTACATGGGATTTATTGTTTTACTTTTGTTTTTTACTTTGGTGAAGAATTTGTATCAAGAATCGTGGGATTTCACTGGTATTGGTATCAATTACTAAATTTCTGGTATCGTGAGAACCTGGATTCGGACAGTTTGATCACAACCATTTATCTACATGCGTGGAGACGTAGGGGGTTGCCACATGGGAATAAAATGAGAGCCGGGAGGCAGCTGTAGATTCTGGAGGAATAATGATACCTGAAACCGCGAGTCACATTACTGGCGGCAGGAGAGCTCTGACATTATTTTGGTTTTTTAAACTTTGAACAGCAGCAACAGTGAAGGAACCATCTGTGAGTGTCTGTTAGCATGTTAGCAGAGCAGCTGGAGCAACAACACTTCTGTGCACAGTGTTTACAAGTACACGACTTCTGCACGTCACCGCCCCGATATGAAGGGATGCCCTAAAGACTTTTCTTTTTTTTAAATATATAATCGTTTCCACCCAGTTTTAGCAAAGAAACCAGGGAGATTGTCTTCAGTCTTTATAATTGAGCAAAGCATTTAGAGACTGACTTGTGATTCTATCTCAGTTTGGGATTGGAGACTACAAATTCATAACAGAAAGCCTGCAAGGAGGGTCTGACAAAAGATGCTACAGAGTTGCATTATGGGAAGTGTAGGATCCAAGGATCCAAGGCCAAGAAGTCAGGCTATCTTGGCCTCTGCTGATTCAATCTTAAACCTAATTTTTTTACTTCCTCGGAAATCCTCCAACTTTATGAAGTTCAGCGCGTTTTTGTCAAAAAAATATGATTCATGGCGACAAAAGTTTACCCAAAATGCAAAAAAAAAGCACATTGAGGAGCGAGAGGTGAGGAGAAACTCAATGAGTCTCTTTTGAAGCCACACTTTAGGACCAGCATTACTTTGCTTCCCCTCTCTCTCTCTCTTCATCGCTCTATCTCTCACGCTTGATGGCCCCCCTGCATGCTCCTAATAACCCATGATGAGTCCTCCACACTTGAGCACCCTCCCATCAGACACCCGCTGAGACTCACACACACACAAACACGCACACACTCACACACACTCTACCCCTCCGTGTCGGACATAGAGGGGTGTGGATGATGACAGTCATCAGCCGGGCAATTAATGAGCCCGTCCCCTGGTCACATTACAACAGAGAGATGAAGAACAACATTAGCCAATATGGCTGGATCCTAACGGTATAATTAGCCTAGCATGCTGTTCCCCACTTGGACCAGAAAACCCGAAAGCAGAGCCAGCAGTGATGCAAAGACGTGGTGAAGGAGGACGACCAGGGAGAGGTGGAGTGGAGAGAGAGAGAGAGAGAAGTGGAGTACAGGAAAACACACACTGTTCAAAGATAAGGAGGCTGAAAATAGTAAAGCGATGAATACACAACAGCTTACGAGCCTGAATCTGGCTCTGTTTTACACTGAAAGGAGGGAGAGGTCGGGAATGGAGGGAGCAGCAGAGCCTCGTAAGCCCGGAGAGAATGATGGAGGTAAGACAGAGAAGTGAGAGGGAGGTATAAAGGAGAGGTGGATGAAGGGAGGGAGAGCAGAGTGCTGTAGACACAAGACCATGCTCGCAGCATACTGATGCCGCTGTAAGACATGCAGTCAGCGTGGCCTCGGCGAAGCAGCCAAGCATGTGCTGCAGAGGGCTGGGCTGTAACACGTTCATGTGTGCACGTATTGTTCATTATGATGTTGTGTGAAAAATAACACAACGAGGGGAAAGGTGGGATTATAGAAGAACATGCACTTTACGTGTGTGTGTGTTTCTACGTTTGTACGTGGGTGCGGTGCGTCCCATGTGTGTTTGTGTGTGCATCGTGTGCTGCAGTGGGCGGTGGGGTTGTTCATTATGCTGCGTGTGTCTCCGCCTGCAAAGCCTCTGTTATCACAACACAGAGCCCCGGCAGCTCCTGTGCTAGCTCTGTTACCATACTTTAGTCCCGTGGGAGCTCCTATAGCATATTCTGCTCCTCAAGGACGGTATACCGGAGCTCCGACGGAAACACAGACCCCCATAACCCATCACCCCCATAACCCATCACGACCAGCTCCACTCATGAACTCCTGCTGATCGACACGGGAGAACATAAACAAAGGAAGTCTTTGTATTTGTTTCTATTTTTCCTGAATGTTAAGTTTTATCTAGTTACTAGTTTTATTATACTAAACTTGCATCTGATGACTTGTGCTATATAAATAACATCTGATTGATAGTAAGAATGTTAAAGTTACTATGAGGAACTTTCATTTTGCGTAGATTTTGGCGGTCCCTGTGGACAAAAGTGGTAGTGTTTCCGAGTAACAGACTCCCTTTAGAAAACATCTTGTTTTACTGCAGCAGGGTCTGACAGTCTGTCTTGCACAGTCCTGTTTCTGGTTCTCCCGTGCCTCCCTTCCCTCCAGTGGGCACAACAACACGGCCTGGGCCTCCAGTAGCGTGGCGTCGGTGTTGGCTCCCAGCGGGGAACGGCGGAGCAGCGAGGCGAAGCTCTGCTCCTGGCCGGAGGAGGAGTCGGTGCTGTTGGGCGCAGAGCTCTCCACCTGACGCCAATCGCTGCCGGAGGCCCCGCTGGAGTCTGAGCTGAAGGTGTTTCTGGTGAACCTGCATGATTTTGTCCAATTTAGCCGAAATCCGACCCGGTGGCACAGATGACAAAAGTTAAGAATAACTATATAGAAATAGCCAATCTTCTCGCTAATGGTCTTGTTTACTTATGTAGGTCATACAGAGGTATCAGTATTGACTTGAGACTGTTTCATAACCAGCTTAAAGTAACTTTAAGTTCCATTTTGCCCTATAATAATTAACTGTGCGTACTTCGTATTACATGGAAAGACAAAAAACATAAAGGAAGAAAGGGAAGAAGAAAGAAAGATAAAGTCTTGTTTAAAGAGAGAGGAAGAGCTGGACAAAAAAGACAAAAAGGAAGTGAATCATAATGTAAAGAGTGTCAGCATCAATTTGAATTACATTTGAAATTCTCATTGAACCAACGGGACTTCATTCAGGTATTATAATAACTGCTCCGCAGTGTAAAGCATGCCAGAAGGCTGCCTGTATAATCTCTCTTTCTCTTCCCGCTCTATTTGACTCCGTCCAGGACACAACAGGAGGCCTGCTCCTCCTTTGTGTCTCACTCAATCCCTCACATTCACCCGTCTTTCAGAAAGAGATCCAGGAATGGATTTCATTCATTAGCAGAGATGAGAACAGCTTGCAGGGGGTACAAAAGTGTCTTTTTTCCTGCGTTTCTAAAAGTGTGCCACACTGTGAAAAACAGAAGGAAAATAAAAAGAGAAGCGAAAAACGCTCTGCAATGTTCTCCTCCATCTTTAATGAAAGAGAATGAGAGGAGCTGTCGCTTTCTGTCTCCCACTGCTCCACCACAACCTGATTACTGTCTGATGATGATGGCACTACTTCCTGACATCTAATTGAAATAATTGTGTGTAATCACTTTAAAACACTGGCAGGAGACACGCGAGCGATGAGAAGTAGTTAAGAAAGGCAACGGCGTTTTAATTGAATCTTCGCAGATGCGTCTGATTCCATCAAACAAGTCTAAAACCACCAGGAGACAGGCGGAGACACAGCGGTGGCACAGTTCAATTGAGAGATGAATGGTGGGGTAATGGGTTTAGGGGGTTGTGAAAGAGAGCGGGGTTTAGGTGGATATGCTTCAGCCATTCTCTCACACTCGCACACTTTATCCCACATAATCTGTAAGAAATCTTCAGAGTACCACAATGTATCCACCATCCAGGTGGACTTTCCCAGAAACCCATCTTTAATACAGCATTTCACATAAACAAGCCAAGCGAGGATTATGTACCGTTAACTGCTGATGCTCTAAAAAACACCTTTTCTGGCTCGGCAGCACCCACGGCTTGTGATCGCAAAGTACAGACACCTTGCGGGTTTTGTTGGGAAGTATTTTTAACTAAAACGCTCAGTCTGGACCTCAATGCTCAGCCGCCGCTGTTTCATGGGCCTGTGCACCACGGGGGCTGCTCTGTGGGTTTCTGAAGGTCCATATCACACAGAGCGCCCGGGCTCAGGGAGAGCCTGTCCACAGCCATTTCCCTACTCTTTAATCTCAGCGGCCGACTGGAGAGAGCAGCGCTGCACATTCCATTAATGTAAAGTGGGGCTTGAAGGCCCGTAATTTATTGGCTCTGCAGACTCGCCTCCCCTCATCTCACTCATACTGGCTCCCGGCCACCAAATACTCCCCCTGATACCCGCCGACATGCAGCACCCTGCGCTCAGCGTTTTACGCTATTTTCACTTTCTTTCTCCCTCCCTCTCTCTTTGCTTCTCCCTCCATACCTTTTGCCTCGACATCTCTCTCAATAGATTTACCTATCATGCATACATACATACAGAGATGCAGAAGCTTTTTTTCCTGTTCAGAATGATCATAGTATTTCATCCCAGCTGCTCCCTAAGCTTCTGCTATGAAAGGAGCCAAGGCCCGGCTCCTTAAGCAAGTACTGCAATCACTGATTTAGCGGATAGTTTAATTACTACCAAAATGACACACTCACGGAGCCACGGAGATAACGGCAGGAGAACACAGGAATCCCCTGCTGAGAGAGATGAAGTGCCAGAGACAGAAGAGTGTGTGTAAGACAGAAAAATAGAGACACACAAATCATATTTTCTCAGTTGATCTTCCCTCCTCATTCCCTTCCTTCAGTCTGGACTAATTGTTATGATCTGTGTTGCTATAACAAGGATGCCCTCCTGCCCATTAAGAAGCCAGACAGTACCAGGCTTTGCCAGCAGAGACTGATATGTCAGGACCGGGGACAAGCAGGTAAAGGCCCAGACACACCAAACCGACATCAGAGACCTAGCGGCGATGAAGGCCGCCTGTTTGCCTCGTCTCCCGTCGCCTGTGTCTTGACCAAAATGTTGCACTCGAACACACCGCAAAGACTGCAGCCGACGGCCAACTACCACACATGTCCTCTGGTAGTCTGTATTCGTCATACAAAACGGAAGACCTTTACACACTGGGGTTGTGATGAATAAACAACGAAATACTCACCTGCGAATACTTCGCATCAAAACTATTCATACCAACAATGAATTTGCGACAGTTGCAGCACTTGTTCAATAAATAGATTTGCGCAGGCAGAGGACCAACTACCGGGATCCTATTGACCCAGAGCAGCATTTTGCAGTCTGTCTGAGGTAAACCGTTGTATAGCAAATATTACTGCACGTTATTTTATTGAGTTTCCTTTTAGCGAAATGCTCTGAGTGAATCTGTCTCTGGTAAACAGTTACGCAGTGTATATGTCTAGGGCTTTTATTGTGAAAGGTGCATTGCAGGACAGCGGAGCCTCCGTGTTGTTGTCATAGATGTATAATACATCCATGGTTGTTAAACACTATAGTGTACATTTTGAATGTCAGTTCCTCACAAAGCTCAGAAAAATCAACATTGTTCAGAAATAAAAAAAATTATGCCACTTTTTTGCCGTGTAATATTTGTGTTCTGAAAAAATATATTATACATTAATTACATGAAAAAAAAACACACTAGCCCGTCACTACATAGAAATGGTTTGAATATCCAGCAGTCAAAGATCTATGGATGGGACGCTCTTTAAGGATCATACGTTTGTTACATCACTACGACCTTGTTGCAGTCTCCTACTGGTTTTACCCTCCCCAGACCTGGAGCATGACAGAAGCACAGCTACACTGATACATGTTATTTTATAGGAACACAAAACGCCAACTAAAAATCCCAGCAGGAAAACACAGTTGCCTTCAACCTCTGACACCAGTCAGTGAAACTCCTCTCTGAGACAGTCAGTCTAAAAACTGAGACAAACTGCTTCTACTGGTAAAACAGTGACAAACTTAGACCCCTTTATACCACACATTAAAATGCATCTCAAGAACCCAAAAAATGGTACTTGGGACAGCCATAGCATTACGTATTTCAGCCCACGTAGTTGTTTTATGTGGATTGAAAACACAATTGCATTTACACTTGTGTTCAATGTGGTCACAATGCGTCCCTGACCACCTCCGGAGGTGGTTTGGCCAATCGGATCACAATCCATCCTCAATGTGTTTTGGGTGAATTTACACCTGTACTCTCATGTGGTCAAGCACTAGACTATCATTGCATTCCAATCACCCAAAACATATTTTAATACAAGGTGTACAGGGGATCTTTATGTCTTAAGAGACGGCTGTATCTAATCTATAAACTTCAGATGATGCAAGCAACAGACTGGCCAATACACCACTTCCTTTGTAATGAACTTTATGTTCCGGGACCTCCCTCGCTAGGCAGACCTGCTGTATATAACCCGTGTATCAGGAGCACAGGACCCTGGAGCTACATTGACTATACACTGTTTTAATTGTTTTCTAATTTAAAGTCACTGCTGTTTAATGCGTTGTGTTGTGTGAGTGCAAAATGTCTCCTGTGTGTTGTAGTACTTTAGAATTAAGATTTAATTTGGGAAATGTACAATCTAATTAAAGAGACAACGTTTATGTATGAAGAAAATCAATATATTGATACCAAGTTAAAAGAACCTCTGTGGGCTTTTTAATGAAGGCATTTCAGTAATGCTATTAGTGGAATTATGTTTGTTTCATTTGCTTCATTAGTTTGAGTATTTCATTTATAACGGTAGTAATTTGATCGTAATTAGGTTTACCTGCGTCATGTTTGGTATCATTTTACTGGCCTAAAATTAAACTTTCCAAAACTGTCTTCAGTGAGAGCTTCAATGATATTTCCCTCCACACAAGACCAGTAGTGAAATGCCTGGAAGATTAATATAAGATACTTGAAAACACCATCGACCATATCCAAGTATACACAAAACAATTCCAGTTGCTGAAAGGAATGTGGGGAAAATAATATCGACCAAACAAATAGATTCTTTACAAACCTACTGGTCAGATATTTTACACATAATAGAACAGATACTCAGGAAGGCGGGGCACCTAAAAACATAAACATACTCCTGGGAACACGTCCCAAAAGACAAACGTAAAACAACAAATCCCATTACTTCAACATAAAAACATCTGCTTCAAACAGCTGTATTTATTCATGTTTCTCGCAAAAAAATACATTTTTAGAAGATAACATTTCAACACGTCATGATAACATTAGAATTTACCTTCGCCCCAGTGCTCATTTTTACTGAATAGAGTCTGAACGTATCATAATGTGTATATATCGAAACTAAAATTACCGCCTCGCGGTTGTATTCCTCCACCAACCAGTCAAGTTGCAGTTTACATCCATGTCTGTCCAAAATCACTTCATTATTTTATCCTGTTAGACATTTGTGTGAAATTGTCATAATTAACATATGAATTCCTGAGTTATGGACAAAAATACGTGTTTTGTGAAGTCACAGTGACCTTTGACATCCAAAATCGAATCAGTTCATCCTTGAGTCTAAGTGGTCATTTGTGCCAAATTTGAAAATATTCCCACCAGGTGTTCACAAGAAAGGGATGGACCTACGGACGTACGGACAACCTGAACACATAATGCCTAATGCCATGGCTGTCGCCGGCGTGGAGGCATAAAAACTATGAGTGTTACGTTATGATTCAAGTGTGATTTGAGTCCTGGAATCCGCTCATTCAGTCCACACATGCAAGTATTGACCAGCACATCCCCAAATCTCGGTTACTGCACAACTGCAATTTCATTTTTCCAATTCTTCTTTCTTTCTCTTTGAGCGCTCACCACAAGTGGTCAATAGTCCTTATCTAAAAATCTCCACTCTTTATTATCCATACAAAGACTAATTTCCCATTTATACCCGATTTATCAGTTTGTGTCTTTGTTGTGGTCAGAAATAAATGTGTCATGTTTGCTTAATCATATTTTGGTTGTTAAACTTAAGATCCGTGCTACGCTGCTATATATTAACACTAATGGTGATAGGTTGTTTTTTAATCAATAAAGATTGGTTATAATTTTTTTTCACTACACAAATAATTATAGAAACACACAATCTCTCTTATCTTGATGCTTTTTACCCTATTGGGTACTCATTAAATCTGTAGATTGGTCAACCATATTCAAGTTACATCTAATAAATGTCATATTCCCCAACAAATAACACCGGTGTCAGCTGAAGTCCTACAGTTGTTACAATAAATGTCTTGAGAGTTTTTACAGGAAAAATACAAGAAAGAAGGTGAGACTGCAATAAACCTGAGAGTGGATGTTTTCAGGTTCAGTCACACATACAGATGAAATACAGAAATAAAATACATTCACAAACACCCCTCGTGGTTATGTGTGTCTGTGTGGTGTGGAACTGAATTATAGAAGGAGAACAGCCGAACTGGGACCAGTTAGAGTTGGCAAAGAGTTTTTAAAAGCCACAATAACAAGAGGAGGCAGGTGGGGAAGGAGCAAGCATTCAGTCTAAACGGATAAAAGAGAAATCAGAAGATAAGAGCTGCATACTGTAGGTTAATGCTATCTAATTACGATGAATTAAACATCTGCATCTCCTCACATTTCCATTGTTCCAACGCATGTGAAAAAGTATCTCCAATCTGTCTCTTAACACCACCATTTGTAGACTCACTAAGTGGTAGTTAAATGAAAACAAAACTGAATACAGAATTAGTGAGACTATCAAGTAAGCAAGCGATGCACTATTTATGAGCTGATTAAACTGTGTACGCGGTCAGAGCGGAGCCGAGAGAGAGGGGCGCTATTGGCCAGTGGGCTGCCTCTTACTTATTCATGCTGGGGGCTAGACGTCTCCCTCTGTAAATTATTTAGACCTTTTCTTTGTGTGTGTGTGTGTGTGTGTGTGTGTGTGTGTGTGTGTGTTTGAGAGCAGTGTGTGAGTGAATTATTAAGGTTATGTGTATACAGCCACAGTAGGGATCCCCTTTAGCTGGGTCACTGGCCATGCTGTTGAAATAACATTTGCCACTTTGCGCTCCATGTGCACGTGTGTGTGTGTGTGTGTGTGTGTGTGTGTGTGTGTAAATCCATCAGCGAGAGGGGTTTCCCCATTTAGTGAATGGATCCTTGGGGACACATTGTGGACAAAAAGGCCAAACTGATACTGAGATAAACATTACATGATGCTGAGATGGAAGGGGGGACGACGAAGAAAATCTGAATCAGGTTTATTTCACAGTATATACATGGAATTTGACTCCGGTTTTATGCAGCTCTTTCAATGTACTTACACAGAATATAAATAATAGAATACAATAATACAAATAAAAATAAAATGTCTATAAACAAGTCAAGTGTTCTAGAAGTAGTAAACAATACATATAGTGCAAAGAAATAAATACCGGATGGATATACATGGACGGGATGATTATGTACAGTATGTACATGTGGAGATGTCTATATACTGTATGTACGATGAGTAGGATTTATATCTACAGTGACAGGTATGTACATATTACAATATGTACATAAAGTGACATGTGATATGTACATGTTACATGTGCATTTAAGAGTGTAAATTATAATCAGAAAATGTGCAAAAATGTGCATTAAAGACTATAAATTCTAATCTAAAAATGTGCATTAAAGACTGCAATTTATAATCTAAAAATGTACAAAAATGTGCATTAAAAACCGTGATTTAAAATCTAAAAATGTGCGTTAAAGACTAAATCATAATCTAAAAATTTACAAAAATGTGCATTAAAAACCGTAATTTAAATCTAAAAATGTGCGTTAAAGACTGTAAATCATAATCCAAAAATGTGCATTAAAGATCATAAATTATAGTCTAAAAAATGTGCATTAAAGACTATAAATTCTAATCTAAAAATGTGCATTAAAGACTTTAAATTATAATCTAAAAATGTACACAAATGTGCATTAAAGACTAAATTATAATCTAAAAATGTACAAAAATGTGCATTAAAAACCGTAATTTAAAATCTAAAAATGTTCATTAAAGACTATAAATTATAATCTAAAAATGTGCAAAAATGTGCATTAAAGACTGTATATTATCATCTATAACGGCAGCAGCAGATATTTGGTGTTGAAAGGTTACTGACAGTGTATGATGAAGTGTTCATCGGAGGTATGGCCTGTGGGTAGAAACTGTTCTTGTGTCTTGTTAAAAAGAAAAGAGGCAAGTGGAAAAAATGCATTTCTTCTCTTCATTTTCTTACAATAGCTCTGACACCTTTCCTTTATTTCCAGCTCAGAGGGGAATGAGTGCTTGATGGAAACGCATGTCCTTTCGTTGAGTGCCCTGCCAGGACTGACTGTAAGGGTGCCTGTGCATTTGACGGGTTAACATGTGAAATAGCTACGCTAATCGCTATGCTAATTGCGTTTCTGAACGCACGTTAGCACACTGTGAGCTATTTCACAGCAAACAGCCATGGCCTAAGCTGTGAATAATGACCACTTCAGCCTCTGCAAGGATATGTAAGCACCGGGCTGCTGATAGACGGGGTTAGTGGGCGGTTTAAAGAGAGGGGAGTGAAGAGTGATGAAGAGAGAGGAAGAGGAGGATGAGGAAGGATGGAGGGAAGGAAGGTATGACAGCTTTCTTCATAATTACTCACATCAGTCTCGCCACGCTCAATCCCTGAGTAATATTCTGACAGAGGAGACAGAGAGATAGGAAGAGCCTAACTCCAAATACATGTCTTGTGGCTGTATTACATCACGGATGATTGAGTCTACGGTCTGCTGAAGAATCGCTGTCTGTTCAACAACACATTTCTCCCTGATATTTCTTAACGGTGGTACAAAACGGTGAGTCTAAAGAAGCCCTCGCTCTTTGATTCTGAGGTACTCAGACGTTCAGTAAAGCTGACGTGTAACAGTGCTTCAGATAGTTGAGGTTTTTCTCCCATTAAGCTCCTTTAGCTGCTTTTAAAGCTGCATTCGAACCGACAAAAGCGTTGTGTGGAAAAATCACAGTGTCCACGTTCATTACAGTAGCCCTGTTTCCATACAGCGGGGAAGTGCATTTTTAGCGACCTTTTGAAATGTTGCAAACATGAAAAATACTGTGATACTGTAATCACACACGGTGAAAATATGAACCATATCCACAGAAATTAATGGTCAATACAAGTGGGAGGGATCAATTTTAACATCTCCTGATTATGGGAGGTGGAGAATTTGATTTGAAAGATGCAGCAGTGCTTTGGCTTCACCATTAATCCAATTGTTCTGTTAAATAAAGGTTTTGTTTAGATAAGCCTATTGCAGTAGAATTTGCAGAAAAGTACAAGGGTATATACAAGGGGTATCTGTTGTTCAGCTTGAAGAGGCCTTGTGAGTTTAAGCTTTATCAAAGTGTACCAACCATCTTACTACAAAGATCAGATGATGCTGAAGGGTCTCAAAGATAAAACTATAGAAAACTGCTTCTGGCTGGGATTTGTTATGTAAAGGACAAAGGAGGGAGACAAAACCCCCGACTCAGACTGTAAACACCTTCTCCTCCTGACCTTGCTTCCCTTATTGTTTGGTTTATCTAGACCTTCCCACCTACATCAGACAGGCTCTTATACACTGTTCAAAGCTAAACCTAAGATAAGTAATGCACTATAATTCGTATATAACCCACACACTCAATTTGTATGTAATCCACGTAATTGCAAGCCAGGACAGTTGACGTAGAATAGAGAGCGGTAAAGTCCATGTAGGGAGGAGGTCGGGGTGGATGGGTGAGTCAAAAAACACAGGACTTTCACCCAGGAGACCGCTGTTTGTGTCCCTTGTTAAAGTCAACGTTGACTTCCGTACTTATGTAACACCACTTCCGTAGGTATTTTAACCCTAAGCATGATCTTTTCCTAAACCTAACCAAGTAGTTTTGTTGCCTAAACACCGCAGCGCAGACGTACTGATTGCTTGTGTTGCTGGACATTTCGAAGGAAAACGCATGAAAAATAAAACTTAAGATATTATACAAACCGTTGTGTGAGGATACGTGGCATCAGAAGGGTCACATACTACATGCCTTGAGTGAGCCTACTCCTTGATAAGGTAAAATAAAGTATATTCATCTAAGACATCACCTAATCAGAAGACAAACAATAACCAAACACTGACACAAGATTTTCTGCTCTAAAAACGTTGCTATTTGGCTATTTGGTTAAATCTAGGGTCGTTTTTTTTTTAGAAACTAGCATGAGTATGCTAGATTTTAAAAATTATACAACCGAAAACCCAGCCCAGTGTTGCCAACTCTTTTCCAATGAAAGTAGCTAGAAGCATTAGGTCTAAAATTCCCCAAATCTAGTGAACCAGTCACCAAATCGGCAACATTGCTTCATGCTTATTATTACAAACTTTTACTTTTTTTTATATTTCAGAGCATTTGATTTATTGATTGCTGTTGGGGCGTAATGACAACTTCAACAAACAAAAAAAGGTTTTTGAAGAGGATTACCAACAGCTTTAATGCAGAATATTCTACACCACCATTCTGGTCCTTTGGTAGCAGTTCGGGATAAGGAGGACACGTGTAATGTGTAGTTGGGGGGGGGGGGACGGTGGTGCTGGCTGGTGTTAGTGGGACTAGGAGGGAGAAGATGGATGTAGGAAATGCAGAGCGGCCTCTGAACCCGTCCTCTGGGACTGCGGCGGATTCTTTCCCCCTCGTCTCGCCGCTACGCCGTCTCCATGGTGATCATTACGGATGGTTGGTAGCTGCACCCTTCGCTCCTGCGTCACCTTAGCACAGGTGATCTCCTTTAACAGCCTGGTCTCCTTTACATATCTCCCCCACATGATTCACCACAAGCTCCCCAGAGAACACCTCATCATAATGAGGAACATATACCGGGACCCCTAAAACAACCTCCTACACCCCCTTCCATCCCCCCGCCACTAGACTCATCCATTCTCCTTCCTTCTTCTGCCTCCACCTCCCCCACGTCTGTCTGGATCAGCAACCCTCCTGGTGCTTTCCTCTCTCGTTCCTCTACCCTTCCGTTTTCTCTCTGCATTCTAGCCGGGGAGTTATTTTAGAGACTGCACAATGTCCTCCACCTGGAGGAAGCATGTGTGCAGATGCTGCCTTCATGTTAATAGAGTAGCCGGGACTCCTCGTGGGCACAGGCAAGTGAATTCAACCCAAAAGGTGAAAAGCTGGACTAACATATTCTGCAGGAGAGATGATTTGTCTCTCACGGTTTTAAAGCAGCGAAAGCAAACACTTGGTATGTAAACCCACTGCCAAAGAGCTATTAGGGAAAGCTGTGTCACTGCACTTACAAACACTTAGACAATGTAAACAGGCTAATGTTAATGAAAGGGGGCAGACCGGCTTCTTATGGCTAACATTTAGCCTAGCATTTAGCCTCGTGCTGAGGTAACAGCCGCTGTCATGGGAATGCTAATGAAGCTAAGGAAAACAAAGCCTGGTTAATGAGAGCTCGGAGATAAGAGAGCAGAGGCTAGGACACACATGTTCACACACACACACCTCACACACACACTGTGACAGGCTCTTCTCCTTCGACACTAATTAGACAGGAAGGACTATATGTGGAGGAAGAGCTAACTAACCGTCCACATCAATACTGCATCGTGTGAGCCTGTCTCGGCCATTGGCCTCAAAGACACGGAGAGGGGGAGGAGGAGAGAGACAAATTAGAGAGAGGGCAGGACATGGAGGGCAGAGAGAGAAAATGTATGTGCAGGAATGAGGATGATTTCACACGTACGCCTGTCTGGGTGTGATCCACATACATGTAGATCTGTCACACCCGTCCACATATTACAGTACATGAGGTGATGAAATCGAGCCACCTGGAGTGAGCTCTGTTGTCACCTCTTTACATACATCCACCTGCTGTACTCCCACACAGTATGTACTCACACACACAGTATGTACTCTCACATGGCTATATTAGAAGTCAGATACATGCATGCATGCAGAAAGGTGGTGGTCCTGGTTAAATATTGAACGAGAGTAAGAGTCTACAGCCATGCTAGCAGCTCTGTGAAGCTGGACTTAAAGGGACAGTTCATCCCAAAATCAAAAACACATATTCTTCCTCTTACCTGTGGTGCGATTTATCAATCTAGATTGCTTTGGTGTTCTCGAGTGTTGGAAATACCTGCCTTCTCTCCGGCTTGTGGTTCTTAAAGTGCCCAAAAAATACATTTGAAAAACTCGTCAGCAACGTCTCTTTCCAGAAATCATGACCCGCTTACTCGAGATAATCCACAGACCTTGTTGTGAGCAGTCTGTGGATAATATTGAATTATCCGCAAAGTAGTGACTGGTGGGAACATGTATGTATGTGTGTCTTGTTGCGAGTGACGGAAAAGACACTTTTATAATCCGATTTCAAAGCATCCGGACTGAGACACATCTGTAGAAATCCGATTTCTTTAGTCAATTAGTCATTTTTTTTATGCTTTTTTCATGCTGAATAACTTATTTCCAAGAAACTTATGAGCACATTTTCTGAAAACACAAGATTTAAAGTGGTGCTTTTGTGTGATTCTGATCTGTCGATTAAATCAACTTTAGTTTAGTTAGTTGACAAATCCGTATGAGTCTTAGTCGATTAAGAATTTCTTTAGTTGAGGACAACCCTACTGGATATGCCAAAAATCGTATTTGGGCTGGCAGTCTTAACACGGCTTTAGTAGCCTGGGGCGGCTGTAGCTCAGTGAGTAAAGAGGGTCGGTTCAATCCCCCGGCTCCTACACACTGCATGTCGGAGTGTCCTTGAGCGAGACAGTAAACCCCAAGATGCTCCCTGGGTGCTTGCAGCAGCCCACTGCTTCTAGGAATACTTAGGATGGGTTAAATGCAGAGGTCAAACTTCATGTATGTACCTGTATGTATGACAAATAATCAAATATTCTATATAAAAATATTCTAAAGCCAATAAGACATGGCACACAGGACTCAAACTCCTGACCTCACCCTAAAACTTCTGTACCATAAGAGGATGTCGCACTTGACAGGCCTATAAAATGTGTTTGGCAGAGCAGTAGTAGTGGAGTAGTAGTTTATAAAAACAATTTGTAGAACACAAGGTTGATGTAAAGTGATGTTAAAAGCCAAACGCAGCACTTCCAGCAGACCACCAGTGTTGGTTTTAGCTAACTCAAAGCCTCATCTTCTCCCTGCCCCCCACCAGACACTCTCCACCTCCCTCCTGCCTCTCTGCCTCCGACACTCGGAGAATACTAACCACTGGGCTTTTCCCCTCCCCGGGCTTGACCTGATATTGCTGCCACTCCTTTTCCACAAGCCCGAGGCGATGGCTGAACTTAAACTAGGTTAGGGGAAAGGAAAAAAAGGTGCAGTAACAGCAGACATACAGCGCGTGGAGGAGTGTTAGCTTAATAACCATCCAGCGACGGTTTGGGGAGCGACTACCGCTCCATCTCTCTCTCGTCTGAATCTTTCTCTCCATCTATCACATCTCTATATTCCAATTTCTTCCCCTCACTTCCAATCGCTCCCCCTCTCTCTCTCTCTCTCGCAATCTACGCTCCTTTTTTTTATCTGTCTCTCCCTCTCTATATCTCCCCCTCTTTTGCACTCTCACTCATTCTCCACTTCTCACTCTCTCTTGTACAATCAATCAGTTCTGAATTACTCATTTACTCTGTCTCTCGGTGCTGCATATTCTCTCAGCCACCAAGGACTCCATTAATTTTCTGCCCTCCCTCCCTCGCTCTCTCTTTCTCTATACTCTGCTTGATAGAATCAGATGCTATTTGTCTATTAAGGGGCCACAGGGATATTTAATAAAGGGCCTGTAATAACTGTGTGTGGTTGCATGCGTGTGCATTTCCGTCCAGGCGGGTGAATATCCTTCCATTCTCCACCTTGATGAGGAAATTAACATGTCCGATGTGGTGGCTGATGAAAAGTCATCTCGACGCCAATGGTGAATGTCGCACTTAATTTTCTATTTAGCTACAGTAACCCTAACCAACTCTAATTGATTAGGTGATCAAAAGTAATTGGTATTAGGCCGCAGCTATGGATTCATTTGTCTTTTATGAATACTAATTGACCCCAGGCTGCCCCGGCACCCACACCTCCTCCTCTCTCTTCCTTTCCTTTGCAACACTTACCGGACCTGCAAGTCATTGTACATTCCTCCCATTGCCTCACTCCTCTCTATGTGTTTGTGTGCGGGGGCGTTTTCCTCCGTTTGTGTACGTGCGATTAAGTATTCGTCTCTCAACTGCCTTGCCCCTCCAAGCCTTGGGGAGAAAACCAAACAATTCTTTTTGACATCCATTACGTGTGTGTGTGTGTGTGTGTGTGTGTGTGTGTGTGTGTGTGTGTGTGTGTGTGTGTGTGTGTTCAGAGCTTGTATCTACACCAGGATGTCCATTTGTGAAGCAAATTGGAGCAGGGAGAAACCACAGGTCTTTGGGAATGAATGTGGGATGAATCTAAATAATCTAAACGAGCATCATTTCCTCAACCCGTGTTTGACATTTATGAGGTCTGGTAAGGAAAAATAGAATGAAAGAAAAAGTGTCTCCCCCTCTGAACCCCATACTGAGCCTCTGGCACTCACATACATACAATTCAATCCCACACACGGCGGATACAGATAGAAACATATAACCACATGCTAAATATGTGCACAAAAATACAGCCTGGTCTCCTAGAAATTACATTCACATACAACTAAACTGCATCGTCAATTCCGTTTCGAGGTAAACGTATTTTCTCCAGGATTACGTTTGTTTTTGACGAATCACAAATACGTTTCTATTCAAAGTCCGCGGAAGTCCTCATAGGGAGGGGGTCGGGTGGATGGACAGGTCAAACAAACAGGTGAAACGAAAAGTCAACTTATTGTAAAGTTGCGTTAAACGTAACTTAAGTTACGTAACAATCACTTTAAGCAAAACCACAATCTTTTACTAAACCTAACCAAGTAGTTTTGTTGTGTTTTTGTTATGTTTTGTTTCAATTAAACCACGTGTTTAAAACTGTAACTCATGAGAAAATATGTTTCCCCAGAAACGTAAAAGGTATAAAAGTCTGTGGAAGTCAGTGTAGGGAGGAGGTCGGGGTGGATGGGTGGGCAGTGTTGTAGTCAAGACCACCTAAACCGAGAACAAGTCATGACCAAGACCAAGACAAGACCAAGGCAGGGCGAGATCAAGTCAAGACCAGACCTACCAGTCACACACTTAAAATAAAATGTGGAACATGCAAACCACTGAGGCACTCCTCAAACTGATCTGAAAGATCCACATTCACACAGAAAACAAATGAAGATTCCTCTTCATTCACCTTTTTTATTGACATATACTGTATATGTGTGTATGTATAAGTGTACCAGGAGAAATGTATAATGATAAAATAATTTTAAAATACATTTTTAGGAGGCCAGGCAGTATTTATATGCACATATTTGGCTGAAAAAAAAAAAATATATAAATATTAGAGCTGCAACGATTAGCTACTACATCGCCAACTAATTTGATCAATAATGGAGTAATTTTTCATGCAAAAATGGCAGAAAATGCTGTTTTCAGCCTCTCAAATATAGATATGTCCTGCTTTTCTCTGTTTAATATCATATTAAACTGAATATCTTTGAGTTTTGGACAAAACAAGACATTTAAAGACATCACCCTGGACTTTGAGAAACTAGGACGGACATTTTTCACTATTCTCTGACATTTTATGGACCAAATGATTAAACGATTAATCTGGAAAATAATCGGCAGATTGATCGATTATGATAATTATCATGAGTTGCAGCCCTAAGAAATACACACACACGTGTTCACACACACATGCAGACACCCAGAGTTCACCTTCTTAAGTCATAGAGCAGTAAAGGTTAGTGACCGTTACCGTAGCAATATGTCCTCTAAAGAGCCAGCTATTGAAGCCGACCAGAGGGAGATATTGATTGAGAATGATCGGAGACTGATGTTAACCGACTGCTTTTGCTGCTTCTCTCCACCAATGAGCCATTAATCAGACTGCTGGGATTCTCCAGAGAATATTTCCCTTTACGGCTCGGCCGTGTTACCCGACACACACGCAGATAAGAACACCAGCACTAAACTGAAACCTTATCACTGCTCACTTCCTTTCTCTGGCACGCCGTTTGTGGCAGAAACACAAAAATGCAAGAATGTACAAACACATGCACGTACACACACATGCACACACTTCCGGCAGCCCTGCAGAGGCTGAGGCTATAACGCTGTCATGGCAACCATTCTGCAAAGGTGTGATTGGTCAAGGGAACGACGCGCACGTGCAGAGAAATGTTTGCTGAGAGGAGGAGGTTTGTAAATTTACTACACACAACAGGAACATGCAGTTCACACACACACACACACACACAGAGTCCAGCAGTAATCGAAGTTTTCTCATGAGGCAGAAAAGACGCGTTCAACATCGGTGTATTTTACTGTAAATAAGGAATAAACAGACAAACATATACTGACAAGTCAGGGCAAATATTAATTAGTTAACGCCACAATATAGGAAGTGACAAGCTGGTTTAGATGATCTTCAAAAAAACACGGCCAGACATTTGATTAAAAATATGCAAATGTGCTCACAGTTTGGAGGCTATCAAATTCAACTTAACAGGAAAAAAATCATTTCTGACTACATTTCAATTATAGTCTCTCGGCGCATTTTTCCAGCAGTTCCAGTGAAACAGGGAGGGGGGGGTTGTTTCTTCCAGTGGTCTGAAATTACACGACTAACATAAGGTTTCCTCTTTGACTAAAATGACAATTGTTCTGGCTCCAGCAGCACAAGATTAAACATCAACATTATTATTTATGATTAAAACGGCTCCATCCTCTCGTGGAGCCTGATGAAAGACCTAATGGGAAAATGATTACGGAGATAAATATTGTTTGTTCCAATCACAAATTTTGTTTTCTTTTGCCATCTCCCACTGATTTTCTTTTAGAAAAAGAAACACCACTCATCATCACGTGTGCATTCTTAGATTTCTGTTATTATTTACATGTGCAAAGTAGAGCTGTCAATTAAAATATTTAATCGCGATTAATCACACATTTTTTTATCTGTTCATAATGTACCTTAAAGGGAGATTTGTCAAATCTGCTGCTTTATGCAAATATATGTATATGTTTATTATTGGAAATCAGTTAATAACACAAATCAATGACAAATATTGTCCAGAAACCCTCACAGGTACTGCATTTAGCATAAAAAGATATATGCTCAAATCATAACATGGCAAACTGCAGCCCAACAGGCAACAACAGCTGTCAGTGTGTCAATGTGCTGACTTGACTATGACTTGCCCCAAACTGCATGTGATTATCATAAAGTGGGCATGTCTGTAAAGGGGAGACTCGTGGGTACCCATAGAACCCGTTTTCATTCACATATCTGGAGGTCAGAGGTCAAGGGACCCCTTTGAAAATGGCCATGCCAGTTTTTCCTCGCCAAAATTTAGCAGAAGTTTGGAGCGTTATTTAGCCTCTTCTGCGACGAGCTATTATGACATGATTGGTACCGATGGATTCCTTAAGTTTTCTAGGTTCATATGATACCAGTATCTTCACTCTAACTCTAAAACTGAGCCCCCTACAACCTAAAAAAATCACAACTTGCGTTAATGCATTGAAGAAATTAGTGACGTTAAAACTAATTTGCATTAACATGTTATTATCGCGTTAACTTTGACAGCCTTAGTGCACAGGGATGTGCTGCATGTGTTTTCCTGCCACACCAAAAGGGCAGCGTGGTCGTATCTCCGGCCCTTTCCCCCCACAGCAGGTCCCCTGTGCCCAATTAGAGATGAGAGAAAATCAAACCAGTCAGGGCTCGCAAAATGATCGATCACTCTGACCCCATGTGTGTAACATATATGGAACATGTCAGGCTATAAGCTGGGCTAATACATCAGATAACACATTTGTTGACCCAACAATCCCACGGTGACTGGAACATTTGGGCCGTGGATAGTTTAGCAGGCTGGAAATGACAAAACTGTCAAGGTATCATGTAGCTCTCAGTGATAGTTTAGTTTTTTTGGCCATTATTCAAAGTGGACTTTGCACTATGTGGTCCAGTTTACACTAGTGGGCTGAGGTTAAGATCTATGCAAATCAGCTGTAGTCATTCGATACCCGCATAGACGAGGTATAGCACTCTGAATCCCCCTGCATTACCCTAATTAATCATTCATACTTCACATCTACATATTCAAATTACCTGAGCTAAAGTCACAGCAAGTTGGGGGAGGAGACGGAGGAAGTGATGGGAGGATAAGTTGCAGGAAAGAGGAGAGAGGAATGCAAGAGTGGGCTCCTGTTTATGTGATTTTTTGTAGAAAATAGTTTGGTTCCGGAGTTATGGACACATCTCGGGAGCGCTTGACGCGTCCAAACAGCGTTGCAGCGAGCAGTTAGCCTGTGACCGTGCAGCGCCGTCTGCATTAGCACTCTGGGTCTCCTGGCTACTCTGAAGAAGCCGCGTGCTGTCAGAGCCACAGCACCAAAGTCTTTATGGCCACAGCTGACAGACTCTAACCTCTGCCCTATTAGTGAACATACTGGGAGTCTCTGTGCTCTCTTCTTTCTGTCTCTGTGTGCCTCATCGGAGAGGCTTGATTAGGGCTTCAGGGAACCAGAAGACAGAGAGCATGGTCGCAGACAGACAGAGGGAGGACATAAAATAAGACAAAGAGAGAATGGGGAAGAAGGAAAGGCAATATCCATGGAGAGATTCAAGATATTCAGAATAATTCAGAAGTATAAATAGGTACGCGTGGGCTCTATATATTCTCATATACAGCTATATGGCTGAGATAACTGCAACAGACACGAGGAAAGTATCAAAGACAGAGGACAAAAGGAAGACAGATAGAAGAGTGGCAGAAGGTGAAGCGCAGGTGGAGGTGAGTGAGTACATGAGAAGCATGTGGTGAGAGTGAGGGCTGTGTTAACCTGTGTGTTATTGATGCTGTGTAACAACCCCCCCCCTCTGTTATATCGCCTACTGGTACCCCCCGGGCTCGGCACACACAAGATAATCTATGGATACTGGAGGATCTCTAAGGGGTCATGGAGTCAGGGCTGGGGGGGGATCTCACAGAGAGCTACATTTGGCCGGGAACTGGATGAGTTGGAAGTCTAGACGGTCTAAAAACAACTGCATGTTTCTCATGAGTGCTGCCACACGCTGACACGCACGTTCACAACACAGACTGTATATAAGAAGTGGACATTGGTTTTATGGATTACCGTTTTGAAGCATCGAGTTCGGTATTTTGGCCGTCCCCATGTTGGTTTTTGGCCGTCGCCAGAAGTGACACCAGAGCATGGAGCAATTGAATGCTGAATAAGACATTTTTAGGCCACCAAAAGGTTACAATTAACTTTCATGAACCTAAAACACACTGTGAAAGAGTTAAAAGCTCTAAGACGAAAACAACTCCAAGACCGGACAACGCCGTGGTAACAACCTGTCAATCACAAGGTAGCCACGCCCTAAAGCATCCCCTGCTTTATGGTCTATTTGACTCTAAATAGGACCATAATTTACTAAATGAACATCATGCTGTATTGAAGAAGACTTGAAACTAGCGATTGAGACCATAAACTCATGTTTACAATGTTTACTGAGGTAATAAATCACGTGAGAAGTAGGCTCATTTTCTCATTGACTTCTATACAATCTGACTTCTTTTAGCAACCAGAGGAGTCCGCATTGGCTTCACTTTTCAGACCCGGAGGTTGCCCATTGGTTCACAGGTCAAGTCATTGCATCGAGCACAACATGAGCCTCTCGAAATCCGAAATATATAATGTGCCTACATGATAGTTGCATTAAATAAATTGTTGATGGTTTGTGTGAGTGACCTTCTTCATCTCGTCCCAAAACACATCACAAGAAACAACGCCTGACATTATTTAAATACAGGTTTAGTACTTTTGTATCTGTTCAGGTGTGTAATTTGCCTTTCACACTCAAACAACAGTCAAAAAGTCAAATCAAGTTTGTTTCTTTCAGTAGCATCAAACATTACATTTTCTGTCAGATGACTAACTGTTTCAGCGCTACATTACGTGTCAGACTTAGTTTCAGACACATGAAAATGGTGTAAAGCAGTTCTGGCTGCAGACGACACACAGAGCAGACACTCATACTGAGCATGTTCCAGCCTTTCAGATAGTAAAGGTTAGCAGTAAACTGGGTGTGGGGGGGGCTAGTGGAGGCTCAGCGCTGCAGGTTGGGGATGTCTATAGTGGGAGTGGGGGTAGGAGAGTCAGGCTTGGCTGACGACTGGGTGGGTTGGTCGGCTGATGAGCAGAGAGGCTGGCTGTCAGTGCGAGCCTGTAATTGAGGGTGGGTGTGAGCTTCCCCCATGGATTCCCTATATTCTCTGACAGCTGCAGCACAGTGGAGGCTGTTCACACATAGCCGTAGTAATCATGATCTGCTCCTACAGACCGGACCCCCGTACATCTCTCTATCAGCTAGTTTACACACACATGAAATGTGGTGCGCTCAAAGATTTTTCAAATCTTAACAGATGTTGAAAATGTGAGAAACCCCACACATAACGACATGTGATGATAAATCTAACAGTTTTGTTCCTAAAGTGTGTGGAGAGCAACAATTTGGCCAAAACAGCAAAACCACACACTAACAGATTCATTCAAGAGTCCCGACTCATTAACATGCGTCCTGGGTGATCGGATCACAAGTGGACAGCTTTAAGTACAGGTGTCAAAGCACTCAAGATGCATTGAGGACGCATTGAGATCCGATCGCTCAGACCACATTCAGAGGTGGTTTGGGCCACATATGGCCACATTCTTTTAGCAGTGTGTACGGGAATGTGTCCTGGTCCAAATTAAGGACCGCCTACTCATCTGACTCTCACTGCGCTCCTCATGTGAATAGACAGGCTGACGCAAGCCTTCTAGGCATGGAACGGCCTCTACTACTGTATTCTGTCAGTACAACTGTATTTTATTGAAATATATCTGATCTATAGGCTACATAATTACTAGACTATCAGACTAGGCGACTTTGCACAGAGCTGACGCCTGCCCGCCCGCCTGCTCTCATCCCCGGCTCTCTGAAGCGCTGTTGCCTGGCAAAGGCGGCGGTGTTGGCAGCACTGAGGTCCCCGAGGACCGCCGGTACAATAACCTTTTGTTTTGATGTTAATAAAAGGTACCTGGATTCATGAATATACTACTGACATTCCTGTAAACTTACCTTGCAACGTCTGCTGTAGTAGCCACGTGTTTACTACATGTTTATTTGCATATAGAGCGGGGAAGTGAGATCCGATCACAAGTGGACACTGGAGACGCATTTTATTGTCAGGTGTGAACAGCTGACTTGTCCACTTGTGATCAGATCACCCAAGATGCATGTTAAAGCCAGGTCTGAACAGGACCAATGGGTGTCTGTTTTAATGGAAGGTGAATTAAGACGGTGAGAGCAACATGGACTACTTTCTCTGAAGTAGCTGACCTATTCGGCTCCCACAAGAAAGAGACACACTGAGACATTTATTTCAAAAAGCCGTTTTGTCATGGGATAAAAAAACAAACAACAACTTCATTTTCTATTTCGATCCATAGCTGAGTGGTGTGTTTGATAAAGTGTAGCTCCCCGGGGAGTCTGGGCCTGTGATCCGGCGGTGCTGCAGGTTGAAAGGGAACTCACATCTGCTAGTGCCTCAAATCCGCCGCATCAATAAACCAGACTTAAATGTGTTTCAGTTTACCATTTGCTCACTTGGTGCTGGCATTTCAAAACTCTTTACAGCCGTCTCTTTCTCTCCGTCCCTGTTCCTTCTGCCATGTTTTCTTTACTGACGAGGATTGGCGAGGCCTGTAGCATTTATATACACCTGCCATTCTCTCGCTTTTATTCTCTCTGCCTTCTCTAAAAGCGAGGGGGATTTGTGGCTAACCCCTGCAGTATTAGTTTCTGTTGACTTTGGGTGATCAGCACACTTTGTCTGGCCGATGGAAAAGCCGTGTCGTGCCCCGGCTGTCCCCTAACCTGCCCTCACACACACACACACACACTCTGCCATTCCATGTAACTCACTTGGCAAGCTTGGAACAAATCTTCTGCATGGTAGGTCACCGAGGCCCCGAGGACCCCCTCACACTTGACACAGTCGCCCACTGATGTGGCTTGCCTGTACAGCACCGAGCGGTCGCAACGGATCCACAGTTTTCAGCGAAAGAGGCGAGGGAGCAGCAGCGGGGTCAGGTTTGGACAGAACCAAAGACATGCTCCACTGGGCCACACAGACGAGCTGCTGTCGCTCTAATTGGCTGCGGAGCAGGAATGAAAGCCCCGCTCATAGTAGCTTCTGCTTTAAGGACAATAGGAGGAGAAGGACCACAACAGCAAAAGCAGACAAGAATTAATGATAGCCATTACGGCTGCCAGCAAACACAAACCGTTAATTTCAAACAGGGTTTTGTACAAGACGAGTAATTAAAGGCCAAGTACGCCAAGCTGCATCTTCTGACATGTAATATTTCTGCTTTTAGTGTAACACATCTGACAGTGAGTTTCAATTTTAGATCTCAGCCCCCGGTTCTAATCGGTCTTGACTGTAGCTCTGGGCTATTTGGCAAAAACATTTATGTTCGTTTGGTTTAACGCCTTAAATTAGCCCACATCACACTGCTCTCTGTCTGACCTGTTTTAATGCATCCTGACACCAGCGTGTGCTCAGACAGGGCTCAGAAAATCCCTCCTGTGATTCTCCGCTCCAACGGGGGGATTCAAAAGACTCGTATTTTGGTGAGGATATAAAAAGGAGTGGGAGAGCCCACGAGAGGAAAGAGATAGAGAGAGTGTTTTTATGTTCAGAGTGAAAGGATTTTAAGTAGCCTGTGTAAAGAGGTGATGTTAATTGCCACCGATTCCTCTCCCTCTCTCGGTTCCTTCTTCATGTCTACGGCGTCTGGCAAACCAATTTGCATAGGCAGCATCAAGGAATTTCTGTGTGCAATCAGATAATACGCGGCAGAGCCAGCGAGGCTGAGCTCTGAGTCAAGATAATGGCTGGATTTAAAGGAAATCTCATCACATGCTTTCTTCTTCTCACCTGCAAGCAAATCAGAAAGAAAAAACAGGCAGATGAACAATGACGCCTGCCTGCGTGCATTGCATATATTTATGCGTGATATGTAAACGAATGAAACATGAAAAGAGGAGACACATCCGGAGGGAGACACGGGAGCATTCAGAGAGGAGGAGGAGAAGCAAAGAAATCCTGGAGATGTGATTTCGACAAGAGCGCGACATTCACCCACTCTGACAACGGACTTGGTGAGAATGACGTTGGCGGGAGAACAGGAATGAATAAACTCCATCTGACGTGGTGATGAGCCCTGACCTTTCAGGATGATTGGAGGGGGGACGTAGAGACAGGACTCATACTGCTGTGGGGGTGGCTGAGTGACACAGACGCAGGAGAAAGATGGGTGCCCTCGTGTGCATTTGTGTCTGTGCGTGTGTGTGTTTACACATACCCACGCATCGAGGTACAGTATGTCCTTGTTTGTCAGCCAAAAGCTACAGTTCCTTCAAAACATGACACGGATCCAGTGTGATGGAGGCAGAGCAGGAGCAGAGGGATGTCTAACCCTGCTCAGGGCTCCTCGTTGGGCTAAAAAGGGCCAGACCTTGCAACCCTCGTCTCTCCACTTTCCAGACAGTAACTGATGCAAATGGAAGCACAGACGAACTAAACTATGTTGGCATGTGTACAAAAGAGACAGAAAGAGCAAATATCTAAATTAAAAAAATCTAAAAACTAGGGGTGGGAATCATCAGAGGCCCCATGATACGATATTATCACAATACTTCAGTCAAGATACAATCTTATTGTGATTTTAAACATTTTTGCGATAAGATATATTGTGATTTGTTACCTTTTTTCAACTGCAAATTATGCAGTTTGTTAACATCTGCTTTATATAGTAATAAGTAGGGCTGTCAAAGTTAATGTGATAATAAAGTTAACGTTAACGCAACTAAATTCTTTAATATTTTAACACAACTTGTAATTTTTGGGTTGTAGTGGGCCCGGTTTTAAGGTGAGAGTGGATATACTGACATCATATGAAACTAGAAGACATGATGAATCAATTGGTAACAACCATGTCATGGTAGCTTGTCGACAAGGAGGTTAAATAACGCTCCAAACTTACGCTACATTTTGGCGAGGAAAAACTGTCATGGCCATTTTCAAACCTTGACCTCTGACCTCCAGATATGTGAATGTAAATGGGTTCTATGGGTACCCACGAGTCTCCCCTTTACAGACATGCCCACTTTATGATAATCACATGCAGTTTGAGACAAGTCATAGTCAAGTCAGCACACTGACTCACTGACAGCTGTTGTTGCCTGTTGGGCTGTTTGCCATGTTATGATATGAGAATATTTTTTATGTTAAATGCAGTACCTGTGAGGGTTTCTGGACAATATTTGTCATTGTTTTGTGTTGTTAATTGATTTCCAAATATATATATATATATATAGTATATATATAAATATATATATATATATATATATATATATATATATATAAATATATATATATATAAGAGTATTAAATAATTGACAAATCTCCCTTTAAGGTACATTTTGAACAGATCAAAAATGTGCGATTAATTTGCGATTAATCCCAATTAACTATGGACAATCATGCAATTAATTGCGAATAATTTAATCAATTGACAGCCCTACTAATAAGATACAGTTTTCATTCTGTTCATCTCAGAGTTTTCATTCACATATCTTGGGGTCAGAGGTCAAGGGACCTCTTTGAAAATGGCCATGCCAGTTTTTCCTCACCAAAATTTAGCGTAACTTTGGAACATTATCCTAGCATTTTTCCCGACAAGCTAACATGACATGGTTGGTACCAATTGATTCTTTAGGTTTTATAGAATCATATGATACCAGTATATTCACTCTAGCTTTAAGACTGAGCCCGCTACAACTTCTGAAAGACAAAATAGCGGCTGGGCCAAACCCGTTTATCCGCTTTGGCGTCCGTTTGTTAATACAATATTGCCACACAAATATATCGCGATGCTATGCTGTATCGATTTTTTGCCCCCACCCCTCCTAAAAAGGATGATAAGTAAGATTTGATATGAAGCATTCCTCTCAGTTCCTGTGCAGCTCCCTGGTTGCCTCTCTCCTTCCATCCCCGTCTCTCACTCTGTCGCTCTCCTTCTCCTCCTCCTCCTCCGTCCCTCCGGCTGGGAGAGACATAACAGCTAGTGACAGAAGTTAAGTGATTCCCAAACCCGCCGTTCGCACAAAAGCCCGGCAGCAAAACACTGTCTTGCACATGGATACTCATACATGCACCCACACACACACACACAGAAACAAACACACACACATATATCAGATTAGCTAGACGGTTTGAACTGTTCAATCCGCCGATGCTCGCTGTGCACCTGCCTGCATGCATATGTTTATATTGTTTGAATATCCATCCATTCTAGTTTAGTTATGGCTCCTGGGAACACCTCTGAGGTAAACTCCTTTGAACCTCTGCAGATGGAAGTTAGTTATTAGCTACAACACATCTCTTCTCCTTGTATGACGATGTATTTTTAAAGGTGCTAAATTCAATATCCAGGGCATTAATATAGCAGCCAACAACTATTTGCTACGTAAAGATCGCAAATGAGCAGAGAATGAAGTCACTCTCCCTCTGTGTGTGTTGTAATCAGAGCTTCTCAGTGTTTTTTTGAGATAGCCGGTGCATGTACATGTTTAGTGCATGTTCATGCATGTGAGTGTGCCCCACCGGCTCACGGTCGCCGCTCTGCACTGCTCTCATACGTCACCGTCATCAGCTGTAACCGTCGTGCATTTAACTGGTGCACTCTGAGAGCAGAATTAAGAGGCATATCTATGAAGAACTTGTAAACAATGTTGTGATCTAATAAACAATTTAATCATTAACACATTAGTGATGACACAGCAAAAAAAGTCACAGCCACAAAGCATGGTCAACGAGACGGGGTCCGTGTTTCATCGTGCCGACGTCGCCGCACCGAAGACAGTCCGCCCCGGTTGTCAGTCACACCGGGAGCAGTGAGCTCCGGCCCTCCACGCAGGGAGAGATGACACAGCGAGCACTAAGCGGCGAGGTCCGGGCGAGGGGTGCTGTAAAGCACCACCTTCACCTACAGCCATGTGCGACCCACGGAGGGAATATGCCTGGTGAGGGCGAGCCACGAGGGGATCCTCCCACACCGAGCGGTCGTCCGTAACCCGCCCAGCGGAGAGAAAGCACACTGCTGTAAAGGAAAGGGGTACGCTGGATTTATAACAAGAGACAAAATGAGGGCGTCATTGCGAAAGGGAATGCGGCACAATAATTTAATTTATGTCAATTATCTTGTTTTCATAATCGTTGGAAACCCAAATCGTAATCGAAATTGAAATTCAATTAATTGTACAGCCCTAAATGTCTGTCAGCACTTTCGCCTGTTGTTTGCACTGTTAGGGCTGTTAGCACCGTTAGCTGCGAGCCGCCAGCTCACCGTCGCCATGTTGAGAGCCGTTGAGAGGCAATAAAAATGCTCCCAATCCCGTATTCAGCACCTTTAACTTTTATGCTTCTTATGCTGGCGGTACCTCTCTTTGCTTCTCGGCTTTTTACTCCCTCTGCTTCTCGCTCTCCTCCTGTCCATTTTAATGTAGATGTCAACATCAAAGTCTCCGTCCCACTCTCTCCTCCATCCAGAAGAGAGGTGTAGGAGGAAACGTCTAGACTAGCCAGCAAGAGTCCATATCAAGAGAATTTAAAACCACTTTGTCAGCAGTAGATGTCATACTACAATTATAGCATACTCACTGACACACACGCGCAACATCCAACTCTGGCTGACTGCAGGAGGTGAGGAAGTAGTAGATATGGGCATATTTTACCTTTAAAGATGCAGATGTCGTGTTGACGGAGCAGCTCTGCCGCCATGATCAAAGACATGTGAACAACTAGCTGAAGACTATCTGACGACCTCCCGCTCGTGCACATCACAAGCCAGTCAAGCGAACTAACAACTAAGTGAGTGAAGTGAGATGCTCTGCAAACAAAGCAGAAACATTTACATGTGCTATACATCCCAAAACATATCTGCAAACATAGATGTATGCCAAGTGAGCACATAAATGTGCTATACAGTTAAATATAATAAGGAATGCTGACAACAATGTCCTATAAGCTCTCCGTCTTCGTCCATTCACTCCACTTCACATCCACTGTGCTAATTAATACACAAGCGGGAGCATTTGGAACCATTAATCAGGCATTTACGAGGCCGGTCCGAGCATTAAAAAAGGTTATTTGCCTAATAGATAAAGAGTGTGTGAAGCTGAGGTCTGTAGCACTGTTAAGAGCCTTCCTGATCCTCAACACTTAGAGTATAATAAATGACCACAAAATCACACATTAGTACAAACACACAGGAAAACACACACACATAAAGAAACATACACTAGAACAGTGATTCCCAGCCTTTTCTCTTAAAGGATAACTTCAGTATTTTTCAACCTGGACCTTATTTTCCCATGTTTTTGTGTCAAAGTGACTAATGGGGACAACACTTTTTGAAATTGGTTGAGGGAGAACACTGCAGCCGCTAATGAAGCTGTAATGTAATCATTTGGGGCAACCTGGCACCGTCAGTTTACGTCCACTAAAAGTCCTTGTTTTTGCCACTGACAGGCTCAGATTGATATTATAAGTGTCTGACAACATTATGGAAAGGACCCTACAGAGAAATAACATGTTTTTCTTTACCTTTCGCTTCCTGTTTGTTATTGTGTCATGTGACTTGCTGCCAGAAGACGGTGGAAATGTGAGTGAGAGTGGAGAGAGGAGTGCCAGCGTTGTCAGAGTTTGTTGTGTTGGAGTACAGAAAGCGTAGCTTAATATTATCTGAAAGATTTTCAATGTCATGGCTGAATATTTAGATGATTTCCACAATGTAGATGTGAAGCAACATTTCACATCGAGGCTTCTCCGAGCGAGGCACACAATAACAAACAGACCGGATCAAGAGAAAGGTAAAGAAAAACGTTTTCTCTGTAGGTCCCTTTCCGTAATGTTGTCAGACACTCCTGATGCCTGTCAGTGGCAAAAACAAGAACTTTTAGTGGACGTAAACTGACTGTTACAGGTTGCCCCAAAGGATTACATTACAGCTCGTTTAGCGGCTGTTATCCCTTAAGGGACCCCTTTTCTATCATTGAGTAAACAGACGACCCCTGACTAACTGACATATTTTAGGGATATTTCATATTATATTCAATGCATAACAATGACAGTACAAAACAACTGATAAACTGTACAAAAACACCCAAATATTCGACGCAATAACTGCAGGAAGTTTGTGTAAAACGAGCGATTTGGATGAACTTTGAGCAGATTGTTTCCTGTGAATATTGCAGCATCACAGATGAGTTGTCCTGTAACTTTTAGGAACTTTTAATACAATTCTTGTCTGTATTATGTTATTTTTAACAATCAGACATACTTAATATGCTTCTGACACTAGGCCATTGTTCTATTAGCTCCATTAGGCTCTGTGGACATAACTTGTGATCAGGTCTTCAGGTCTTCAATAACAATTTAATTTAGTTTTCTTCACAGAAATGGATGGAATGCTGAGAAATAGGCCAACTGTATGTTCAAAAATATAAATTTGTCTTGCACCACTCGAAATCAAAAAGCCTTGCGACCCCCCGTGAAGCTTTGGCAAGTATGATAAACCAGTGACCTCTAATGTCGTGATGAAACAGTATTTCGAGAATATCGTTTACATATTTCTCTTTGAAATTGATATTAGACCAAAATGTATCAATATGTGACAATCAGGGAGCGGAGGACGGTTTCACTTGGTTGCTTACGAAATCATTCGCCGAAGGTGCTCTTGTCTAAGAAGTAAAAAGCATTTTATTTGAATATATAAAAACCTATACTTGGAGCTATTACGTTTCTCATTTTGTTCATTTGGAAACCGAGTGAGAAATAAACAAACAGACTATTGAGCAGCGGAGAGGAAATGCTCCTCATTAGTGTTTTATTAAAAAGCAGCCTTTTAAGTTATTGTGCAAGGTTGTTCAATTTTAATGACCCCTCACTGTGCTCCAGATAGCAATCTGGTTAGGAACAGATACAGAACAGGAGAGGAGAAGTAAGAGGTGAATGGAAAGAAAGACGAGGAGGGAGATGAATGGAAGAAGAAAGAGAAGGAGAAGAAGAAAGAGAGGAAAGGAAAAATTCTGATGGCGAGACCAGAGAGGATGAAGAAGAAAGAGCTGGAGAGGGCGTGATCCAAATTAGTCTTTTAGTGGCGGGATGATGAGATAACAAAGAGGAATGATGACATAGCTGTAAAGATCTGAGGAGACGACAGAAGGAGGAGAGTTGGATTGGGATCTTTTAGATGGAAGAGAGGAGGAAGAGGGTGGTGGGTCTATTTATCTGCCTACAGTCATAGACGCAGTTTGAACTTTAAGGCTGGAGGTTCACAAAAAAAATCTAGAGGGAATATGATGTGTAGCTACAACGCAGAGAGGTCTAGGGATGCATGTAGTGTATATATTACACCCTCCAAAACCCTGACAAAATCAGTTTGATCACATTGTTTTCTATTGGAACACAACAAGGACGATATCATTCATCATTATCATAAATTAATAGTTCTGCGTTATTATAAAAAGTATATGATGCATTTCTAGGGGGTTCAGTGAACCAACTAAACTGTAAACTGTGCCTGTGCCTCCAGTATGTATCTACTGTAGATCTACCAGTCCTCCACCTGTCTTCCAGTATGTCAGACAGCAGACACACAGTCGCTGTCTGTAAGCCGTCACTGACATGATGTGTCACATACTGGTGCCACTTCCCTGTTGTGATCTTATTGTCTGAATGACAGCTTGTTCTTTTTGACATCAGCAGGACACACACACACAGACACACACACACACACACACACACACACACGTGCACACGCTTGCTGTAGAGTTTACTCTGAGGTTGAGTACTGCGCCGCCTTGAGCAGTCTACTCAGCAACATGGAGTGGTTTGAATGCTATTAGCCAATTGAATGGGCGTTATCAGCGGTTATCAGCCTCATCAATATGGATTAGAAAGGGCCTGCTATACCTACTAGTAGGTTCAGAAGGCCGTTATCATCTATTGACATATTTTATGATACCTACTGGTAGGTTTAGAAGACCATTGTCATCTATTGACATGGTTGATTATACCTACTGGTAGGTTTAGAGGGCCGTTATCATCTATTGACATGGTTGATCACCGATATGAAGAAAAGAAGACAACGCCGACCTTGGCCGTACTTCTGTGACGGCTATTTTGCTTGTGTTTATATGATTTAAGGTTTTAAATTCAATGTGACGTCCTAGTTAAATAAAAATTACATATATGATTGTAGCATGTAACAGAGTTGTTTATTTATTTTCCATATTACTAAAAAAGCTGAGGGAGCTTGTGAAACGTAGCGAACTAGCCGATCGCTGATCTCCCAGCTGGAGATGTGTGCAAGCTAACGTCACTTTTGGCGTTCCTATTGGTGGCGCGAATGGAAACAGAAAAACAGCCCTTGAAGGTAGGTAGTTCTCAGGGGAGCTCCCCAGTGGGCAGTTCCTCTCAGGGACTGCTGGACATGTAAATGTTGCTTACATGTTTA
Source organism: Sebastes fasciatus (assembly GCF_043250625.1). Classification (NCBI taxonomy): domain Eukaryota; kingdom Metazoa; phylum Chordata; class Actinopteri; order Perciformes; family Sebastidae; genus Sebastes; species Sebastes fasciatus. The sequence goes on along the minus strand of NC_133799.1, from coordinate 24,670,295 downwards.
CCATAGCAACTACGCAAAGTGATAATGTCATGTTTACAGCTCATTTTAAAGCCCACAAGAGTCCAAAAAATACGTAGTGCTGCTTTAAATAAAGGAGAGGGTTCATAGAAATGAAATATGAAAGAAAGAGAAGGAAGAAACATAAAGGCTTACATTCATTTTACTCATTTCCACCACACCACTTCTGGGAGGAAAGACACTAACGCACCCACCTGTGCACATAGACACAAAAGAAAACACTTGCATAAATGACAAGTAGCAAACATTTGGCCTCTCGGCTTCCTGAATGGCGGTAATTGTGTTTGGATCCGAGTGACGGACAGGCTTTGAGTGGCAGAAATGAGTGCAGAGGAAAAGGTCGTTTAGCTCGTTATGAGTAGCAGGTAGCAGCGGTGAGATTGCAGCTGCTGTGATTGGACCATTGAGTTCTGGCCTTCTTGATTCCTCTATTGTTTCTGATGTGGGGCTGGGATACACTGAGGGATTTTAGACAGCTTCATGCGGTGTACCACTTATGTGTGTGTGGGTGTGTGTGTGTGCATATGTGTGTTGCCCCCCCCCCCCCCCCCGGATGTCGTGAGTCAGTGTTTCAGAAGGCTCATTGCCGTTTGACGCCCACTTCCCCCGACTAAACGGGTTTGTTTTTCAAATGTCAGATCATGGTGGGAGAGTGAGGCGGCCCTCCGACGAGGCTATGATTGTTTTCCCAGAAAAATGGAATGCCGGCAAAAGAAAGAGGGAGCGGGAGAGAGCAAGGGGAGATGATGACTGCTTTCCATTATTAGCCTGGCTCATTCTACCGACAGAGGAAATAGTGAGGCTCTCTCTCGTTCTGCTGATCGATCCCTCCGTGCTGGGAAGATGGCCAGCACAATACGCTCTCCATCTCTCTATTCCTTTTTCTCCCTCTCTCTTTTTTTTATCTCTCCGTCTGTCATTTGGTTTCTATTATGTTTTCTCAGATAATTGCTTTTCACTGCAGATAATTCTTCAAGTGAAGTCCTTCTCCAATGAACAAATTGTCATAAAAAGTTATAAGTTCTTACATTACAGTGTCTGTAAAAATGGGAATCCGGAGCTCAGTTCATGGCATGTGATAAAAAAGCGAAATACGAGTGGGAGTTTTGCAAGTTGAAGGGTGAGGGTGTGTGTCATCTTGATGGCCGTGCTCGCCCAGAGCCCAAAGGCAGCGACTGCTTATACACGGCTTTAAGGTCACGGCAATAAAAAGCCAAAGAAGCACTGATGAAATATGATTTGAGTCAAACACATTTATTACTCTACTTGCTGTAACTTACTCGGAGCTCTGGCATTTAATTGAAATTGCTACTGTAAGCATGGGGATCTCAACAACAGTACATCTCCCCGTGTTTAATGTGCATCTGCACTATAGACAAAGTGAAAAAACAACTATATATGGATTGGAAACAAGCCATCAGCTCTCACCAATAAATTAAAACACTACATTACTGGGCGCATAATGACACATTAAACTTTAGACATTTGAGGAGCAGCGAGTTTCTACTGAGGCACTTTCCTATTTTTCCTTCATTAAAGTATTTTATAGAGTAAATAGCACATTATTTAAGAGCTGAGAAATGTTGGTGTTCACTAAATAAGTCTTGAAAAGGATTAACTATATAAACTCTTTAAGTAAAGTGACTTACAGCACCGATACTTGCACTGCATCTTCAAAATGTGCTCATAAAAAAAGAGAATAAAAAACATGTGATAAGGTTGTTTTTTTTAAAGCATAGGAGGCGGTCTAAACAAAACCACGTAAAGAATAAAGGCCAAGCGAGGTGGAAGGAAGGGAAAACTAGAGCTCCTCGAAGTCCACACTAAACATTTACCTTCCCAACAAATACTGAATCTTGGATCTTTGATTTGATTAGACATTCGGAGATTAGAAAATGTGCTGTCCTTGGTCGAAAACAGTCTAAAAAAAGGAAAGAATTTAAATAATTAATTGATTAGTCAACTGAAAGACTTAACTTCTTCAATTTATCAAGCAAAAATACCAAACATTTGCTGGTTTAATCCTCTCAAATATGAGGATTTATTGGCTTTCTATGTTTTACATTACTCTTTATATTTGAAGACCTTGAGCTGCTGGAAACTATGATTGGCATTTTATTTTTTAAATTCTAGACATTTTATAGACTAATCACTTAATTGAAAAAAAATAGTGAACAGGTTGTTATCTGCAGTCCTGTTAATGCACTTCTGGATGTACAGTGTGACATAGAATATATTGATCGTGCACTGCCGTGTTTGTATCAAATGGTGAGGTAGTCTGTCTGCTGATGGAGACAGACTAAAGAATTCATGAGACAAAGCTCAGAGCAGAAGGGCCATCCCTCAATGTCAGACATTCATCATCCCAAAACACACACACATGCGCGATCACACGGTGAGCTACTTCGGCTTACTTCTAACTTCATAATGCAGACTGACAAAGCCAAATCACAGCAATGCAGCGAGAGGAAACTTAGAGGGACCCAGGAGAACACAAAACCCGTCACACAATCCCCTCCTCCCACAAATCGGTAAGGAAGTGTGTGCGCGAGTGCGCTCTTCCCATGTGGTCAGCGCAACAGAGACAGCATTGTCACTGACTGAGCTCCCTGTGATATGGAGGTGTTGACAGGTAGCACTCCTACGGGACATGTGCGACCACAGCAAACTAGTACGGTGTGCGCACACACACACACACACACACACAGGACATGACGCGACAGACTGAGAGTCTCAGCGACAATGTGGGATCCTCGGCACATCAATAATGCAGCGCCTCTGACAACTAGAGGAATCAAACTCCCCGCACCGCCTCACTCCGCCATCCTTCTTCCTCCCTCTCTCTCATTCTCTCGCTACCTCTCTCCCCCACGTCACCATCTCTCGCTCTCTATCCCCCCCATCCATCTCTGCTCACTTCGTTACCCTCTCCTCTGCTCCGGCGTGAAGACGGAGCGTGAATTAGAAAGCAGGCGACGGTAACAGCAGACAACTTTGCCGGATAGAATCGATAGTGACAGAATAACACATTTGGCCTTATGGGATCGAAACACATCTAAACAGCTGACATGGATACGAGCACTTATATGTCAAAACTATGTGCGTCTGCAGTAAAGGCATATATTCGTTTGGGCTGTTAGCTGCAGGCGTGTAGCTCAGTCGTTTAGCTAGCCTGTCACATCAGCCACACAAACGGCGACGTACAAACGCGCATGCACAGCGACACGTCTGTCATAACCAAAGAGCAGCGTCTCGTGGTGGCACAGCAGCCATCTGTAGCTGTGACAGATGAGAGCTGCTGGAGACACTGGAGTGTGTACATACAGTGGAGACACACAGAGAACAGAGCCGGAGGCCTGCCGAGTTTGGATGTCATCGCAGTGGCTGTCACCAACTGCCATGCCATTGTATTGCCACATAAATCTGCATTGTCTGTTGCCCCGTGTGTGTGTGTGTGTGTGTGTGTGTGTGTGTGTGTGTGTGTGTGTGTGTGTGTGTGTGTGTGTGTGTGTGTGTGTGTGTGTGTGCGCACACGCCATGTCTTTGTGTGTCCTTCCTTGTCTGGCTCTCGCTTTTGCTCTGCCGGTTTTCACAAGCCCTTCACTGGCCCTTTGCTCTGCCATTTGTTTTCAGTGTTCCAGCTAAAGGATAACATTGTTTTTATTTTTGTAGTTTTGTAGTTTTGATAACAGCGTACTCACCAAGTTGAATGATGAGATCTAGGAACACAGCAATGTCGCCAGATGTGAAATGTTAAACTATCGTACCAGTGCAGCTTTTTCTCATTTCCAGGGCATAAAATACTGACGCACAAGGCACCCTTTAGCACCAGTATGAGACGCACCAGGCTTACCATTAACTACAATGTAAACACATGCGGCAACAGTAAACGTACAGGGAAAGTGCTGTGGCGATGTAGTTTAAAGAACGAAAGAGACACACCGGGCAGGTGGGATGGGAGGTGGATGGGTCCAACACACACAAGGCTTTCATCCAGGAGACTGCTGTTCATGTCCTGTGCGGTTTCACTTTCACTTTACAATCAGCTGTTTATTCATGTCAAGTGTTCACTACATTAAGTCACATTTTCACTGTGAAAATGTAGTAATTTTAAGCCAACCATGTTTTTCCTAAACCTAACTAAGTGGTGTTGTTGCCTAAACCTAAGTGTTTTTGTTTAATTCACAAGATTAAGCATGTGTTTACTGTGACCGAAAGGTGACACTAACAAAGCGTCAGTATGTGACGAGTTGGGATGAGAACGTCTTTATCAGAGGCTTACAATTATCGTATTTCGAGGAAAATGATCGTACGTGAGTCATAACCACGAGAACAAAAAGGCATAAATGTGTAATTTCACACATGGGAGAAGAAACCAGAAATGAATTAAAATGATACAGCGCAGACTAAAACCAACTACTAATCGTCTAAAGGGTCACAAAATGGTAAAAATGATCGTACATCAAACTGAAGGCAAAATGATCATTCAAATAAGATAATCATCGTACCTCCGGCAACACTGGAACATAGTGACATCGTTAAAAAAGACATATGACAGGGCAAGAAACACAAGTACACAAAACTTTATACTTTATCCCCTCCCACGTCAGCAAAATAAAAACAAAAGCCAACTGTGAAATTATGATTGTTGTAAACATCAATCACAGTTTACTTCCTGGCTCAACTTTAACGTACCAAACTTCATGTAGATGTGCACACACAGTTTTCCACTGCAGTAAGGGATTACTACCAATGTGATGGATATTGTGGTATTAAGGGTTTACATGCATGTAATCTGAATGAAATGTAATCTGAATGAAATGTAATCTTATAGTTTTGCAATCTTTAAGAAACAGTTGTCGTAGGCATGTATAATACCTCAGAGCATGGGGAAAAGAGCTTGTGTTAGATGTCACCTATGTGTTAGTTTTCCCTTTTGTCAGGTCCCCAGCTGTGGAGGATGTTGACATCTGGCACTTCTTTATAAGGCTGTGTGTAACTCATTGCGGGGCGCTCTCTCACCAGGAGAGACGAGCCATGCGTGCACGCTCTATAGGCCTTTAGGTTTGATAGAAATATATTGGGTTTTGTGAATTCTGTTGCCTTTCTGAAACTGACTCACTTTCACTTTTACCTCCAAAGAAGATGGTTTTGATAATCTGATTAAATTATAAACTAGGGCTGCCAATCAATTAAAGTATTAATCACAATAATCGCATGATTGTCCTTAGTTAATCGCGATTAATTGCAAATTAATCACACATTTTTTATCTGTTCAAAATATACCTTAGAGGGAAGTTTATCAAGTATTTAATACTTTTATCAACATGGCAGTGGAAAAATATGCTGCTTTATGCAAATGTATGTATATATTTATTATTAGAAATCAATTAACAACACATAACAATGAAAAATATTATCCAGGTACTGCATTTTGAATAAAAAATATGCTCAAATCATAACATGGCAAACTGCAGCCCAACAGGCAACAACAGTTGTCAGTGTTTCAGTGTGCTGACTTGACTATGACTTGCCCCAAAACTGCATGTGATTATCATAAAGTGGGCATGTCTGTAAAGGGGAGACTCGTGGGTACCCATAGAACCCATTTACATTCACATGTCTTGAGGTCAGAGGTCAAGGGACCCCTTTGAAAACGGCCATGTCAGTTTTTCCACGCCAAAACCTAGCGCAAGTTTGGAGCGTTATTTAGCCTCCTTTGCGACAAGTTAGTATGACATGGTTGGTACCAATGGATTCCTTCGATTTTCCTAGTTTCATATGACGCCTGTATCTCTTCACTCTAGCTTTAAAACTGAATCTTAGACTAAAACTGATTCTGTTACAACATAAAAATCGTAAGCTGCATTAATGTGTAAATGAAATTAGTGGCGTTAAAACGGATTTGTGGTGATGCGTTGACAGCGATGTTGCAGCGTTCCCAGTTCTCAGCAACAACTTGTACGATGGATCAAGTCCAATGTCGTCATAACCGACAAAAACGGTGGACAAAACTGCTAAAATAAGGACCCAAGTTGCAATAAACTGGAATTTCCCTTTAATATGGTGATTAATAAAATGTGTCTGCAGAAATGCCACTGAGACAAATTCCTGTGCATTCATTGTAGTTGGTGATTCTGTCTTTTACTTCCTCCCTAATGGCTGAGACACAGTCAACCATGCGACTGGTCACAAATGTTAATGATGCACGGCTAACGCGAGTCTCTCTCTCCCTCTTTCTCTGAACAGTCCATTCTAACTGCTATACCTGCAATCTAAATGGATCTGACAAGCGCGCACACATGCGCACACACCCGTACACACTCACGTCACAGACATCAACTCATCCATATAACGCTGACAGACAGTATTGCTCTGCAGAGAGATATTACTTAGCTGTATTGCATTGCTTGCACTTGCAGCAGAGAAAAAGCATATTACTCACAAATGCCATTTAGGCGTGAGACGGTGGCTGGCTGCTCCACACAAGCTGTGTGGAAACAGTTTCCCCCTCTCTCGGCCGTCCTCCTGTGACCGGTGCACCCGCACAAGTCGCCACAGTGCTGTTTTGGCACTTCAGTCAAACTCTTTTTTAAAGGTTTAACTCTGTTAAGGCCACTATTTTGGAGCAATTTTCCTTGGTGCAAATCCACGGACGGGCAAGTTTTATAAGAATTTCTCTCCCGCTGTGACGGCAGTGGTGTGTGTCACAGGGGCTGTCTGGGGAATGTGAGGAGGGGGGTTATGAATTCCTTTACATTCAAACACACACACTTTCCCTCGCCTTTGAAGGGAAGCGTCACGCGTGATGCCACAATCTCCTCATGAAACGGGAAACCAGAAAAGAGGATTGGAGCATGGAGGGAGGAAAGAGACACCCTATTCCCCCCTCCTCCTCCCTCCCTCCCTTCCTTCTCTCTACCTCCTTCCCCCCCTCATCCTCCCTCCCTCCCTTCCTTTCTCTCTTCCTCCTTCCCCCCCAAAGTGCTGGCAGGACGGGCCGACAGAGGATGAGACTGTTTGCCATCTCCCCTCGGAAGCGCTTCTATCTGTCTCTCGCTTTTTTTCTGTGTCACATTTCTTTCTCTCCGTCTATCTCTCTGCCGCTGGAATCTCCTCTAGTCCTTGTGTTTTCCCTCTCCGTCCCGTCTTCTCTGTTAACCTTCCATTAGCAAGTCTAATGTCAGGCCTTCCTGGCTGCCTCCTGCATGGCTCCCGGCTCTGCGCTTTCCAGGCACTATGACAATGTTTTCCTCAAGCCCCATTAGTGCCTCCTCACACCACTAACAGCCATGCAGCACATAGAAGGATGAGAGGGGGGGAGGAATGAAGAGGAGGATTACAGAGGAGAAGGGAGGGTGGGGGGACTGTATTGGGTGAGACTGGGGAGAGCGGACCAGGCAGAGTGGCCATGTGAGAGCAAAGGGTGGAGAGGGGATTAAAGGAGGCTGAAGCGGGGCCAAAAGGGGAAATGATAAAAAAAAGAGAAGCATAGGGCAACGCTAGCGGGGGGAGGGGAGGGTGAGGAGGACAGATCGGGAAGAGGGGTAGGTGGGATGTGAGGGGGCTGGGAAATGCAGGCCCCTTCCAATACGCCTGTTTAGCAAACATCATTTGCATAGAACCGATGCGGATGGAGTTCTGTGTCACAGTTATTTGCATACATTTGCATAAAATTAATCCCCTTCCCAATTGCCGCAGCGATTGTTTCTGATGCAGAAAATAAGTCAACAAAATGAACTGACGCATCCAAACAAAGCAAACATATTGACACAAACGCACGCTGGAAGAGAGCACGGGAGGAGTTCGGGCCGCTGTGTGGGTGTCAGTGCATCTGTGTGAGGAGCCATCTGTAATCGTCCGAGGTCATCTGCTGCTCGTTTAACAAAACAAAAGTTTTCCTCTCGGTAATCTACGATCACTAACACTTCCCACTTACAAATATGTCTTCCTCTATTTCTTCTTTATAAACACACACATATGGATAAAAAAAAAAGTTGTGAGAGCGCTTCAGAGAGCTTCACATTTACACTATTCACAGTCTGCCAAGTTGTATACAGTTGGCCTCTCTCCACTGCTACAGCTCTACAGCTCAGTGTCTTGTTCAAAGGCATCTCAACATCACGGTGATTAAACCGTTAACCCTCCACTCTTCTGCCCATGGGAAGATAGCACTATGTTGAACTTTAACCGACTACTAGTATGATGAATATGAACAGGTAATATACTGTATGCATCAATCACATTAGAACATTTTCTTATCAAAACGAGTGAAATAATTCAATAAAATGCACCGCAGAGAATCAGTGTTTCCCCCGATCATTAATATCCTGTGCTCTCGTGTAGGGATGTCATGATACCAGAAATTTAGTAGTTGATACCAACACCCGTGAAATTCCACAAGTCTAGATACCAAATTCGATACCACAGTACAAAACAAAAAACAAAAAATAAATCCCATGTACTTCAACATACATACACTCTTTTAGTACCGTTAGCATACTGGTTTTTGAAAAATTTATTATTAATCTCTGATGAGCCGCCTCAAGGTTCTCATCAACCCGACGACCTATCCTAACCTGAACTATTTCAGGTCAATGACTAACCAATAACATCGTCCCCGGGAAGACAGGACGCCATTAGTCTCGAGCTCTGATCCCCGGTATATACGATGGAAACGAGTTACGTCAAATTTTCGAAATTTAGCATTGACTTGGTACCAAAGTGTCGGTTCTCGTGACATCCCTAATCTTGAGTTTCACCTTGTGCGGGTCTTAGCCTCTCAACACACACACACACGGAGCGGAGTGGAGACGATAACGATGTTGGTTCCGGTTACAAACAGACTCGGTAGTGTACGACACCCAAACGTGCTGACGGATTCTGTGTTTTTAGCTGAGTAGAATATTCGATAAAAACAAATGGTGATGCTGTTTTGTTCTCATTGTTCTCATTGTTCTTGTAGTTCGTGAAGTTTACTGGAAGTGATGTAATGTGTACTCCTTTGTGTTTTATGATGAGGGAGCACTGCGTTACTCAGTTTAAAAAATAGCCTTATAAATGCTACATTGCTTGTCAGCAGCCGCTCATATGGAAACTTAGGAGGCAATTTGTGATCTGATTAATTTGGCATGTAGTTAACATACCAGTCTTAATCTTGTTTTAATGAAAACTCAACTCCTGGCATTTGCTCCTGGTGTTCTTCACCACTGTTTTAGAAGAAGGAAATAACGGGAGTAACAGGTGAACCAGCTTTAAAAGTGACATATTTTCCTTTTAAATAAGTGCTGTGCGGTGGATCTAATTGATGTCGATGTGGAGCGTGGTGGATTTGGAAAAGTATTTGATAAATATTTAAAGAAACTTTAAAGTGTTAAATTAGAGAATGGAATTTGGTGTAATAGTAGGTGATAAAATGAGGCTCAGTCAACCTAGCGACAATACAACTGAAACTGCGTATTGAAGAGATAAATCTATCATTTTCTGACTCACAAAGCACGACATCATAATATGCATCCGGATTCTGCAAGCTCCTTGAACACGTACCTGTTACGCGTTTCAAGATCAAAAGCAAGATCACAGAAACACACATCCAAGGACAAATGATTCTCCTTGCAAATGAATTCCAGGAAAAAAGGAGAATAACAACAACATGAAAGATTCCTTCACTAATCATTTTATCCTGCGATCAATTAAAACTACAGACCGTGAAATAACGCAGATCCTGCTCTCAGGCCGAGCGGTGCATTGATCAAACACATTTGGATGGTTTTGCATCCGTGCTTTGTGTGTGTGCGTGCGTGTGCGTGTTTGCATGCGTGACAGCAAAAAAACAGGCGGAGGGAAAGTGTGTTCACGCTTGTGTTTCCGAGTGTGTGAGCTCATCTGTGTGTGTGGCCATTGATCAAAGGCAGAGCCCCAGTTTGCCGGTGTGGAGAGGCGCAAATTGATCAGAAATGGCTGCAATTGGAATCTAAATAAGACCTGCAGCATTGATCCCATCTCGCTTTTCAGCTCCTGGCTTCTGTAAATGCGGGTTTGCTGAAGGCCAGCCGGCCCACCTCCTCTAAACCTCCAGCACTCGGCTTTCTGCATCAATAATTACCAAAGTTAAACTCTCACATTTGAACCGGGCAACTTGGATGATTGACTTAGCATCCTACATTTTATAATACGCCGCCTGCAAATTCCCCTTTTCACTGCACACCTACTCAATGAAATGCAGTAATTAGCCAAAGTGGCGTAGAGTGATTGCAAATGCCAACCGTTTTAAGACTCAAACAATAGAGCAAATCAAGGTGGCGGTAAATACAGTGTGCAGAGGTAGTGGTGCATGCTCCACAGGCACACACACACACATACACACATACACACACACACACACACATTCCCCTACAAACAACCTCCGCCAGCGAGATAAGGGCTAAATTATGGGATCTGTGAGTTGCCTGGCGAGAGCAGCGTCATGAAGACAGAATGCAGCAGGTAGCAAATGGCCTTTATACTGGTTGTGTGTGTTTGTTACTGTGTGTTGTTGCGTTGTACTGTACTGTGTGTGTTTAAATGGTAATTCATGCATAACCACAGGCACAGAGAGAATACGAAGCCGTAGTTTTACCTCCCTGTCAGGCATTTAAAATGCATTATTCTGTCATATCCATTACTATCATATAAACAGATAGAGAGGACAGATATACATTTAGACGTAATGGGAGACATATAAAACAAACATGCCCTTCAGAGTCTTTATGCATTCACACCTATTTACCGGTACATGTCATTCAAACATCGCATTAGCATTGCAAACACATCAACACAGGAACAAGCCTAGAAGCATGCACAGCGTAGCGCTGTCACACAAAACAACTGTACACAAACACACTGAGGAATACGAATAACAGAAATGATACACCTGGGACCAAAAATGACCTTTACACCTGGCGTTAAAATGTGTTTTGGGTGATTGGACTGCAATCAGTTAGTGCTTGACCACATTAAAGTACAGGAGTAAATGCACCCAAAATGCATTGATGCGATTCACCTATGTATCACGATTCTGTTTTATGATTCTGAAATAAAAAAATGTAATCCCAGAATTGATATAATTGCTTCTTTGAACCTATGAGGAGGTAGAAGGAAGTTACCGCTTGTATTGTTGCAGTCTGAGTAACGTGACGTCATGTACGTTTTGATCAAAACCAAACAAAGCCGCAGCGAGCCGAAACAAGAAAGCAGAACAGGAAACGACCTGCACCCTCACATTTCAAATCCAAAGTAAGTAATCCAGAGTACGGAAACACTTTGGGTTTCACACAATGACAGGAAAAGCAGAGCTAGACATCACGGCTAAAGCTGCATGCTAACTCTGTCACGGACAGGAAACGTTATCGTATCGCGGTAACGTGCGGTCAAGCCGGCCGTCACTCTCGTCTCTGTGGTCAAATGGGCTGACGCTACAACTGTAGAGCACCCATATACTGACACTTATGGTAAATGCATTCAAACAGCCCCGATGGAGCTGACCATGGATGTATAAAGAGAACGGAGCTGACGGGAGAGCTAGTGACGGACTTGAAGTTAGTCGAGGCATACACGTCTGACTACGTGCAGTTTTAAAAATAAGGTGTTAACAAAGGGTATATGCAAAATACATATATGGAAATATGATTAATTTGATTATATTCACCGGAAGTATTAAACGATACGAGACACATTTTAATGCCAGGTGTACAGCATTTCGGGGATCTATAAGCAGAAATGGAATATAATATTTATAACTATATTTTCATTAGTGTCTAAAAACACATGAAGCTAAGAATCATTGTGTTTTCTTTAGCTTAGAATGAGCCGTTCATATCTACATAAGGAGCGGGTCCTCTTCATGGAGTCCGCCATGTTTCTACAGTAGCCCAGAACAGACAAACCAAACACTGGCTCTAGAGAGAGTTAACAGTGAATGCATTTATAACCAAAAATGCCCGAAATGTTAATCTAGAGAGTGAAGTCATGAGAGGACAGCTTTTATGGAGATTCCTGCAAAGCAATTGCTTTAATTTAGCAATTTCTGGCGTGTCTAAATGTTGTTTTGACCTCAGTGTCTCCTCCGCATGACCACGGCCTCTCCTAATTGCAGTGCTGTTACTGCAATAAACTATAATTAGCAATTTAGCACCAAATTTGCATAAATCCCTGAAATATAGCCAATGGCTGAATCGACATTGTGGTGATAAAAAAAAAAGGGGGTCGTGGGAGACGGGGTGGTGCGAGGGGCTGCTGTGGTTCACATGTAAATGTTTCATGGGAACCCAGACGTGCCGTAACATGTGTGAGCCGGACTGACAGCAGCTGACTCCCACTGCAGTTTAACAATAATTCGCCATACATGAAGCGTGACCTTCATTAATGCTCGTGCAAAAAAAAAGCAGCAGCTTTCTCATAATGATGGATGGTGTCTTGATTAAAAAAGCTTGTTTGCAGTGTGTATCGGGATGTTTGTATTAGCCCGTGTGCATCATTATGTGTAGCCGCGCCTCTGTGTGCGTGCATGCATGTTATTGTTTTGCTTCTGTTTGTGTATTCAGATATGTTTCTTTATGTATATGCATGTTGATGAGTGTATATGTGTGCCTACGTTCAGATCAGCGTCTGTGTGTGTGTGTGTGTGTGTGTGTGTGTCTGACTGTTCCTCGGCCTCAGCGGGAGAGCTGCTTGAGTCTTAACGAGGCTGTTAATTAGTGTGCTTCAGAATGTACATCTAATGAGTGTGTCTTTTACAGCAGGGAAACACGTGCACACACATAAACACACACGCGAACTCATTTGCATACAAGTACAAAAGAAAAAAGGCAGATGGACAACAGCATATAGAAATGGTACACCCGTGGCAGACATCTCTTTTCTTTGGAGAGTGTGTGTGTGTGTGTGTGTGAAGAGAGATGGTGTGTAGTGTGTGTACTGTATGGACTGTGTTGAAGAATGCGGACCAGCAGGAAAGATGTTGCTGGAGGCATTTCTCAGTGTGATGTGAGCTAACACTCCCGTACGCGGAGAGAGACGAGCTGGAAGTGAAGACAGTTCTGAGCCTTCTGCCATCTCTGCTCTCCACCATCTGTTTACACACACTCAGTGCTCTCACCTTACTGCTGCTGTCAGATTCAAGACTTGTAGGTTTTTTTTGTGAGGAACATCCAGTCAGATATTCCAATTGATGCATGGGCATTTTGAAACTACACATCGGGTTTGTAATGGGTCCCTACGGGCCCTTCGGTCATAAAGAAAAACAACAGCAGCGCTCAGAAAAAGCACAATTCAATTTCAGTCAGAACCGATAAAACATCAACACCGGAGGTATGAGGCCTTTTTTTGTCTGACAGCAGCACCGTGATGCAATGCCTGCCACACTCGCTGTTGTCCTCTAGACTCAGCCAAATCAATCAGATTTCCACATATATCCAGAGCCAGCGTCAGATCAACTAATGCTTCATTCCTCACAGGCAGCTTGGATCCGTAGCTCTGCCTTAAAGTATTCATAAAGGCAGAGGACCAAAAGTGCCCTAATATTTATTTAATGCAGTCTGTGTGTGTTTGACAGACATTTCCCCAAGTGTGAGTGCATAAGGCAAATCATCAAACGTTGAAATCATGTTGAACCATGATTGATTATTTTTTGGAGTTTTTGAATGTGGAGAAAGAATTCACGCTGACAACATCAGAAAGAGAGACGCATGCACAGGCTGCGAGAGAGCGAGTGAAAGAAACTTAGACAAACAGTCGCAAAAGCCACAAAAAAAAAAAAGTGTGAAACAACAAATTTTCATCTCCCGAGTTCTGCCACAAACTGTCGACTGGAGATAAAAGCAGGACTGACTTCTCATAATGTCTCAGATACAATCATGTGTCCCAAACAGCACATTTATTACCCAGTGTTGCAGCAGAAAAACTTAAGCAGTAAATTCTCAGCTCTGAAATCTCCTGTGAGTTCAGCACCAAGGACAGCTCCTCTGCTGCCGCTCGCTAAGAACGTTTCCACTTTTTGGGGGGGATTTGTAGAGGCCAGATAGGCTCATGTATAAACTTGAGAGTCCGGACAATATGCGACTTTGTGAAATGAATTACATTTTCCAGCATGACTAGTTCTGACTTAATGCCTGTAAATGTAGCATGCAGGTCTTTTTCAGTCCAGAAATGAGAAATCTAGTATTACTGTGGGACTCTTACGGGCGTCCTGGAAACACACTGTTACTGTTGTCTGCTGCCATAAAATCCCCCAAGAAGGATTTAGAGCCACTCTGGATCTTAAACCATCATTCATGAAAAAAAAAAGAGTCAAGAGAGGACATAGAAAAGAGTTCTCCAGGCTATTTTTTTGTGTTTCATTCACCCATACTACTATCACATAGAGAGCTTGTTCAGTATCCGTCACAGCTTACAACAGTGCTGATAGAAAGAGTGATAAAGTTACTAACCTCTTACAGCTGTTCCAGGAGGATGCAAGGGAAGAGAAAAAGAGACATATTCAGATGATATTCAAATCATCTGTGGTTGTTACATCTAATGTCATAAACAACATTGATTAACCTGTTGATTAGTTGTTTAGTCGAGAAATTGTAGGAAAACTGTAAAAAAAATCTTAAAATGCCCATCATACTGCTCCTATTGCCCATCAGACAGTGCAAAATCCCAAATTATTCAGTTTACAGTGAAATAAACTAGAAGAAAAGCAGCAAATCCTCACATTTTTTAAGCTGCAACCAGTAAAAAATTGTCAATTTTGCCTGATAAATGATTTAAAGAAGACTTATTATGCTTTTTTTCTCTTTCCTTTAGTGAGTTATATAGTTTAGTCCACGCCAAAGGGAAGAAACACTGCTCCTGAACTACCTGAAACGCCTCGCTTGAAGTCCTGCCTTTTCTTTCATAAGGTGGTGATGTCACCAAGTAGCACAATTGCATAATACCTGCCTAGCGGCTTGTCTGGCATGCCCTCAAACATTTTAGTTAGAGCGGATCTGGAGCGGAGTCCGAAGAGTTTGGTTTGGTTGACCAATCAAAGCAGACTGGGCTCCAACAGAGCGTTTCAGACAGAGGGTGAAAAGAAGTGCTGCAGCACAGCTGGTATGAGATACGTAAAGCTTCTTTTGAACATTAAAGCATGTAAACATGTTCTAGTAGAAACCCAAAATACACCTGAACATAAGTATAATAGATCTTCTTTAAATAACTGACACAAATGTACAATTAGTGCTGTCCTCAATCAAAGGAATTCTTAGTTGACTCAGCACTAGTGTCATCCACCCGACGTGACCGCATAGTAAAGTCATACACAAGCGCTCACACACACAGACATTAGAGAGGTCACCCACAGAGGAGAGTCTGATAAAAATGTTCTCAAAAATATGGATGAATGCCAGAACTGCAGCAGAGGAACATCATTCCCTGGCCTGCGCCATGAATCACTCACTCTTCTTCACACGTACATGCACATACACTTACACTTACTCATATATGTTCACATACGCCCAACGCACGCCCACGAGCCCTCCCCCGTTCTTCCACTTCGCTGAAACTGTAGAAGTGTGCCCTTTCCGCATGGCGCACCGCCAGCCACTCACAGCACATTACCAGCGTGTGACCCCTTCATGTGCTGAAAAGGGAAGCATTTAACCTCCAGCCCTTTTTCTGCTCATGCTCTCTCATAGAAGCTCATCCTAAGTTGAATATGGACTGTCGACAGTCAACACACACACCGCTTTGCTTGTGAGGAAACTGCTGCATTTGAGTCTGTGCGTGCGCCGCGTCGACTCGTGCGCTCTGAACTCGATATTCGATATGTTTCCTTGAAGTGTGTCTCTCTATTCTCATCTGTAAGCTGCAATGGATTCACTCCTGCTGTGGCGTTCTATCAGAGAGAACATCAATCTACGAGACTGACGTTTAATCCCAAGCCTGGGCAGGTAGAGAAACACACATATATGCACACAGCACACACGTACACAAAACAAACAGACACAAGCACACTATCAGCTGCTTGCATACGCACACAGAAACACAAATCAAAACCCGAGCATAAACCTGCGGATCCTGCGGAGCGATGAGAGGATGTGAACGGAACTACTAGAGGAAGACGGGCCGAGAAAGTGAAAAATAAAGCTACGAAAAGAGACAGAGGGAAAGGCTCGGAGGGAAAATGTTTCCCGCATCAATCTATTGGTGGAGACGTTGACAGAATGGCTCAGAGATACAGGTGGTCAAGGAGAACGAGGAGCTGATGTATAGACATCTGTGGTCCGTTTGTCATTGCCAGGGTTTCACAGGACTCTTCAGCCTGCAGACGATCTTATTGCAGCGGGCATCACTGTGGCTCGGCGGCCCTACGCCCGTCACCGTGTGACCAAATCAATCCCACCTGTTCTCCCCTGGTGCTTTTCTTTTTGGCTGCACTGCAGCAAAGCGGCGGCTGAAAGTCTGTCACTGACCGACGGAATGATGAAGTTACACCATTGGTCGGTCAAGTGTCAAAATGAATAGGCCCAAGATTGTTTCATCTGGTGACGTCTTTTCCTCCACGATCAATCAGCTGATCCTCTTCCTCAAAACATATGTGGTTGTTGTTGCTGAACAAGGCGTTTGTTGCCACAAAGCTCGACCCAGAAAGCCTCGCTTGAGAAATTTAGGGTGTGAGCTATAGCGTAGTTCAGTGCTTAACGTTAGTGTATGCGTAGAGAGTGTGTTGTAGAACGAGCGCGAGACAGAGACGATGGAAGCGCTCAGTTTTCGTTAAGGAAAACTGTGACGAAATATCTTCGTCAAAGGACTTTTTTTCCACAACTACGGCGAACAGATGACAAGATACCGACGTCATTAAACACTAATGGTGACGATATCAATCATGACAAAGACATCGACTAAAATGTAGTTTGAAAAATAAAAAAAACATCACCAAAATCTCTATTTATTTTCGTAACCTTTCGACCTCGGAGTAACTGAAACGCTGCTTAACCATCCACCCTGTGATTTTCATCAGATAATGAGATAAGATAAGACATTATGTGAAATAAGTTTGACTAAAATGACTGAAATTAATATAATCTGATCATTTAAAAAGGACATTTGACATAGGACTAAGACTAAATAAAAAAATAGCTGACAATAGAAAACATTTTGACTAAAAGTTGAATAAATGTAATGACTTGTCAGCGACTAAAAATGGACGAATACCCTTTGAGTTGTCGTCAACTAAAACTATGAAGGATAAAAATGACTAAAATGTGACTAAAATGAATAGCCATTTTTGTTTTAAGACTAAGACTAAATCTAAAATAGGTTCAGGTTACTTTATTTGTACCCACAGGTAGATTTAGTTTGCCGTAAAAAGACAAGTTCATCCATCATGACACACACATTTTACTAACACAGACAACAGACAAACATGATAAAAAAGCTGGTTTCAGTTTGTCCGAGACCAACATGTGAGGCTGTGGGCACGTTTATAATTATCATGGGATGCAACCTCGGTCTGGTCTGTTTAACAAAGTAACATTAATTATACAACAACACTTTAGATCCAGAACAACAACTGGCTGAAAATAGCCTTTTGTTTTATTTATTTAATTAAAGCAGTCCTCAGTTATTTGACTCAAACGTAGCTCAACCATGTCATGTGATATCCTACTTCAATACACAACAAACAACACTACAGATGAACATTTAATATCCAAGAATTCACATTAGAGACACTACCGCTGACTACCTGTGTCACAATTTGGACAACATTTAGCAAACAGACCAAACAGGGTTCAGCCATATACTAGGTTTCGACCTAGTCTTGTTGTTCTTTCAGCCTTTTTCTCATTTTACCTCTTCTCTTCTCCGTCTTGGTCTCTAATGCTCTTTGAGAAAGTCATTGCAATGTCCTCATTAGCAGTGGTGTCATTTTCTCCACAAGTACTTAGCTTTTTTCCTCCAATGATGATGACTTCTTTTAATAAGGTCATGCTGAGAAATCCTTGCGCCTGTCTGTCTGCGATTGTGCGTGCACGCCATATAACGGTAATAAATGACAATATTCTAACTATTATCATCAGATGCATCGCCGACTGGCTCGTCACAAAGGGAGGAATAAAGTACCAAATGAAAAAGGAGTAAAAGAACAAGAATACATGAAAAGCTGTTAAAAGTGGAGAGAATGAATGAACAAGAGAGAGGAGAACTATTACTGAAGGGCACAAAACCAGCAGGGCTATGTAATCAATTTTAATTAGCACTGCGCATCACCTGGAGTCATATATTTTAGACAGCGAGGTCTGTCAGAGAGCGTGGCCTCTTTCGTCACACACTGCCAACCTTCTCCTGTCACAGTGGTGCCCCAGCAGCAATCCAGTCGCTGTCATTATCAAGTCTTTCACCGCCGAAGGTCCAATTAATCAAAATCATATAACATTGGTCCTGTCATGAAGATTTTATTTTGACAACATCGCATCAAGATGCTCTTTAAACTCTTTGAGCTCCCTCTCCTGCCGGACAGGAACGTCTATTCTCAATAGAAGCAGGTTTATTTCACAACAATGACAAGCTGGCTGTACATTATCCCGCTTATGACATGGCTACTTACTTAAGAAATCAAGAAGATCAATAACAATTTGACACAAGAACAGTCCGCCAGAGTCCCACATCAGAACTGCGCCCATAGCAACGGTCTGCTATAAAGAAATAACAGACCATAGAACGCTATGATTGACCAATCAGAATCGAGTATTCAACCATGCCTTGTCCTAAGTTAAGTTATCATATAGACCGACATGCATAACCATTCAAAAACTTTCTCAGTGGTTAACTGTTAACATCCCTAATTCAGATACGGAGACTGGAAAAAAAAAAGATGTAAAATGTATAATTATTGTATGTGTATAATAATGTAAAAAAAAAATACTGTTTTATTAATATGAATATCAAGCTATACGGTACATACTGTCACAGCCACAGAGATACCATCCAATCTACTAAAAATCTCTTCAGTTCTCAGGGAAAGAATTAAGAGAAGCACCACATCAATGCAAGATTTGGTGGCTCAAAACCTTAAACAGCTTTGATGATCAAAGTAAACATACACAACGATATGAAAGTCGTATACAGTAGCAAAACGTGGAAGATGTTTTTTTAAACAGTGTGTGAAAGCTGCCTCCACCAGTTGGTCTCCAGGCAGCTTACTTGTCGTCTAAAAAACGCTGCTCTGACTCTCTGACACAGAAAGATGCCACTCAGCTTCTTTATTTATTTTTTTCTGTGTGAAAAAAAGGATTCAAGAGGAAAGAAAATAAGACACAGTGTCAAAAAAATCCACTCATAGTTACTGCAGTTAAAGCAACAAGCAAGAGACAAGTTGAGTTCTTACTGTTGGCTGTCAGAGGCATCCAGAATGTACAAATACATCTTTATGTGTTGAACGTTTGCTGAGCTGTCTGTCTGGATGCGTCATTGGTGTAAAAATGTAAAGATGTGTTCAAGTGCTGCTTCATATCAAACTAATGTATTGTAGATATTAAAGTATACACATAAAGTCCGCTGTGTCCCTGACAAATACATGAATACTCGACACTGCGGTGCGATTAAAACACTGATTGACGAACTAACAGAGAGGTGAGCTGGCTCCCTGGTGGAGTGACAGCGACCAGAGTATGGAATCTGTTCCACTGTGAAGAGTGACACATTAGATGATTAGACAGCATGCTCATGACAGCTGCCACAGGTACGCACACACACACACACACACATAGAGAGAGAGAGAGCAGGCTTGGGACTAATGCTCCAGCTCAGTTACAGCACAGCGTAATAAAGAGAAGGCTGGCAGCTGCAGTCGAACACCGCTAACTCCCCCCGAACACACACAATATCAAGTCACTACTGATAAAGACTCACAACGGAGACACACAGGCCTGCTACAAAACTCTACAGCAGCTAACATTTCATTAAAGGGCATGTGTGTATGTGTGTGTGTGTGTGTGTGTGTGTGTGTGTGTGTGTGTGTGTGTGTGTGTGTGTGTGTGTGTGTGTGTGTGTGTGTGTGTGTGTGTGTGTGTGTGTGCGAGAGAGAGAGAAAGAGAGTTTTGCCCTCAGGCTTTTCCTCTGATAAACAGTTGCATTAAAAGATTTCACCCACGTGGACACACACAAAGATTAAAAAACCTGCAGACACACATGAACACACAGAAACACACACACACAATACCGAGGGTTAACCCTACTACAGCCTTTTTTAAGCACATATTCCCACTAGGGAGAAAACCATTACCAGCTAAGCTTGGTGTGAAGCTACCTGTAGAGGCAGTGATGTTTTAGACAAATACTCAACAGCTGAGAAAAATAGAGATGCTCTGGTACCGGTACCAGTATCAGTATCAGAAATGCATCCAATACAGCCTAAAATGCTGGATCAGGTATTGGCAAGTATGCGAGTCTATGCACCGATCCGATATCACGTTATCATATCATATCTCAGCTCATTTACGCTAAACAGGAACAACAACAACACGTGTCACTACACTCGCTAACTCTCAACAGAGATGCCAGATGGCTCACTCTGTCCATCATCAGCTCCAGAAAAAAATGATCACTGTGTCTGAAATCGATGATGGAAGTAGCTGACGAGTGAGCCATCTCTATTCTTTCTCATCTCTGTTGAGAGTTCCACATGCGCAGTACCGATCGGGGCAGGTGCTAGCGGAGAGTATAACGCAAAATGTCAGCTATTTGGCTATATTTTACACTGAAAAATCTGTCAAACTATAATAAAAGAAAGTTCTATGACATCTCATTCTCTGTATGTATTTGTTAAAGTCTTACAAAGGGTTTAACCTGAGCCAGGCCATTGTTGGCAATCATATCACATCCATACAGGGTTAGTAGAATACAGCTTTTTTTAGCGTATTGGTATCGGATCGGTATTCAGTATCAGCCGACATGCAAGTTCAGGAACCAGGAAGAAAAACACAGTAGGCCTATCCAGGGTTTTTGCCTGCCTCCATCAAATTTCGTCTTGCCTCCAGCTCTCGACAAAACTCTGACGGGAGTCTTCATGGAAAACACTATTTTCTAACAAGCGTTGCCCCGGCAGCAGCAGCATTATGCTGTCGCCCGTTTAAATTTAATCATTTAAATTAGGGAAGTAAAATAATAAAAATAAATTATTCATAAAAAGGATAGTCTGTCTTATAAAACTGTCTTGTTAAAGTGTGTGAGAGGGGATTACTTTAAATTAGTGCTGTCAATGGATTAAAATAGTTAATCTTGATTAATCGCAAACTATTTCACACATTTTTTATCTGTTCAAAACGTACTTAAAGGGAGATTAGTCAAGTATTTAATACTCTTATCAACATGGGAGTGGGCAAATATGCTGCTTTATGCAATGTATGTATATATTTATTATTGGAAATCAATTAATTAATTAATTCAGCACATTTCCCCACTGTGAGACTAATAAAGGAATATCTTATTTTAACAACACAAAACAATGACAGATATTGTCCAGAAACCCTCACAGGTACTGCATTTAGCATAAAACAGTATGCTCAAATCATAACATGGCAAACTGCAGCCCAACAGGCAACAACAGCTGTCAGTGTGTCAGTGTGCTGACTTGACTATGACTTGCCCCAAACTGCATGTGATTATCATAAAGTGGGCATGTCTGTAAAGGGGAGACTCGTGGGTACCCATAGAACCCGTTTTCATTTACATATCTTGAGGTCAGAGGTCAAGGGACCCCTTTGAAATTGGCCATGCCAGTTGGAGCCAGGAAAAACTCTGCTATCAGAACATCTCTAGATAAAAACGAAGCCTTACTGGTTACGACAACTGCTGCTCGGATGACACGGCGGCGAGCTGAGATGATCATGCAAAAGAGCTGAATACATACAGCTGGTAATAGCATTTATGATGAGAAAAAAATAAATTACCACAAATTCTCAAACACACTCACGTAGGAACACAGACAATACTATCGGAGACTCCTTGATAGTATTCATGAACCATCTCTTTAGCAGCCATGTATATGTATGAAGAGGTGGCAGCGATGCTCTGGGACATGGGAGTCACTGAGGGGGACGTTAAGTCTCTTTATAGAGACTGTCACAAAGGACCAATCCCCCACATTAGGAACTAAATTGTCTTTTTTATTGCCAGCGATTTGGTTTCACCTTTCACCATCTATCTATGATGCTCAACCTCACATGAATCATGAGTCATTTTTAATCTGAGCTGCATCTTCGGGGTGAAAATACTGCAAGTAAGAGCAGAACCTCTACACCAGCACATTAGGTATGGGCTCCTCTAAGAATCAACCATATTCTTTCTTAAAAGCTTTGGTATTTTTAAACCTGGACCCTATTTTCCATGTTTTTGTGTCTAAGGGACAACAATTTCTGAAATTGGTCCAGTATTAAGGGAGAACGTTGTAGACAGCAGCTGCTCCGGGGCTGTAATATGATGCTATTGGGGCAAGCTTGCACCGTCATATACATCCACTAAAAGTGTTTGTTTTTACCATGACGGGCTCTGATTGTTATTGTAAGTGTCTGACAGGATTATTAAAAGAGTCTCGCTCAAGGAGAAGTCTGGCGAGATGACGTGTTGCCGCAAGACAACGGTGGAATAGTGGAATACATCCATGGTGGAAAGGCGAGTGCCAACCGGGCAGTTTGTTGTGTTGGAGTACAGAAAGCGCAGCTTAGTGTTATCTAAAAGATTTTCAATGTCACGGCTGAATATTTAGATGATTTCCACAATGTGGATGAGGTTTTTGAGCCAGAGTATACGGATATTTAGATTTCACAACGAGACTTCTCCTTGAGAGGGCCCTGGACACAATAACAAACAGACCGGATAAAGAGAAAGGAAAGAAAAACATTTTATTTCTCTGTGGGGTCCTTTTCATAATGTTGTCAGACACGTATAATAACAATCAGAGCCTGTCAGCGGAAAAAACAAGCACTTTTAGTGAACGTAATGTTACATTGACGCTGCTCACTTGCCCTCACAGCTTCTTTTGTGGCTGCCGGTTACAGCGTTCTCCCCAGTGGGCAACCTCCAGGTCTGAAAAGTGAAGCCAATGCTGAAGTGCCTTAAACTTGCATTCTTTCTAACAGCCAGCAGGGGGCGACTCCTCTGGTTGCAAAAAGAAGTCTGATTGTATAGAAGTCTATGAGAAAATGAGCTTACTTCTCACTTGATTTATTACCTCAGTAAACATTGTAAACATGAGTTTATGGTCTCAATCGCTAGTTTCAAGTCTTCTTCAATACAGCATGATGTTCATTTAGTAAATTATGGTCCCATTTAGAGTCAAATAGATCATAAAGCAGGGGATGCTTTAGGGTGTGGCTACCTTGTGATTGACAGGTCGCTACCACGGCGTTGTCCGGTCTGGGAGTTGTCCGTGTTTTCGTCTTACAACTTTAACCCTTTCACAGTGTGTTTTCAGTTCATGAAAGTTCATTATAACCTTTTTGGTCACATGAAAATGTCTTATTCAGCGTTCGGTTGTACTAAGCTCCACCCTCTCGTGGCACTTTTGGTTGCAAAAATCTAAATGGCAACGGCCAAAATGCTGAAATCGAGGATCAAAACGTCAATGGGTGACGTCACGGTGACTACGTACACTTCTTATATACAGTCTATGGTTCTCCCTCAATACTGGACCAATTTAAAACATTGCTGTCCCCATTAGTCACTTTGACACAAAAACAGGTGAAAATAGGTTCCAGGTTGAAAAATACCAAAGTTACCCTTTAATGATGCCCTCATCTCTCCCTTTTCTCACACTTATTCTTTTGAATCTAGCATCACACAAGCCGTTTTTTTAAAGACCATCCCCCTAAGGGTTTAGTTAACACTCTCTCGCTGTTGTTCACACGTTTCTCCAGACAAGGTGCAAATTGAAGTGGCGTTGCTTTTCCCTCTGAAAAGTCTGGCACTTTCAGTGAAAACAGCTAACACATTAGCAATTATCAGCCTGTGTGGGAGACAAAACACAGTCAGCCTGAGACATTCCTCTTAGGCTCACTCTGAATAAAATAAAGAAACAAAAAAAAGAGGACAACTCAAAACACATGTGGAGAAAACAAACAGAGAACAGTCATGGGAGTGCGTTTCTCTGTCTTTTTCTGTCGCATACAAACACACACTCGAAGCACTCCCCCATCCATTCAGTTTTATATTTCATTATGTGTCTGTGGAAGTGTCCTCTTATTCCTATCAGCTTTTAAAACAATGGACCGTACGTTGTCCCTGCGGTCCATTCTGTGTGTCTACTTTTATTACAATACACTTGAGATTAAATTATATTCTTTATTTCCATTTCCTCTATGAGGTCTGACCTTCAAATGTATCAGCACAGATCAGAGCCCAAAGCCTGATAACACTAATATATCCTTTTTGGCTTATTTGCAGGGAAATTACAGACACCACAATATTAGAGAAAGAAAATGAGATGTATAATGAAGCTGTGATCCAAAGTCTATAACAAGTTTGCCACGGCTTGGACTTCTATTTCAATCCCTTCAATTTAGTGCTACGGTGGGAAACAAATTGGACTTGAAGTTATACTGGCACCGAAATAGAGGCCCTCCATCCTAATTTATTTAGTAAGCTCTGTTAGTAAACAAGCAGCATATTAAAAAATGTTTAGAGGTTGGAGTGTCCTTCTCTAAAATAATAATGTATCTTTCATAAGGCTGAAACACTGTGCTGCATCAACATGGCAGCATCCTCTGCAACCTATGGGACACAGTTGAGACCACAATTCATTGCTCCTATAACCTCAAATCTCCAGCTTACAACCAATTACCTCACCTTTTACCCCTCCAGCCAACCTCAATAAATAACTATTCTCTGCCTGATCGCAAATCAGCTCTCCACTCCAACAAGCAGTCCTCGACCCAGAGCAACAATCACAAATCTGACCCCGGTGCAGCGTTTAGAGTAGACCTGGCCGGAGGTCTAACAATGCTGCTGCTGTCGCTGCAGCCCTGACCTCCGACCCCTGCCCTTTGATCTGATTGGCTGTGCCCTACAAACATAGAAAAGACCCTTCCCCCCTAGAGGAATAGAATGACTCAAACAGAGAGTGCATGCTCGTGCTCTCTCACACCCACACGATTCCAGATCTGGATGAGTATTGGAAATAAATTACATATTTTGTGGCTTCAGTCTTGACCTGAATAGGATTATAATGACGTAAAGCCCCCCCTCCAGCCAGAGAATACTATTGGTGGTTAATAGTCAGACGTAATTCATTCCCATGGCAACCAGATTGCATCGTTTTTCAACCCAGTTTAGATAAATTTACTTTTTATCAGACTACAAATGTGACAAGATCCAGCGCAACACACTGACTCTCTCTCACTTGCTCTCTTCTTCACCGTCTCCTTCTGGCGAGGCGACTGTCTGGCTGCTGCTGTACCGATGAGCCGCAGCGCCGCACGCCGGCCACAGCGCACCAGAGGACGTATAGACATGTTGCCGAGGTCCGGCGTTTGAAATGGAGTTTCGGGACGTTTTTCAGGAGTTTCAGAACGTTTATCAGGCCGGACGCTCGCGTCTCTGACACCGCACCTGGCTGCACTGAGATTTGTTTATTTCTCTAACCGGGCTTTTGTCTTGTTTTCTCTTGGGCTGAAAGTTGTGCGCTCCCCGTCGTTCAGACCTGCTTTCCGTTAAGTTAACTCCTGGAGGAGGAGACGGTAAAGAAGAGAGCGAGTGAGAGAAACAGTCAGTGTGTTGTGTTAATTGCCTGTGGGATTTTGGGTAATCCACTGTCTTGATTGGACCGTTCTCTGCACACACAAATGCTCTGGTGAAAATAAACACTCTAAAGTAAGGTGGAGGAAACTAAAAAATGAAATGAAAACCCTTCAGTTAGCTAATGCAACAAGTTGAGCTGACTAACTTCACCTAACTAGCTACCTAACTAGAAAGACAAACTGACAGACAGATAAACAGATTTATCGGTTTGCTGCTGATCAGACTCAAACGATCAGAGTGCACTTGCACAAGCTTGGAGAATGACCTCTGACCTGCAGCTTGGAGGATGACGTCTGACCTGCAGCTTGGAGGATGGTCTGACCTGCAGCTTCTACTATAGTCATACGTCATCTTCCCACACTTTGGCGAACAGTGTGGCTAATCAACTTAGTCAGGAAATGACTCAAATGAATATGAATATCATAGAACTGGCAACTGGAGGGGGGGCTTTAATAATGAATGACGCCTTGTTCCCTTTTTAGGAATCAACATGAATCTGTTCCTTAAATTCAAGCATCTTTAGCTGACACAACTCTGCTGCCCCTCAGGCTTGCCGCAGTAGTCAGTGTTACACAGTGTTACACAGTGTTACACAGTGATAAAGGGACAGTTTGGGTGTTTTGTAGTGGGGTTGTATGAGGTACTTATTCATAGTAGGTGTTTTACTTACAGTAGATGACGGTCAGCGTGCCCCCAGCATCGAGAAGCAGACAGGAGCACCGGCAGCGGAGCGAAGCAATACAGAGCTGTGGAAGGGGACAGCAGAAAAACGTATTTTAGACCCCTGAAAGAAAGGCTCACCTGAACAAATTGCGTCCTTTTAAGTGTACGCTATATTTAGAATATATTCTGACGGCGAACTGAACAAAAGTATCTGTACTGTTTTTGTCATCTGAGCCTGCTGGATTTGCAGAGAGCACAGATAAGTTTCACTTTCAGTTGAGTTCCTCATCGGAAAGGAGAAGGAAAGGGTTTTCTGATGGCAAGATAAAGCAAGGAAAATTTGGGGTTATCAATACAATTGTGGAGGATTTGGTGTCAAAGTGAAGAGCAAAAGCGCCTATCTGGCAATATTTCAGGTTTAAACCCAGAGCTAATAGGGAAACTGATAATGTTAATGAGGCAATCTGTAAACTTTGTCTGATGAAGGTGGCAGCATCTGGAGGCAACACCTCTAATCTACACAAACACCTTCATGTGCACCACAAGTGTGAGGCTGCCAAACTGGGCCCTGCAACGAAAGCTCGACCGGAGAGGCCAGACACGCAGCCATGCCACGTTAAAGACCAAAGTAAGCACTCTACAGATATTGAGCGTCATCGACGAATATTTATTCTTGTAAAATGTCCAGTTTAGTCCGTCACACCGGTGTTGTCATGAGTTTCATAACCAGTGGGAAAATGTCCTCACCTTGGCATCCGTACTGCCCATAGCAAAAGAAACAGTCACGATCATACGTTGTCTAACAACATAAGATTTTACCATTCATAAGTCATTCTTTTGTTGTTGTTTCCTGGTAAACCCACACATAGCAAGAGAGCTCAAACTGTGACAGAGCGTACAGACTAAAGTTAAAGAAAGATGTTTTCATAGTTTTTCCTCCACGGCCTACAGGGACTTTCTTTACAAGATGACCTCAAACACAAAGAACAACGTCTTCTGCAAATGTTTTGCTCATCTCTCCAAGGTTGACCACAGCAGCCTTCAGAGGTTTACTTTCAATGAGACTGTTACTTTTCTTTGTTTCATTCTTCGGCTCATTAATGAGAAAGTTACATTTTTATTGTGAATAAATGTTTGTTTTGTCAACTAAACATCCAGCATATATACAGTACGTCATATATAGTTCTATAGCTGTATAGATTTTGTCTGATCGATTTTTTTCACTAGGGCTGTGTTGGCAAGAATCTGGTGATACGATACGTATCATGATACAGAGGTTACGATTCAAAATATTACAATATATTGCGATACTGTAGACAAGGTGATATATTGCAATTTTTTTAAATGTTTCATCTCACTTTAGGAAAACTGTCATACTATAAAGAACACCTAATGACCACAAATTAAACGTCATTTGGTCACCAGAACACGTAGAAAGTGTCTGCTAACTGTGTTAACTGGTGACTCTCGGCCGAATGCGTCGTGGTTGCTCGTAGTGACGGCAGCTGTGTCCTCGTAAAAGCCTTCCATTTCAGTGTAATCAATTTTAAATACATACTCATCTGCATTTATTATCTACGCAAAATATTTACGTAAGTTACCACGAGAAACCATGGACGCTTTCGGTTCAGTCACCAGTAAATCCTTTTAGCAGATGGCGAAACACACAGTGGTCGCCGGATTCGTCTATACAGCATGTAAGCATCTCAAAAGAAAATACATTTCATAGACACACAAGTGGCCACAAACACACAGGCATTGTTTCTGGCATGTATACAAATCCTCATTTCGTCACACAAGAGAGGGAAGTTATGAAATATGTGTGCATGCATACACACACACTTCCATACAGACACAAATGATTGATGACTTGGTTCAGGTGATGTGAGACTGGCCGGGATAATCCCAGAGCCTCGTGTATTCTCAGGAGAATCACACAGAGGGAGCAACAAACAACATAACACAGCCCCAGATAGTGCTCAGGTAGGGTTATTACAAACACACACACACCCCCCTACTGAAACACACAGAGGTGTAGAAGGTAGTGATGTGGTGTGGCGTTGTCCCTGGGGGAGGATAGGATAGTAGTAGTACAGAATCAATAAACTCAGAGGTTTGTCCATCCCATGCTCCTCAAACAAACACTAAATACAACACACACACACACACACAGTCTATCTGCCTCTCTCGCCGTCTCTCCCTCCAAGGACGTGTAGCTGAATCCACCCACTATGAGGTTTGGGTGTTATAAAACACGCTGTAGCCTTGAAGCTCGGCGCCGCATCCTAATAACCAGCTAATCCGATCGGGTCGGGGCTAAAAACGGACCAAGTTTCAGGGCAAAACTTTGATCCTTTGTGTGGCTGATTTAGACTCTCGTATCGCTCGGGAGAGAGGACTAATGAACAGCTACTCAAACTAAGATAAATTCTTCTGTCTCTCACACTAACTGATAATGCATACATTGTAATTTATGTAATATTCCGTAGCATTCAAGCAAGGCCGAATCATTAGCCGCACCATTACACCTAAAGATAACACGGACAGTTTGGTTCATCCACCAGCCGTTTGCCATCTGTCTCGTCATCAAACTCTGTATGTGTGTGTGTGTGTTTAAGTGTGTGCACACACATGATAATGTGCACATGTTTGTTTGTTTGTGTGTGGTGTGTACAAGTGCGGAGGATTGTTTGTGTCTTTCTTAATTTTATTAGTATGTCCAAATAATGCTAATCAAATGCACTTTTTTTTTTTTTTTTAAATGGACAGAATTCGCCCAGAAATGTTTACTCTAAAACTGTCTATGATTGTGTGTGTGTGTGTGTGTGTGTGTGTGTGTGTGTGTGTGTGTGTGTGTGTGCGCGTCTGTCGTTTTGTGCAGAAATGCATAAAACCAAGCGACAAAATTTTATCATGCTGCTATTTGTGAAGCCCATCTGTGCATCAACACCGTCATAACACTCTCCCTCTCTTTGACATGCCAGCACACAAAAACACCTCTGAAATGATTGTGTAAAGGAAAGGTTGCTCTCCGTCTCTTCCTCCCCGCTCATTTTCCTCCCTCCATCCTCCCTCCTCCTCCCCCTCCTCTTCCTCCCCTCACCTCCCATCATTGACGGAAATCCTCCGTTCTGAACTGAACTCTATCGAGCTGCAAGTTGATGAGGCACTACTGGCTA
Organism: Sebastes fasciatus; assembly: GCF_043250625.1. NCBI lineage: Eukaryota > Metazoa > Chordata > Actinopteri > Perciformes > Sebastidae > Sebastes > Sebastes fasciatus. Next base: position 24,640,638 of record NC_133799.1, on the reverse strand, counting down.
CGGCCGCTGCACAATGAGAGACACACTACACAATGTAGCAGAGAACCAGCTCTGGTAATAGCTTTGGGAGGGGGGGCTGGGGGGAAACGCTCCACAGCTACTCATAAGGATGCAAGGGCAATTAGATAGCTGTCGGTGTCGATAAGAATGCCTCTCTAGAAGTACAATGTGTGGTGCAAGAGAAGAGGTGAGATCTGTCTATAAACCAGTGAGGAGGGAGAAGAAGGATGGAGGAGAGGAGGAGAGGAGGATTGTAAAGAGAGGTACATTGTGAGGGTGGGACCAAAACAGAGAGATGCAAAACAGAAAAAAATCAATAGAAAAGCCTCTCTCTCTCTCTCTGTTGCTCAGACAGGTAAATTTGTCTCCCACGCAGCCTTCACATTCCCACTCAAAGACATCCTATTGACCTTTGTGGTTCCTATAGCAACACAGAGCACAGGCCAACAGTCTAACCTGAAGCATGAAACACAAAAAACGCTCTTTACTGAACAAATGCAAGATTGTAGGTAAACACAAATAAAGACACAAAAGCAAACATCTTCAGTAATTATAGCACTCTGCTGTAGGGGGGGGCAGAGGGAGCTTGGCTCCTCTTAACACAGCCCAGTCATACAGCAGTTTGTGGAATAGTCACCAAATTTAAAGGTCCCATATTGTAAAAAGTGAGATTTTCATGTCTTTTATATTATAAAGCAGGTTTAAGTGCTATATAAAATACTGTTAAACTATCAAAACGCTCAATATACAGAGAAATACACACAGCACGTATTCCGAAATTGTGCATTTGAAACAAGCCGTTAGGATTTCTGTCCATTTGTGATGCCACAAATATACAATATTTAGACCATTGCATGGTTTTAAACATTCTAAATGTGTCCCAGTTTGTTTCCTGTTGCAGTGTATGTAAATAACATCAGCTGACAGGAAGTAAACTTGGACCCAAACTGTTGCCTAGCAACGCAATTCCGTTGCAATTCCGTTGAAATGCGCTAAAACGGAGCGTTTCAGACAGAGGGTGAATACAGGTATATTCAGGCAGACAGTACGAGGAAAATAAAGTGTTTTTTTACCTTTAAGTTACGCAACTTCCGGTGTTATTTCAAACTCAAACTGGAAACTCAAAACTTTCCTAAACTTAACTAAGTAGTTTTTTTGCCTAAGCCTAACCAAGTTGATCTATTCCTAAACCTAATTGCCCGTATAACATTTCACAGATGTATAATATATCTGGAAAATAATTCTTTATGAAAATGATGTAAACGATGAAATCCATCCAGCACATCGCTGACAGGTAGAGAGTCATTTTGTTGCCCCATTAACAGTTATACTAATTTGAACATTGAATCTAGTTTCTAGTCACAGTTAACTTTGGGTGTGTGGGCCTCATTTCGACAGCATGTTCTTTTTAAAACAGCTGATTTGGACTTCAAACATTGTTTTTGATTAAGTTAATGAGATGCAATAAAGTAAAGCAGCTTAGTCCACAGTATGACTCTCACTATCAAATGGAAGAGAAGAGGAGGAAAAGACTTTACTATAATTGGTTCATTAGAATTGGCTGAGGCCGTTGGATCTCTTGCACACAGCAAATAATCCATCCGGGCATGCATGCCCATGCGTGTGTGCAGGCATGAACTGTACAGACAGTAACACACACAGAAATACACGCTAATACTTCAAACAGGCTTGGATTATACAACCCAGTCTCTTGTGATGAGGAAAGACATTTTTAGCTAATGCATAACATTAACTTTTACTTCATAAAACCACACACACACACACACTAACTCATATACATCTTCATGCTTTCTCCCTACCATTATTTCTGATGCATATGACAGATTAAAATCGGTTTAAATCTTTGCGGCGTGTGGAGTGAATGTGCGTCTGATTTTCAGCAAAAAGGGAGACGATTATAAAGACACATTTAAATAGACACTGCGAGACGAGACGAGGCGAGGCGTCGTTTGTATCGGAGTCAAAAAGAGAGCAAAGGCACTCAGGATTCAGCTGTTCCCTCTCATACGCGCTCTAGGGGTTATTGTTGACATCCCCCTGTGAATTAATTCAATTTGGGAGACAGCGTTAGCAGCATTGATGAAACTGGGTTAGCATCGACGTTAGCATTCAGCAGAGAACAAACGTCATGATTACCGAAAGCACAAGCTGCAATCGCTAACCCCATTTAGATATACAAGGTGCAGCGCTAACCTTATTCAGCGGCGTTGCAGCCGCTAACCTTATTCAAAGTGAAACCCACGTCTCTTCAGACCCTTTTAGCAGCCATACGGAGTTAGCTAATTGTACTCGGGGGCTTTTTAGATGAGAACTTTGTGACAAGGTGGCTTTTTAGTTCAAGTGAGATGTGTTTTCTATTTCCAAGGCCTCAGATAGAGCTTCAGTACCATTTCCTGCATGTGCACCTGTTTGTTTGAGACGGAGAGAGAGAGAGAGAGAGACAGAGAGAAGACAAACTAGTCAGTGAGAACTTAAAGTGCCATTTACATTTCATTTTTTCCCCATTTTTGCTTCCCTACTTTTTTTTTCTATATCCCTTATCTCTCCATTCTCTTCCCCACTCTTAGCTTCACAATTTTACATTTGTGATGATTTGGCATCATACCAGAAGGATTTACTTTTCCAATTTAACTCAAGCAGCCTCTCCGTCTCTCTCTCTTACTCTCATATTCCCCGTCCCATCGTTCTTCTCAGAGACACACACTCGCTGTCCGCCGCCATTTGTATGGTGTCACATTAGAACAGGCTGTGAAATAGTAACAAACAAGCCCACACAAAACCCCAATGTGACACCATACATTTGTCTACATGAAGAAGTGAATCAAACGGAAGGAAGCAAGAGGCAAACAAATGAGGAGTTTTTCTCTGATTAATTTGAGGACATTTTCATCAGAACATTATTGTTCTCCTCTGACAAGTAGTGTCTCCACTTTTAGTTCCTTCTCCCCAACGACGGCTACTGTAAACCTGAGAGGCGTTTCTCTGTTTCCTGTAATTACTAATTGCTATGTATCACAACACTATGCAAATATGGAAGACGTCCTTCACATTTACAATCATTTGGTCCGAATCAGTCACCAAAGAATAAATTATGAGCTATAGCTACTTCAACAGAGCTGCTATTAGGGCTGCTTGATTATGGCAGAAATCATAATCATGATTATTTTGGTTTACACGATGGCTCATCATACTTGCCGACCCTCCCGATTTTCCCGGGAGACTCACGTTTTTCATTGTCCTCTCCCGGTTTCCTGATTTATGGCAAATTTTCACACTTTTTCCTTTTCGTTATCTTAGCCTGTTTCTGGAACTGAGCAGTGTGTATGATCCCTACTGTTTCCATCCGGACAACAATAGAGCTACACCAAACTGTCGTTTCCCGGCGGAAGAAAGCAGTCTGTGCTCGCGACACAGCGCAGTTTGAGCTCATGTTTAAGCTGCGCTAACTGGCGAGACGTAAGCCATTGGAAATAACGGGTTTCACGAGGTCCAGACGAGGGCTGCTGTAAAGCGCCACCTTCACCCCGGGCCTTTCCAAGCTGACCTAAAGTCGGTCGCGGTGCACCACTACAGAGGAAATACACCTGGTGAGAACCAGCCAGCTCCAGGGAGAGTTTTCTCAAGGGGATCCTTCCACACTGAGCAGCCGTCACTGACCCGCTAAACGGGGTGAAAGCTCACCGCTGTAAAGGAAAGGGGTGCGCTGGATTTATAATACAAGACAAGATGAGAGCGTCATTGCGAAACACAACGCGGCACAATAATCTTAATTGTTGGAAGCCAAAATTGTAACTGAAATTTGATCAATTGCACAATTATAAACTATCCAAAGCCACATTGGAAACTGAATTTATCAACTGCAAGTATTAATTCTCAGTGTTAATCTTCCACAGCAGTTGACCAACGTGGCTGCCTTCGCAGGGCTGCTTGACAACTCCCGGTAACAGTGTTTCTAGGCAAAGAGCCCAGCTCCGTCTCTCCGCCTGGCACTGTATAGACACACCCATCTCTTAGCTGCTCTCTGTAATTGATTTACCGGCCCTGTGATTGGATTACAAGGCTGACATCCATGTCCAAGCTACGAGAGTCATGTCCATTCAATCGCTGTGCACACACACACACACACACAAATGAATGCACACATAGATATACACAAATAGACGTGTCTTAACTTGTTTGTAACTCAAAATGTATGAGGAAATTAGCCAACATTTTAGAAACATCTTTCAGTCGCACCAAGTGGAACATCTCCAAACTGCCGTAGTATTAGGCCTGATTCGGTGAATTACTTTGATATGAAAATCTATATTTGTGCTAAAATAAAACCCATCCTGTTTTTGGAATTTACACACATAACACTCACACAGTGTGGGCAGGCGGCGCAGCCTTGATGTGGATTTGATTACAAGCTGCTGTGTTCATTAGATGGAGCAGATGAAAATCCCTGCTCCATCTGAATAATCCTCCGTAGCGCTCACACTCTGTACATTAACTTTATCCTTTCCCTCACGAGACGCAAGAAACATACAAGTGTGGAACAACACCCACGCGCTCACCTGCGGTATTTACCCAGCGTCGTGACAAATGTTGCATTTAGATTAAAGTAATTTCGGAGCTTGGAAAGTGTGTGAGGTCTCAGTGATACAATCTCACTGGGACTGATGTTTGAAGGAGCTGCTGTACAGCATCTTGTCACATTCCTGTTTTATATGTGAGTAGGCTTGTCGCGGTAGTCGTGGTACCGGTGTTACACGGTGTTACACCGATTACATTACTTGCCAACCGCCCCCACCGTTGTTTTGCTTTTTTAAAAAAAACAACTCATTTAGTTAATTTCCAGGTATCAGTGCTGTGTTTTCAATACATAGTCGGACGACGAACACTACAAACTGTCTGCTCCGTAGTCTTAGGTCAGAGTAGCAGGAGTCAGATTTCCCACACGGGACGAGAGAGAGTTGAAGATGATGGCGGAGGATTTGGTGTCAAAGCGAAAAGCAAAAGCGCCTGATTTGGCAATATTTCAGATTTTAACCCAATGCTATAAGGGAACAATAACGTTAATGAGGTAATCGCCATGCAGATGAAGGAGTGGTCACAGCCGGTGTACACGGCGCAGCAGTGCCAGGTGGAAACCCGTGACTCGCAGCGAAAACTGGACCGGAGAGACCAGACACACAGCCTTCCAATGTTAAAAATCAACGTAAGCGCTTTAGAGATATTGACCATCATCTTTTCTTGTAAAATGTCTGGTATAATCGGTAACACCAGTGACATCCCTACATGTAATGTTAAAATTAGGGCTCTCAATGGATTCAAATATTTAATCACAATTAATCGCATGTTTGTCCATAGTTAATCGCGATTAGTCACAAATTAATTGTAAATTTTTGATCTGTTCAAAATGTACCTTAAAGGGAGATTTGTCAAGTATTTAATACTCTTATCAACATGGGAGTGGGAAAATGTGCTGCTTTATGAGAATGCATGTATATATTTATTATTGAAAATCAATTAACACAAAATAATGACAAATCCCTAACCCTCACAGGTACTGCATTTAGCATTATAAATATGCTCAAATCATAACATGACAAACTGCAGCCCAACAGGCAACAACAGCTGTCAGTGTGTCAGTGTGCTGACTTGACTATGACTTGCCCCAAACTGCATGTGATTATCATAAAGTGGGCATGTCTGTAAAGGGGAGACTCGTGGGTACCCATAGAACCCATTTACATTCACATACCTGGAGGTCAGAGGTCAAGGGACCCCTTTCAAAATGGCCATGACAGTTTTTCCTCACCAAAATTTAGCGTAAGTTTGGAGCGTTATTCAGCCTCCTTTGTGACACGCTAATATAACATGGTTGATACCTATGGATTCCCTAGCTTTTTCTAGTTTGCCAGTATCTTCACTCTAGCTTTAAAACTGAGCCCGCTACAACCTCTGAGAACCCGACAGATTTTTAAGAGATTAATTAAAAATCACAAGTTGCGTTAATGCGTTAAAGAAATTGGTAGCATTAAAAGGAATTTGTTATTATCGCGTTAACTTTGACAGCCCTAGTTACAATTATTACCCATTTACTTCCATTATAGAAACAGTTTCTTACAGCATTAAAAAAAATTAAAATTGCTGGAATCAAACAAATTTTGAGAGCTAAAATTAGGGCCAGAGGTAAGAAAAGCTTTAATTATAACAGCCTCTCTCTTTCTGCCTCGACAATCATTATCTCACTGATGACATGATGATGAGAGGCAGCTATGTGTAAACAAGCGACTGGCCTCCGTCACCTCCACTCAACATTTTCCTTAACACAAACAATTTAGCATGTTGGAAGAGACACGAGACACATGCGCCAGTTGGAGAAATGAAACAAGTGCTATTTGGAGACAGACAGTATATAACAGACACATCTTTCACTGCCTCTGTTTTCTCCTTTGATACGCTGTTCTTGGCAATCTTCCTCCCTCCGTCCTCCCTCCCACTGCTTGACAGGAGCAGAGTGGCAGCCATTTGTGTTGCTGGTATTATGGGTAGAAGGTTGCATACTTGTGGCATGTTCGCTTTTGTGAATGTGTGTATGAATGTGCAAGCACGTACGTACGTATGTGAGCACTTCATTCATCCACTAAATCAGCCCCCAGGGCCACATACCCAGTAAGGAGGCAGATCTAACATGGCGTACAGAGAGAAAGACGTAAATGCACAGGGAGCACCTGTGTGATCCAGCTAGAACCCTCGCAGAGCATATTCACGCCTGGAATCAGTTCCATGAATCATCATCGAGACTCACTAAAGGTTTCCCAGTCAATCTTTAGAGCCGCGGGGAGCAGTCGGCCAACCCACACACAGATAGGCACACAATGAGACACAATGAGGAAGGAGCTGAGTCACCGTACACCCACCGTCTGTCTGCTTTTCCACTGATTAATAGCTCTGATCACAATACCAGCGGATGCGTGTTCAAGTCTCACTTTAGGCAATGTTGAGTACTCAGTGTTTCCCCTACCATTTCCTTGGAGGGGGGGTGTGCCTGTAGGAAAGAAAGTCAATATTTTATTTACCTCATTTTTGTGCACTTCAATTTCAGCTCATTGTGAGAGTCTTTACTGCATTTTGCTGTCATTTACTTGGTGTTTCACTAAGGGTGGGGGCTTTGCACCGTGTGTTTGCGGACAGTAGAGAGCAGAGAGACGGTATTCAAACACTCAAACTGTGGTGTTTTGGAGATGTAGTGACCTAAACCAAGTAAGAGATGCTCAAAGCACCGCTGTGTACAGCCTCACAGCATGGCTGCAGACTCTTATTGGTCTTATTTTGATTCTGCACCTACCCCTTCTGCAGGACTTCCACCTCCCCCCTCCTGCAATAATGATGCTAAACACAGAGTTAATATATTCTGCATGACATCTATGTTGGGTCCAGTCTGGCCCACTGGATTCCAATCTCACTGCAGCCTTTTAAAGTGGTGCATTGTGACCTTAGCCACCTCAAAAACCCATTAAAAATCTGCAAAGTGTCAAAATATTCTTGATCTAATGTTGTTGTCTTTTTTGTCTGTTGTATTGGAAAGTTATCCATCCAACAATGTCACTATAATTTATATCCCAGTGCATAATATGTGGCACTTGGGAGGTTTATACTCTTGTAAGAACATAAAATAAACATAAAACCACTACCCTCGCCATCCAGATACTGAAGCGTGACGTCTGCGTCCGCGTACAGGGAGGAAGGTAGTCATTTGTAACACTGAGGATAGCGGGTCTCATGGGCTTTCACACTATGAATAATTCAGATTCACACACTACGGGGTTAACTCGGTCACTTCAACTGTATATACACAAAAACATGCACAGCGCACGCATGCACAACAACAAAATAGCCACCAAGGACACAAGCATCGGGCACATACTGTATACATTACATGTATAAAAGCATGCAAACACACATGCACACTCCCTACCGTCCCTTCACAAATGAGCACAGAAGACGGCATCAAACTCCAACATTTTCAGTATTTCCTGCGAGTCTCCTGCACCTGCTTTATTTGCTTTGAGTCAATATTTTCTTGGAAGGAGGGCTGCATTGACCTTTCACCTCGACCTTGCCGAGATCAGCTGCTTTCACCACAGAAAGCCAGTGACTCAGGACTTTTCTGCTTGTTGCTTGGTAACAGAGCATAGCGGCCTAAAAAACACCATCTAAATCCAGACATCCCTTTCTCATTCTCGCTCTCTGTCTGCCTTGTTCACTCTGCTCCGACTGGCTCGGCTTTTTATCACTTCATCTACACAGAGATTAAGTGATAGGCACAGAGAGAGAGAGAGAGAGAGAGAGAGAGGTAATGTAGAGGGAGACACAAAGTAAAAAGCAGGATCTACTGTAATTACTATGAGCCATTAAACAACAAGTTTGTTGTAAATGTAGGGAGCCGTTTAGCTTTCTCGGTCATTCCTCTTTTGAAATCTTGACATCTTCCCCTGTGTTGCCATCACTCGCCTTCATTTGGTTTCATCACATTAGCTGATAATCCCTGCTGAGATACATGGGAAGAAAGAAACAGAAAGAAAAGAAAGTAGCACGTCCCGCTGGGAGTAGGTGAGGAAGTAAAAAAAAAGCAGGAAAGAAAGATGTATTATGTGGTGAATAATGCTACAGCGAACAGGTGACCCCCCTCACCTTCCTTTCTGCAATCTCTTTTCTCTCTGTGCTACTTCATTCTGCTGTGACTGGAAGAGACAGCGATACAGTGTGTAAAACAACACTACTATTCATCTTTCTTCTTCTCTGTCCCTCTGCAGGACATACATATTCATTTAAGATCCCAGTGTGCGTGTTTGTATGCATGCGTGCGCCCATATGCATGTGTATGTACATGTGCGCCCACTGCGGCAAGTAGCGGAGAACCAAGACGCATAATCTACATTAATCAACTCAGTTAAAGATCATAATGAGTTGATATCAACATGCAAATTGGGCTTGTGACAACAAACACCAAACAGGCGAATAAAGGAGGCTGGGGACTTGGTCCTATCCAAATCACACACACACATAACACACAGAGAGAGTTTGGCAATTGGTAAGGATGTAGTAGACTCCAATAGTCAATACAATACCTGATATTCTTCAAAAGAATTCAAAGAAATAAGATGCATAAAAATAGGTAGCTTTGTGCGTGCACTGTATGTGAGAAAGTGTGTGCTCATGTGTACACCTGTGTATAAACAGCGTGTCCCCGTGTGCAGTGACTAGCTGCTGTGACTCTCACTGCACTGTGGGACGGTGTGTGATAATAGGTGCAACATCGCACTCGGCTTCAGTCCAAGCTTCCTGCGCTCTATCTGATGTCTCCTGTCTGTAGGGAACCGCATTAATCCCGGCAGCTCCTATTCTACAGCACCGGCACTCCACCGTTTCCCTTTATCCAACTTCTTTCCATCTGACTGCAGTGGATAAAGTGGATGCTGTTACAGTGAGGAACAAACCTTAGCTGACAGTCTACCCCTAACTGGCACCTTTTCAGAAACGGCAAAGAGGGCAGTCGATGTGTTGGGACAAAAAAAAGACAGATTTTATATTAATCACAGATGTATACAAATAAATACAGGAGCATGTGAGGCAGATGGACGAAGTGTAAATCCACAAGGAGATCTAGTCAATAAATAGGAGATGGAACATAAGGAGATTACTGTATGTAGAGGATGATGGAAGGCAGAAAGCCCAGTGAGCATCTGTAAATACATCTGATTAGACAATCACGAGTAGAGATTAGAACTGGAGGAGGTAAAACATAAGCAGGATTTTCTGCCAGAAATCAAGAATTCCTCTCTTGGAAAGGCAAGTTCCGAGTAATCCTGCACGTACTGTAAATAAGAACATAAGGATGTTCACGTACACACAAGCATATAACTTGCGTGCGAGGGGCTGAACTCAGCTGGCTGAAACTGCTCTTGGGAATCTGTATGTTGTTGTTCAGAAAACAGGGTTTGAATAAACATGCAAATTACAGCTCATACATACACATGCGGGTGAAACGCAGCTAACAAAATGTACAAGCAAAAAAGGCCCAAGGGCTACGATTGGCTAGATGAGATATGGACCGGAGACGAACAGCCTCAAGCAGAGCGACTTTAGTATCCTGATGGCACCAAGAAAAAAGATTCATTTTCATTAGGAACACCTATACAGAAGGAGGGAGACAGTCCCTCAGATTGACAGGTTCCATTGTGGGTGGGCTGTGGTGAATTTGCATGTGCTGTCACGGTGATTTCACACAACTTAACCTGTATTCCTCCCTCTGTGATGGCGCAGAGCTGGGAGAGAGGGGGGCCTGATGAGATGGAACACTTGTAAACGTCTCCTGTTTGAGGAGCAACAATCTCCAGGGACTCCTCTCTCTGTACTGGATGTGTGTGTGTGTGTGTGTGTGTGTGTGTGTGTGTGTGTGTGTGTGTGTGTGTGTGTGTGCGTGTGCGTGTGTGTGTGTGTGTGTGTGTGTGGTGCACTAAGCAGTTGAAAGCTTGCAGGAGTACTTTCATCTATTCTGTTCAGTTTGGAAAGGTGGCAATTATAATTTTAGTGGAGGTGACAACATTTTGCAATTATTCAGAGTGTGTGATCTGAAGTAAATGGCATTTTTAAAAGCAGCAGTCAGCTCCGGGGCCACCGATGAGCTCGTCGTGTCAGGTGGGCATGTGCTCCAGTGATTATTGGGAAGAATGGAAGAAGGGAAGAGGTTACAGTGACTACGTTTACATGCACAAAATATTCCGGCTTTTGCCCTTATTCCGAAAATGACAATATTCCCACTAAACTGTTTGTATGGCTAATGAAAATGAATATTCCACTAATATTCCCATTTACATGCATGCATACGCCGATTAATGTAACCGGTGGCAGACTTATTCGACAGGTCGGCAGTGTGATATTTGTGCTAGGGATGTTAATAATGAATCATTTAACTGTTAACCAACATTAAAGATAGGGTCGACGATGTTGGAAAGCTAGTATAATTTGAAAGTAGTATCGCCTCAGGAGCTCCGTCTAAACCCTCCCCCCCTCCCCTCGGGGTTCCTTCCAAGGCAACGCCCCCCCACACACATGCACCACCGCCTGAGCCAGATGTGTTGCTATCTTCGGGGCTAACCGCCTTCACTTTAATCAGCAGGTGCCTGGTAAGCAAGAGACGGGAACTTGGCTCGGGTCTTGAGGAGTTGTAGCATTTATTCACCGACAAATAAACTGTACACACACTGCTACTGCTACGTTCACAGCTATAATGTTACTGATAACTTCACACACACACACGCTCTGTCTCTTGACCGGACACTCGCTAATGTTACGACGGGCTTGCAATACACTGGCGACAAACACCCTGACAGAGTAGCCAGGCAGACACACAGCTGACAACCTTATAGCTAAACTAATTGATGTGATGGAGACGTACTGGGAGAGTGGCTGCATGTGTCCACGGCAATACACGCAGCATTGTTGCTGCTACAGTAACTCTACCGGTCGGGTGAACCGGGGACTCAGTTGTCTGTTTTGCTCATACACTGCAGCTGGCGATAAATGACGGATTAAACCTGTTTGTGCATTGGCTTATTGTTGTAGCTGGGCGGCTTGTTGGACACTAAAAATAGCACCGCTGCATTAAAACGCACTGATCTCGTCGGATAATGAGTGTTGGCTATCGCTCAGAAAAAAAAGTTTAAAAAAAACATCCCTAATTTGCGCATAACCAAAAACCTGTTGATATCCAAGTCTTCCATAATGTTTAAAAGTAGGTGTGTTTCTCCTTCTGACCAGAAATGTGGGCTTTGTTGGTTTGTGTACAACGCACAGAGCTGGCCGTAAACAAGGCAAGAGGCCGTGCATCTCAAACTGCCGTAAAAACCCAGATTGAGACGTATATTCTGAATGTGCTGTATACACGTCCAAAGAATGCTCCTAAAACCTGAATAATATCCGCATATCTCACATGTCTTAAACAGAAAATGTTCCATTTGGAACAAGACCTAGATCATAATATCCAAACGTAATATGCTGTTTACATGACCCGTATCAAATTCTGAATAATAGTGGAACATCAGTATTCATGTAAATGTAGTCAGTGTGACAAGAGGAGAGAGTCAGGAGGATGGAGACAGAAGAACTGTTCAGTGTTAGAGAGATAAAACACAAGAGGGGATAAAAACAAGAGTCTCTTCAGATAGATTAAAAGGTTAGAGCGAAAGATCTCGGATTGCTTTCCTGTTTCTAAGCGCTGAGTCGTTTGTGTATACAAGTTAAGAATTTACTTCTTATTAAAATGTTTGACCTTTGACCTTCTCGCTGCATGAGAGAGACTTTGCCAGATAGCATAAGCTAGTTTCATCTTTCATGCGACTCTGGTGTGACTCATCCTGCAGTTTGCTTTCATAATTCAACAGCTGTATCAGACGCTGCTCCCTCTGCAATTTTCAAACAAAAAATATCACAAGTTGCAACATGGCTGGGTTGAAGTGAGCGCAACAAGGAGACGCAATCATCCATAAAACAAGACTAAGATAGTGGCCTCCCAGGGGTCATTCTGCCCTCACACTCACACTGGATGCAATCAATTTTAGAGGTCCAGACTCTCAGTAGCGGCGCTAGAACTCCAGACCCGTCTCAACTCTTGTTTTCAGTGTTTCTGACAGCAACAACAAGCAGACAGACAACCCCAAAAAAACTTTTCAGAAGCACTTGCTGTGACCCCACCATCAGACTCCCTAAGTTTCTGTCTCTAACCATCATTAGCTGACTCAAACACAAACACTCAGTATACAGTAAACGCGCTCCCCTCCTCAGCCCTTCCCTTCACCCTTCCTATAACAACATGCATAAACAAATTCAAAGTGAACTCAATTCCCTCCCTGAGCACTGTCCACCATATGGCCCTGGGAAAAAAAAAAGTTTTAACATTCAATTTCCATTCCAGCACATTCATTAGTATTCATGAATATGCAAATCCAACTGTCCCAGTTGCCATAACGATGCGGGCTCCCACTGGGAGGTGTCAGCGTTGTCAGGGGAGAAAAAAAAAGCCGACGCCCTTCCGGTTGCAGGGGCAGTGCGTTTATGTGTGTGTGAGCATGAACCTCAAACAGATGCTCCTGTATATTTATGACCCGTTTGACTGCTGTCTCAGAGCGCTGGGAATAAAACCAGTCCCATAGCATCATCCATACACAATCATACACACACATGTCCACTGTCTTTCGCTCTGAAGGACTTGTGAACAACCTTAACAGATCTAAAGCTACAAAAGTAAGACGCAATGTAAATAAAAATCTCTCATGTGAACATGAAGAGTAATGAATGAAACGAAGAGGTGCGACAGTATCAAAGGCAAGCTGATCAACAATATACAGTAGCTTACCCTGGAGAGAGACACGGGGACAGACACACACATACAGAGTCAATACATATGCAAAGTTTCTGTGTAGGAAGTAGCTGTGTCAGCAGCTCTAGTGGCTCACTGCAAAATGAAGGGTAATCTCTAGGTAGAGAGTGCTTAGGGCGCGGAAACACACACACACACACACACACACACACACACCCTCACCCACTCCCAGGGAGTGTAGGGGGGAGAACGAGAGCAGCTGCTAAATGCTTCAGCACAGTAAAAAAGGGGACTCACAGTGGACACAAACTTGACAAGCTTTCTTGCAGAGCCAACACACCATGGAGTCTATTCATGACTACACTGGATGCCGAAATGGAGAGGCACTTATACACAATACAGACGGGGAATGAGACGGAGGAGAGGGAGAAGGAGGATGGATTGGGTTTGACAAAGCTTGGATCTTCATAGTGACAGTATGCTCCAAAGAAAACTGACTTTAGGCGCGCAGGAAAAATGTGTAACGAAGAGGAAGCAAACGATTTCTATCCCCACACGGTGAGCATGCATGCAGGCCAGTGGAAGTTTTAGAAACTTTTGCACAGCCTCATACTGTACACAGCCTTCAATACACCTGCGATTGCTTGACAAGGTCATGTGATTGGTGATGTGGGTTCTTGTGTGTGTTTTCATGTTTCCATGTTTTTCCTCCTCCACCTGGGAACCATTAAATGAACTGGACAGATACACAGTTTACTGGCAACTCAACAGCCTTCGAAAAGTTTGTTTGGAGTATACTGCCTACCTTAGCGAGCAGAAAATAAATGCACTGTGTGATGGTTATATTACAGTGTTTCTTTCCAATGTACAGTAGTATAGAGCAGTGGTTCCCAAACTTTTTCATGTCAAGGAACCCTAAACTGACACAAATTAGACAACAGACCCCCATTTGATTTTGTCCCAGGGTCCCCCGTATGATAGGATTTTTTGCTTTTAGATGTTTTATTACAGAAAGTGTATGAAAAATGTGACCTAAATAGTCATACATTCTGTCATTGTGTTACTCATGGATGGATTTATAGGGAAAATAAATGATTCCCCTTTTTACTGGGGACCCCCTGGATCTCCCATGAGGACCCCTGGGGGTCCCCAGACCCCACTTTGAAAACCACTATAGAGAATGTATTCCATCCAACTCCCCCAATTTCTATTTATGATAGCTTCCTTTCAAAAGTTGGGAGAGCAGACTGACTGCAAAGTGTGAGTCTACGGAAAACTAGGCAGGGGAATCGAGAATCTGTTTCTTGTTGAGGAGGTTCCTCGCTGTCTGATTTCTTGGGATCGCATGCCTCCTCGACTAGCGTTTTCTCTTATCGATGCTTTCCGACAGTTGCACAATGACGTAACAGCATACACACTCTGTATCATGTGTCAGGTTTTTTTGGGATAGAGCCATGGCTGTGAGAATAAAACGCTCAAAAGCAACAGTAGAGTACATTCATACCTTCAAGTTATACAAAATGCTGCAGCCAGACTGGTAACTAGATCAAACATAAGAGATCACATAACCCCCGTTTTAGCCAAGTGCTACATGGTCTAACTCCAGCATACATCTGGGAACTTTTATGTATCTTCCTGCACGTAATCTCAGATCGTACAACAAAACTCTACTAACAGTCCCCCTGATATGGACTCAAAACTAAAGACTGTGCTTTTGCTGTCAGGGACACAAAACTCTGGAACAGTCTTCCTGTTGAAATTCGTCTGGCAACCTCACTGATTTCTTTTCAATCACTACTAAAAACTCATTTTTGTAAACTTGCTTTTGTGTAACTTTGTTTTTAATGTGTTTCTTGTTATTCTGTATTATTTGTGAAGCACTTTGTAACCATGTTTTGAAAGGTGCTATATAAATAAGGAGAAGAAGAAAGCGTGGCTGCATTTCACAAGAGTAGACGACAACAGTACGAGTTGTAATAAATGATTTGCAAAATGTCAATTTCATCCAAGGGGGGGAAATACTAGCAATATGTTGAAGCATTCATCAACACAGCATGTCCATGTGATGCAGGAATGTTGTGTGATTCCTGAACCACTAGCAGTTACTGCTAGTGGTTCAGGAATCGATAAAGAATCAGATCAATAAGAGCAATCAATAATGGAATCGGTATAAATGAAATTGTATCAATTCCCATTCCTATGGAAAACACTGTAATAGACAGCACATCTACCTCAAAAACACAAATGACTATAAACAAAAAATATGGGTATTCTATTTTGTAAGAAAAGCTCTTTTAATACACAATATGAATCTGTCATACCAGCAGTTATTTTCACTTTTAATATTTTTCACTTCCTTTCCAACTTCTATTTTTGTAACAGAGAGACAAACCAGAAATCAAACAGAACTACTGATGGTTGTAGTTTTGCAGTTAATAATATTCTTTTGTCCATTTCAGCATGACAAAGGTCTTAATCTGATAACTCCAGCAGCTCCCGGAGAAAGAGAGATTCAGAGTGTTTTTTGAAGAGACAGGCGATGTGACACCGGGGAGATGACATGGCTGTGGTTAGGTGCAGCATAACCAGGTTACTGCTACAGCAGTGGAGATATGGAGACGGATGACAATGGCTTTCTGTAACTGTATTTGCTGCTCTACATTCAGGTCTTTGTGGATGACTCCCTGCACTGCAGAGTGACTGTAGAGGAACATCAATCCAACTGTACAAAGCGGACCACAATGCAAACTGGTATTACACTGTAAAATGTGATGATATCTGTTAAATATACATGTTGAAATTCAGTTTAAACCAAACAATTTCCAAGATGGAGGATGATATATTCCTACTGTGCGAGCAGCTCAGTTTGTCACCGTCAAAGAAATAGAGTAGGAGTAGAACGGAGATCCCCATTCATATCAACGTAGCAGGATGGTCAGAGCGTAAGTAAGTGCGTTCACACTAAGAAGTTGAGTGTGTAACGCAGGACACTTCTCACCCTCAACGGTCACAATCTTTGCTACGTAGCGGAAGGGGAGGAGCCACCAACCTATTTCAAACTCGTGAAAAATGGCAGGCGAGGAAGCTGCAGCGATTGCGATTGAAGCGGCGAACACCGGACTATACAAATATAAGTTATACATGTGTTTTTTTTCATTAAGTACCATTATACTGTAGGCAGATAGAAGCCATTACTGGGTTAATTTATCCGTCTGAATCAAAGGGACTGTTTGTAACTTCTTACACGTATAAATCACCCGGGTCGGTGTCCCATGGGCGCTCGCACCTTCTGATCTACCGAGCTTCCAGTGAGTGCACAGCAGCCGTGTGCGATCTGAGACAACACTGGCCTGTCGAAATTCACACAGAGCACTTTTTGCACCAGCTGTTGATGGGACAGAGGATTGGGAGACAGCGGAGACAGAGGGTCAACCGGCCAAGGACCACATACATCCATTTCCTCAGCAGAAAACCGCTCGCTTCTCCAATTTGCTGAATCGGCCTTTTAAATAGCAATGTGCCAATGAGCAGGCACACCTGACTTTTAAAGATAATGGGAGACGACACTCTGGTTTAATTCCTGTTACGCCCAAAACACACCTATGATTAATTAAGAGACTAAATACAAACCCTTTTCCCCGTGCGCCTTACTTTGTGCCCAGATTATGCGCCATTTAACTAGCAAAAGTAGAGTTGGACAGGCCCTAATTGCACTTGCACTATGCACTTTAGACCATGCGCTATAGATCATTAAAATAGGGCCCAATGTCTTTAGTGGTATAATTCTAAAGCATTTTGCAAGCACTAATAAGCGCCTCTGAAATTTAAATTCAATTATTGTCTATAAAGTGGGTCTAATTAATTACAACCATGTATTTTAACAATCTAATAAATTAACACTTTTCTTGTTAGTACTCCCACATCGCCACTGTTCTGTTCAGTATATGCTACCAATGCAACCTGCAATGAAAACCACAATCCACAGCTACAGGGCAAAAATACAGACTTCATAAAAACCCATTTAAACCTAGACATAACCAAATAAAGGAATAAATTACAGACTCTCCTGCTGTTTTAAATCTATTCTGGCACAGAGGCAGAGCAAAATGTCATTTGCCAAAGTCGGCTTTGTTGTATTAAATGTTATGCATAATGCTTGTGCAGCCTGGTTATGCTGGGAGTGCATTGATCGAGTTATAGGAAGAAAAAGAAGGAGGCTTTCCGCTGAGGAGGTTTGATTGAAAATGCTGTATGCATATATAACGTGCACTCCACTGACGGACTCACCTGAAATTGTCATACATCATTAGTGGCTGCACTAGAATCAATACCCAATTAACATGCTCTAAATATGGCCCATGGAGCAGATACATGACACATACACTCGCATCCACATGTGATGTGATGTGACAGCCTATTCCTTCTAACTAGGAGTGATTTGTAAGTCAGTAGGTGTTGGACCGTGCGTGGAGGTCCAGCGTTCCTCAGTGGAGAGACCAAGTAGAATAACACATCTCCTCTTTGTGAAAGCTTGACGGGTGTTACCGGCTAATTATTCCCCCAGCTCCTTCCTGCAGTGTCACGGCTATAGCTTCCCCCTCTCAAACAGCTGCTCTGCTAATTACCTCTGGTGGCACGTACTGTGGTCTCTCTCTCTCTCTCGCCATCGCTCTGTCTGTCTCTATTACCGATTCTCCTTCTCCCTCTCCATATTGTCACAGTTAAGACAGAGACGCCAAGCTGAGACTGAGGACCATCTAATAATTCTATCCCAGAGTCGTCGTGGTCCTCTGCCAGTATGTGACAGTAAAAGCAGAGCACGCCAGCAGCGGGACTCAACAGTGTGACGTGGGGAAAGCTCATAAAACAAACACCCTCTGTAGAAACACATTTTAATGATTAATTAAACCCGGCTGGATAAGATGTGGAATGGACTTACTTTTGTGTGTTTGTCACTATCTGTGTCAACGCTTTTGTGCGCCCCGTGTTTGTGCGAGCTGACTGCGGTGACAAGCTAAGGCGACAGGATTAGCGCGCCCCTGCCTGTCAGTCAAATAGACACGCGTAAGCTTCGGCGCGCAAACACACACTTGCACGCAGACACACAAACAAGGCGTAGTAGCTGCATGCGAGGGAGCGAGTAGAGATGCATGCAGGTTAATTGACTTCTCCTTTAGCTGTGAGGTATTCTGATGGAGTCAGCACATTCAGAGGAGAAAGCAGTGGGTGAGGAGATGCTACGAGGATGCCTCCCTCTCTCCCCCTCTCTCTCTATCTGACTCTCTCTTTCTCCGAGATGGGTTGAGTCAGAGGGATTATTAGACAGGACACGGCCGTGGTGTGAATATGATAATGAAGTGTACAGGAGAGAGGATTACACTATCCTAACTCTCCCATTGGTCTAATCCAGGTTCACGCATTTGCATAACACACCTGAAAGTGCTGCATGCGTCCCACCAGCAGCACAACACTGATATGGATACAACAAGCAGCAGGTGCAGCCTGTTTACACTAATGTAAGAAAAGAGAATTACCTTTGTAAGAGAAATAACGCTGAGTCAGAATGTGTAGTTTGCGCTGTGATACACTATCACTTGGGGAGTTTCAACAGTTCCAAATGAAACAGCACAGGGTCTGCGCGGTAAGCATAAATATCATTGGAATTGCATGCCGACTAGATTATAGTTTCAATAATAAGAGAGCAGGCTATGCAGTTGTTGATACAGTACAAAGCTGTACGGCGTCTGTGCCACACTCTGATTCCAATAGAGGCTATTATAGTCTGCCATGTTGGTGTTTATGCTGTAGAGGAGGGAAAGGAATGGTTCATGGCGGCTTTGAAAAAAGGAGCCCAAACAACCCGAGAGATGCAGCGAGCATTCTGCGACTTGAGATTTGCACAGTAAGCTGGTAATTGAGCTCTATATTTTGTCGGGTTTTTAAACTGTAAGACCCGGCAGGCGGCCCCGTCCTATAGCCTTTAGAGTTATGGAGGATGTAAAAATCCATACCTGGAGACTCATCATAAACAGTCAGGCTCTGCTTCAGCGAGGCCTAAAACAGGATAGAGAGTGTCAGACTCCATCGTCACCGACCGTTATCCAAGCACCATTCACCTCTCTCCATTACCTTCACTCCCTCCACCCCTATCCATCCATTCATCTATCCATCCATCCTCACCTCATCTCCACCCTGTCAAAGCAGCAGGGCTGTACGTCAGCCCAGCATGTGTGTGCACCTCTGCTCGTGTGTGTGTGTGTGTATGTATGTCAGGGCAGCGGTTGTATGTCAAGGCCATCTCCTGCCTGCAGAATCATGTTATTGATTGGATGCATGTGCCGGTACACTATAGCTAGCCATGACTGATCACATACTGCACAGCCTGTCATGGTCAGGGCTGTCACGAGCACCTGGGAGGACAGACAGAGGGAGAAGAAAATGGCTTAAAGGGATAGACGCTAATATTTTTCCCCATGGGTCACCAAGCCTCTAAACCGATATACAGAAAAGCCAATCTAACGTAACTTTAATGGTAAATGGACTTGCATTTATATAGCGCCTTTCTAGTCTTCCGACCACTCAGAGCGCTTTACACTACATGTCAGCATTCACCCATTCACACACACATTCATGCACTGATGGCAGAGGCTGCCAACCTGCCCATCAGGATCTAAATACTCATTCACACACCGATGGCTATGCCTTCGGGAGCAATTTGGGGTTAAGAACACTTCGACATGCGGACTGGAGGATCCGAGGATCGAACAGCCGACCTTTCAATTGGTGGACAACTCTCTCTACCTCTAAGCCTCAGCCGCCCCTTATTTAACACAGCACTTCCTTAACTGTGACATTAACAGAATGAAAATATGTAATTATTTATTTTAAAAACTCAAGTTCTTTGTTCTCTCACAATCTCTGAGTGCACGCAATACAAAAGATACTGTCTTGTCTTTTTTATATAAAAACAATTCAAATGATTAGGAAGTAAATTATTGTATTTTTATTTAAATATTTGATTTGATTTGATTGGAATTAGCAGTTTTAATTATATAGTATAAGCTGCTTAGAGCTTGTGGTTAAACAGGTCATAATTCCTTCTCTAATATTTGATATTGATGTGAAAACATCAAGTTTCTCAACAAAAAACAAAATTTTACAACATTACATTTGAACAAATCCTGATGACATTATACTTTTACCTTCCGCTCAATTATACTGAATAGAGCCTGAATGCATCATAATGTAACTCAATGCAACCTCCTTTAACGTTAGCTGTTGCGTCGTTATTTAGCCAAGCAGGACTGTGCTGCCCACCGGCTACTAATAGCAACTAGAAAGGATTAATGCAGATCGCATCCTAAAAGATAACTCCTCATTCCATTTCACCAACCAGCCGTTCCTCATCCATTGCGAAGCTTTCAAAGTGAGCGACAGGATTAAATAGAAACAGGGTGTCCGACAAAAGTTCAGTCGCGCTGTGTTGCTTGTGCCCAGGTAGGACACTAATAGAAAACAATGCAATCAAACTGATTGTGGCGCTGACGCTTGCACGCGTCATGCGTTATGGTTAGGACACAGACATCATTATCTCATTAAGACACACAATCTCATTCTCAAGCGAAATTAAAATGTGTCAATGTATCTCAAAACAAATCCAAATCAATCTGCATCATATTGGAGCAACAGAGTTTCATTGGCAGATATCTTAAAACCGTGGCACATATTGTATAACCAAAACCATCTTGTGTGGCTCAATGCCGCCGACTGTTAAGTGAGAAAATATGTTTTTGTTGTTGGATGAATTCTTTAAGAAAAAATAAGACGTAGGAGGAGAAAGAAGGGAATAAAAGAGCAAAGCAAGAGTGTGAGGGAGTGAGAGTAAAACAGGAGGAGGCATGCTGATATGAGGTGGTGCACTCAGACAGAGGCTGATAGGCCTGAAGGTGAACCAATCAATTATTCTCCACCGTCAATAATTCAGAGTAGACCAGGGGCTCTCTCTGCATATGTGTGTACGGACCAACACACACACACACACACACTGAGCAGCCAGCCCAGTGCCCTGATTTGATTTAAGATGACCAGTCAATGTGGATCCAAGGCTTCAGAGGGCCGAGGCTTTAAATTATTGCTCGGCTTAAAGACAGAGGGGGGAGCAGTATTTTCTCCCTCCGTGGCAAAGCCGTCTTATTCCAGCTCCCTCTCTCTTCAATCCCTCTTGCTCTTGGTCTCTTCCCTCTTGACGAGTCTTAAGCCAGCAATGGAGGAACATAGCCCCCCCGTGGCTTGCACCTTTGTTGTTTCACACTATACTTTAGGGCTGGGACGATTCTGCAAGTATTGCCATTTATACGATTTTTGTTAACCTTTTAACACTAGACCATGGGAAAATGTTGAATCATGCACTTCTAGGTACTTTTACTTTGGAAAATATCTAAATAATACAATAAAAATTTTTGATTTTCAGCATGTATGTACTTAGAGATGTCCTGAAGTCAAATATATCAGTCATTGTCATGAATTAGTTATTAAATTTTTTCCAGCAACCCAAAAATCAAAGAATAAAGACATTTCACTCACAAATTAGTGGTATTTTATTTTTAATTTATAAGGGACATGTAATGTTTTATACTTCTGGTTAATATAATCCAATCAATCTTATTTTTAGATATGTATTTTGTATATACAGTTCCCTTTGTTAACACCTTATTTTGAAAATTGGACGTAGTCTACTTCCTCTGACTTCTCCAAGTCCGTCTCTAGCTCTCCCTCTCCTTTCTCTTTATACATCCATGGTCAGCTCCATCGGGGCCATTTGAATGCAATTAATATAAATGTCAGTATATGGGTGCTCTACAGTTGTAGCGTCGGCCCATTTGACCACGGAGATGAGTGATGGCCGGCTTGACCGCACATTACCGCGATACGATAACGTTTCCTGTCCATGACAGAGTTAAACATGCAGCTTTAGCCGTGATGTCTAGCTCTGCTTTTCCTGTCAATGTGTGAAACCCAAAGTGTTTCCATACTCTACTGGATGTGTAGTGTTTACCACGCTGGATTTAACATGTGAGGGTGCAGGTCGTATCCACGCAGACACTCCACCTTTTTCTACTTTTTTGTTTCGGTTGACAGATACGGAACGGTTATAACGTCAGGTTACTCAGACGACAACAATATAAGTGGTAACTTCCTTCTACCTCCGCATAGACTCAGATGAAGCAAATATATCGATTCTGGCACTAAAAAAATTATTTAAAAAAAATTGCGATACATAGGTGAATCTATTTTTCTTCTACTATACTTCCTCTCAATATCTCTCTTTTTTCCTGCTCTCCCTCTCTCTCTCTCTCTCTACCTTGCTGTGTCTTTGTCTTTCTGTACTCACTCACAGACCCATGCTTGCACACTTGCACGGACACACTCACACACACTATCCATTTCCCTGTAATTGAAAAGATGCCCTGGCTGTTTGCCACACGACTAAAATGGATCAGATGGCAGAATATCCCTGAGGTAGTACATCTCCAACAGAGAGAATTAAAGAGAAAAACCTCTCTCTCTCTCTCTCTCTCTCTCACTTCTCTCACATACACACTCACACACATATTCACGCAGAGTCAAACACAGTGACTAAGGCTGACTGTGCCATTCCTAATGTCCCAGCTCTCTCCTTTCTTTGTTCCAGCCCTCTATTACAATATGAATGGGCCTGTTAAAGGAGAATTGGACCATTTGTCTTGTGAGTTTCTCCTTCCCGACACGAGGACTAGAAAATGACTCCTCAGCTATTCAATAACAGGCACGAATCTGAGGTCTCCGAGATGAAAGCAGACCGGCGAAAATATATATATTTTTTTCTCCTTGGCGGAGGTGACAGAGAGAGAAAAGCTACAACACAACATCAGTCATCGGCAATCCACATCCCCGCAAAACAGCAAATAGTCAATGACGAGTCAACACAACTGAAATCATCCCAGTTCATCTCCTCAAATCTTTTCCCCCCTCAGTTTGTGTGACAGCAGGGCGAAATCGTATATTTTTGATGCCTTGAAGAAAAGACTGGCCTCATGACAGAGAGTGACAGAAGTGAGAAGCGAAGATGAGTGTTGAGCTATGGATCACAAGAAATAAAAAAGTACTTGAGAGATAAAAAATGAAAGCATGTTAAGACCACGTGAGAGATCGAAGTGTGGGAGTAATAACGCAGTGCCTCACAAGCACCACCTGGCAGCTTTGCATTGTTTGTGTTATTTAAAACAGGAGCCAAAGTCAATTAAAAAAAAACAGTGTGCAGCCGTGCATGTCAGACATGATGAGCAGCAGGATACCAGCCACCAAGAGAAGGGTTGATGGGGTTGGCTGATATGGATGACATTCATAACTCAATATTAAAAGGAATATTTCATATGTATTGTCACAATTTCAAGATCAAGGTTCAATGTTTAATTTCTTAATTTATTATTCAATATAGAAATGACAGCGCTCCCATACTGAGCAAGCGACATGGATTACAAAACATGAGATATTAATACCCACAACAAAACCTCAAATGTTCTCAGAAACACATTTCGGTGAACTATTTTCGTAATATAAGAGAAAGTTTCCAAACGAGCCGCCACGTTGGCTCGGTTTAAAATCCAGGAGCAGACACCGTGGAGCAGCACGTACGTACGAGCACGTGCTCTCACTAACGGTTTCGTGGGTATGGTTACATTTCCATGGTAACAGTGAGCTCCACCAATCAGACACGTTGCTGTTACACTTCGGATTGTAGTAAGTCTACCTTTGATGGTTACGACATTACGGCTAATAATTAGAGATGTCAATCGATTAAAATAGTTAATTGCGATTAATCACACATTTTTTTATCTATTCAAAATGTACCTTAAAGGGAGATTTATCAAGTATTTAATACTCTTATCAACATGGGATTGGGCAAATATGTTGCTTATGCAAATATATGTTTATATTTATTATTGGAAATCAATTAACAACATAAAACAATGACAAATATTGTCCAGAAACCCTCACAGGTACTGCATTTAGCATAAAGAAATATGATCAGATCATAACATGGCAAACTGCAGCCCAACAGGCAACAACAGCTGTCAGTGTGTCAGTGTGCTGACTTGACTATGACTTGCCCCAAACTACATGTGATTATCATAAAGTGGGCATGTCTGTAAAGGGGAGACCCGTGGGTACCCATAGAACCCATTTACATTCACATATCTGGTATCTGGAGGTCAGAGGTCAAGGGACCCCTTTGAAAATGTTGCGGAAATTTAGCGTAAATTTGGAGCGCTATTTAACCTCCTTGGCGTATCAATGGATTACAGGATTATTATTATTATATATCAGACAGATGATAGCAACAGCAGCAGCAACATCATCACTATGGTTCACCATAGCAAGAAATGAGCAGTCCGACGATCAGACCGGTTTGTAAACAGAAAGAACTGAGAACTTAATGCCGATAATAACACCTCATTGCGCAGAAAAACTGTGTACGTGCACAACTACAGTAAAGTAAGTACAAAAGGTAAAAGTTGAACGAGAAGGTTACGGTTATAAACTTTGTTTTCTCTTCAACATATGTTCAGCTAAAACTCTGATTGATTACTGAGCAGATCCACTTAATAAAGTCAGTATTTACACCTTTACTGATCCAGTGGATGGAATCATTGCATCCCTCATTACAATTCAGGTGCACTTACTTTTGGTTTTGACCTCAAACTAAAGTGATTAAGATAATCTGGCTAAACTGTTTCCCTGTTTACAACCTCTTTAATCTTCTGATGTGTTTTTGCTGCGCTGGATTTATTATTAGCAATGTCGCCAGTGATTAAACTCAGTGAGCCAATGTAGACATAATAGAAGCAACGGCCAAAATACAAAATAAGATCCAAGTCACAATAACACAGCCTCATACTTCAGGTTTTATACTGTATATGGCGCGTGTGTGTGTGTGTGTGTGTGTGTGTGTGTGTGTGTGTGTGTGCGTTCATGTTTAACAATATCAGAGCGGTGGCCCTCCGTGTCTCGGTTCAGCAGACAACAGGTCTGATTGGATTAAGACACTCTACAGTGGATTAGTCATGTCTGGTGATGCTGGACACATGGAGGGAGAACGGGAGAGAGAGCAGTGTGCTTGTTTTGTGTGTGTATTTAAATCTCATAACTGTATGTATTGTATGTGTGTGAGTTTAATCTCATAACTGTGACAAAGGGGTTTTTATCGCAGCCAGTGTACGTGAATGAAATACCAGGATAAGCACTGATGCTATAATGGAGATTGGCAGCTCATTTTAGTTTGTAAATGTACCAAACATCCACCACTAAGCTGAAAATGCCTCCTAATTGCCATAATAAATAGCTGTGAGTAATGTAGGCACAGCGCTGTCCTAATGTGTACTTGTATATCAAACGATAGGCATATTCATCGGAACCATCACCGAGGATCATCAAACATCATTAAAATGTGAAAAATGTCCCTCTGGAGTTCATCAAATGCAGGTTTAGTTGTCAAAGTGAGAAAATATGTGTATGATGTTGGTTTTAATAACTCATAAAACATGATAATTGACTCAGTTTGGAGTTCATGGCAGGTGGCTGTCTGTGTTTGAGCTCAGAGAGAGACTGTAATACCTCCTGCCTTGTACTGTAGACAGTAATGTTTGCTGAAACGCTGGATAATTTACATCTTTGTAGAAAGCTGCTGTTAGCCGCGCTAGCTCCTGCAGTTTATGTTTGCAACCTCACCCACATTATTTCCTATCCCCCCTGCTTTTACTCACACCATGGAGGTACATTTTGCCAGCAAGCTTTAGTCTTGTTGGACCGTATACCACATTTTCACTTTGTCACGTCACATGGTTGTGATTGTCCTGTAAGTTGGTGTGCTGCAGGACAGCAAGAAACTCATTTTGATTAGAACTAAAACAAGCGGTGAGTAGTTAGTGCACGGTTGCTAACACACTAGAGAACTAGGCCCAGTCCCCACCTCCCAGTTTGGGTTCAGGTAAGTCCTGCATCTTTTCTTTGGCGTTGGCAACTTATGCCACATTTACACTGCATGGTGCGGCACGGCTCCACTCAACTCGACTCACTTTTTTTTGGTTTTCCATTCGTAAAAGTTTGGTGCCACCTCGGTCGGTGTTCCAAGCGAGCTGAGCCGATCCTGGAAGGTGAAGTTAAAACACTGCAGACCACTGGTTGGTCAGAGAGAATCGTCACTAGCTTGACACTTGACATCCTGCACAAATCCGCCAAGCTAGCGTCAATACTGACCGCAATTTATTTTATTCACTCAAGCCAGATTTTTTTTAAATGGCAGCCGTAAAACTACGCCGTACACCACTCTGTACAATTGACGAAAAGCAGATGTTCCTGTTTGGTTGCTGGTGAAAGAATTCAGCGAGTACGTGTTCATGTGACGTCTCTACGGCGATCAACTGAGAATCCCATCGACACTGAGGGAGTACTATCCACAGTGGAAAACAAAATAGAGAAAAGGACCTGGTACCAAAAGTGAGTTGAGCCAAAACATGCAGTGGAAATGAGGTATTTGTATCTGTTTCGGCCTGTAAGGAGCTAATACAGCTGCAAGGTTTAGTGTCAGTTAATTCCCCTATAGACATAACAACAAACTAGTTTACCTGTTCTCCCTTTTTTATCAATAAAAATACAATCTTTTATTTGCTAATCATTTGAATTATGTGTTTTTATACAACTGGCCACCATAGATGACTATAACAAAGTAAATGGATAACATTTAGAATTTTTGATGGTTTACTTTGGGACAGTTGTGAAAAAAATGAGTCTGGAGCCTTGTATACCAGCTGCTATAACAAAACAAAACAACAACAAAAACGATCTGTATCAGCCGATATAACTCATCGACGGTCAGCAATCTTATCGGCAGCAAAAAAAAATTATCAGGGCATCTCTAAAAGCTCCCTTTTTTTTCTGCAGATCCAATCCATGACTCAAAACCGTGCATGATCCAAACCATGCGTTTTGTGATCCGTTGCATCCCTACTTAGCCATGACAACTTTAAACAAAAGAAATAAAGTGAATTAAATGCAGGAATGTAAAAGTGGTCATAGATTAGATGTACTCAAGAAGAGTATGTGAAGAGTATGTGGCGTGTGTCTCTTGTCACAGGAAGTGCTTCGAGTCAAGTTTGACTCATTCTCTCATTAAGCGTGGCGTGCTGCTGCATCTACTCCAGTTTATTAATTGTGACATAAAAACCCTGAAATAAAACCGTTATGAGCTATAATTTATTAACTATAATTTTGAAAGAAAATGAGGGTTTTGGTAATTGCAGACCAGTTAGTGCAGACTAATCTGTCACCACCACTGCTGCAAAGCCACATTACCTTCTCCATCTGTGACAATTTGGCTCATGTTGCATAGTAAGACAGATTCACCTACGATTTTTTTTTTTAGATTTTGAAATGGATTTTTTAATGCCAGAATCGATATATTTGCTTAATTTGAGTCTATGCGGAGGTAGAAGGAAGTTACTGCTTTTACTGTTGTAGTCTGAGTAACGTGACGTCATATCCGTTCCGTATCCGTCAACCAAAACAAACAGCAGCTGGTCGCAGCGAGCTGAAACGGAAGAGTAGAAAATGGGGCAGGGGCCTCGTGGATACGACCTGCACCCTCACATGTTAAATCCAGCGTGGTAAACACTACACATCCGGTAAAGTATGGAAACACTTTGGGTTTCACACATTGACAGGAAAAGCAGAGCTGGACATCACGGCTAAAGCTGCATGCTAACTCTGTCATGGACAGGAAACGTTATCGTATCGCGGTAACGGATGGAGCTGACCATGGATGTATAAAGAGAACGGAGCTAACAGGAGAGCTAGAGACCACCTTGGAGAGGTTTAACGAAGTAGACACGTCTGACTACGTCCGGTTTTCAAAATAAGGTGTTAACAAAGGGAACTGTATATACAAAATACATCTATGGAAATAAGATTGATTTGATTATATTAACCAGAAGTATAAAACATTACATGTCCCTTATAAATTAAAAATAAAATACCACTAATTTGTGAGAGAAATGTCTTTATATTCTTAGATTTTTGGGTTGCTGGAAAAATTTTAATAAATAATGCCTGCCAATGACTGATATATATTTGACTTCAGGACATCTCTAAGTACATACATGCTGAAAATCAAACATTCTTACTGTATTATGTGATTACCACAGAGACCCAGCAGCGCTTCTATCCATTGTCTTCACATTCTTACTGTATTAATTTTAATATTTTCCAAAGTAAAAGGCCCTAGAAGTGTATTATTCAACTCTTTCCCATCGTCTAGTGTTAAAAAAAATCGCAATAAATCGCAATATTGAAACGCAATACTTAAAAATAGCAATACATATCGAATTGGCACCCAAGTATTGTGATAGTATAGAATCAGTAGATAGGTAAATCATCCCAGCCCCAGTAGTGTGTGGGTGTGTGTGTTGGCAGAGGTAGAGTGTGGCCGATGTGTGGTAGTGACTCTACCCTGCCCTTCCTTGCAGTCCTCTCCTCCCTCCTGCCACCGTGGAGCAGCCTGCCTTTTAATTACCTGGACCATGAGAGCGAGCGAGCTAGTGAGGGAGACAGAAAGAGTGTGTGGGGGTGGGGGGAGGCGCGAGTGAAGCGTGACATTCCAGCGTGCCTCATAAACTGTAAACTGATATTGTCTCTGAATGCAAACTAACCAGGAGAAGAGAGGAGGAGGGGAGGTGCGATTTGGGGAGGTGGAATTGGAGAGGAGGTGTGTGTGTGTGTGTGTGTGTGTGTGTGTGGTAAATCAGAGCAAAGCGTGGCTCCCAGTGTGCAGCAGATTGCCTCAGCTCACACCACTGCCTCCGCAAATTAATACCATTGATTTTCCTTTGCCTGGCGTCCAGCGCACACACACACACACACACACATACACACAAGGAGAAACACACCCCAGCTGGTCAGAAGGTAGGCAGAGGATAGTGGATCTGTGGATCAAACTGCTGGAGGAGTCTTTTACTGCCTCCTTTAACACACACACACACACACACACACAAAATGAATGATGGGACACAAATGAAAGGAAGGAAAAAGAAACTGTCAGTTGTGATACCTCCCTTAACACAGGGACTGGCAAAGGCAGAGAAGCGCACACACACACACACACACACACACACACCGCAGTCAAAGTATTGGAGGCGTGCCAGGTGAATGAAGCCAGAAGCAGAGGGATTGTCAAAGTGTTTTGAATGCTGAGAAATATCCAAACAGATAACAAAACGCATATTAATAGTGAGGCAGAGAGCTGAGAGGACGAAGCAGTGAGCGTCTGACACTGACTGACAAATCAGACAGAGAGAGATCCCGTATGAGATGATAAAACTGCTCCCCTCTCTCTCCTTCAGTCTCAGCGAGCGTCCTGATGAATGCAGCTGATTGCAGTAACTAGAGGGCAGCAGGAAATTATCATTAATAATCCCCAGCCAACTCTTAACCGTATGTCCTCCTCTACTGCATCACCGGGCTCATCTATCACTGTGTGAGTGTGTGGGTGAGACCACTTTTTGGCCTCTTCTTAAGAGCAATTCACAACATCGCTCAACACACAAATGAGTCAGCTGGGGGGGGCGGAGTGTCTGAGAGAGGAGAACTGATCCATCAAAACCTTATGTTTTCTTCTTTTTAACCTGATAGCCGTCACCCACAACAGGAAGTTCCCCATCATGTATGCTACATATGGTGATGTTTCTGTGGATCTTACTGATCTTTCTTTCCTGGATTTGATCCTTGACCATGAAGCGCCCGAGCTTATGTACCTATAAAGGAATTCTTGTAAATGTGTATTCTGTGAACTGTGATCTCGCTGAGCTTTCTTTGAAAGAGGAGTAAAAGGAAAAGAATAAAAACAGAGCATTGAACAGGAGTAAAGCATAGGACTATGTATAATATGTAACTTTCTTTGCATTAAAATGTCTAAAAACAATTATCCAAAATGTTTCCGACAATTTTACAACCTGGAGAAATCTGTAATTTTAATCAAGGTAAACGTCCGTTTCATTTGATCCAGTTTTAAGTCACATTTTTACGATACACTTTCAGATCCTGTTCGTTTTTAACTATATATTTTAACCGGATGAAGGATTTTAGTCATCGGACGTCTGGATCTTAAGTTATCAGTGAAACAAGCGGAGCGAATGCTGCGTCTGCCGAACAGCAACGAAAAAACATTGATTTTTAATATGAAACTGCTTTATTCATTGTTTTTACCGGTCCGTTTGTTTTGGAGAGGAGGAGACCTCTGTGGATAATTTGGCTACCGGTAAAAACCTCCTGAACGTCTGGATCTAAAATGATCAGAGAAACAAGCTGAGCAAACATTAGCGACAGCTCGGCTCGCAAGCCCCTCCGGGACGTCCTTTGGCCACAGAACAGCATCGGAGAAACACTGATTTTTAACAGTAAACTGCTTTATTCAGTGTTTTTACCGTTTGTTTAGGAGAGGAGGAAACCTCTGTGGGAAAAACCTCCATAACGATAAACACTGAAGGAATCCTAACCAGGAAAAGCTGACTGCAGT
Organism: Sebastes fasciatus; assembly: GCF_043250625.1. NCBI lineage: Eukaryota > Metazoa > Chordata > Actinopteri > Perciformes > Sebastidae > Sebastes > Sebastes fasciatus. Next base: position 24,609,643 of record NC_133799.1, on the reverse strand, counting down.
AACGGCAACAGTGGTGAAGACAACAACTCCCATGATCCCACGCTACTCCACGACGTCACCAAACTTCGTCTTTTGTTATTGTTTTGATTGAGAGACCAAACTGTGCTTTTAAGTTAAGAGTAATACTTATTCATTTATGTTGATTTTGTAACAACATTCTGATGTGCATTTTTCTGAATTTTCTGTGATCGACAGATCTGTAGAACTTTTCATTTCTCCACAAAGAATCACAAAAAAGCTCCACTTTAAATCTGATGTGCTCATTAGTTTCTTGGATATAAGTCATTCAGCATGAAAGAAGCATAAAAAATGACTAATCGACTAAAGAAATCTTAGACGACGAAGACCAAAACGACTGATTAGTCGACTAAGAGGGAGCAGCTTTAAGTGATACGCAGCTTCAAATGAAAGATACCTGCCATGAATGTGAAATATAGTTATGGCCTAACCCAGGTTTTTCTATGCAGGCATGAAGGCACAGAGTCGGTGTGAATTGATGCTGTCTGATGGTAAAATGGCTGCTCTGCAGAGGCCATATTTTTGTGTGTAAACCACTCGTCCACCGCCACGCAGCTACCGGCCTACTAGCCTTGTGCGAGCCATTTGATGGAGGCGGAGTAAACACTCTCTCTCTCTCTCTCTCTCTCTCTCTCTCAGCAGAGTTTATCAACCGGTCTCTCATCACTGTGCAAGGTCACCCATTCTCAGAGACAGTGCACAGTGTGTATGTGTGTGTGTTTTACAGCAGTCCCAGGTCTCGGAAACCTTGGAAACGGAGTGGAACAGAGCGTTGGAGCTGGAACAATAAGGCAGCCTGTTGAGCATGGAGAGCTCCGTTGCTGCAGTCGGCTTGTCTTAGTATACACACGTACACGCATGCACAAACACACACATACACACACCTGCCATCTCTAATGATGATTTATGCCCGGCGTGAGGGCAGGCATGCATAACTGTAGCAGTCACAAACACACACAGATCCACTCACACATGCACTCACAGCTAAATACACAGGGATACTGTATCTTCCTCTCTCTCTCATACACCTCTAAAGAGGAAAACATGACAAGATGGATATGTTGTAGCAGCAGTGAGCACCAGGGAAAGAGCAACGGTGAAAATGCATATTGGAAGATGGAATAAATGGAAAAGAAATGTGAAAAAAAGCATGGAAGCAAGAGAGAGAGAGACAGAGAGAGAGAGAGATCGTTATCTCCCTGTTGACTATCACAGTCTAAGCTCATTTACCATGTACTATCTGTGATACCGCTGCAGCTGTCCAATCTCTTTCTAGATATTTCCTTGGAGAAAAACTGCTCATTTTGCTCTCCTCTTAACGCAGAATACACTAAGCTCCTGGTCTTATTGAAAACACATTTCTCACATGGATCCTCTCTCTGCAGCGGGTGTGTGTATGTGTCTTTGTGTATCTGTAAAAAAAGGGAAAGTGTGTGTGCACACACACAAGACATAACATGAAGACATTAAAGTATAACTTCTATGTTTTTCAACCTGGACCATGTTTTCCCATGTTTTTGTGTTTAAGTGACTAATGTGTTGAAGAAAATGAACGCACATCACATAGGTGCAAGGCTATCAGAACAGCGTCAGTAAAGAAAAAGGTAACGCCTGCACACCAGTCAATAAACAATATTGTGACATGGAGTAGTGTGCAGGCGTTATCTTTTTCTTCACAGTGACTAATGAGGACAACAATTTCTGAAACTGGTAAAGTATTGAGGGAGAACGCTGCAACAGGCAGCCGCTAAATGGGCTGTAATGTAATCATATCGCGTTAGGTGTGAACGCAGCATAATCTACACGTTCTGTACTCAAACACAACAAATTCACTCACGTTTCCACCGTTGTCTTCCAGCAACAAGTCACATGACACAATAACAAACAGACCGGATCAAGCAAAAGGTAAAGAAAAAGGTTTTATTTATCGGTAGGGTCCTTTCCATAAGGTTGTCAGACACTTATAATAGCAATCTGAGCCTGCCGGTGGCAAAAACAAGCACTTTTAGTGGACGTACATTGATGGTGAGGAGTTGCCCTGAGCGATTACATTGCAGCCCGTTTAGCAGCGGACACCTACAGCGCTCTCACTCAATACTGGACCGATTTCAAAAATCGTTGTCCACATTAGTCACTAAAAACATGGGAAAATAGGGTTGAAAAAATACAAAAGTTACCCTTCAAGGCTGGCTTAAAAATAATCAACTGTTGGGAAGATGCACAAACGTACATAAATTGTATAAACATACAGTACAGGACACACAGAAACACACACACATCCATTAACTATGCACACAGGCTCACTGCTGGTGAGATCTGGTCTCAGTCAGAATAATTAGAGTCTCAGATGCTTGATTCATGCTGTTTGGTTGGTGTTATCAAAGGACCAAGACGACCCAGAAACTTTCCCCGTTTCATCACCAATAAGTCAGATGAGGTGAAGGGAGACGTTTGTCTTGATCATATTCAACTAAAGTCATGTCTTTGCAGCAGTGCAAATTTAGATCATCCACAAGGCCGTAACACTCCCCCCTCACGTCGGCTACGACTAAAATACACAAGGATGCAATTCCCTGTTTTGTTCTTTAGAACAATCAAAAGGTGTTGTTTATTTTCATCTATCTATCTGGGGATTTTTGTCTGTGATCTACAAAGAACTGTGTGCTCTTTAGCAGAATAAACATTATTTATAAATACATTTCCTATGTTACTTGTAAGTAGCTGATATTTTTAATTTGTGAAGTATTCCCACTCTAAGGTGGTTTCAGGGGGCCAATGTCTCCTCGGTATTCAGAGCATTTCTTAATCAGACTTCATCAATTGACATCAAGTTAAATTGAATTATGGGTGATTCAGTGGCTTATCTGCCATAGCTGTGAATACTGGTGTCTGTTTATGGAGTAGATGCTACAGATGGTTCATTTTACAGTTAAACGTCAGCAGTAAAATTCTTGTTTATATAACTGCATGATGAAATAATTCAAGTACCAGAGAAGTGTAGAAGTATAAATGTAAGGACAGATGGCATAAGATGGCCTTTGTAAAGGTTGAAAGGATTAATAAAGGTTGCCGTCTTGGTTCGGACTACAGAGCCTCTGTGTTGTCGTTTCATAAAAATAGGCGCAACTCAACCCGTTCCGCACAACGTGATTGGTTGATGACTTTATTCGCGGTGTGAAAGCTCAGAAAAATCACCCTTGATCCAAAAAAAAGTGTTGCTTTTCCGCTGTGTTATATTTGTGCTCTGTGTGAAAGTACTCATGACAAAAACAACAGTTTGAAAAAATATACTGACGTGCAAATTAATCACAAAAAACGCCCCCGGTGTGTAACGACCTTAAAACTACCTTCCCTCCCATAACATAAGGGTCTAGAGTTAGACGGTCTCCTGTTGGGCTGAACAAGCTCCATTAAAGCTAGACTTAGCATTTGGATGGATGTTTTATTAATCTTTATTTATTTATTTTTCCCATTGTCCAATGTCTGTACTTAACTTTCTTTATCTTGTTTACTTCAATTATGACCACTAAGTCTCTGAAAATGAACATTTTTCTTTTTCTTTCTGTCTGTTGCCTGAAATAACACTGCTGATTCAATGTTTTTGTGCACAATTTATATTTAAAAATCTACAAATAAAGTTTAGAAAAAAGTACAGCTGCCACGATTAATCGATTAGTTGTCAAGTATTAAATTAATCAGCAACTATTTTGATAATGGATTAATTGGTTTGAGTGATTTTTGAAGAAAAAAAAAGCAAAATTCTCTGATTTCAGCTTCTTAAACCTGAATATTTTCTGGTTTCTTTACTCCTCTATGACAGTAAACTGAATATCTTTGAGTTGTGGATAAAACAAGACATTTGAGGACGTCATCTTGGGCTTTGGGAAACACTGATGGACATTTTCTGACATTTTATAGACCAAATAACTAATCAATTAATCAAGAATATAATCAACAGATTAATCAACAATGAAAATAATAGTTAGTTGCAGCCCTCAAAAAAAGTCAATACTGTAGGTAGACACAGAAGCTGAGGTTAGTGAACATGTTTCAGAACGAGCTTTAGCATGATATATTGCCGAAGCCGAGCACACTGCATGACATCTAACCAGGAGTACAGCTCATACCGCACTGAGCGATCACATGACATCATATTCCCAAGTCCCGTAAAATGATGGTGACACCATTTCCATTAAAAACTGTTCTAAATCTGTCTGTCTTGCTTGGAAAGATATGAGGTCTTTCTAATTAATGTCTATTAGAATTTCAGATGTAGCAGAGACTCACATTGTGACTGAAGTAGACTCGAGTGATTCAATTTTTTAGATGGTATTTAGTACCGTCTCTGAGGTTTCAAAGAAAATATAAATTATCACCCTCTCACCGCCGTGCGTAAAGATACAGATGGTGAACTTTGAATGTGTTCTTTCTTTCTTTAGATTGCTGTGTCAGTGGGGAAATTAGAGAAAAGAAACTCACTGAAACTGCACCATCTGTATCTTTACACTTGGTGTCAAGAGGGTTATTTAATTGAGGCAATTAAGCCCATATGAAACTGGGTTGAATACATTTACAAATTAGGTTTTGTTGCCATTTAAATTTCCCACCTTCACACTGCCATGGTGAGTAAAGTTACAGTTTACCTGCAGTAAATCACTGTAACCAACAGTCCATGTCCCATCTACATACAGAGCAGATGTCCATGTCGTAAGTCAGATAGACCAAATACAATTCCACTCTGTGACGGTCGCAGCATATCGTCACAGAGGATATGCGCCCGGCACTGGCTGGCCTGGAAACGGGTCTCACAGGGGGATCTCCCACACCAAGCGGCCGTCCCCGACCTGCCCTACCCATCGACAAGTATAACAATATAGTCGGTTCATAATGAAACTGTGGCAGGCGTAATTAATGGGAAACACTGAGGCCTGATTCGTGCCCCTCCAGCTGATCAATGAGAAAAGATGCTACCTCCAGAGGGTTGGACTCATTCTTCCTTCCGTACAGCCCTGTGCATGTAGGCCTACGCATACTTAGCACAATATCATTCACAAGCTCAATAACAGCGGAATCTTCTTCTTTCCTGTCATGGAGAAAAAAAACACTGATCTTTTGTTTTTCCGATTCGGTTTTGAAACAGAAAAACCAGAACAAATCATACACAGATTCAGTGTCAAAGAACTGTTAATTTCAAGCCATTATGTTCAGAAGGTATTACAATAAGCAGCAGACATCATCTAACATGATGACAAAGTTGCAATGTCAACTAAGACTTCTACCTCAACCAAAGTGTACACCATCCTGTGGCTGCTATTACACCAACAGCCGTCCATGTAAAGGGAATCTCTGAATTTATTTTCCCTATATTTTCTTTCTTTGTTTTAAGGTTCTCTTATATTGGGAGGAATTTGTGATGCTTGGGCAGAGTTGGAACCGTTGCTGAGGCCTATTGAGAAAAAATATGATACTGGGCTATAAAACCAAAATCAGGGTTCGACATCAACTATAGCCCGATGGCCTGTGGCCACAAATAGTTGCTCTGTGGCCACCAAATCAGGTCTCAGGTCTCTCTTAAGGATGAGACTGCATGGCTCAGTGAGATTACAGCGTCCGTCTCCTAACCATAGACTGTTTACTGAATGTGACACGAGCGTTAGCGACAATATCAGTTTGATTATATTGTTTTCTATTGGAGTGTTGTAACTGGCAGCGAGCGACACAGCGTTATCTTTAGGGGTGCAATCTGCATTAATGCTTTCAGGTCGCCGTTAGCCGTTAGCAGCCGGTGGGCAGTACAGTCCTACTTGGCTAAATAACGAAGCTAACAGCTAACGTTAACAGAGGTTATGATGTGTTCAGGCTCTATTAAGTAAAAATGAGTATAGAGTGGTGGTGAATTATAACGTTATCATGTTGTGTTCAAATGTAAGCTTACAAAATGTTGTTTTTTGGAAAGAAACTTGAATAAATCGGTTGTTTGAAGGAGATGTTTTCACAGAAATATAATATAGATAACAGAGAGAGAAATATGACCTGTTTAACTTCCTAACACTAGCGCAAGAATTATTTTAATCAAAGCAAATATTTACATAAAAATACAATCTCTTATTTCCTAATCATTTGAATTGTGTATTTTTATGCAAAAAAGGTAGACAGTATCTTTTGTAGTGTGTGCACTGTGAGACTAAAAGAACAAAGAACTTATAAATATTTCATTCAATTAATTCTGTTAATGTCACAGTTAAGGAAGGACTGTGTTAAGTTGTGTTGAATCGCCTTTCCTGTATTGTTTACATAAGTTTTGGGCCACAAGAATGTACTTTGGTTATCCAATTTAGGGGCTTGGTGGCCCGTGGGGCCAGGGCTTAAAAATATGAGCGTCTATCCCTGAAAATTGACCTGCCTTGACACAGATTTAGAATCAGTATTAAATACAGCTAACACAGATTTCAGTAACCTTTTGGTGTAACGGAGCTTACTGCGGGGATTTCTGACAAAGAATTCCCAAAGACACAAACAGATGGGGATGTTTTTTTTCTTTCGGTGGCCCCACAAACAGCATGGGGAATACTGCTTTTAGCAGCCCTAACTGGATGTACCACTCTGCTCATTCCCTGCCCTTCCTATCCCTATCCCATTTCCATCTGTTCTCCTCCTTTCATTATCTCTCCCCTCCTATCCTCCTCTTTGCAGAGCAGTAGTGTCCTTGCAACCCCCTCAATCATCCCCACACAGGGAGAGTTGGAGGCAGTCCAAGCCCAGTCCCTTGAGTCCTGGCTGGGTGACTTCCAACCCCGCTCCCCAGGCTTCACTCCAGGCCTGTGGGCCTGAGAGCTGGCAGCTCAGGGAGGCTATTGTCGGAGAGAGATTAACCGCACATAGCAGCTATTGTAGAAAAATACACACACGCACATCTTGACACATAGAGAGCCACTTATTCCCTCAACATAACAGCTATTGTTTAACGTCAATGAAGACGTGAATAGGCAGCAGGCAGATAACACTACAGCCCCGTAGATTCTCCCACTAATATCCTACAAGGTGAGCAAATGTCATGTGTGTGCACAACAGTGGTGTGCACACACTAAAGCCTGCACGTGCTATGTGCCCAGTAATTAATCCTGCTGAGGTTATTGATTTTCTATTCATGTGTATCCACAAGTGGATACATGGGGCTGTATCTTCATCAGCCCCCAAAACACACACACACACACACACACACACACACACTATCTGACCAGGTAATCCTAAATGTGTAGATGATCTGCTTTATAGGGGCCTCCAGGGTCCAGAAACACGTGTGTTCAGTACAACATGTATGTTTAAGGTTTGCCGCGGTAATCTGTGTTACCGGTGTTACACAGTGTTCTGACATACAGCGATTACATTACTTGCCTACCGCCCTGACCGTCTTTTCTTTTTTTTTTTTTTCTAAAAACAAAACCCATTTAGTTCCTTTTTACGAATCAGCGCCATGTTATCAATACAAAGTCGGACGACGGACGCTATAAACTGAAAGAGAAAGTGTCTGCTCTGTACGGAGTCTCACCTCAGAGTAGCAGGAGTCAGATTTCACACACGGGACGAGAGAGAGTTAACTGACAAGACGATGGCGGAGGATTTGATGTTAAAGCTGGAGTAGGCGAGATTGGAGCAAATATGATTATAAAAAGTTAACGCTATATCGTGACAGTAGTACATGGAATAGGTAACCTAAAAAAAATCATGTGCCTCTGTGTCCTCCAGTGTCCTAACGGCATCTGCAAGATTTCACAGACCGGAGGAATACAAGCACTAAAAGTTGATCTGCTGTACATCTGCCGTCTATGAGAGCCGGCTGTCAATCACTCACAAACTCCGACCAAACGGTCAAACTAGGCAGCGCTGATCAAATATGAATCAATATTCTGTTACGTTAATGCCTATTTCTCTCCTCAAATGTTTTCAGAATCATCTCGTAGTGTATGGTTTAGCTGTAAAATGAGAAAGTTTGTGACGCGGCAGCCATTGTGAAATCTGGTGAAGGAACGCCAAGTTCCGGTCACATGACCGACGCTCACTCAATGAAATGACCTGTGATTGGTCAAAGTCTCTAGATTTTCTAAAGCCTGAAAACAGAGCCATGAGGAGGAGCAGAAGTCTAGTTATCTCTCAGAACACTTGAATTACAATATGCTGAAAGGTTATTATGGAATTTTTTCCCTATGATGCCAAAAATATAAACTGCCTACTGCCACTTTAAAGCGAAGAAAAAATGCCTAAGGATCCATAACACAATGAGGCAATCTCAGTGCGGAGGACGGAGCGATCACAGCCGTCATCTTTTCTTGTAAAATGTCCGGTGTAATCAGTAACACCGGTGTTGTCACAAGTTTATTAACCGGTGGTTTCCTCACCGTCACATCCCTACAATGCTTCCATGAAAATATGCAAATGAGGGCCCATGTACGCAGTAACTTGAGCGCAAATGCTACTTGCACACAAGACACATGCACACACACACACACACACTACCTGACGAGGTGTAATCCTATCCTAATGTGTAGATGATCTGCTGTATAAGGGCCTCCAGGGTCCAGTCTATATGGAGCTGTGTTGTAAACAAAAACATTGTGTTCAGTACAACACGTATGTTACCATGCAAATATGCAAATGAGGGCCCATGTACGCAGTAACTTGAGAGCAAATGCTTCTTCCACACAAGACATATGCACACAAACACACACATTCACAATGCTAATCCCCCCCAAACCCAGCAGCCTGGGGACAGAGATGGGATGATGGCAGAAGAGATAAGGAAAAGAGGAAGAAAGCAGAGAAAAGGATGTGAGCTGATGTGTCCCACATACATACACCACAAACCCCCCCTCCCTCATTCACCGCTCTGCTCCTCCCTCCTCCCCGATTATCGCCCCCCACCACCACCACCACCACCACCCCCTTCCGCCTCTCTCCCCTCTTCTCACCAATCTCTACACCCCTCTTCACCCCCCCACTACAGAATCCCAGCAGCCGCTCACAGGAGAGGTGGCACACTTTGAGGATAAATTTAGAAATGAGGTGCAATCCCAAGGCCGGCACAGAAAAGAGAAAAGTAGAGACAACACACATGTGTGTCGGATCACATGCACACACACACACACACACACACATGCCAGTGTCTCAACATACTCTTGGCACATGAAGTGCTGCATACAGCAAACATGCATGAGGGGGATTTCAGCATGTTTTTATAGTGATCTTAGGAGGGGTATACTGTGAGAACAAAGGGACGTTGAGGAGGGAGGACCACAGTCGAGGAAGAGACGTGTCTAGCCACGTCACACTCCTCTGTTCAATGGCTGGGAGTTGTTGTGTGAATCTTAATGCCGGAGCTGACTGGACCCCCTGACGAGAGGGAAAGAGAGTGTCAAAGAGGAGTGGAGGAGAGCGAGTGACTTTGGGCTGATGGGGAGATGGGCAGAAAGAGGAGGGAAGGAGGAGGGAAAGTGACTTTGAGGCGGAGAGAGGACGTTTGGCTCCTTGAGTTCTAGGGTTGGAAACTCATCATCTCATACAGACGCTTACTCACAAAAACACACCCACAGACACACACACACAATTCAGCCTCAGTGTGCAACAGCTTCTCTGCTTCACTGCTCAACCCTGAACAACCTCTTTCCTCCCTTATAACACCCATGCTGCCCTCCATCTATCCCCTCCCTTTTCTTTTCCAATCTTATTATTACTATCTCACCTCTCTTCTCAACCGTCGCCCCTTCCCACTGCTCCGCTCCCCTCCTATCCTGTGGAATCCATTCGGCTATCCCACCATTCATCACCACTGCATACATTTTACTAAGGGTGGCCAGCGGGAAATAAAGACTCGCCACCCCGACAGGTTTAGTTGCATTCTCTGCCTGCTGAGCTACACAGTGACCTCACCGCCACATTAATACAGCAGGCTAGTATCTGGGACTGGTAAACTTATCTGCTTATCATGGTTTGTCTTAAATTACACTGTACATATTACAGTGAAATGAACACTGTGTGAATTAACCTCTTCTACACACCGAACCTGGTAGAGCCGTGTGTTAAAACACTGCCTTTACAAACTTCATAAAATGCTGTGGTGGGCTTTTTTTTCCAAATAGTTTCTAAAAGACGAGGCCTTAGCGCTACTAAAACAACACTCCAAGTGTATTTTGTCCAAACAATGTTTGTTTGGCAATGATTTCAATATTTTAGTTACAAAATCAATGCATGATGTATTTATATTTTATAATATTTTGGAATGTTTTTATATTGAATGCACATACTTGACTTTGGATTCTTTTTTGTTATATTATTTACATTGTTATTGATCTTATTTGTTATTATCTAAGTTTAACTTGATCATATTTCATTATTATAATAAAACTACTCCATTTGGAGTCAAAATTATACAATTAAGTTGTTTTTTATTGATTATATACTGAGCACAATGGTAGAACCTGATGATGCACAGGGTAAATGTCGTGGCCAAAGGCTCCATTGTGTGCATATAGCCTCCTGTAGTGGATATCAGTAGTATTTTATAGCCAGATTCCTTTTCAAGAGGTAGAAAACCCATTTGGCACACTTTGGGTATCCAAGTGGCCAAATAGAGAGTCCGCCTGGTCCTATCCTCACTAAAACCTTTGTAGAATCAGCGTGCTTTGTGTTATTTATATCTGCTTTGGCACAGTTGTAGTCAAGGAGTTGCTGAATGAATTCATCTCTGTGCATGGCATCATTGCTATAATGGTGTTATCCACAGTCTAATCTAGAAAACATTTTAGGCAAAGATAAATATGTAAATTTTTCCTTTGCTTCATCAGAATTTACTCAGGCATAGTAACAGTCACAATGTTACTTAAACTGGGGATGAATTCTCTGAGGTCTTACCTATCCATAGCGACCAAGATCAGGCATATAGACCTGGTAGTTGTGGAGCTATTCTTGATTTATTTTGGGTATGTCTGTCTAGGCGAACCACAACGTCCAGCACCCTAGGGCTTGAGAGGTTAACAGGTAAATTGCTCCTTTCACTAACGCGACACCAAGGATGGAAAATGGGATACATTTAGGATGTGTTTTTACAGCAATTTACCACTTAAAGAACTGCAGGTGCTATCTACCCATACAGTCTGTGATACATCAAAAGTGACTTCAAATGTTCAATCTAATCAAATGTAATAAACTCCAATGAAATAACAGCAATAGAGTTGATCATTTTTAGATCATATAAATCACTCTTTCCTCCATCTTTATAAATTACAGGCAGTGTTGACCATGACCCTGATGAAGGCCACAAGCAGAAAACACATTGGTCTCACAATAAAGTCGTTCTTTATACTTCAAGTGTTGCCAGAGTTTTAATCTCTTTAGACTATTTCCCTTCTCCATGCACCTTGGAAGTAGGTGAAGTTGTACCAGAAGACCCTGCTCTGCTACTATAGTGTTGAGCAGTGACGCGTTTTTCTTAGAAAGACATGACATAGTGTAAGGAATTACAACTTGAAAGTCAGTAAGACGTTACAGTTAGTAATCCCAGCAATGCTCTGTTACTTTGGTGATATATATGGGAGTCGGCATCTTTCCCGTCTTAACAGGAGTTTAATGTTGGGTTGTAGTTCAGCAGGGTGGCGGTGTGATTCCTTGAGTGAGACACTGAACTCCAAGTTGCTCCCCGGGCGCTTTACAGCAGCCCACTGCTCCTAAGGATGGGTTAAATGCAGTGGAGTTGTTGTTGAAAGTATTGTAACATGTAATGTAACTAATTACTTTTGCTGTGAAGTCATTTGTAAAGAAAGTTTTTTTTGGTCTTAATCAAAGATGATTTCTTTAGTTGATTAGTCGTTTTTATGCCTTTTTTCATGCTGAATTATTATTTCCAAGAAACTTATGAGCACATCTCTGGTAAACACCAGATTTAAAGTGGTGCCTTTGTGTGACTCTTTGTGAAGAAACCGTCGATTAAATCAACTAATCGATTAGTGGACAAAATCGTATGAGAGTTAGTCGGGAATTCCTTCGATCGAGGACAGCCCTAATTATTTTATTGATGAAAATACAGCTATGGCACAATTGTCTTAATCAACAATACCGATTAAAACAAAATGCACGCAACAAAGTAAAACAGGAGGAAAGAAAGAAAGAAAAACAGTTATACACAAGAAAAGTGCTCCTTTAAAAAAACAATAATAAAAAAAAACAAGCAAAAAACAAGCAAAGCCCAACTCCTAAAGTCAGTACTTTAAAGAGTACTATGAAATGTATGATTTATTAAATGTAAATAAGTAATTTGTCCAACACTAGTAACTGGAACCCATGGAAAAACGCAACACTCTCAAAAGCTGTAGCAATCACTTGAAATGTTTCAGTTACTTCAGTTATAAAATGCACTTGTGGCCCAAACTGTGTCTGAACAGCACTACGTCACATGAACATGAACATGAAAATGAACATGAACATCACTGGCTGCATGAACGTAGACATCTTTTCAACTCTGCCAACAAAAGGAATTAGGGCTGCCTCCTCTTAGTCGATTAGTCAACTAATCGGTCATTTTGGTCTTTGATGACTAAGATTTCTTTAGACTTTTTTTTATACTTTTTTTCATGCTGAATGACTTATTTCCAAGAAACTTACGAGCACATCTCTGGTAAACAGCAGATTTAAAGTGGTGCTCTAGTGTGATTCTTTGTGGAGAAACTGTCGATTAAATCAACTAATCTATTAGTCGACAAAATCACATGAGTGTTAGTCGACTACGAATTCCTTTGGTTGATGACAGCCCTAAAAGGAACACAGATCAACATTATGTGTCTCACACTGAAATGCTTTTTTTTAAACAGTGTAAGCTTCAGCGTCATGGAAGCGAGATACAAGCCATTAAACATTAAAAACAAATAAAAGTGTTGTCAAAGCACTGGCTGGGATGTGGGTGGCTATTAGGCAGCATTACGGATTGTGTGTACGTGCGTGTACGTCTTTGTGCCTTTCATCTGTCACACAGCAACTCTGACAAACAATTAATGTAATACAGTTTGGATTCAGAGTCTGCCTTGTCATGGTAATGTGTTTGAAAAGCTGGAAGTCAAAAGCAATTAGAGAGAGAGAGACTGAGCCCCGTAGCTTCAAACACAAACCACAACACACGCTGCGAATAGGACTCTTTAAAAAAAGAAGACGTTTATCTGTGGAATTTAGTCACAGTGCAGCGAGCGTAATATGATGCTACAGCATGTTCATGTTCTCGAATGCAGAAGGGTGGCGGGCTACTACACAGGAAACAGAGCTACCCAACCAAATATATACACTTTTTTTCAAAATAAAAGAGGACAAACACTGTTGACAGTATATAAATATAAAAGCAAGACTGACGAAATATGAATACAATCATTTAAAAAGAATGTTTGAATCTGACTGAGTGAGACAAATAGTATAAGAGGGGGAAAAAGGTGCAGAGAAAATGGGGAAGAGGGATTACTTACACTTGGCTTTTGACAGACTTGCTGTAGGAATAAACACTATTGGGAGTGGTGGAGATCAATAGTCTCACTGCTACAAACACACGCACACAGAGAGCCTGGTTCCGATCAATACTTCTGGTGCAACGGCGTTCCAGTAAACATCATTAATGAACACACATTTGTATCCAAATCCACACAACAAATTACTACATACAGTAAAGTCTCACGCACAGCGAGTGTTCAACAAACATGTAACAAACCACTTCGACAACCCATGTGACACGGCTACAGACACATACACCTTAAGTATACAGTACAGGTGCAGCCACCTAGAATTTTATGTACATAGGTTAATAAAAGGTTTAAAAAGGTGTTTATAAAAGTGTTGATTCCAATGATCATCCTTTTTTAGAGGTTTCTTTTTAGAGGTTCTGCTAAACTTAAGTATTTTCAGATGGTAGGCTATAATCAGTAACTACAGGCGTGTCTCCTTCAGCCGTCTTGTTATTTTATACATAAAAACAACGATCTGTATCGGTGTTTTACAAAAAGCGCTTCACGACCTGATCATCACGATATGAACATTATATGATAATAATCATTAAAAGTATGCTCTGTGAGGGAAGCACACGTCCTCATACACATCAAATATGATAAGAACAGATGAACAGCTGATTTCAGGTGCAGTAAACGACTGCTTCAGCTTCGATAATCACTGCTCCGCCTGGCAAATAGATGAACCATTGCAACTTGTTTCCACATATGGCGCCATAGGGGCGTTACGAATTGGCCCCCGCGTTCACTATGTCATCGCGGGGGATTTCCTTTCAGCCAGGGACCCAGCACGGACCCGTCACGGATCGGCCTGGACACCAGCACGGAGGGAGGCTGTATCTGTAAGAGCCTGGAGAGCCTGAAGAGGTGCACATGGACAAGTTGGCGGGTATATAGTCACACTGAATGACCAACACACACACACATGCACGTATGCATGGAAACGTGAGTAATTGCACATACACATATGGACACCCGGGCTAAATAAATCACAGACAATCAGGATATAAATGTGAGCCAGTCTCGCAGGACGACACGTGAAGCAACACTAAACACACTCACCAAGCACACACAGTAAAGACACACATGCTGCATCCACATCATCACACACACACACAGACCGGTGGAGGCCCAGCAGAGAGAGAAATATTGGAGCACCACGCAGGGAGGGAGGTGTATGCTTGGGAGATCTGCTGAGTGGGAGGCCGAGTAAAGCTTAAATCCATTTACAGCATCCAGGGAAACACATTTTACAGAGCAGACGGGGAAGGGCAACCTGACCAACGCTACAGCGACCGTGTCGCACCCTGCATGAATCACTCCACCTTCAACAGGAAAGGCATATCAGTGCCAATTTAAAATGCACAAAATAACCATCATCTATACAACAGCTAATCTAAAATAAATAGAGAAGTCAATCCCTTTCCAGCTCCACGTTGGTTGCCCTGGCACAGGGGAAATTCAATCTGGGGACTTTAATAAGATATCCATTGAGTAAGATATTGTATCTCCTCCAAAATGAGACACATAACTAAAATCAGATCAGAAATCAGATTAATCTCTTGAGCTTTACTGTCAATTAAAATTCAATTTCACCACACATAAGCCTGTTTTCTATTTGGATTTCTCACCCACACACCTTTAATCATATAAACAGACACACACACAGATCTGTTTGGGTGTAACTATTTGCCTGTATCTGTGTTTTATGCGCCATATGACCTGATAGTACCTGGACAGCAGTCCATTTTTCCTAAAAAAAAATGATGCTGTCTTTGGCTCCTCTGATTCCATTAAGGGTGGGATGTGAATATTAATTGGTGTTTCAGCTGGCAAGCTGTCAAGGGGAGACTAATGCATTCTGCTAATGATACAGAGTTTGCCGCTTTCACAGAGTGACTGTGAAGGTGGAGCATCAGGGAGAATTAAATGTTTGTTGGCTGGTGTTCAAATTCACTCACCTCAATGTATACACTCTCTCTCACATCAGTGAACACAGATGTGCACCCGTTTCAGTACACACAGTGCCAAGACAGGTGCCCACACACCCGACAAACTACATTTGGTGATAGTCAGTGTGAAGCAGCTGTGCCGTGATGACGCGGTTCTCACCTTACCAGCCCGACTATAATGTCGATAAGACGATGCAAAACACACACATCTGTAAAAAGATGTTGCCTGAGGCGAGGTCTTGGGAAGGCGATCATTAAATGAAAAGGAACTTTCCATTTCCACAACATCTTAGTCGATGAATAACTGAATAACAGCTGCTTTTAAAAATACTTACACACTGTACTTGAGGCTTGAAGTTCAGCTGTTGAGAATATTATAGCGGAAATGTTTCCTAAAATCTGTGCAGCCTTCATAGAAGACGGGGAGAGAGAAAGTGTCTCTTATAAATCTGCATTTAAAAACTAGGATAAAGCAAATAAAATGTTCGTATAGTAGCACACAGTTATCATACTGCATAGATGTATTAAAAGAAACGCTTTACAGAAAATACAAAGGCTTTAAAAAGGTGTTTTAAAAAAGTACTAATTCCAATGATCATCCTTTTTAGGGGCACTGCTAAACTAAACTTGAAATTCACTGAAGTAGTTTCAACTGAACTGCACTGAAGTGAACTAAACTGAAGTGAAGTGAAGTGAAAGTCTTTCCAGGGATGCCGTGTCAACAACAGTTTATCCTCCTCAGAAACAACTGACAGTGAGACTTGTTATTACAGAGAAATACAAAGAGATTGAGTGTTCCTCTCTCTCTCTCCTCTTCCTTTTACACTTTTCTCTCCGTCCATTTCTCTCTCTCCTTTTCTGTCACTTTCCGGCTCCCGAAATTTAATGTAATGCTATTAATCAAAACTCCAGAGGAATCACCGTCTGAACAACTCTTTGATTGGGCCAGACAAAAAGTGAAGGCAGTGAGGACGAAGAAAGCTGCAGCTTGCTTACTAAAGAAAGAGCGCTTTGATGTTTTCCTGTTTAGCATCATCCAGTGAGTGTTACGAGATGTGATGGATTCAAAGCAAAGGTTCATAACTCCGCCACAAAACATTAGCAGTTCCACAAATGAAGTGCATATCATTAAAGAGCATTCACTGCACACTTGTGTAATGTGTTGAGTGTAGCCACATTTTAAAATCGTATTAAGTCTTATAAGTTAGTCACTCGGTTTCTGTGCCACAGTATGTCAAATTTTCACATTTTCAGTGGTGTAATGTAATGAAGTAATAACACTTTGTTACAGTACTTAAGTATTTTTTGGGAGTATCTGTACTTTACTTGAGTTCTTATATTTCTTTCAACTTTCACTTTAACTCATTACACTACATTTCCTGAATAAAATGTGCACTTTTACTCCGATACATTTCCCCGAAGCATCTTCGTTACTTGTCACTATTGCAAGTTTGGTGAAACAGCGGTCCTAGCTTACAGTTATATCATTCACGTGATGGACAAATGCAAACAAAGTGCTCTCAAAGCCGTAGTTAAGTTTTAATTTGGGCTCATGTCCGAGCAGGCTGCATGTCAGATCATGCTACATGCTACTTACGATTACAAGGGATGGAAAACTGGATTTTGTTATTTAAATCCTTTAAAATGTGAAGACCTCGTTTTCTTCAAGTGAAATGTATCCTCCATGTTTAAGGTGGCGAACATGTTAAAAGGAATTAACTCAAAATTCTGACTTGATTGCTTTTTTATTAACACCATTTACTTGTACTTTTACTTGCAGAGCTTAGTATATTTAATATCAGAAAATTATATTTGATTCCTTAAGTACAGTAAATATCAAACACTTTAAGACTTTAAATCAAAATAATATTCTAATAGGTGACTTTAACTTCTACTAAAGTCATTTTCTGGTTAGATATCTCAACTGATGTTCTCCCCTGCTGATCCATCTTTTCACAATCTATAATTTATTATTTTAAACACTCATTATAGAGAGAAAGAGTGAGGGCACGGTCACACATGCACAAGATTAACACTGGCAAATATTTGCCTCGTTCAATTCCACTTCGTTCACTTCCACTTCTATACGAAAGGGTGAATAAAACATTCGCTTTGCGTGGCAAAGCAAGTTCGCATCTTCTCTTGCGTGGAGTTCAACTTTGTGAACTTTGACCGGCGAAGTTGAAGCCCCAACCAATAGCAAAGACGTGTATGTTTGACCCCACTTGGCACTGCCCACATCCAGCAAGAATATCGTCTCGGCAGGCGACGGTCACTTGCCTGCATTCACCCATGTGTGACCGTGCCCTACAAGAAAAAAAATGTTTTCTTACTTTACACTTGCAGATAATCAAGTGTGATCATCGTTTTGCTTTCCCAGCGAGAAAAGCTTAATGAAAGGGAGGTCCATACAGAGGAGGCAACATAAGGCGAGATGTTGGTATTTGAAAAGAAGATGAATTCAACACTTTTAAATGTTACTGTGGCCCTGTTCACACCTGGTATTAACATGTGTCTTCAGTGATCGGATCACAAATGGACAGCTTTAAGTACAGGTGTGAACACACTCAAGACGCATTGAGGACACATTGAGATTGGACCACATTCAGAGGTGGTCTGGGCCACATATGACCACATTTCTTAGCGGTGTGTATGCGAATGCATCCTGGGCCACATTAAGGACCACCTACTGATCTGATGTCCAGCTGGGATCCGTGGGATCACTGCGCTCCTCAGGTGAATAAACAGGCAGACACTGGCGCTTGTCAGCATGGAAACGGCCTCTGTGCTCTACTGTATGTAGACTAGGCACGCAAAGTGCATTCTTATCAAGGCGGCGCGGAGGTCCCCGGGGACTGCCTGTACAATAACCTTTTATTTTGATGTTAAAACAATTTACCAGAATTAACGAATATGTAGGATATTACTACTGACATTCATGTAATATTACGTCACAACGGCTGCTGTACTAGCCGTGTGTTTACTAAGTGTTTATGTGCATATGGGGCGGGGAAGTGAGATCGGATCACAAGTGGCCACTGAAGACGCATGTGGAGATGCATTCTAATGCCAGGTGTGAACAGACGTACTTCAAGTTGCCCACTTGTGATCCGATCACTGAGGACGCATGTTAATGCCAGGTGTGAACAGGGCCTGTGATACAGTATAGTAGAATTATGGCATCAACTTGGCTGAAGTTTAGAAAAAAAACTCCACAACCATCTCTAGATAAAGTTTGAACCATGTGGACTTTTCCACTTGCAGAAACTGGCACAGCTGTTTAAAAAAGGTATGAGTTGAGTAATGTGACTGGCTGAGAGGTACGATCACCAAACCTGCCAATTTATATTCCACTTCATCCAGCCCTTGTGCGTATGGCAAACTATACCCACATGAATGAAACCAGCAGGTGCTCTTGGATACCCCCTCATTGTCATTGCACATACTGTATGACCAAGTACTTTGCAATCTCTGTGATTGCGTCGTTAAAAGTGAGCCAATGACGGCCCTCCACCTCCACAAAGAAAAGCCCACATATGCACATGCACACACCAGCAATTCTTCAAAAAGATCTGTTCCTTTTGATTTAATGAGGAGACATGAAAATGTGCTTAAACATCACAAGAAGCTGCCTCAAGGCTACACGAGCACACACACACACACCCGCACGCTCACACTAACACATTCAAATTCTTTCCCTCTCTGTCCTCATGTTCACGGTGTCACTCATAATGAAACATATTTTGCATCATGAAATAAACAACTCCTGTATCACAGGGGACTTGCAAATTCACAAAGTCTCCACACACACAAACACACACACACACACACACACACATCGCAGCACGCTGTCTGCAGGAGGAGAGTCCTACCAGCGGTGTGCATTTAATAAGAAAGGCAGACAGTGGGATGAGGGAATCTCCTGCCTCCTCTTTTTCATGCCAGCTTCCATATTAAGACAGGCAGCTGGTTAAAGCTGCGGCTTTTCCTCGCTTTCACACACATCAAGCAGGATTTAATCACACATTATACTGTATGTTGTGCACAGATTAAATATAACTTACTGGCAAATCAAAAATGCTGCTCTATGTGAACCGTCAGTCGGAAATGCTTGAGGGGTATGTGTACATATACAGTATATGTGTGGTGTCTTTATGTGTGTGTATTCATCAGTTTGGCATCTTTTGTTGCAGAATGTGTCAACACGTTTAAATTAAAGAAGTAATGCTGGGAACACTTCAAGCGGAGGCAAAGTGCGGCTCGTAATAATTAAATTTTTCTGCGGCCGGGAGGCATGTTCATGCGTTTCAGGTGGGAAGAAATTCTTTGAAACATAGGTCGACACAGGAGTCACAGGAATGATGGTACGTGTCCACAGGGGCGTTTTTATCGCGAGGAATCGCCTCGCTTCCCAGCATTGGACGCTTGATGGGCTGCAACTAGACACTAGACACCCGATTGGACGCTTTCCGTCCTGGGCTGCTGCTCCCAGCTTTCAAACCGGAACCAACATGGCAGCTCGTTTGGAAACTTTCTTCTCTTACTGTATATCACAAAAACAGTTCACCGAAATGTGTTTCTGAAAACATTTTATGTGAAAAAATAAGCCATGCAGTTGCTGAATCTATCTTTATTTTGGATCAACAAAGCTTAGTTTAAACGTTTCTTGGGAGTTTCCAGAGGTGGCGAGTCGCGTCGGACGCCCGTGATTTGCATTAAGTAGCCTAGACCTCAACTTTATGCAAATGAGGAGCAGCCAACGTGACGCCACCGTCTCTCGAATCGTGCCGCCACGCTACCAGAATGCATTGCACGGCTGCTTACATAGACAATGAATGGGAAACGTGGAAAGGACGGAGGCTGTGGACATGTACCATGAAGTTGGCTACCGATGTCCGTGCTTTTAATGCTACCGTGTGAATTACGCTGGTACTACCGAGTACCGATTCATGTTAAATCAATCGGTGCCAAATTTCGGTACCGAAGGGCACATCTAGGAGAGAAAATATGAGCTGCAGTGAAGCCACAGAGAGGGCGTGTCACAGTGAATGGCGAGGCGAAAGTGGTCACAATTTTAGTTAACGTTACACAACTCGACCCAGACAACAGTCGTGACAATATTTGAAATGCAAAATGCAAAGCTTGCCAGGGCAACACGTCCCGCAATTCTCCGCCAAAAGTTAATCTATCCCCAAAGTTTAGTTTGGCCGCACTTCACCACAGAATCAAACGGCTGCAGCTCGCTAAGCTTAGACATAGATATTGCATGGTGGCTCGCCGCACGCCGCACTTCGCCTCTGTTGTGTTTCTGTATAAGATGGTCAAAGAAGAAGAGATCACCAGATATCCACAATAAAACCTTTTTCACCACTGATTTCTTACCCGACTATGGCTTAAGAAACAAGAGCAGAGGGGTAATGATTGGTGAGGAGAGAGGAGAGGGGAGAGGGGCGAGGGGGGGAGCAACACAGAGACAAATAATAAAATCCGGGGTGCAGGGAGCTGTAGGGTGAAGCGAGTGTGAAAGGAAGAGATGGAGGCTGGAGGGATGGTGAGATAACTAGAAGGAAGGATGCAAAAGAGCAGTTTTACCATTCCACTGGGTCTCATTAATTCAGCCTAATCAGATAATATATTGCTGAGGAAACACTTGTACAATATCCTGCACAACACGTGGTGTGTGTGTGTGTGTGTGTGTGTGTGTGTGTGTGTGTGTGTGTGTGAGGATGAACTTCCCATGAGCTCCCCACAACATGGCAGTGGTATTTTTGCAGTTTCCTGTGCAGTCAGGTGCAGGACGGAGGCCTGCGTTCAGTTATTATCAGGAGGATTTCCCACTGTGAGACAAAGTGAGTCACTGTTGTTCTGTGTGTGTGTTTTGCCTCTAGACAGAAGGAGACAGTCTGGATGACCCTCTGTTTGATCACGGTCCTCTCACTGTCTAGATAATCTGTCGGAAAACATCCTGCCCAATCCTGACCCTAGAGACGACGCCATCTGAGTAAGAAACAGACAGAACGGAGGGAAAGATCGACAGAGGCCCAGATAGTGTGAGACAGATAGAGACGGAGACAAAAGGAGTTCCTCTAGCGAGTCTAACTCACACTGATCATCCTTTTCTGCCAAAAAAACGGTTTCATCTCCCTGTCTCTCACATAAACACACATGTACAACATTCCTGAAGTGGTCAAGCTAGCCCAAAAGAAGATGAGGATGCACTGCATAAAGTCCTCACAGATGTCTGCACGTTAGATACACACTACTCGCCTTCCTCGGACTGAAACAAGCCCGCTGAGACACCAGCAAGCAGACATCACACGTGTGCACAAACACACATCGTATTTACACACACACCAGTCTTTGTTCTTCTGAGGCCGTACCCTTTCATGTCAGTATGGTTGGCCTTATTTGTGGGGAGTCAGTCCCCCGCTGAGGCCGACTTGGACTGAACCAACCCAGTCCAGAGCAGGGGGGAGGGAAGGGGAATTCTTAATGATAGATGTGAGATACATACTGATGATACCAGTTTGTGGAGGAGGAATGGGAAAGCTGGGGGTTAATAAGCTGGAGCAGAGAGAGGAACGAGGGAAGGGAGGATGGGAGATGGGGGGATGTGGACCAGATTCTCCTTGTAGTGATCCTGCACCAGACTGATTCAATGAACACACTGGGGAATGACCCTTTAATTCTAAGCCAACATTTAGCCGGGTGCACACACACTATCGTCAAGGGAGACGTATTTCAGAGGCATGGTTGAAATTCTGCGTGTGTCTGCAAAAATTCTGATAAGTAAAGAGCACGCAGAGAGAGAGCCAAAAAAATACTAAACCTCTCAAATTAATACATTTAAAAATGTGAAATAATACGCTATCAACAATACTCTAAAGGATTTAGAAGCATGTTGCTCCAAAATTATATGAAATGCTTCCATGACATTCAGAAATCACAGCCTACAAACCCACATCCACCCAGTCTAGGCTGAGAGGGCATGAAACGGTTGAAAGATGACCCAATTAATAACGACACACACGCATACACCCACCCAAATGTATGTTTAGCAGGCATGTAAGTGTTCAGAGCAGACCCTATTAATTCAGCTCATTTAGCCCCAGTCCAGCCATTAAATCTAAGCCTGCCCCAAAGCTCAAAATGCAACACCAAGGCTCAACCCCCACAGCTTTGTCTTTATTCTGCCTCTCTCTCCCCCTCACTTTACACATCTGCTTTTTATTCATGTACAGTGGAAATTGCTCATAGTGATCACGGTTACAGCGATCAACCGCTTATATGGATCAAAAAGATTGGGACAGAATTAAATAACAACAAACGCTGTTTAAGTAATTCACTTACAGTAATCAAGTAGTCCGCTTACAGTGTTCATTTTGAGTCTTTTCATACATGACAACATCTGGAAAAACATTTTAAAACTACCTTATTATTATAAAGTTAATTGAATTTTTGTTTTGTTTTTTATTTAACTTCCTTGGTACTTTGCCTCGCGGACCGTCTGCTCTCCGGCTGGATACAGTGACCTGTATGGCGTGCTCATTGATGTCATGATGGGAAAAAGAAAATAATGAGAGAATGAGGCGCCCCGGCAAAATGGCGCCATTCTGCATGCACGCTTGCACTGCCAAAAATGGCAATGCCTCACCCTCAGTGAGGGAAAAGGCAGAAGAATTGGCAGCGAGCCAGTAAATAGCGAAGCGGTTCGTTTCATTACTTTGTATTAGGGCTGTCAAAGTTAACGCGATGATAACGCGTTAACGCAAATTCATTTTAGCGTCACATTTCTTTAACACATTAACGCAATCGATCTCTCGGAAGCTGTAGCGGGCTCAGTTTCAAATCTAGAGTGAAGATACTGGCATCACACAAAAGTAGAAAATCTGAGGAACACACAACCATGTCATACTTAGCTTGTCGCGAAGGAGGTTAAATAACGCTCCAAACTTACTCTAAATTTTGGCGAGGAAAAACTGACATGGCCATTTTCAAAGGGGTCCCTTAACCTCTGACCTCCAGATATGTGAATGTAAATGGATTCATTGGTACCCACGAGTCTCCCCTTTACATACATGCCCACTTTATGATAATCACAAGCAGTTTGGGGCAAGTCATAGTCAAGTCAGCACACTGACACACTGACAGCTGTTGTTGCTTGTTGGGCTGCAGTTTGCCATGTTATGATTTGAGCATATTCTTTATGCTAAATGCAGTACCTGTGAGGGTTTCTGGACAATATTTGTCATTGTTTTGTGTTGTTAATTGATTTCTAATAATAAATATATACATACATTTGCATAAAGCATCATATTTGCCCACTCCCATGTTGATAAGAGTATTAAATACTTGAGAAATCTCCCTTTAAGGTACATTTTGAACAGATGTGCGGACAATTTGTGAGTAATCGCGATTAATCGTGGACAATCATGCAATTAATCGTGATAAATATTTTAATCGATTGACAGCCCTACTTTGTATTCATGTAATAAATATACAAATGTCAATTAGATGGTAATCTGCATCAGAAATGAAGCACAACAACAAAAATGTGGTTATAATAATCATCTACTTATAGTGATCGATTTCACCTAGACAGACATGATCACTAGAAGCGGTTTCCACTGTACTTATTGACAACATATGCCATTTTTTTGTGCTTTCAGAAATGAGTAAAATTCCAGCATATGGTCAAATGACGAGGGCAGAGATGGTATCGGTTTTAAAAGTTCTGCCAGGCAGAAATCAATCTCAATGTGCCCTCAGGCTGAACAAAAATGCCAGCGTCTAATGTCACCAAATACTGTTTAATACCGCGGCCACAGTACCGGGGCACACTGCCAGAATCACAGCTTACATTAGTCATTTACCAGCAAAGGATGTGTGAAGAATAAACCATTAATATTTCCAAACCACCGCTCTGCTTGTAAGTAAAATATTTCTACATGATTGTTGCTCATATGAATTTGATAGCTGACCAACTCAGAGTAGAAATGAGATATTGAAGCAGACTGTGGGGGTGGGTGGGTGGGTGGGTGGGTGTGTGGGGACGGAGGGCAGCAGCAGCAGACGCAAATTAGGATTAGAGGAGTGTTCATCCTTCCTTTTCTGCTCTTTCATTAGCGCACCTCTGAGGTGTTTTTAGAGGCTGTTGGAAATAAGCCGATTTCACTGCTCAGGAGGGCTCACCCACTACGCATTAATAGTACCCAGTGTGTCACCCTAACCCACACACACACACACACACACATAAACACAATTTATTCCCGCTGTCAATCATGGTGCACTAAGCAGTAGTATCTGCATACAAAGCCTACAGCTAAATGGTATTGGGGTGAAAAAACTACCAAATGTCACAAGTTGTTGAGTCTGATTTTGATGCAGGACAATTTATGTCAATTCAATTAGTGGGAAGGGAGACAAGAGCATGTCAGCCTTATCTCTGGCCTTTAGACTATCTGACTGGGAGCTTTAGTCAGATAGAGCTGGTGAACAGGGAGCAGATGGATTAATATGTGGAGGGGTGATAGAGGGAGGCAGTAGGGCTATGAAACCCAGATAGTCATGGAGATAAACTAATAACTAAGATAAGACCCACACATACAAGAAGTCATAAGCTCGCACAGCTCCGGCAGACGGCGCCTGGCACGCGGCATCATGTTCATCTGCCCCACCCAATCCACAGAAGAAGAGAGAGAGCAGAGGAGAGGGGTTGAAGCGAGGGGGTCTAATGTCTAATGTCTAATGTCCTCATCTTTTCATTAGGCCTCTGTGACAAGAGATTTCATTATTACCTACCGCTTTAACTGACACTTTTAGTAGCCCCAAGGAGAGGCAGAGAGGAGGGGGAGAAGACAAAGAGGAGACAAGAGGGATGAAGACTGCAGGGTGAAGGACAGTATGGACCAGATAGACTGAAGGACTACAGGAGACATACACAGCAGACCAGAGGTAGGGCTGGACAATATGACAATTGACTGTATATCGTCAAAACGATATCAAAATGTCTATCGTATATATTTTTATATATCATTTCTATTGCGGTATAGGCCTATGTTTATTACTTTTGTCTCTATAATTTCACTTAAAACTGTTCTGTTCATTTTGCACTTAAGTTTTTAAAAACAGAAAATACTCAGTACTTTTCATCTGTATTTATTTCACATAGAAGTATGCAAAAATAGGTTTTATGTGGTTATTTCATATATAATAATAACATATATTTCTCTATTTATTCATTGAATTACCAGAAAACACGTTATATCTTGATATATATTATTATCGGGATATGAAATGACCTACAGTATATCGTGATAGAAGATCTTAGCCATATTGCCCAGCCCTAACCAGAGGCAAAGGACACTGTGAGGTACTTATGATAAAGTTGCCCAGCTGGACTGAGCTGCATAACAGCGTAAAAGCTAAAGCCGTCTCCAATCTGAAGCGAACAGCAGGCCTGACCTGAGGTCTGCCAGTGGGAGGACACACTGGGAGGAGGCAGTTCAAAGTCACTGTGAAGATACACAACAGAGGAGCTACAGAATAGAAAATATGACCCACAGACCAGGCTGCACGCAGACATCGAGACATCTGTGAATATGTATTCATCACCAGCAAGTAACCTACAGTATTCAGAATAATGCCGCTGCATCAGCTGTGACATTCAGCACCACGGACAGCTCCAGCTCCAGTGCAGTGTTCCCTCTCCTCTGCTCCAGCTTTACCTCGGCTCATGTTTAATGGTTGGTTGAGCAGTACGGATCTAACTGAACAGGACAACAATTAAAGTGCACAGTATGGTGCTTACATGGACCAGGTGTGGAAGTGTAAAGAAATTATAACTTGCTTGAAAATGCTATGGGAAGGCTGTTAAGACATCTTATTTACTCATGTGTACCTGCTAGATCATTTACTTTAAGAAGGCTTGAGGTTTAGTGTTAAGTATACAATACAATATTATCAGGGATTATTTCATTTCTTTCCAAAGAAGGTAAATATGATGAGATGAGAGGTCAGTATAGCAAAAAGCAGGGCTTCCCCCTGGAAGTCGATGAGTTGAATCATCCGTCAGTGACTCCTCAGTCGACTTGAAATTCTTCAAGGTTTTTTTTTTTTTTTTAAGAGACTAGATCTATGAAGAACTTTGTGCTCTTGTAAACAATTTAATCATAAACACACTGGTTGTATAGATATGAATGGTGATGACACAGCAAAAAAGTCACACCCACAAAGCATGGTCCGTGTTTTAAGACGGCATGGCTGGGTTGCCTACATCGTCGCAGACACGCACTCGTCCGGTTGACAGTAGCGCCAGGAGCAGCCACCTTCACCCAGAGTCTTTCCAGGCGACCTAGAGCTGGTCGTGGTGCACGGCCATGGAGGAAATGCACCCGCCGAGGGCCAGTATCCCGGGGAGAGGTCCCACGAGGGGGATTCTCCCACACCAAGTGGCCGTCCCTGACCCGTCGAGTTGAATCCCCCGGGCGGACTGCACAGACCCCACTCGTTGAGGAGTGTGGCAGGCTGCATTTGACTATGTTAATGTGGTTGAAATCATCACTGATACTTATGCTGATGAATTTTGGATTGCCAGATTGTCAATATGAAAAAAAGGAACTATTAGTCGCTCTAGCGGAAAATGACCAGGAATGGCATAAATATGGTTGTTAACCCAAAATAATGAAAAAGGATGACTCAATTTTGTTTTCAGAATATATACATTTAATGATCATCTTCTGCTATATCAGCCTCGTATATTCAAGTTGCCTCTCCAGCCTCATTCTTGCAATTTATTTACTTGATTTTTAAAAGCTTGCATGCTGTGAAAACTTACTGCAGGGGAGTGTGTACTCATTCAACCAAAGTGTGATAAAGATGAAAGTTAATATACAAGCTTATGTGAACATGTGTGTGTTTCTGGATGTCTAGAGCGCAATACTCCAATGCAGGGCATGATCAGACTGGAGATATCGGTTTGTAGAGGGGTCGGGGCTACGAGAGATGACTGCATGACTGCTAAGACAACCTAAGATGAGTGTGTGTGTGTGTGTGTGTAGGTGGAGGTATGGCGTGGGGCAGGAGGTCAAAGCAGACACAGGCATTGACAGACAGAAGCAGCAGGCAGAGGAGGAGCAAAAGGTGAGCAAAAGGTGAGCAATTAGCTGAAAGAACAACAGGCAACCGGCTCCACTTCAGATGTAATCACACAATAGATGGAGCTGATAACCTGAAAACCTCCTTCCTTCCAAACAAGCATCCAAAAGCTCAAGGAGAAACAAATGTACCCACAAAGACTTAACAAGACAGGAAGAGGCAGACAGCAATAGAGAGAGATCAGAAAGTAAGAAACAGAGAAGCAGAATAACAACACTGAGGTATTACTTCACATCCTTGTTTACATCAGACCACAACAATTTGCTAGTTTTTCCCCGCTGTTCTTAGTTTTAAGCAACATGTTTTAAAGAAGTTGTTTTCTACAACTCCGTACCAAAAACTAGGGGTGGGGGAAAAAATCGATTCATCTAGGTATGTTGATTTTTTTTTTACAATTTTGAAATTGATTTTTTAATGCCAGAATCTATATATTTGCTTCATTTGAGTCTATGCGGAGGTATAAGGAATTTACCGCTTTTATTGTTGTAGTCTGAGTAACGTGACGTCATATCAGTTCCGTATCCGCCAACCAAAACAAACCACAGTCGGCCGCAGTGAGCACGAGAGAACAAGTACATAACAGCGGAGGGTCTGTCACTCTCATATCCATGGTCAAATGGGCCGACGCTACAACTGTAGAGCACCCATATACTGACATTTATGTTAAATGCATTCAAACGGCCCCGATGGAGCTGACCATGGATGGATAAAGAGAACGGGGCTGACGGGAGAGCTGGAGACAGACTTGGAGAAGTCAGAGGAAGTAGACAAGTGTGACTACGTCTGGTTTCAAAATAAAGTGTTAACAAAGGGAACTGTATATACAAAATACATATATAGAAATTAGATTGATTGGATTATATTCACCAGAAGTATAAATCATTACATGTCCCTTATAAATTAAAAATAAAATACCACTAATTTGTGAGGGAAATGTCTTTATTCTTTGAATTACTGGGGAAAAAAATTAATAAATAATGCCTGACAATGACTGATATATTTGACTTCAGGACATCTCTGACTACATACATGCTGGAAATCAAATTTTTTTACTGTATTGATTTAGATATTTTCTAAGGTAAAAGTCCCCAGAAGTGTATGATTCACACTTTCCCCATGGTCCAGTGCTAAAAAAGTTTACAAAAATTGTAATACTTGTAGAATCGCAATACTGAAAAATCGCAATACATATCAAATCGGCAGCCAAGTATCATGATAGTATAGAATCGGGAGATATGTGTATCGTCCCAGCCCTACCATGAACCCCAAATCAAATCATTAATTTCTTTCAGTAGCCTGGAGAAAAATAATTTGCATGACTGGCAAAAGTCTGCGTCTCACCTCTAAATGGTCCAGACTGCAGCAGTTCAGCTCCTTATTGGTGCTGACAGACAACATCATACCCGTCCAGACTCAGCTCCTCTCTATTTGCTCGATGTTAAGTTCAGATTTGATTTTTAAGATTGCTGTAGAACGTCTGGCAGGGCCTCTTTAGCTTTTCCTCACTCTGATGTCTAAAGGTCAGCACACGTTTGCTGGATTTGGAAACTCTGTCCGATTAAATACAGACAACAGAATCACTACCATCGTTAAAACACTTTAAAGAGAAGTACATCTAGACCCGCAGTACCATAATGTGTTACTTTCCTTTTTCAGCTTTTTGTTAGTTTATCTTTATTCATTTACATGAGTTAATTTTCTCTTTTAAAAGCTTTTTATAAGCCTCTCTATATTAGCTGAGTAGTGTGCTTTCACCGTGTCTGACAAAGCCATTTGTAAACACCGTTAAAAGTCCACAATAAATTAAGTTAATTATTATTAATTATTGACTCAACTAGTCTAAACGGAGCTGCACTCTTGTGGAGTGGGTGAAGCTCGGCGGTGTAAAAAAAAAAAGCCCTCGATCAATCACAGACACCAATTCAAACTTTCTATATTTACTGTGCAGAACTTCCTGCTTAACGAGTCCGATAGAGAAAGAATAAGACGGGGCTATCGGAAAAACACACAGAGCGATGGCGGCTCACCATCAAGGCTTAGGAAAATACCAAAGGAGCACAGTGGCTGATAATGCAAACCCTCACTGGGGTCTTTAGTAATCAAACATAATTATCCTTGTCACAGTGTTCTCAAACACACTGATAATCACATTCCCATGCACACACACACACACACACACATATATAAGGACACACTAATCCTGGTAGCCTACATGGGGATCTTTCTATTGATTCTGTTGCAGAGCTGGTTGATTTTAGAGTAAATGTCCCACTCATGAGACTCTCTGCCCTCTTCTGTCCCAGCTGCCCTTTGGGAGCCCTTTTTTTCCTTCTCATATCTCCCATTTCCTCTTCCTCCTCCTCCTCCTCCTCCTCCTCCTCCTCCTCCTCCTCCTCCTTACCGTCTGCCTCTAATGCTTTTTGTCCTCTCCTCATCACTTTCCATCTTTATCCTCCCTTGACTCCCCCTTTTTCCCCCCATATCTCCTCCATTGATTGTGATTTTCTTCCAGCTCTCTCACCTCCCCCCAACATCCTTCTTTGTCTCCTTTCTTTCCATCTTCTCTACCCCGTTTACATTTCTGAGTCCAACTTCTTACCATCAACCACCACCAGCTAGGGCTGAATGGTTTTTGAAAAAAATAGCTAAGTGCGTTTATTGTGACTGATATTGCAATTGCGATTTCATCAGCGATATCAAGGGGGAATGATCATTTCTACATCATTATTCTCATTTTCATTGAAAAACATGTGTAGAATATGATGTGTTGTAGGCTAGGACATCTTTGCAGCACAACAATATTTAAATTGCAGTAGCGATTACGATGAAATTTAGATTAATGTGCAGCCATACCACCACCTCTCTCTCTCTCTCCCTCTCTCTCTTTATACATTTAGCATTTCACCCCGTCTGTAAGTCAGTCACTAGTGAGGCGAACAGTAAAGTACCTGCTCAAATGTCATCAGCATCAACTCTGAATCTCAATCATCTCAAACAGGATAAAAAAGCAGGGGCTTGTAAAGGGGGGGGTGCGGGGGGGTGTATGGGTTTGGAGCTCTGAGATAAAGCTGACAGCACACTTCATTGGAGGTGGGGGGTGGGAGGGACGTCGAATTAGATTACATTTTCCCCATGGGTGTCTCGCCTGGAGCGCAGCCTGGTCCAGGTGACATTTTGACAGAGTAGGCCTCGGGCTTGTTGTGCTACGGTTTGCCGTAGCTCTTTGACTACACAGATGGGATCTATAATTGTGGTGAGCTAGCCAGTTAGCTCTCGCTTGAGCCTGTCAGGAGGCACGGAAGACACTTCTGAAGACGAGTGTCTGCTCAAAGAGCCATTGTCTGGTATTATAGCTGGAGGTGACAGGGCTATTAAAATGCACAGAGTCTGAGCAGCAGCAGCCGTGTGTGTGTGTGTGTGTGTGTGTGTGTGTGTGTGTGTGTGTGTGTGTGTGTGTGTGTGTGTGTGTGTGTGTGTGTGTGTGTGCCTCGCCGTGATGGGTGGAGAGAGGCGTCTTTGGTATAATCCACTCTGTGACACAAACCTGAGTGCTCTCTCTTCCCCCCTCCCATTACCTTCTACCTCCTGTCTTCCTCTCTCTATAATCTGGCCCTCCCTTATCCTGTCTCTCCAGAATAAATCTTTAATGGAGGTTTTATTGTCCCTGATCAGCATTCAGCGCTGTGCATGTTTATGCAGGCTCATCTCACACACACACACACACACACACACACACACGCCTCACCTGTCCCTCCTTCTGACTTGATTGTCCCAATTTCCCATTCTTGCCGTCTACATCTTCACCAGCCATTCTTTTCCTCTTTTATCACATTCACAAATCAACTTAACTCCCCCACAAAGAACCCATACCTATTTCTCTATTCCACCACTTCTTTTTTTTTACTGTAATTGCAAGAGTGAAACAGCACTGTCCTCTATGCTTTCCGCTGAAACAGTGCTGTTGTGTTATTTCCCTCCCCAGTGGGAGAGTGAGTGTGTACGGGAGCAAAAAGGTGCTATGCTGTGAATGTAAATCCTGATTGGGGTCCCTACTCGGTGGACCAGGAAAAGGATGTTTGTATAAGCGACAACAAAAGACAATGACAGGTGAGGCTGGAGGTATGATTGATGTGCATCCAACTGAGGAGAGTATGTCCATGCACTTGTGTGTGTGTGTGTGTGTGTGTGTGTGTGAGAGAGAGAGAGCATACTATATGTGTGTATTAAAGACTCAAAGGTAAAATCGTGGCAATGCGGCTCCTCTGTTCACAGTGGGAGAGCAGGGGAATTACGGTATCGCTGTCCTGCAGTTCACACACACAGTCACCTAAAAGTGCCGCGCTTGGGTGTACATCAAAGCATTACAAGGACAAAATGTCCCTCTGTGTATGTGCTATTGGAAATGAGCAATGTGTTTATATCGTCCTGTATACAGTATGTGACACGGGGACAACACATGGTTTTAAATGTATGAGCTTGTGTGTTTGTGCGTGTGTGTGTGTGTGTGTCTACGTGATGCACTATAGTTTTGTCCTCTAACAAAAGTCAGCGTATCCATACATTATAATCAGCGGCGTTACCCAGCAGACCCACTCAAAGTCACACACATTCAAGCACACAAACTCACCGTGACAGATATACAGTCCACTTTACATTCTGAAGTTACAGCCACCGGCCTCACCAGAGACCTGCCTTCAAAAAATTAATTCATGTATGTGGCTTTTTGTCTGGGTGTGTGTGTGTGAGAGAGAGAGAAACATGAAAACTATGAATGTTGAACGGATATGGACAGAGATGTACCGATGGAGGGAGGAGAAAAGAGGAGAGGAGAGGAGCGAGGGATATTGTGAGGGAAGGAGCGACCTTGCTGCAGGGAGACTTCTCTACAAAGCCTCTCTGTAGGGTCTCTGTCCTGCACACGTCAACACCCCAAGGCTACACACAAACACACGGTAATATGTATATATATATATACACACACATGTAGTCGCACACAGACACAAATACAGATTTCAGAAGGAAGTGGTGCAGAGAAAGAAACAGAGGGACCCCGAGGGCAATCTATCTCTATCTCTATCCCTCTCCCTCACTCACTCTCTCTAGATAGAGTTACAGTATTAAAGGTGCAATGTCTGAGATCTGGAATGTGAAGAGGTTACAGTGTTGACATTATGTCAAAGACGTCTACATATTGAGCATGCTAAGCAGCTAGCCCCATGGCAAAAGTGACATCACACCATCAGACACGGCCCCCTGCGGTGTTTCCGTGCGGCAGGTTTTCACCTGTGCGCGCATATTCAACATTTCGGACATGGATAGGCGGAGAAAACTTTGAGGAGCTTTCAGAATGTCTTGTTTGCTGCAAAAAAAGAAATTCCCACGGTGTATAAAAGATCCAAGCGTTTCTTCGTCATAATTTCGCGTCAGCTCACGTCCGTGTGATCGTACTTGCAGAAAGTACCGAGGCTTAATACAACTTGTACCTCAAGAGGCGATAGTGCCCTCATTCCAACACGTGAGGACGAAGACGTAGAGCTGCCCCGAGGGCTCCTCTATCACGTTGAAGGTACAGGGTCTGTGTATGTAAAGATAGTTTGTATATGGGATTAATTCCAAAGTGACAGAAACTCGTATTTTCGTTTTGTCCCCCCCCCCCCCGCCACCAGGAGAATATGTCGCCAGGAGGAGAGCGGACGGCCGCTTTGGCGAAGACGGACCTTCACTTAGCAGTCAGCTGTAGCAATTAGCATTCAGCTAGTGCAAACCCCAGCACCGGAAGTCACAGCGGTTTGACCCAGAGCTAGTCCTGGTTCTGGGTCTAACCTGTGCAACAAAGAGTTTGCTGATCTGGCGGGGAGTTTGGGCAGTCGCCCAAAATCAGACTCCCAGCGTTGGTTGCTACAGATAACCACTAACTGGAGGTGCATTTCACAGAGCTGCCGCTGAGTTGTTTTCTCATTTCTGCCACTTTGGATTTAATCCAATAAAAAAAATAATAAAGCTTAAACGGACCGTACAGCGCCCGGTTAGTGACATAAACACAAAGATGGGTAACCTAAATTATAGGCCGACACCACACATGAGGATTATAAGATAGCAGTGTTATTTTGACCGGCTCTCAAGAGTTTCAGCAGTTTGGCCGAATTTTGTGTATCCTTGCCCTGCTGTTAGTTAGTAGTTTTTTTAATAACTGAGGACTGTAAAATGAGATTGTATGGACCCAGTAGTAGAGGTGAAATGCTGCCCCCTATTTGTTTGTCAGAGGCCAAGGTGACATCTTCAAAATGTCCTTTTTTGGCCAAACAAAAGTTCTAAAGCCAAATGTATTGAGTTTATACTATCATGAGACGATGAGATGTAGGACATTGTCACATCTGAGAGTGGAACCAGCAAAGTAAAAATAATTACTTAAACGGTTAATCCATTGTCAAAATTGTTGTCCATCAAGTCATCGAGTAATTGTCCGTTTGATGATTTCGCCTTCACCTCATTGATTAAACTCAAATATAACAAGATCTCATTGTGTATTATATTGCGTGTATCTTTACAAAGTACAAATTAATCTGTCCGAAATTGACATTGTGTTAACAACACTGCCTCAATGTCCAATTAAAAACTGATTAACCATTGAACCAAATTAGTCTTTTTAAAGCACCAGCAATGCTACTCAGAATCAACACACTTAAAACTCCACATGTAGCCCCATGTGCACATGTGAAAGAACACATCCACACTCACGCGTACGCAGATGTACACACCTTGGCACATATATACGCTCCCAGTACAATACCCATTCTAACCCTAACTGGGTCAATCCACCATCTACTCTGCTGGGGGAGGGGGAGGAGACATGGGTTTTGCTGAAATGGAGAAAGTAAACACCAGAAAAAGCCGCCTCACTGGGAGCAAATCTACCACTGGTGAATCTAGGACAGCTGCACGAAGGATGGGAGGAGGGAAGGGGAGAAGGAAGGAAGGAAGGAAGGAAGGAAGGAAGGAAGGAAGGAAGGAAGGAAGGAAGGAAGGAAGGAAGGAAGGAAACAAAATGAGAATGGGTAGCAGTGTGTGCGCCACAAGACGGTAAAAGGATACAAGCACAAGGAGAGCAAATGATGAGGGGGTAGAGGGCAGGAGGAGAGAGAAGGATGAGAGAAGAAAGAGGCTGTGGAGAGGACAGTGGTTTCATTAGTGAGATTGATTAGATGAATGGAGAAGCTAACAGCCTCTCTGCTCTTTAGCTAAATGCCATCTCTGGGCCTATCAGCACCAGCTCCACCAACAACACATAAATTAGAAAGAGAGAGAGACGGAAAGAGAGAGAGAGAAACAAACACAAAGAAAGCATAATCGTCACAGAAACACACAGCACAGTCACCTCATTTGGTCGCAGGAGTGTAAGCAACAGTGCGGTGATGTATTCTGTCTGTGTGTGTGTCCAGGTCTGTGTAGAAAAAGGCCCTTGAGAGACTCCAACCTGCCCCTGATTTCATTTTACTAATCTGTGTACTATCAACCCTCTGACATACACACA
This sequence comes from Sebastes fasciatus, assembly GCF_043250625.1. NCBI lineage: Eukaryota > Metazoa > Chordata > Actinopteri > Perciformes > Sebastidae > Sebastes > Sebastes fasciatus. Next base: position 24,574,457 of record NC_133799.1, on the reverse strand, counting down.
AGCGCACACTGGGACACACACACTCACTAATGACATTCACCCATCCTGAGGGCTTCTTTCTAAAATGCTGCCTTTTACATGGAAACTTAACAAGTGTGAAATTAGAAAGGTTACCAAATAATTCACACACACACACGCACACGCACACAATAACAAAGCGTGTGGCAGAGTGGAGCTCAGACGGGGGGGAGAAGTCCTAATTGAAAAAGCCTCTTCCTTCCAGGAGTTTGCTGCTGAGGAGAGACAGCACAATAAGGTAATTAAAAAAAAAGAGGCTGTGTGATACGCCAGAGTTTATCTCAGGATTGTCACACACTGACTGATAGGAATTTACATAAACAAATCATATTTTCTACCCTATTAACTGTATGTGAAAGTGCGCTCGTTTAGGCGTTGGTGCAATATGAGGAGAGGAACTAAATACCGTCTTAAACAGTCCATCTACTGCGTTTTAATGACACTAGAGTGACTTTGTGATTTCAAAAATAGTCCTTTAATGGTTTGATGTGTCAGCAAAAACCTTCACTACTGAGGTGCCTTTAAGCAAGGCACAAGGAATTTCTCTACAGAGATCAATAGAGAGTTGAAATCCTGATGTTGCATCAAATCTATAGATGCTGTTTCACCTGTTTTTCAACTTACTGTTCTTGTGTATGGAGTCTGGTGACTTTGAAGAGAGCATAGATGACAGCTTCAGTTCCCCATCAGAAAGGGTTGTCTGACAACAAGGTATAGCAGTGAAAATATTGTAAATATAGTGTACACTTAAACTGATATAGATTATTTTAGGTGGCCAAAATACGTTATTCTGCTGCTCCCGTCGACAACCGCTTTGCCATCAGTCTCCATTGCCAAAAGCAGTAATTTTACATCACCGAACGTAGGCAAAAAACCCTACTTCAAAAAAATCCTGTTTCCTGTGCAGCAGTGGGCAAATTAAATGTAAAAAAAATTCTACCTCTCTGACGCTCTTCACTAGTGTCATCTTTCCAATTTTTTTCACTGTAATCTCTCCTGTCTAAAAAATGGCTGCACTGTTCGACCCTCTTTGTCCACTCTCGTAGCTCGCCACTTGACTGTTCTCAGTCTGCCAACCTGGTGAAGCTGTGACAAGCACATGCAAACCTTTTTTTCATTCTTTACACCCACTATATTTGTAGTATAGTGTGTACGACCGAGTGCACTTTGAATGGGTCGGGGAGTGACTGTCCAAGAAGTCTCGCCACTCTCCGACCAGCTCTTCACAACCTTTCCTTTTCCATGTGGTTGGACGACATGTTGCACAGATAACAACAGATATATTATTGAATAACTAATTATATCATTTGTGGATTGTTGCTTTTTAGGATCCCTGAATATGAAATTAACACCCGCCAAGTGCCAAATGTGGGTTGATTTTCTGTTTGGTGAGTAAATCTCAGAAGACCTGCTGATTAAAGTGAAGGAGGCTGGCATCAAAGCTAGTGACAACAACGGCCCAGGCTTACTTACGGTGGGCTGACCTGTAAGGAGGATCAGCTATTCTCACTCTAGTGAAATTATTATTTATTTTATTTTTACACAAATACCATCACATACCGTATAGTAGTCTATACCCGGTGAAATGTCAGCAAGGTATGAAAAAATAGATACCGCCCAAGCCTAGTATTCAGGCTTGAATTGATTCACCGTTGATCAATATATTTAAATAATTTTGCTTCAAATTTTGCTTTGGTCTCTTCTCTAAGTTTGTATTCAACATAATATCTTATCATTGAAATGAAATGCACTGTAATAAATGTATATGTGACACAAAAAGGCAATCTATTAGTTAGGACGATAAAAATATGCTTAGCCGGTGAATTTTTTTCATCTAACAGACCCCTTGGCCGGTGAGTCAAAAGTTAATTTCGGACACTGCTGTCTGGACAAATGGAGTGAAGCGTATGACACACTGTTGGGCATGGCTATGCTGTGAACGTGGATTTTTAGTAATTAGTGTTCTGTAAGGTATCACATCATCATCATTTTGATTTTCAAGAATATGTTTAATTGCAGAGGGACATAGCTGTGTGCGAGACAGCAACAGCTGCTTGGCGGCCCACACAGTCACCATAGACCGACTCTCCCTCGGCTATCTTCACCTTTCCTCTTCCCCCCTTCGTCATTTTCACTCAGGATGGAGCACAGTTTGCTCTATTAAATCTGTAATGATATGCAAATGAGATGCAAATCCCTCCCAGAGGAGTGGACTGCTGGAGGGAGGCTATCTGATGTCAGCGTTCAAGAGAGAACCATTGCCTCAGGAAGAAACAGAGAAGAGGAAGTGTGTGTGTGTCTGGGAGTGTGTGCCTATGTGTAAGAGAGAGAGAGAGAGAGAGGGGAAAAAGGCAGAGCTGTTGAAAAAGGGCCAGGGCATTGATTGCGGCGGTAGAAAAATGTTTTTGATTTATCTTGGACACAGGAGCAGAATGGGACCTTCAGTATCACTGCATGGCAGAAAAACTCAGTCGAAGAAAAATAATACCCTCAATCTGTCCTCTGTACAGCTCCAGATAGGAGGCAGAGAGGGAGAGAGGAAAGGGGGGGGCAAAGAGAGAAAAGAGCCGCAGAAATCTGAGGAAGAAGATGGAGATTGGGAGAGGGTGGGGGTCAAGGAGAGGCTGATGCAGCCATGGCTGTTGACAAGAGAAAAATACACCTTTCACTGAGAAATAAAGCTTCGCCTCCCTCACTGCTGCATTCCCTCTGACAGAGAGACTCATCTGGCCTCGCCTCACTCACACCGCAGAGAGAGAGAGAGAGAGAGAGAGAGGGAGGGTACTAACAAAAAAGGGGTAAACCGCATCAATACGTTTTTCTGACATCAGCAGTGAAACTATGTCTGTAGTTTAGTGCTTTCCACAGCTCTCTCTTTCTCTCTCTCTCTCTCTCTCTCTCTCTCTCACACACAATGTGTACAATGCTCTAATGCATATGGACCTACTGTATCTATGGCTGTCAGACTTACAGACCCTAAGCCAGGCTATTGGCATCAGTCCTGTGCTCCCTCTCACCCACCTCTCTGTCCGACTGTCCACCTTTCTTTTTTTTTCTCTCCGTCCCAGTTTAAGCTCAGCTGTGGCTTAGAGATAAATACATATAGTTGGAGCTGGACACAGAATGCAGTGCCCATTTCTCTAACCCGTGCTCACTTTCTACAAACAAACACCCAGGGGACCATGTGATGGTGATAAACCTGAGCTATTTTTAGCTGTAAACAGAAAGACGGAGCGCCCTATAGCTTCAAAATTCCACCAGGACTGTAACATTGGAGGTTGGAGGCCGTAGTCTACCTCCAGGTCTGAAAAGTGAAGCCAATGCTGAAGTGCCTTAAACTTGCTTTCTCTCTAACAGCCAGCAGGGGGCGACTCCTCTGGTTGCTAAAAGAAGTCTGATTGTATAGAAGTCTATGAGAAAATGAGCCTACTTCTCACTTGATTTATTACCTCAGTAAACATTGTAAACATGAGTCTATGGTCTCAATCACTAATTTCAAGTCTTCTTCAATACAGCATGATGTTCATTTAGTAAATTATGGTCCCATTTAGAGTCAGATAGACCATAAAGCAGGGGATGCAATGGATGGATGGATGGATGGATGGATGGATGGATGGATGGATGGATGGATAGATAGATAGTAACTTTATTGATCCCGAGGGAAATTCAAGATGGGTAGGGATGTTAATAATTAACCGTTTAACCGTTAACCAACATTAAGAATTTTAACCGATTAATGCTATCGGTTAAAAGAAATATTAAATAATAGCTAAAAAGCAGAGCAAAACTCAGAGGAGCGGCTTGTCACTTAAATGAGAATAGCTGGTCCACTTTAACAGCCCACCTTAAGTGAGTCTGAGCTGGAGTTGCAGGATACAGGAAGTTGGCTCGGGCCTGAGGAGTTGTAGCATTTATTCCAGCCCCCAGGAACTTTGCCAGTCGTTGATCCCAACTTCTGTAGTGGCCAAACAGCGGTACTTTAACTTCCGTGACTTACATTGGGGAAAAAGAGGTTTTTAGGTGAATCAACTTCCCATTACGAACACTCTAATAGCCCTTATTTAAAAAAGTTGTAAAACGCACTAATAGCTGAATCCAGAGTTATTTCCCTTCCTCGATTCATGTGAATGAGGCCCAGACCGAGGCTGGAGCGCAATCCGTGACGACAGCGTGACGCTGGGACCCCGTGACCGAGTCATGTGACCGAGCGGACGCTACTGCGCATGTTCCACGTGCCCAAGATCTGGGTACTTTTCCAGACGGAAGTCAAGCCATTTAGGCTTCATGCGCCACTGAGCAACTTTCATAGGAATGAACGGGGGCCCGCCTCCAACGCTGTATCCAGTTCTCTTAATACATCCATGGTCTGAGGAGTTGTAGCATTTATTCACCAACAAATAAACTGTACACACACTGCACTGCTACGATGGCCAAAATGCCAGAATATGGTTGGAGGCTTCACTGACCCACTATGTGTTACTTTTATTTCTGTGTCTCAGAAATGGCTGCAATCCATTAGCACCTACAGCTTCCCCCTGACAGCAAAAATAACATTGCACCACTCAGCCAATCAAATCAGAGGTGTGAGATCCTGGAAAAGCTTGGAGAGCTCATTTTTTATTTATTATTTGTTCCCTACTGAATACACTACCTACAGTAAACATACCTTCCTTATTCACTGTGTACTGCTGTACGTACTGTCTAATGGTCTGCTATACACAGACAAATGCTGATGTGCTCTGTATGTACAGTCAGTCCTCTGCTGTTCACTGGAGCATGGCTGACGTTAAATAACTTTCTCAAGGGTACATCGCTGGCTTTTGAGGGTGAAGACCACTAAAAAACTAGTTTGCTAGCCTCTTCACCCTTCACACAAAATAGTTCATTCTAAATGTGCCTTGTTTCACGGTGTAACCGTATATAATAGGCACCATGAGTCCAAATCAATAAATCAAGGGAGCGCAAAAATGAATACGTTACAGATATGGAAACATACATCAATAACAAGACATATCAAACAATTTGATGCACAGAGTTAAAACAAACTTAGCTTACGGTGTACTTCATAACTGCAAAACCAGCATAGATACTGTACTTTTAGCATGACTAGCAGTTACTGTTCAAATCACAACAAGCAGTTAAAAATGGAAATTGCATCCATGTCTCTGTGTTCAGATCAACAGATGTTTCTGTCACTGAAACATCTGTAGTGTATCAAAGCCATTCAATACAACAGGAGTTTGTCCACTATCATCTTAGACATATGTCTTCCTCTCTTTCCAAGTCTCTCTCTCTCTCTTATAAACATCCAAAATTTCTGTATTGCCACTTTTCAATTGCCCATTGATGTTGATTTAAACAGCATAAGTGGGCTTACTAGCTCGTCAGTTAGTCCCCAAGAGAACTGAAGTCACTTCACTTCTACACAGCTCTTGCATTTAAAATATTCCCTTTGAAAACCTTACGAAGGAGTTGTCAATTTGCCATTGTACTCCTCTTTGAAATGCTCTTATCACGTTTGAACTCCTGTACAGAAATCTACTAGTACCTGATAACTGCTGTGCACTTGATGTGTTCAAGTTTTTCCAAAATATGAATGGAGTTTCCATAGCAATTTTCCCTCCTACACCTGTTTGTATGTGAAGCATATTTAACCTAAAGTTCAAATAAAATGCTTCAGAATACATTTAAATTGAATGATAAATTGAAATGCAAATTTTATACAAAAGGAGCTCCGATAGCCGAATTATATCGGTATCGGCAGATATCTAAATTCAGGTATCGGAATCGGATTGAAACTGAAAAAAAGAGAGCCAAAGCACTGCAAAGAGACACTAGCAGTGAGTGCAGTTAGTTCAGGGGCATATATTAGCAAACATGACCAGCAACAGGACAAAGAGGACAATGAAGGATACGGAGAAAGTGAGAGTTAACAAGACGACACATCTCGAGTGGGGCAATTTGTTTTGGACAAAGCATTTTTTATTTTTCGGTGCGTTCTGCGTGATTGGTTAAGAGGATGAATAACGTGATTGCAGCAATGATGACTAATTGCTGATTGTAATGATGAGTGTAGCATCAGGACAATGAAACTTCAAGCCCCATTTATCTCGCTGGCAGGTAGTTTAATACTTTTGGTGTCCAAATACCTCGACATATAATCACTGGAGCAAAGACACCCAGATAAGCAAGTGTGTGTGCAGTGAATTGGGCTGGCTATGGCTAATCAAAACTCTTAAGCTCCATTGCTGTGGGAAGAATGTGTACATCTGTAGTCTAGGCTCGACTGTCACCTGAGACAACATTACTCTATTTATATCAAATATGTATGCTCATCAAGTCATGGCAACTTTTCAACTGAAATCAATGGGAGAGAATGGTTTGACATGAGAGTGAGTGAAAGAAGACAACATTATATTCACGATATACCAGTTTGGTTTTTTCTGTCTCTCTCTTCATATCTCGTGGGTGTAGTTGTGCATTATTCAAACCACATAAACTGCAGCACTATGTTGCATTGCATTGGACAACTTACACAGCCAGAACAGTAGTGTCAGAAAAAAACATACTCACTGTTACTGAAACTTAATGTATACTGGATTCATATTTAGTATACTTCTGTATTGGCAAAGGGGTTCAGGCTCTTCTCATACACTGTTCGTAGCTATACCTATGATAAGTAATGCACTATAATTCGTATATACCCCACGTAATCAATTTGTATGTAATCCACGTAATCGTGAGGCAGGAAGGTTGACGTATAGAGCGACACTTAGAAAAGAGTGGAGAGTAGGGAGGAGGTCGGGGTGAAAGGATGGGTCTAAAAACACTGGACCTTCACCCTGGAGACCGCTGTTTATGTCCCGTGTGAAACCCAGAAGTCAACGTTGACTTATTTGTCACGTAACTTCCGTACTTATTTTACGCCACTTCCATAGTTATTTTAACCCAAACGTTGACTTACTTTTAAAATCAGTATCAGAGTATTTTTATATCAACATCTACCAACTCTGTGTCAGTGCAGCGCGACAGTACATGCGGTTAACGTCTGCCGGACTTTTGCCGGCAGGTGAGCGTGGGGCTCTGGGCGCGGTTCATCTCCATGTACTGCCTTCGCTGCAGTACCACAGAGCTGGTTGAAAATCGAATCAAGTAAAACTCTAAGCCCGCTAACTTTTTAGCTGTCCAATCAAATGTGAAGGATTTGAATAAAATCCTTGTAACTGTACACTCAATTATTCCGTTTCATTATGAGATATGTCACAGTACAAAAGCTAAAGATGCTCTAACTTCCATTTCACAGGAACTTTAAATAATGCCACTTCCTTAGTTATTTTAACCCAAACCAAGATCTTTCCCTAAACCTAACCAAGTAGTTTTGTTGCCTAAACAACACAGGGGCTTGCGCAGGCGCGCTGATCGCTCATGTTGCTGAGCATTTGTAGGAAAACACACAAAAAATACAACTTTTCTTAAAAAATACCATCACAAAAAAAAGTGCTAATCTTCACTTAAACAGGGTCTTACTGAGTTCAACCACTGAAAACACAGTTAAGACGATGCAATAACATTTTAACACCCAACAACCTAGTATCACACTTTTCTAATGCCACATCTAACACTGCCCTGTCGCTTTTATTTCCACTCTTCATGAAAGCCCATTAAAATGCTTTAGGAGGGTTGACTGCAGACTCTTCCTCTTTTTCAGGCTGATAAAGAAGCTGCTCTACTGTGAGTTGGTCCCTCGGCCCCAGCCATGGTCGAGTGAGCTGCACTCAGACACCTGCTGCTCATTAACCACAACACAGAAAGGTGACCACTTCAATCAGGATATTAAGAGAGGAAATGAAATGGACAGAGGGGGGTACATCTGGGGGAGAGGTGGGGGAGGAGGAGGACAGGAGTGGAGATGGAGCTCTACAGAGTGTCCCAAGGTTAAGAATGGGGAGAGGATTGAGGGTTATTCTTTGGCTTTGTGCCCAGATGCAATGTTGTGTCCCTCACCTTCGCTCAGCTGAAAATTCCCCAGCACTCAGAGGTGTGTGTGTGTGTCTGCCCTGTCCACCTGACATCTCTTAACAGTAATAATGTATTCCCTCCTATTAATATGTTATGGATCAGAGAGCATATTATCGATCCACCAGCTCAGCCATATTGCTACGCCTGGTCCACTCCCTTCACTGCTTTCTCTACCTGCTGCCTCCCTCTCTTCTTTCCTCTGCTGCACCACCGAGGACTCGCCCATTTAAACCTCCTGATAGAACACCTTTCACTTTACAAGCTCCTCTCGCTCTCTGCATTAATCCCTCATCCTCTTGCATTAGCACTGTCCGATGGATAGTTAAACATTACCCATGGTTTACCCATATATAGGCTTGCAAGTGGTGCACAAAGTGAGTGAGTCAAAGACTATACAATCGTTCAACAACAATGATGATAATCCATTATTTGTTGAGGTCATTTATCAAGTAAAAATACCAAAGATTTGCTGGTCCCAGCTTCTTAAATATTATAATAATGCTTTTCTCTCTTTTATATAATTTTAAATTGAATATATTTGGTTTTTCGACTGTTGTTCGGACAAAACAAGCAATGTTGTTTGAATAAAATAAGGTTGATAAAATTACACATTAAAGTGGGGGGTAGGCCGTATATTCTTGGCATCATTTGGCAAAAATTCGATAATAATCTTTAAGCATATTGTTACTCAAGTGTTCTGAGAGAACACACTGTTTTCAGGCTTTAGAAAATCTAGCCCGTGACGGGGAACGAGTGAGCGTTCTGTAGAAATACAGATGCCCGTCGTGCACAACCTTCAGATAGTGAAAGCCTGATTCAACATCCTGCAGGAAAAGCTGCTATTCCAGCATTGACAACAAATGTTTAAACTGCAAAGTAAACCCAACAAAGGGAGACGGACTTATCAAAAAGAGTCTGACAATATCGGCAAAGCGTTTCACAGATGGAGAGAAAATGTTGCCAATAGCCTTCTGCTCATGGCTACGGCTAACATAGCGGCTACGTTAGCCACGGCAGTAGCTCGGGGAAAGCATTAATTTCTCTCCATCTCTCTCATAGTTTAGCCTTCTGCATGAGCTCACCGTTGCGGTGCAGCCATGATGGCAACGGTGAGCAGAAGGCCAGACTATTAGCAACACTTTCTCTCCATCTTTGAAACGCTTCGCTGATATTGCAGCTCACTAGAGCCTGGAATCACAGTATGTCATCTCAAATGGCTTTACAGGCCCACACGTTCGCAAAGAAAAACAGGACAGTAGTACTCATAGAAATGCCGCTATATAACAGCATCAGGATCATGTCATCGGCTCAGGACAGAGAGTGGAGAGTGGAGAGTGGAGAGAGGAGAGCTGCAGGATAATGGCTGTATTTTCAAATTCAGGCTTTTCCAGTAAACTGCCCACCCTGGGGTATCACTTGAATTACAATATGTTGAAAAGTTATTGTGGAATTTTTGCCCAATAACACCAAAAATAAACTCCTCCAGCTTTACTTAACGACGCATTATTACGGTCCAATGTTTAAGACAAACCACAGAAAGTGCATCACTTGTTAGCTGGTAAACCATCTGTATGTGACGTGGACATCATCCCCATTAGTCTAGTAATAGTGTTCCAGGGGTCTGACACAAAACTCACAAACTATCATATACATTATATACATTCAAACATCACACTACATACCAAAATCCATGTCCTCACATTACCTTCCATAAAAATGATTCCATACAGTGAGGTATACTTATTTCAAACCTTTAGACACCACAAACCAAAACATTGGCACGCCAGAAGAATCATTTACTGTTCGCTCATGCAGTTAATTGCATTAAATACACTTTTAATGCTTTCTTCAAAGTGTCTCTGGTATTTGTTTTAATAGCGTGATTTGGTAAAGAGTTCCATCCTGTAATAGCTCTGTAAATTACAGCACATTTGAGGAGATTTGTTTTCGGTCTAGGTGGTAAAAGATATCCTGAACTGGCCTGTCTTGTCAGATAAATATGTTCTCTACTGATGTACATGACTTGGTCAGTAAAATACTGTGGTTTCTTGTCATTTAGGACAGATTCAGGTGAAGAAGAAGCTTATTTTTAAGTATTATTTTGATGCAAAGATTTGCATATTAGCAGGAATGCAGCACAACATGGAAGTGAAAGCAGTGCTCTGTTTATTTAAATGTGAAAGTGCGATAAAATATTTCTCAATAATGATCAAAATAATCATGATTATCCTTTATGCCATAATCATCAGTGTAATAATCATTTAGATAACATGATCACATGCCGCTAAAAAAGATTTTGCTTCATCCAACTTCCTTGGATGACCTCCACCTTCTTGGATGACATCCAACATGGAAGTAGCAGCTAGTTATGCTCATTCATGGATCTGGAGCTCCATGAAGTCATGACAACAGTTACAGTACGTCTCTCTGCCGTTGTTTATTGTCACCACCAACAGAACTAATCAAGTCCGGTTAGAACAAGAGGAAAACATCTGCTGCTCAAATAGAAGAGTGTGACTAAAGTGTAGATATTGTCTCTCCTAAAAGATGATATGTCTTCATCAACACAACCAAAGCTGCCATACTGCATCACCATAATTGATGTGTGAGTTTCTGCTGCATTGCATTTCACTTACAACAGCCCTTTGGATCAGTCTGGGAAAAAAACAGTGACTGTGCACTTTGTTGCTGCACCCACATTATTTCTAAACTTCTCTCTACGAGGGAGGCCAAACTCTTCTGTTGCAGACAGACCTATTAAGATTGTATTATACCTTAAAGCTGGGGTCGGTAACATTGGAGAAACCTGCAAGAGTAAGCTAGATTTTGAAAGCATCCATCCGAAAAATACAGCCCAGTGTTGCCAACTCTTTTCCAATGAAAGTAGCAAGCAGTACTAGCTCCAAAAACCCTAAATCTAGAGAGAAAGTCACAACACTGAGAGTCCGTCACTTCAGGGCTCCCTCCAAAGACACTCATAATGAACGTAAACAACGAACATGGCTGTTATTAGTACTCACAGCTGTCAAGCTAGCAGCTTGTAGAAGACTCCGGTGACGCGCAATTAGTGCACGAGAAGTGTTCGCGCAGGTAGGTCATTTCATTCGGGCAGAATTAAATAATTGGACGGGCTTATTACAGTCCTGCGACAGCCACAGATACCAGAGTATTTGATTTATTGATTGCGGTCGGGATGTAATAAGAATTTCAACAACCACATCAAAAAACGTTTCTACAATACATCACAAATTTCCCATCCGGCACCTGTAAGCCCAACAACCGGCGATTGCCAATATATTGGCGCAGGTGTTTGTGTGTGCGGCACGCCCCCCTTCCCTCGCCCATCATAAAATACACTTCATTCAAACGCAACAGAAACAAAATAAAACTCACCAAAACTGTCTTGGTTAGTCTTTCCAACAATCACCAACTCTGGTTTGGTCGAAATAAACCCTTATTTCACAGAGTTAGATGTGAATATGCCGGCTCTACACACAGTTTTCTCCCCGCCGCCTCTCTCTCCGCCTGCAGAGCAGCGGATGAGCTGCTCTTGTTCTTCGGAGGACCATTAAATTAGCAAAATAAAATGACAAACATTGGCCCAAAAAAACAACCGACGATGTACTCAGCCAATCGATGATAGCCAATATGTTTGTCCAATGGCCGAACCCCATTACCCAACTTAGCTTTAATAGTATCAGAGGCTTTTCTCAAAGTGAATATTGGCGCTAAAGTCTTGAGCTCAAAGCTCTAAAACTTACATTCATGTACTCATTGAGAATACAGTATTATTACAAAACAATATTAAATACCATTATTTTGCATTTAAAAAAGAAAATAAATAGTGGATTACACAAACTAATGATATGAATATGATATTTAGATAATTTAGGGTACAAGTAACAGCACCTTCTCCAAAAGGAAACTAACGATGTGTCCAGATCTAGAGCAGTGCTTTTACTTTCAGCCCTTTTTCTATCACATCTCTGACATCTGCAAAGCCCTCGCTACCTATGGACATTTACAGAGACTGCAAAATACAAACAGAAGCAGTTCGCACTCATAACCAAGCTGCGAGACAGCATTAACAGCATCACACACATACACTTACACACACACACACAAACAACACTTCACACATACCAGAGCTCATGACATTCATAAGAGGAAATGAAAAAGAGCGTGGCCCTGTCCCGGGCGCTGGCGTGCGAGACAGTGATTGTGTTGAGTAAATGTGATTACCTGAGAGTCGCTCTCGGGAGGCAAACGCCACCGAGTTATTACACTCTTATTATTCCCAAACTAATATCATAGCCTGCCAATCACCTACAACGCATTCCTTAACCACACGCCGACAAGTGTGGTGCTGCCACACAAACTGGAGGAGAGAGAAAGAGAGAGAGAGAGAGAGGCATACACATGCAAACAGAAGTACATTAAACACACCCACACAGATCTGAGCTTACATTAACACACGGGGAGAACACATGCAGAATGAATCCAGACACACTCATCTGACTCGGCTGCAAGCCAGCAGACATTTACACACACATAAACACACGCGCTCCCTCCGAGGGCCCCAAGGCGAGGGGAATCGTCCTCTTCATCTGAAGTGGAGAGGAAGCCCATTGGCCAAATTAGATTCCGACGTTTCCTGACGGAGTTAAGCATCAATCTGCAGCGCTGCGCCGTGATTCGCCGTGACCTTGGCCTATCACAGTGCAGTGTCTGGGAGTGCTCAGAGAGGCTCTTAATCAGACCTGGAGGACATGGGGTCCATGATGACATTACTCAGCCTTTTATCTCTCCACACACGTCCCTCTGTTTCTCTGTGTGTCTGTCTTCCAATCTGCCCTCTCCTCATCCCTCTGTTCCCTCTCAGCTCCGGGCCGAGGAGGTGGCTCCACCGCTCAAATGGATGCTCACTTAACCTGACCTCTGAATGTAATCTGTGTTCACTGATCCAATTCTGCGCCGCCAGTTTGCCCTCACAATGCTGACCAAACACAACAAAACGCAGCCCTTTTTTGTATCAAATGTGCCCCATTTTCACTCGTTTCTACTCAACAGGTACATCAACAGGTCCGTTTCTGCATCACTGATTGCATTGCAAACATCCATTCTCATACACACACATACATGACCATCCTCTAAACAGTACACACACTCAGCCTCATTCCAGAGCTACTGCAATCCCATTGTGAATGATGAGATTGGGCTGAGATGGAGATAAATGAGCCTTCATTACAGCCATGATAGTGCCAAGCAGCACCAGAGAGAGGCGAGAGGGGAAGAAACGCTCTCCTCCTTTCATTCCCCTCCGTCCCTCATTTACCATGTCCAAGGGTTCTTAATGCGTAAAGGACACAAAAAGACAAGGTGCGGGAATACAATAAATATGTGCATTTATATAGCTTGCACTTATACACACATACACACATGCACCACGTTAAAGAAATATGTGCATTTATATTGCTCATTCTCGCGCACCTATACAGTGCTTCAAACCGAACTCCATCCATAGAGGCTATATAGAAAACACCTACGTAGATAATGGAATTCTCTGTCAGGATCTATCAAGGGAAAGCTTTTACCTCCACATGGATAACACACTCGCCCTTAGCTGGAAACACACACACATTTATGCACACATAACTTTTTCAAACCCACAGACATGTTGCATGCCAAATTAATACAATAAAGGCGTACCGTTTTAGGGACATCCGGCCCATTTGATGATTGAAAGAGATTTGTAAAAAATCAAAAGATATAAAAAGCAGTATCTCATTTTTTCCCCCATACACTGTACAGAGAATGTAATTGGATTTTTCCCCCCTTGGTTTAACAGATAATGTTCTGGAGGGGTATAAAGTTATGAGCGCTGCACAGCACCTGTATACACATTCAGACACGCTTGTACGCCGAAAATGCAGTACAGCAAACAGTGTGATATTACAACTGCCAGTATGATACAGTAGCCCGTAGTTATTTTCAAACAAAGTAATATTACCGCTCATATCCACTCTATATCAGGGCCAGTATCCACAGTCAATATTCTGCGCTGTACTGTAGCAATACAGAAGCGAGACCAGAATTTTAACAACCAGAATAGCCAGCCGAGTGTGTGTATGTGTGTGTGCGCGCCTGCTGCTGAGTCACGCAGGGTCCAGAATGGATTAGTCTGAGTCAAGCTTAATTCTCAGTAGGTCAATGTCTAGTTGTTACCTCATAAAGACGTGATGGGGATGTGATGGGAGACCAAAAGACAGAGACAGAAAGATACAGACCATCCTCAAGGCGTGCAGATCAAACCCCGATTTCGCTCACACACAGAATATTTCCCTCTATGCCTCTCTCTCCAGCTCTGGCTGTCGAACAAACAGATGTGCATAAACATGTGGACACACAAACACTCACCGAGGCCCCTCGATTGGCTCGGAGCCGATGTAATGACTTGCAGGTTTCGTCTTAGACATTTTAATTGCTTTTCCTATTTTCCTGTCCATTCATCCTCCCACATCCCCGTGCTCTCTACCTAGCCATCTATGTTGTACAACACATTCTAGCGTTTAGGATTACAGTCTTATCAGTGAACGTCTAAAGGGACTAATTTAACCTCTGGAAATGAGCAAGTGGCTTTGAGCGAGATTTCCCAACAACTACTCATCATCCTGCCAATGTACCCTTGAGAAAAGCTCACAAATCTATTGGCACAAGGATGACAAAAGTTGACAGCAGGAAGGTTTAGCACCACCTGTAGGTGGTAGGGGAGTCACAATATAATCTTATTGCAATTTTAAACATTTTGCGATATGCTGAGTATTGCGATTTATTACCTTTTTTCAATTGCAAATTATGCAGTTTGGCAACATCTGTTTTATCTACTAAGATGCAGTTTTCAGTCTGTTCATCTCAGAGTTTTTATCCTCATATCTTGAGGTCAAGGGACCCCTTTGAAAATGGCCCTGCCAGTTTTTCCTTGCCCAAAAGTTAGCATAACTTTGGAGTGTCATTCAGCGTTCTTCCTAGTTTGATATGATAACAGTATCTTCACGCTAGCTTTAAGACCGAGTCCGCTACAATCTCTGAAAGACAGAATAGCAGTCGCGCTCACCAACGGGCCATCGGATTGTTAAGAGGTTAATAGTTTATATAATAAAAGATCAATACTTGATCAAATATTGCTACACAAAATATCCCGACACTATGCTGTAGCTATATTTCCCCCACCCCTACTAGATGATGAGATTCACTGTCTCAAGGCCACATCATGTAGGACAGAACCCAGGCCTTCTGTCTGAGGGAAAGTATACCTCCTCGCTACAACCTCCTGCTGATTTGATTCAACCTCCAAAAACCTTCAGCAAAAATTGTTCATGTAGCAGCAAGTACTGTAGTGCAGCAGGGCTTCAGGTGTTAGATCCTGTAATACACACAGGCGTAGATGTACAGCACATCACACAACCACATGCTGCAACTCACCTGAGGGCCACCTCCCTCTAACAAAAATGTTCCTTTTATAATGAGGCTTCCAGCCCATCAGTGCCAATAAAAAAAAGCGTAATGTACTATGATAAAATCCCACAGAATCACATATTACACAGATGCTCCCAGATAGCTGGGAGTGCTCACTTCTCCAGCCTGCAGCCTTGAGGCAGCGCCCAGCCCACAGTGATTGATACTCCGATACAGGCGTTTTTCTCGCCAGCCAGTAAGAAAACACACACACACACACACGTCTGTCATCCTCGCTGAGCTCGAGCTGGCACAACATACATCTCCCTCTCTCTCCTGCTCCATCCATCTCTGGTATTCTCCATTTATATTTCCCTCTCCCTCATTCATATCAGCATCTCTATATCTGGCTTCTGTGAGGATCTATCCATCTACAGCATGTCACTGAAGAATATCTCTCTTAATGCTTATCTTCTTCTCTTGCAACTCCTCTCCCTTGGCTCAGCACTACTTTCTTAACTTGAACACTAGTGCTGAAATGACATTTAAGTGTAAAGATATCTCCCTCTGACATATTCCATATATATAAAGCATCCTTCCCACTGTACCATGCACAGCCTCTGACTACAAATCCACACAGCAGACTCTCAAACTCTCTTACTCATCCCTTTAAGTGCTGACACACACCTGATGGATCCTACGCCCGTTCCCGGTTCCTCCTCTGCTTTGCCACCACACCACGAAGGTCACTGCCGGCCCGCTGTCGCTCTTCCCCCTCCTGTCTTCCTCTTCCTCTCCTCTTCCTCTCTGTCCCTCTCTCTGCTTTGGCCAGAAAGAGAGAGAATCCTTGCAGGGACAGGAAATCCTCAGCTACAGACAGAGACACTCAGAGACTGTAGAGCCTAACTGCAGCTGAAGCTCACCGGAGGTGCCGGCTGACTGAGCTGTGGAAGTGAAGGAGGGAGGCTAACGTGGCTAGGCTTCGGTCTGCACCACAGCAGCCTACAGACACACACACACACACACACACAGGCAGAGAGCTCGGAGAGACGCTAGCTCAAAGCTCACCGCGGCAAAGCTCCGAGTCAGCAACCTAGTCCCCCTCCCAGCCTGCCTCTCTCCTGCTCTCGCTCTGCCTCTACCCCTCCTCTCCTCGATCACAGTTACCACATTCCACCTAATAGCAGAATCCTCCCTTAACTAAAGTGTACATCACTGTCATGTTTCTCTTTGGGGCTCTGTGATTTACCTTCAACAAAAGCTGAGATGTAGGCTACATCCCGTCTTCTCACAAATCTATTTACGCTTTTCCAAGGTGTGTTTGTGCACATGGGATTCAAAGAAAAGGGCTGAAGTCAAGATAAAAACCTTGTCAGAGTTTAACAACATCAACATGCAACCACCAACCAACCATCTTATGTTCAATTCTGTATGTACTCTATGTTTCACTGAGCTGGAAGACAAACTTCGCATCGGGGACAATAATGAAGTTGATATTAAAACAGTCAGGTTTTCACTCAAAGTGGTCACTTCTGTGAGTGATTTTACTGATGTGTTCTTCCCCATGTAGGCTACTTGGAGTGCTCATCATTAGCCGTGTTTCCATTCACGTATTTTTATTCGCATATTGAAGTATCGCATTACAAAAGCTGTATGGAAACGGCAAATTTCGATAAAATTAAAAATTGCAGGGAAAAAAAATATTTTACAACACACACAGAAGAAGAGCAACTTTGTTCTCTGCTCAGGTAGATATTGCTCCTCTATATCTTTACATGGCAAATAGTTGTCTGCTGCTATATTAATGCTCTGGATATCGTATAGAGAACCTTTAACAGTACCAGAGGCTTTTCTCAAAGTGAATATTGGCGCTAAAGTCCTGAATTCAAAAGCTTCGAGAACTTACATTCATATTCTTATTGAGAATACACAATTATTACAAAACAATGCACTTTAATACCATTATTTTGAATTTAATAAAGAAAAATAAATGGTGGATTACACAAACTAATATATGAATTCAATAAAGTTGAAGTTAAAACAGTCAGGTTTTCACTCAAAGTGGTCACTTCTGTGAGTGATTTTACAAATGGCTTCTTCCCCATGTACTTGGAGAGCTCATCAGTAGCCGCATTTCCATGTTTATATTGAAGTATCGCATAAGAAAAACTGTATGGAAACGGCGAAATTTGATTAAACTATAAATTGCGGGAAAAAAAAAGAAAAGTTTTTACGTTCATTTGCGGTGTTTTTTGCCTTTATCGAAAAAGTCTCATGACTTGCCTGATCAGCTGAGCTGAATATCGGATATTCCTATAACGTGCGAATGTTCGTCTTTGTGTCCGGACAGATGAAACATGACCAGTACTAGCTGACATGAAAAAACAATTAAAACTTGCCAAATTGAAACTAATTCCTGAAGACCTCTCTCCATGTTTCTCTCGTAGATGGTTAGATGGCCAAGCTGACATGTTTTGTTTCCGGTTCGCAACCTCCATTTCTTCTAAAAATGTGTTTACTGCCTAAAGCGCCAACTAGTGATACAACTTTGCTGTTTATTCGCTCAAAACCAGTTGATGGAAACGGGCCTTATTCACATTTCTTTTCTCTTTTTTTTTACAACATTTCAAAAGTTCACTTAAAGGGACTATTTGTAACTTTGTACGCGTATAAATGTAGCGGGTCGTCACACATGCGCGCTCGCATATGCGCGTTCGCGTGTAGCCGCTGTACCCTCCTCCTCTGCCTGCTCGCCTTCACTCAGACAGCTCAGCTCGCTCCACCTCTAGACGTGAACGCGCGTTCACTACACACTGCAGAAGAGTTAGTTTAGCTCTGAGAATATCTAGTGAATGTACAGTGGACGTTTGTGCAGAAATAACTGCTGCAGCTCCTCCAGACCAACAGAGGTTTTCTGTGTCTTGTGAAGTGACGGAGCTCTACAGAGATTTACGTTGTCTTCTCGTTACCGACCGGGTGCCGGTGTCTCCTCTGCTCTCTCCGGCTGCGGGCGGAGAGAGCAGGGAGACACGCTGGAGAGCCCCGCTGCCTCAGCCTGCACTTAGGCAGGAAAAGCCAACACTAGGATCAGATCTAAATCATGTTCATGGAGAGACCTTCGTCTGGTCAGCTAACATTACTGCCAAGCAGCTGAAATATAGAGTGATATTGTGGTTTTAGCTGACTTGTGTCGCCTCACTGTGTTGAGCGATGCTCGTTCAGGTATATTTAGAGCGAGCAAGCGTGATCCCGACGCTGACTTTCGTTGATTTCACGGCCACAGGTGTCGCTGTTAAGAAGCATTTCTGAAAGTTACAAATAGTCCCTTTAAAACTCACTTGGAAACACGGCTAGTGATTGGAGTTTTTGGTTGGAATGGAAACCTGAACACTGTTGGGTGTCCATGGTGGCATGTATTTGTCCACCCCTGTACTGATGGTGTGTAGCCCTGCAGGAAGTTTTGTTTTAGTTGCCAAGCTTTTGAGATATTCATCTCTGCCTCCACTTCAATACAATTGGGGTGAATGGAATGAGGTCTGCGCTGCTCCAAGCACTGAAAAATTACGTTTGACACAAATTTCAGGAAAAAGAGTTTTCATTCGGTAGAACTACTTTCTACTAAATGAATAGTCCCCCAGGACATCAAACTGAATATATCTGCATGACTGGATACCACACACGGTAAAAGATAAAACGTTTTTTAGTAATTTGGGTGAAGTGACCCTTTAAAATACAAAGTGGCATAGAGACCACATAAATGCACACTTATGACAGCAGGGGAGAAATGGAAGAGGGGCGATGGCATACAGATGAATCCAAATCCACACGCCGCCACCTTCACCACCGCCATTTATCATTTAATGTATTCATCCTCTCCAAACCTAATGCCTTGACAAAGACGGGCTTATTCAGCCCTCCCTAACACAAAGATTAGCCTCAGACAGACACCCTCACAGAGGACAGGGAAGAGATGAACACATAAACAGTGGGAGGGGAAGTCAAGTGGAGCATCACCCATTGGGAAAAAGGAAATGAGAAAGGGGGCTCCGATCAGGATTTTTGGGGCCAATCACAGATCACAGGGTCTATTTGAAGCCTTCTATTAATCCTGTAGCATTACTTATTCATTTAACTATTCTCAACAACATTGTAAATTAAGTATTAAATTTAAGAGATGAGAAAGTATCATGGACTGACAACTGTTTATTTATTGGCAGGCAGAATGTAACACATATTCCACTCTCTCTCATAAGCTCCTTTTATACAGAGATCCTGCAGTACACCGACTTTGCTGTTTTACACTGAACCAAACAAAGCCGGCATAATGCCGCTCCAGTTGTGATTTCAGATAGCATGCCGGTGTGACATGTAGCTGCATCGCTGCGGCGCGTCAAGTGCCGCCGCTAGCACCAATAGGAGGTGTTGCGCTGCAGCGTGTCTTGAGTATTTTTACACGGTGTTATTACTACTT
This sequence comes from Sebastes fasciatus, assembly GCF_043250625.1. Lineage (NCBI taxonomy): Eukaryota > Metazoa > Chordata > Actinopteri > Perciformes > Sebastidae > Sebastes > Sebastes fasciatus. The sequence continues at coordinate 24,554,494 of NC_133799.1, read as the reverse complement.
TTACTAAAGTAAAAATTCTTGCACCTCTGCATTAGCTTTAATGTTTTATGTATGTGGACACCCACTACTTAAACTTGATTTCTCACCCGAAGAGCCGATCTCCAGAGATATGGCTCACCAGGCAATATCTTTTTTGCCATTGTGTGTCGTATAGCTCGGGATATTTCTCAACCTCAACAACTAGTCTCTCCTCATCCATTCATCAACACACACGAGAGACGGCGACAGCAAGAGATGAGTGAGATCGGAAGTCGAGCCGCCAGGGGAGCAGAGAGGAAGAGCTGCTACAGGAGCTGGGATGTAGTAAGCAGGGGGTGCGAGTGGAAAAATGTGTTTTTTCAGAGGCAGCGAGGCTGGAAATAGGACAGTGGCGTGAAGTGTCCCGGGGCGGCACGTCAACAAGCTTGCCGCTGATGTGGCTGGTGCACACAGAAAATAATAGGGGCGGCTGTTTTGACGTGTGTCGTCAACAAAGATCTCTTTACAGAGATCACCGATCAAACTATTTAGAACGAATATCGGTCCATAACAATCGGTGGCCGATCGATCGGCGCACCCTTAGAAATGAGTAACTCTATCAGACAGGGTTAGATTGGAGAAGAGTTTGAACGTTTAGCCTGGTGAGTAATATGTTCACAATATTAAAGTTGCAGTGTGTAGGACTTGGCAGCATCTAGCGGTGATAGGGCTGTGTATTGGCAAGAATCTGGCGATACGATACGTAACATGAGGGTTACGATTCAATATATTGAGATGGTAAATGGACTTGTATTTATATAGCGCTTTTCTAGTCTTCCAACCACTCAAAGCGCTTTACACTACATGTCAGCATTCACCCATTCACACACACATTCATACACTGATGGCAGAGGCTGAGGCTAAGAAAAGTTTACTTTTCTATGCAATCAGAACAGAGGGATCTGCATTTGCATTTATCACAGTCCCCGTAACATCCAACATCATAGCACTACTTTGAGAGGGCACATACATTGAGAAGGCGTCTCTCTTTGCAAATGAAATAAAGTATTGACTAAGTTCATTTTTGCTTGTAAAATATTTATTAAAAATCAATACTGTTTTGTTTTTTTAATCGATACAGCATCACAAAACATAATATCACGATACTCTATATTTTCTTACACCCCTAAGCGTTGAGGTTGCAGATTGGAACCAACTGAAACTCCTCTCGTGTGCCAAGCGTGAAGAAGAACAATGGCCCGATGCAAAAACATGAAAATGCGAATGTCCCTATCTAGAGCCAATGTTTGGTTTGTCCGTTCTGGGCTACTGTAGAAACATGTCGGTCGGCTCCGTGAAGGGGACCCGCTCCCTATGTAAATATAAACGGCTCATTCTAAGGTAACAAAAACACAATGATTCTTATTTTCAGGTGGTTATACACTAAAGAAAACATACTAATATTCTCTTCCATTTCTGCCAACAGATCCCCCTAAATGTTACACACTGTTCCTTTAAGAGTGTTATGTGTTGAGTAGTAAAATGTCACAACTCTTCTGTTGCATTGATCCAACATAGTGACTCCATATGTAACACCAGCTGTGGACGAAGCCACTGTTCAAGGGGACAGAGAGAGAGAAGAAAATGACAAACTCATAAAGAGTCCGTCACAGAGCTCTGCCGGCTTGTAGAACAAACCGCTAAAAGGATATGAAAGAAAGCCTCCGCTCGGTCTTCTCTAAAAAATGTCTTCCACCCCTCCCTTCTCTCTCCATCCCTCACTCTGACTGCGTTTTCATCCCTCGCTCTCCTTCTCTCTCATCTGAACAAGGACATTCAGTGCATCACCACTATAAAAAAAAAAAGTCATCTCCATCTCCACTCATGGCTGTTGCTATGGCCACAGCAATAAACCTGACTGTGCTGCTTCACTCCACACTGAATGAGTGTCTGTATGGGATGTGCTTATGCCCTTACATGCCCACTGTGTCAAATCTATGAGGAAACACACACAGGCACCTGCATCACTCCTCACTGCAGACCAGATTTAGTGGCTACCCGCAGATCTATACACCCGGATTCACACGGGTATAGGAACATCATTTCATCTAGGGAATTAGTTGTGTCATGAATACAGCTTCCGTCTACTTCCTGGTGATGAAGACGTTGTAAGGAGCCGCAGTCTATTGGCAGCCGTCGAGCGAGGCCATAGGGGGCAGATTGATAAGAGAGTGTGTTAACTGTCATTTGGCACAGAGGAGAAAGATTACGTTTAAGTAATGACGATGTGGAATGCTGTTCCATCTCCCTGCCACTGTCACATGCTCATTAAGAGCATCAGAGCATGTCATTAACATACACACATACGCTCGCTAAAGCGTATCATTAAATAGATTTAATTATCCAACTTTCTGAGTCTCTGAATAACGACAACAAGTGCACAGTGCATTCAACTTCCAAACAAATGACTCTCGTCAGTACATTTCTAATTAGTGCAGAGAAGAGGAAAAAGATTGGTATTAACCTGGGCTTACGCCGTCTGTGTGCGTTTCAGCGTGTGTGTGTGTGTGTGTGTGTGTGTGTGTGTGTGTGTGTGTGTGTGTGTGTGTGTGTGTGTGTGTGTGTGTGTGTGCGCGCGTGCGTGTGTGTGTGTGTTTGTGTGTATTCATCCTCCAGTAATTATATTTCCAGGCAGCTGTGAGCAGAGAGGGGCAAGCCTGTGTGTATATTCCATTCGGCTTATCAGACGTGTCCAATCCTGAGGCAGATCAGATCGAACTGTAAAAGCTCATTAATTACGGATGGTTGCTGAGCGACAGAGAAAAGGAGGAGAGCGGGAGGGAGGGAGGCTGGTAGGGGTGAGGTGAGGGGACTGATGGGTGAGGAAGAAGTAGATGAAGTGCAGTGTTGGAATGCTGAAGCTGAGAAATAATTGAAAAAAAAAAAAAAGAAATCTCCCTGTGGTTTGTATTTGAGAAGTAAGCACTCAGCAAGCACAGCTTTGGAGATCAAAGGGTAAATGTTGCTGGCCATCTCTGCTGATGGAGGCTCACACTGTGTCATTCATACAGGAAAAAGGCTCACACAGCAAACTCAAAGAACACACAGGAAGATTTTAAAAGCTGTTTGGTTAAGCATTATACTGAGAAAATAAAGTCTGTGGGGGATAGCCTTGAATAAATTTGATATTATTTGAGTTATACTTGATTTAAGGGGACTATTTGTAACTGTAGGAGCCAAATATTGAGAAAGGAGTAGTTGAATTCCTTATTATAAGAGAAACATTATGTTGATAGTAATTGGTATTTTTGCCCCATGTGGCCAACCACAGCATTGAATTGTTTATAAATTTGGCACCAGTTGATGCCGTCATCCTGTTGCCGTCATCCTGATTTAGTATCAGCTGTGGAGAGCGCAGCTGTTTAAGGACGCCAAGAGCCGAAATAGTTTTTTTAAAGGGCTTTAATATAGTTTGTTCATTTCAATAAGACAAAGTTTAAGTTAATCTTTTTTCTTTACTTTGGGTTGCCGCGGCATATCCTGTTTTGGGTTGGTTTATGTAGTTTAACACACACGCACACACACACACAAAGGCTGCAAATCAATCATATGCATCCAATGACAGAAAGGACATCTAACTGTGAGTAAACCCATGAATGAGCGCAACTTTATTTAGTAGATGCCTTGTTGACACGTTTTCTTGGCGAAAGAAATATGGCTTAGAATAGAAATTAGAAGGAAGCCATAATAGTAACTTTCAGAAATGCTTGTTAACAGCGACGCCTGTGGCCTTGAAATCAACGAAAGTCAGCGTCGAGCTCGCGCTTGCTCGCTCTAAATAGACATGGACGAGCATCGCTCAAAACAGTGAGGCGACACAAGTCAGCTAAAACCACAATATCACTCTATATTTCAGCTGCTTGGCAGTAATGTTAGCTGACCAGACAAAGGTCTCTCCATGAATCAATGCTGATCCTAGTGTTGGCTTTTCCTGCCTCAGCGCAGGCTCAGGCAGCGGGGCTCCTCAACGAGTTACGTTATCGCCTCCCGACCGCAGCCGGCAGCCGGCAGCCGCAGGGAGACACCGGCACCCGGTCGGTAACGAGACGACAACGTAACACGTGGAGGAGCCCCGTCAATTCACAAGACACGGAAAACCTCTGTTTATCTGGAGGAGCTGCAGCATTTATTTCTGCACAAACGTCCACTCTACATTCACTAGATATTCTCAGAGCTAAACTAACTCTTCTGCAGTGTGTAGTGAGCGCCCGTTCACGTCTAGTAGAGGTGGAGCGAGCACGCGAGCACGCGAGCACGCGAGCACGCGAGCACGCGAGCACGCGAGCACGCGAGCACGCGCGCTCTGTCTGAGTGAAGGTAAGCAGGCAGCGGAGACGAGGCTCCGGCCACACGCGAGCGCGCATATGGGAACGCGCATGTGTGGCGACCCGCTACATTTATACGCTTAAAAAGTTACAAACAGTCCCTTTAGCGTGAATCTAGAGCTGCAGCAATTAAGTGATTAGTTATCAACTATTAAATTAAATACCAATTATTTTGATAATTGATTAATCGATTTGAGTAATTTAAAAAAAAAAAATCATGTTTCTTTCCTCCTCTATGACAATAAACTGAATATCTTTGAGTTGTGGAACAAAACAAGACATTTTAGGACGTCATCTTGGTCTTTGGGGAACACTGATCGATATTTTTCACTATTTTCTGACATTTTATAAACCAAACAACTAATCCATTAATCAAGGAAATAATTAACAGATTAATCGACAATGAAAATAATCATTAGTGGCAGCCCTACATGAATTGGTACTCGGTAGTACCGACGTAATTCGGTCGGTAACCTTAAACCAGTCAAATTGCAGTTTACATCCATGTCTGTCAAAATGTCATCATTTTATCATTTCATCCTGTTAGTGATTTGTGTGAAATTCTCATTATTAGCATATGAATTCTTGAGTTATGGCCAAAAATATGTTTTGAGAGGTCACAGTGACCTTTGACCACTAAATTCTAGTCAGTTAATCCTTGAGTCCAAGTGGACGTTTGTGCCGAATTTGAGGATATTCCCTCCAGGCGTTCCTGAGATATTGCGTTCATGAGCGTTCAATTCATTCAAACTGGACAGAAACAAAATAAAACTCACCAAAACCCTCTTAGTTAGTCTTTCCAACAATCACCAACTCGGGTTTGGTTGACATAAACCCTTATTTCACAGAGTTAAGATGTGAAAATATGCCGGCTCTACATGCTGTTTTCCTCCGCTGTCCCTCTCTCTGTGGCTGCAGAACAGCTGCTGAGCGGCTCTCGTTAAATTAGTGCCGTTAAATTAGCAAAATAAAATGACGACATCTCCCAAAACAATAACGGCGATGTCGTGTCAATCAAATCAATATTTGTCCAAATGCCCAACCCTAACAGGTAGCCAACATATTGCCTGAAATATAGTGTACATAACATACACATTTTGATCTTTGCATCTGTGCAAATCCATTTGAAACAGCCTCAACATAACGGGGTATTCCTTCCTTGTAGCTTCTCTGCCTTCCTGCAGCGCTCCTGGACACGGCTCTAACTCATGAATTCATGAATGAATTCAAGGACTTCAGTGATTGAATTCCACAGAAATGAGAACCATCTTTTAAGCTCTCTCTGCTTCACCATCAGTTGTCACCAGCCTCTATATGCACTACACACACACACACAAACTCTACTGTAGGCCTGGAATTATACAAACACACACTAATAACTAAACTAAATCTATATACACTACAGTCCAACTTCCGCCCTCCTCGGTTTTCCTTTTTGTTCCTGCTATGTGTTACCTACCGATCTTCGACAGTTTACAGAGCAGCTATCTACACGGCTAATCAGAGTAACGGTCAGAGGACTGACAGGAAACCCCCCCAACCAACCTGGCTAAGACACACACACACACAGATGCAGACAAACACATATGCATGTGGACTCAAGCACCTCCTTTTTCCATTAGCTGGTGACTCCCAGATGAATAAAATATAGCAGATGATCATGCTGCAGCCATCAGATTAGAGCACACACACATACAGTACAGGCAGACACACACATATGTACAATCACATATATGGCAAGACTTGAGAAACCAATTCCCGTCCGTCACACCCACCTACAGTACAGGTCAGAGATAATCATAAAAAGTAATTGGTACACACTCTTGAATATATTAGTGTTTGATTTGGGCTCCGTCGAACTCCCACATATTGGCTCTCTGGTGACCAGCAGACCGGTAATACGGTACAGTGTGTTAATCAAGATTTTTCTCTTCTCCCAAATAATTTCCCTATGGCAAAAAAATTGTATAGACAATCATATATGGTGTCTTCTTTTTAATTCACAATCTTTTAGAGCTACTTTCTAAAATATTTTTCTTTGACTGTACTGTGATTCAATTGTATCACTGCTGTTATTAATCCGATATAAAATGTGATGTTTTAGAGTGCTGTTGTGCATGATTTTAACGATGCACCCACATGTGCATGATGGCTACCATGCATAACCTGCATTCCCTCCAAGTGTTAGTTGTGCGTGTCCTCAGAAATTAATGCTATAGCAAGCATCAGCAAGTAAGCCCATAAAACGGTGGGAGGAGTATATCAGGATGTAAAGTAAGGTAAGCAACAATGGCAGAAAGCTTTAAAGAGATACTTTCTGCCGTCATCAACACAGTAACCTCCTTAAAGGGATAGTTCAGATGTTTTGAAGTGGGGTTGTATGAGGTACTTGTCCATACTCAGTGTATTACCTACAGTAGATGGCAGTCGGCGCGCCCCAAGCCGTATTTTATCCAGATTACATCACACGTGTAATGCACTGCAGAAGGATTTATGTTTTGTTTTTGTAATGATTATGTACTGAGGTGGGTCACACAGATACTGATATGGAAAAGATGCAGCTTTTTATATTGTAGACTGTTGGAGTTGTTTTGAAACACTTTCTGAATAAAAAGGGAGTTCAGTTCTCTTTTTAAAAAATAATTTCAAAGAGTAAATGACAGTTGTCAGGACATAAAACCAATGATCTGCCGATCTTTACTAATCAAGACTCCATAGTGTAACAAAAGCATGTTCAAAATGAAAAGCGAATGGAATCGTTGCCTTGGAGAAAATCGTGACACACTTTTAGCTTCTATGCTGGTACTCCTCCCTCCTTCTCCAAACTGGGGGCGTGCAGACCGCCATTTACTATCGGTAATACACTGATTATGGATAAATACCTCATATAACCCCACTTCAAAAAATCACATTTTAGTTTAGTTACGTATGTCTACATTTTGCAAAATCTAAAATTCTCAGGGAGGACAATTGCAGTGTTGGCCAGGGATGATTCAGCCCTAATGTACTGCTCAGTGGAATCTTTAATCCTCCAGGTACAACACAAATTATGCAGGAAAGGATAAAACAATGCCATGTCTACACAAATGTGTGGATAAAAAGCAAGTATATCATGTTCTTTACATTCACCAAATGTAGTGAAAACAAAGCACATTGTAGTTTGTCTATAGAAGTATGTGTTGTACTTATGTAATATGAATAAATCATCAGCACATTAATTCCGAGACAGAATGTCTGTTAACAAAGACTACCATCACAAAGACGACCCGCAGACTCTAATGGCCTCTACACTGCATCATATATTGCATGGCATAAAGTCAGATTTTGCAGGAAACGGACAGCTTTGCAGCACAAAGGAGGCAGCACAGATGGACGCAAAGATTTGAGGAAAATGTTGTCTTATTTCGAGAAACGATAGCGTTCATAATAGTGGCCATTTATTTATGTCAATTCTACCAAGGTATCATAACACATTTGCCAATGATGTATTGATATTTTTAAAATGCTATGTGCAGCACATTTAAGTGCCTCAGCAATAACTCCCTAAAAGAGCATCTCTCTGTTTCCCTCTATTTAATCTCCTCCTTCCTCCCTCCTCCTCCCACTGCCTTCTGCGATGTCTGGGTGTCATTAATCTGATGGTGGTGGAGTGGTACCCATTACAGTCGCACACCCTAAATCAATGACTGATACATGGGGGTGTATGTGTGTCTGCATAGCCCAATATTGCGGCGAAGAACACTGGGATGCTCCTCCTCCCCCTCTTAACGCTGTCTTTTGATTCCTCTCCCCGCATTGCTGATGATCTTACTCTACAGGAGGGCCTAATGAGCTGACGGGCCTTCATGAATAAAGAGAGAAAACCCACGTACACATATGTGCGAGCGCACACGTAACACAAGAAATGACTCAGACTGTTTGTTTTAAAGAGCGAACAGTGTGATAAATCACAAATGCTAGTTAGAAGTAAATATTTGCATGTGCTAATTGGACTCATTAATGGCAGAGATATGAGTGGGGGTGGGGAGGGAAAAGAGATGAGTGACTACTTAAATATACACCACTGATCAGCTATCTAATTGGAGCTTTGTAATGCACATGCACACACACACACTCAGAACTGCTTGTGTATTGGTGTGGTAGGCTGTGGGAGAGGAATGATTAATACCTTTCTTAGACACACATGCACACACTCACACACTCAGGCGAAGGCTCTCCACTGAACCCCCGTCTCCAAAGAGGCTTTCAAGTAAATTGAGTTTGGGTTTAGGGTCCTGTTTATATTAATGAGTCCACTGCCGGTTGAGTTAGACCCAGTGCTCTGTGTTATTACCTGCTTGATAATGAATGCCAGCTTGACTAGCAGCAGTCAATGGAGGCTGCCACACACACTCTGCAGATAATGCTGCATACTTGCCACTGGCTTGCAAGAATAGATTAGTTGCAATCTCCCTAGACTTGAAAATGATGGTGAATGGCAAAATGCAGAAAGAAACTGTGCAGACCTGGCGGCTTGAAGGACTTTCACTATTACTATATACTAGACCTTGATCAAATAGGATTAGCAAATAATTGAATGCATTTGTTTTAACCTTCCTGGAATAGCAGATTGGCTGCGTTTGTCACACAGGACAATACAATGAGTGCCTGGAGGTTTAAACTATTTTAGAGGTAATTTGGTAAACATTTTCAGTGATTAACTTATCCCAAAATGGAAAGCCCTGCTCATCACTAATAGAAAACACTGTTACCAATACTATCTCTGGGTCTGTGCCAGTGTTCTTCAATGCTGTTCACTCTACTCAGAGCAGGAACGGAGCAAATGAAGCCTAGGCAGTGCTACAGTATCTATATAATGACCAAATACAAGATGGCTAAAATACAGGTTTGAAAGATCAGGTTAACGCAGATGTAAGTGATAATGAATAGTCTGTGAATCAGCTTAAATTAAATACATTTAATGGGTGAAGACTGGGCATTGTCAGCCTGCAATGCAGCAGAGGCCAACATGACGGGCAAATAGCAGATGTATGGAGCTGGGCGTTTAAATGGACCATTTTATTATGTGAACGGCACTTAGAGGAATCACCTGATCATCAGCTCATCTAGGTGGCACAAATGACCTCATGTTACTGCTTAAGACCAGCAGCTTAATTAAAACACTGGCCGTGGTACACCATAACTTTATTCTCTCTGGGATCATTCTTTCTCTACTGGGAAAAAAATTATAAAAATATTGTTATATCCCCCCTTTATATATCAAAATGGATATCAGAAATAACTAACTGTATGCCCTCAGAGAAAATCAGGTATATATCCTGAAAAAGATCTAGCAGCCTTTTATTGAATACATGGAAACATTATGTCTATCAACTGCGGATTCGCTGTAACCTTTACCAATACTAACGTCCAGGTACAATGGTTGAGGTATCTCAGAGACAAGTATGTTATGACATAAGAATTGTGTGTATTTACTCATTTATACTATGGTATCATTTTTATCTCTATACTTACTTTTTTACTTTTTATTTTGTATTTATGTAATTATTATTAGTTGGTTTTTTTACCTCCTTGTTTTCTGTTTCCTGAGTATTATAGTGTATTATTGAGTTTTAGTGAGAATAAGTTTTATTGTTCTTGCATATTTGAAAACTTTAAAATAAAGTATTAAAAAAATAATAAAAAAACATTGCCATATAGTATCCATGTTTAAAGCACAGTTATATTCTCTCAGGATGGTCAAATGTTATTCTAAGAAATAAAAGAAATCAGTGGTTGAAGTAGGGTTTGATCATTAAAACAACTCTATCAATTAGTTGATCACAGATACATAAATATCCACGACAACATACATCTTCTTAGGACTGCAGAGCCTGTGAGCAAACAACTGTGTCAGTGCCTCCAACTAGAAATTAAAAATCTGCCCCGATACTTTCGTTTTCTAGATTTCAGGGTTTGATAAAAATTTAAATTGGGTCATGAAATATGCTTTCCTACTCTCGAGGGCCAGACTGTGTTGTTCTGAGAGTGGAGCAATGTTAGCTAGTGAACCAAAAGTTAAGAAAACTATGACTAACGGAATAAATGACTCAAAATCATGTAAAAACATTACGGTTGTATTACCGGTTGAAACCAGCCAGTTGTCATCTCATCGGCCAAGACCGGTGACCCGCCGATCAGTCTTATATCCAATTTTTTGCCAGTGAAATATACACACATCTGCCGCATGATGGTTTTATGTCGCGCACACACAGCGGCACAGACAGTAATTTCACAGCCACACACACACACCATGTTGTCTTCAGCGTGAGCGAAGAAGACTTAAAGGGACTGTTTGTAACTTCTTATACGTATAAATCAATCCGGGTCGGTGTCCCATGCGCGCTCGCGTGTGGTTACGCTGTTCAGACTCAGACTCCAACACAAACTACAGGGAAGCACCAAAACCGCAAAGTTATATCTAGTGAAACCCATCTTGCAAAACAGTATTGGCCGCGGTCGGAGGACGCGGGGAGACCGTAGCTTCGGTCTCCAGGGCCAGAGTCTCTGCTCCTCTGCCTGCCTTCACTCACAGCTCGCTCCACCTCACGTGCATGCGCGCTCACTCCACACTGCAGAAGAGTTAGTTTAGCTCTGAGAATATCTAGTAAATGTACAGTGGACGTTTGTGCAGAAATAAATGCTGCAGCTCCTCCAGACCAACAGAGGTTTCCCGTGTCTTGTGAAGTGACGGAGCACCGCAGAGAGAAACGTTATCGTCTCCGACCGGGTGCCGGTGTCTCCCCTGTTCCCTCCGGCCGCGGTCGGGAGGCTGAAGCAGGAAAAGCCAACACTAGGATCAGCAGTGATTCATGGAGAGACCTTCGTCTGGTCAGCTAACATTACTGCCAAGCAGCTGAAATATAGAGTGATATTGTTTTAGCTGATGTGTGTCGCCTCACTGTTTTGACGAATGCTCGCTCACATTCACGTAGCGTGTGCACACAGGCGAGCACTAGCAACAGGACACTGACTTTCGTTGACTTAACGGCCACAGGTGTCACTGTTACAACCAATTTCTGATTCTTACAAACAGTCCCTTTAAAACTCGCAATTTGCAACACCTGCAAGTCCAGAATAAGCAGCGGAGGAACAACTTTGAAAAACAAGGTTTTGACAACAAGAAGGTCCTGTAACTTGTTGCAGTTTTTGAGAAAAGTATTTAATATTCAGTGTTTTATTATGAACATAGCCTACAATTGAATTTCAATTTTCCATGAAAGAAAAGTTAAAAAAAAAAATGTTTGTGTATGCTGTCAAATATAGATAGAAAGAAAAAAAAATCTGAATCAGCCAAGAAATTGCAATTGGTACTTCTCTAAACAAAATATCTCATAGCCACACCTCTCCTCTGTGGTTATAAGCCACACTATGATAAATAACACTATCCACACAGCTATAGAGAGAGAGTGAGTCAGGTAGATCTTTGTAGAAAAAGTCACTGGGATGGACAGAGAGGCTTTAAATGGTGGGTGTCATTTTCAGTTTCTTCTGGCTTTGCAGCGCACACTTCATTGAAAAGTGCAGTTTATGTCTGTTAAATCTCCAAGAGTTAACTTTCTATAATCCCCCCATGCACTGCATCATTTCACATTCAAATTAATAACAGCCAACACCGGTGTGTCACTGGTGCAACTCGGTACTCTTTCGTCTTTTATTTTCCATCCACTGTTTAACTAATAAAACAGAAATGTCATCAGAATGAATCTTAAAAAGGTTAGAGAATGAAGGGCAGCAGCAGCTCTTCATAAATCCGTGTCCGACTCTTGAGGTGGGTTCAAATGTTGCGAGCCGGGTGGGATGATTTTTTTTCCTGCTGTAGTAATAGTAGCCTATAGCTGGATGTTTGAAAGGCTGCAGCAGTCCATCTGCAGTTGCAAACAGTGAAATCCACCAGCTTTGCTCAGCATGAGCAGTCAACATTCTTCATGTGTAGCGATTGAGAGTAAGGTACCCTGTGGGTATTACATTGGACTGGCCTTTCAGTGTGTGTGTGTGTGTGTGTGTGTGTGTGTGTGTGTTGTGGTGTCTCAGTGGTCTGCTGGTTCTCTATGAGTGAAGCTTCAGCAAGCTTTAATAATTCACCAGTCTCTTTTAGCTCCCAGACAAACTGAGTTTTCACCGACAGGGGATTCAGGGAGCAAGCACAGAGGCAGCTTTGATTTAACTGGAGTCCAGTCTCTCTCTCTCTCTCTTCTCTCTCACACACACACACACATAAATGAGAGGCTTGTGGTACAGTTCTCTGATATGCTCCCACACATACTTCCTGCAACAGTAGCCTATGTAACCCCAGTGAAGAAAGAAATGCCATACTGTGTGGCGAAGTCTGTGTTTCTAGACCAAATACATCATGACGGGATGAGAAGGGCTGTTCTAGTTCAGAGGTTCCTCCAAATGCAGCTTTCTTTCACTTGAATTTCGAGGACACAAACGTTGCAGCCTACTGCGCTGTATGCATCCCTCAGTATCCCACAGTACATTTCAGTCCAGCCACTTGTCTAATAGTGCATACAGTGCATTTATTTTTTTTAATATTGGAGATTAGATTGAGCATAACAATTTATATATATCTGTAATACTGGACATGGATCATTTTAACAACAAGTGTACAACATAGTAGTCTTTTTTATATCCACACGCGCATCATGCGTATATCAGCCTGAAAAAGGGGTCTTATTTTCCCTTCCAGTTTTTAAAATATCCCCTCCTCCCTTTCCCCACACACATGGGTAAGACAAACAAAAAATGTAAAATTAAATTTATAAAAATGGAATAGTAAAATATACATACACACACAGAGACAGGGGTATACAGAGTAAAAAAAGAAATATAACAATACATAAAGAAAAAACAATATATTGCTGTATTCATGAAGGTAAAAATAAAAGTAGAAAATAAATAAATAAAAAATGTATTGTCATATTCATTGTTTTTTCTTTTCCCAGTATATTTGTTTATGCTCCACTAAGCTAAATTTGACACTAGAGTCCTCATCAACACCTCAAGTCAGGAAACATCACATGACCGCGTTGTATTTACCAAATATTCCACATAGTCACATGCTGCTGGAAAAATTAGATACAGCCTAGTGGAGAGAAAACAAAATGTTGGAGCAGAGATTGATTGGGGAGTTAAATTGATAGGCTTTGTTATCAAAATGTGAGTATAAAGTTAATTAAGACTGATTTTTAGAAGAGGTGAGTGACATTTCTTTCTGTTTTTTTGTTTTGATCGTAATTAATTGCGGTTCTGTCACAAATCTCCCAGCAATTAAAACTGCTTCCATCATGAATACTGGAGCATTAGCTGCACACAAACAGCTACATAACGACCAGGTGAGATCCAGCAGAAACATTTGGTACTACTAAATATCACGATGCACATTAATGCCACCTTAAAGTGGCAGTAGGCAGTATATATTTTTGGCATCATTGGGCAAAAAATCCATAATAACCTTTCAGCATATTGTAATTCAAGTGTTCTGAGAGAGACTCTGCACCTCCTCATGGCTCTGTTTCAGACTTTAAAACATCTAGCCCGTGACGGGAGACTTTGACCAATCACAGGTCATTTCATTCAGAGAGCGTTCCTATTGGCTGTGCTCCGGTCATGTGACCAGAACTTGGCGTTCCTTCACCAGATTTCACAATGGCGACGGCGTCACAAACTTTCTCATTTTACAGCTAAACCGTGCACTACAAGATGATTCTGAAAACGATGATTGACACTTGCTACTACAGAATAAAAATCATATTACTACTACACTGAACTTATAACTTATTTTTACTAATTATTGTTAATTCCTCCATAATTGTTTTATCCTCAAAATCATTAATAAACGATGAGGCGAACACCACATTTGAATTTATCAATTCAAATGTGTTACACTTTAGTGTCGAAACATCTGTTGAATTAATATTTCTGTATAAAGTTAGTGTTACTATTATTCCTACACACTACTATAATATTGATTGAGAATCGCAAATGGGACCAAGAAGAAATGCTAAGTAAGAGCAAATTGCAATTGTAAAAAAGCAATTTAATATTATTGGCTGGTAAAAAATCTTCCCTTTAAATTTTTCATCTACCGGCCACCTTGGCCAGTAAGCCCAAAAGTTCATTCTGGACCCTGACTGGACACCTCTGACGGACATTTTCTGCTACGCTGGAGGCTGTATAAAGACATTAAGACCTACCCACATACACCTCAAATACCAAGAACTTGACACACTCTCAGACCAAAACAAAATTCAATATCTACTTGAGAAACAACCGACATTGACGTGGAGGAAGCAAAATGCGCCAGGGAATGTCACAGCCTGAGGGACAAACACATGAAGCTGCACTGACCTCTTTCAAACTCTTCTATGGCTCTCAACATTTCTATTAAATTCAAATGTTCAACACTCTATACCAAATGTTTTCAATAATATGTTTTTAACTGTCCGTTTATCTTTTATTATGGTACACTGTGTAGTATTTTTCAGCGCCACTCATTCCGTAATACTCGGCCTTCAAGCATCTGCAGATAAAAATGTGAAGCGCTGCTTTTTCACCAAATAGACAAAATAACACATATTATAAACGGGCTATATTTTGCAATAAATTTGATAGTAAACTGGAATTTGATTTGTGAATGGAGGGTTCAAGGATAGAAAATAAAAAAGAGGTTGAGAGCAATTCGGTCTCGACTAACAGACCCTTGTAGGCCTGAGGCAGTCCTGCATGAAGGAGCATTTTGGCTATATGCATGAAGCAAATCCATAAATATACAGTACATTAAGATGGTTTCCTCGTGTGCAAACCCTGCTGCTTGCTCACAAAAGAAACACAACTGAGTTTTATTTAACTCACTTCAGAATAAAACGCACAAGTACACAAGCGTGCGCGTGCCCACAAACACACACACACAAACACACAAACACAGAGGCTTGTATGACAGTGATCAATATTGAAAAGCCTACATTGTAAACCCATGTCTAATTTCACAGATGCTGAACAAATTGTCCTCTAACCTAAAGAAGAATGTGTTCGTGCGGGTGGTGTAATTGCTGCGACTGTGTATGTGTGCGTTTGTTTGTGTGTGTGTGTCTGTGTGTTTGAGTGTGTGTGTGTGTATTCATCTCGGATTCAGACAATGAGAGAAAGTCAGGGAGGCGTGACGAGAGCTCAAGTTGCAGGGGGAATATCTATGTGATTGTGTCTGTTCGTACATCTTGACACTGGGTGTGTGTGCGCACACAAAGGTGGGGGGGCAACCAATATAGTACATGAGTACGTCTCTGCATTAGGCTGCAGTGCAGAACGGCCGACAAAGCTTCACGCACACATCTCTTCAAGAGTCAGAGGCCGTCACATATCGGCTTTGATGCAAGTTGACAGTTTCACTTCTAAACCGATTTACAGTGAAATGACACTCCCGCGATGAGCCTCACTCACTGCTGCAGAGCCAATGAATAGCCAAACATGTAATTTTTTCCCCCCTTTAACGTCAACATGCTATAAAGTTCATGGGATGTGTATGTATTTGTGGAAAGGATCAGTAATCTTTCTCTGTAGACCGCGAAGCATTTATTGTATGTCACTCTTTGAAAGCCTATTTGCCTCTTCAAGATCCCAGCAGTTCACTGAGTCAAAGAGACATCCATACATTTCCATTATAATATTCATGGGTATATAAATAAATCAGCATTTTGGTCTCCAGGAGAAGATTATGAAAGCCCTACAGACCTACCGGGCAGCCCTGCCGCCTAGAAAATACGTTTACATTAGGGCTGTCAAAGTTAAAGCGTTAATAACGCGTTAATGCAAATTAGTTTTAACGCTACTAATTTCTTTAACGCATTAACACAACTTGTGATTTTTAGCTAGAGTGAAGATACTGGCATCATATTTATCTTAAAAAAAAACTCAAGAATCCATCGGTACCAACCATGTCATACTAGCTTGTCGCAAAGGAGGCCAAATAACGCTCCAAACTTACGCTAAATTTTGGCGAGGAAAAACTGTCATGGCCATTTTCAAAGGGGTCCCTTGACCTCTGACCTCCAGATATGTGAATGAAAATGGGTTCTATGGGTACCAACAAGTCTCCCCTTTACAGACATGCCCACTTTATGATAATCACATGCAGTTTGGGGCAAGTCATAGTCAAGTCAGCACACTGACACACTGACAGCTGTTGTTGCCTGTTGGGCTGCAGTTTGCCATGTTATGATTTGAGCAAACTGTGTTATGCTAAATGCAGTACCTGTGAGGGTTTCTGAACAATATCTGTCATTGATTTGTGTTGTTAATTGATTTACAATATAAATATATACATACACTGTATAAAGCAGCATATTTGTCCACTCCCATGTTGATAAGAGTATTAAATACCTGACAAATCTCCCTTTAAAAAGGTACATTTTGAACAGATAAAAAGTGCAATTAATCGCGATTAAACATTCTAATTGATTGGCAGCCCTATTAATTATGTTTGAAAGGAAATTCATTTTGTCGTGGATTACGTTTGTCTTGACGTATCACAAATAGTCCGTGGAAGGCCGCAGCAAGTGATGTAGTACAACAAACGGCATGACGCAATATATCGAGCGACCGTTAATGAAAATGACGTGGAATAATAACATCATTGAAAGTGACATGGTATAATAACGAGTATAACAAGCGATAAACTCCACTACGGGTGGATGGGTCAAACAAACACAGGACTTTGTGCCCCGTGTGAAACTAAAAGTCAACGTTCACTTACATATTTTAAGCTAAACCATGATGTTTTTCTACTAAACCTAACCAAGTAGTTTTGTTTCCTAAACCTAACAAAGTAGTGTTGTTGCATTTTTTGATTTGTTTCAATTTATGTGTTTAAAACGGTTTAAAACTGCCACCATAATCCGTGAGAAAATGAGTTTATTGCTTTTGTCAAACTGAGCGTTGGTTTTTTTTTTGCAGCCAAAAAACTGGAAAATCTATTTAGCCCCAATAAGAGAATGACAGCTCAAAAAGCTTACCTCTCTGACCACATCCACGGGCAGAGTTTAACCTTCTTACAACAACAGCTCCCTGATGGATATCTGGCTGGATGTCAGATGCTTCTCTGTGTGTGTGAGCATGAATGTGTGTTTGGAAATACACCTACACCTCACACACATCAATCTACCTCCCCATAAATGGACTGTCAGAAAAAGTTGTTTGTGTTCAAAGAGAGGCCAGATAGGAAGCAGGAAGGAAGCGAATAGAGAGAGAGAGAGTGTAGAAAAGAGACAGAGGAGGAGAGATCGAAGGGAAGCAGTGAGTGTACAGAAGAAATGAGAGAGACTGTGGGTTTGAACCCACATCTATAGACCCTTTTACAGCCAGCGTCATCAGAAATATGCACACACATGTTGCCAACAAATTTGCAAGATTTAAACATTGAATTAAAACTGTTACCAGTATCTACCAGGCCTCTATGGCTGCAAGCTAAATGCTTGTGTTTGTAACATTCATTTTAAAACTCAATAAACTCAAAACTCTGAGTCTGTCATGGTATTTGACGTTCTGTACATCACCACAGATAACATAGTTGTAAGCATCTAGTGACATGCACGCTCATAATTTCTGTTTTCTCTACAGAAATACATGTAGGCCTACAGTATACTGTATATCTGGTCACTAAATATTGGGCCACTTGCTAATGTAGTCAATTCTCTTTAGTGGTTAATGCCCTTACATAGCCTGATAAGCTATTGCACTCCACCGTACTTCAGTTGTCAAGCTGCACACTCTGCTAACAGTAAAAGGCTCTATAGAATACGTGTTTCCCACTTTTCATACTCATGAAAATGATTCTGACACCGTCTTCTCAGGGGAAAAACTGTTTTAATAATGGGATATTAACCGTGTGGAATGGATTCTGCTACGACACACTTGATTCAATCAAATCTGTCATCAGATTAAACTAATTTGTTCATGTGTTCAGCTCACTGTTCGTCTCAATACGAGATGACAACACATTGTGACAGGCTGATCTTTCCCAGCCTGTTTCCATCACACCCACGCAATCCATCTGCAAAGAGCACAGAGGCAGTCCCCGAACATTACAGTCAGATGACATTTATGCCATGACAGGACACTTTTAACACATTCTCCACTGTATGCGCCTAAGTGTGTGTGTGTGTGTGCACTTTTATGTGTGCATGTATGTGTAGGTGCAGGATGTGTCGCTGCCTAGTGTAGGGACCTCACGAGACAAAGAGCGGCCTAGAGCAGAGCCTAGGCCTAAGCCCGAGCCTTGGCCTGCATGGGAAACCAGAAGCCTGATCACAGCAGGGGACCCAACCGCCAACTCTGAAATCTCGCGTCTTCACGCGAGATCTCAGTTGAATCCAAACGGGAGCAACCCCATTGGATGAGGCTAACAGGAAACGTGGGGTCTTCTCCGGGGAAACGCCCACTATCTCAAGGGATAAAAGCACGCCACCTGAGGAACTCGTCCCTTTTCCACTGCAACTCACGTTTGCTCCAGGAGGTACCCAACGCTGCAGCGTTTCCCTTTAAGACCGAGCCACAGTAACTGACCTCGCCGGACGAGTAAAGACATTGTCGGGTTCATCAGACGTCCAGACCACCATACCTATAGAAGGAAGACCCGGATCCGCGTCCTTCACCAAGGAAGAGACCGCCCCGCCGTCTTCACATCAGCTGCTTCCATCCGCTGCCACACGGAGAGCCAGCCCTGCCGTTCTTCCCCCCGCTGACGAGCATCATAACGGCCCGTTATTGTCCGAGCCAGCGCGACGAAGCCGCCGGACCAATTAACGAAGATCTACACCACTATCGCTCCGAAGAAGCGATTCAAGTAAGAGGCTTGTATCTGGGCAGAGATTAGTGAAAGTGTATCACAATAGTTCATAATTATTGTGCTGTATAGTAAACGTACGGACCGCCGAGTCCGCTTGTTTTGCTTGTGTACTTTGCTTGTTGCTTGTTGTTGCTTGCTTTGCTTTGCTTGGCTTGTTATTGTATTTTGCTGTGTATTGTACTGTATTTTACTGTGTTATACTGTGTTGTTGTTGACTGCTGTGTGCACCCCGCCGTGGGATTTTCCTTGAAAATCTCTTTGTGCTGCATCAGAGCGTCTCCCTTTCTTTCTTTCTTTCTCTCTCCGACCACGTGGGACTTAACGGCTCCGTTCGCGCGAGGTCGTTGATTTCCGTAACTCCTCCCTCGTGACGGTGACGCCGCCTCGGGAGTTCCCTTGCTCCTCCCACACACGCACACACGTAGATACGCCTCCTCACGTTCCCACCTTACTGATCACGCGGGACTTTCATATCCGTTTGGGCGTGATCTGTAACGTTCGAGCAACCCCTCCCTCGTGACGGTGACGCCGCCTCGGGATTCCCCTTGCTCCTCCCACATACGCACACACGTAGATACGCCTCCTCACGTTCCCACCTTACTGATCACGCGGGACTTTCACATCCGTTTGGGCGTGATCTGTAACGTTCGAGCAACCCCCCCCCCCTTGCGTGACGTACCACTTGCGTGGTGACGTCCACTTAGGGTGTCCTTTGCTCCTCCCATACCACACGTATACACATTTGCATTCACACACACCTCTCTTACACACACACACACCTCTTCTTTTGCCTTTGTGTTTGTTTAATTCTAGTTTAGGGCTTAGAGCTGCATTGTAGGATATCCATTTGTTTATTAAGTATTGTTAATGAGTAATTACTGCTGTGATAAATATTGATTTAGATTAATGTTGTTAGAGTGTTTGTTATTGATTGAGATTACTGTATTTAAATAAATGTTCTTATTTTAACTAGCAGTTGTCTGTGTTTTATTGTGCATTCATATTGTAATAACAGCTGGTTATGAGAGTTAGTGCTCGGATTCACCCTTCGCTATTCACCTCCTAAGTGTAAAGTAGTGTTAAAATACTGACCTTTGGAGGGAATATTTCCCTTTATGAGACTGGATTAACGTTTTGGTTATTGGTCCCTGATTCCAGGGTGGTGCCCCGTTCATTATTAATGTTGATTAATAACTCTTATTAATAATAATAATTCTATGAATATTATTTATTAAATTAGCTAATAACCAAACCTGTTCCATTTGTAAATCCCCTACAAATGGTGCCCCGTGTGAGGCTCTCTGATACCAGTTATTGCAATATTCATGTACAATAATCCAGAATAGTCACTTTTGATTGATTAATTTCAGAAATTTTGAATTTTTCTTAAAGTTGTTTGATTTTTGAAAATTAATTTTCTTTACAGGATTTGTCAAGCATAATCAGAGTGGTTAGCTCTGTCTTGTTTGTTTGGAATAGCAATTTTGGTTGCTATTTGTTTTTGTGGAATCTCTAACCCATTAACATAAGCTGTTACTGACTGAAGGTGCTAAAGTGACTCATTAACATCCAAAGGATTTGAGTAACACTTTAGTCTGATAGCTTTAACAAATATAACACAGTTTGTGATCCACAGGTTAAATCCTCTTACCTGTGCATTTTTCTTTCAACAGCATTGTATCAATTTTATTGTATATCTCAAGGGTATCGTGTACTAGCTCAGCAAAATGAGTGGTAGCGACAACCGTGAGTCAGGAGACGATGCTCCCCGGGAGCACACCGACCCAGGCCTGCAGGATGCGGTCGCTGGTCTCCTCAAACTCTCCCTCGAGGAGAAAGACTGCCTTAATAGCTACAGTGCTAGCACTGTAGAAATTAAGCTAGCAGAACTGGTTGACTTTATCAACCAGCCGTCCGGGAAGCCACAACGCACCATCCCGGAGGTGCTCGGCAAGTTAGTCTTGCTGTATGACCGCAAGTCGCAGCTTCAAGCTGTCGAGCAAGAGGCGCAGCTCATAGCTGTACAGCGTGAAAAGTACACCCTGCAGAGTGAGATTCGGGAATACCGGTTCGAAGCCTCCCAAACCCAGGGTGAACGGGATCGCCTGCAGAGTGAGACTGAGCGCCTGCAGAGGGAGGCTGATTCTGCGTATGCGCAGCTTCAGGTTGTCACGCAGGAAGCAGAGGCCAGGGTTAGGGAAGCAGAGGACGAACAGGTAGGTACCACTACCAACCGGTTCACCTTAGGGGCATCTGACTCAGATGCGGACGACGTTCCTGCCCCTGATCCATCCAGCCAAACCCCTGACCGGACTCCATCCAGTCTCACCACTCTTGATGGTCACCGTGCCCCAGTAGCGGCCCGCGTGATGGATACAGGTTCACTACCATCCAGGAGTGTACCCCAATCCGTCCAGAGCCGTGCTATGTTGCGGTTTGACTTATCTTCATCTCCACCTCCATCCAGGACCACAAGGGTAAGTTACTCGAGAGAAGCGAGTGGTTTTAGACGCGCACGCACTGACGACCACTCAACGTCGCGTAGCTCGCGGCCTAACCCCAGCCGGACTCCATCCCCTGTACGCAGGGGACCCAGACGTCCTCCTCGCCGTAATGACCCAAGCGACTGCGGGCTCTCGGATGACTCGGACCGTGGTCACCCACCCCGAGATCAGGGTCTGCGTACCCGTCAGCTTGAGTCCCTGGCAAAGGACATCGAGCGTTTCGATCCAAACAATCGAGAATCAAACATCGACGACTACCTCAGGGAGATCGAGCGATGCCTTCTCGACTTACCTCACGCTACGACGCGTGAGGAACGAAAACTTGTATGGAAGACTACGGCTAGAAGCGTTCATGTCTTCATGGAATCCTTGGCACCACCGACAAGAGACCGCTTTTCAGCCCTCTGCAGTGCCCTACGAGAGGAGTATTCTCCATACACTGATCAAGCTTCTGCCACTCTCGGCGCCTTCGCAGTGCTGCACAAAAAGCAAGAGTCCCCTAGAGACTATTACAGGCGCCTGAGAGCCGCGTACTTTCAAGGTCATAACGCACCGGGTCTGGAGGAAGAACAAACGTTCAAGTCCCTGTTCCTGCACAACCTCCATGAACATGTGCGTTATGACGTAACTATGCACAGCAGATCAGGCAATCTCTCCATGCAGGAGATCCGAAAGTACGCACAGATGGCATGGGAGACACAGAATCGCCCTGCTAAGAGGTACGACGACAACGCCAGGGTCCTGGGGATTCAAACCTTTGAGCGCAACGACCTGGCACTCGAAGGAAACGAGATGCCTCGTGCGATGAGGAATGCCAGGGTAACGCCCCAGGACCGGCGACAACCTCGCCAGTATGGTAGCCAACCACCTCTCCATCATGGCAACCAACAGAACCAGGGGGGTGGTCGCCAAAGCCACTTTCAGAATCAGCCCAGGCCAAGACAACAAAGTGCCTTCCCGCCAAGAAGGGGTCACTTCGACCAGGACCCCAAGCAGACAGGTAAGTACAGCGGGAAGATCCCAAACCCCCCCGGAAAAGAGGGTTTGAAGGAAATGGAGGGCATGATCAGAAGATGCTTGCAGGAAGCGGTAAAGCAGTTCGGAACGGCCAGTCAACCACCCGCGCTGCCGGACGGTCCAAAGAAGCCCGACGGCAGCCCACCACCAGTATGACTAGACCGGGTCCCGTTCTCTTCCACCGCCAGGGTTTACGTTGTAAGCTGGGGAAGGGAACTAAAAGAGCCCGCTTCTCTAACTGGGACCGCCACACCGACTGTACCGCAGCCGCCATTCTTGACTTTCTTAGGTGACCTTGTTCGCAAGGGCAATGCCAGACGCATATACACCTCAGTAGTCATGGGAGGGTGTATCAGCACCCTTGCTCTTCTTGATTCTGGTTCTGAAATAAGCCTGATGTGTCACCACACTTTTACGAAAGTAGCGAGAGCCATGCTCTCCCTCGGTAAGCCGTTGCAGATTGAAACCTGCAACATAAGTATTACCAGCTACACACAGGACAGCTCACCCATCACCAAACGTGCTTGGGTTGACATCACTCTGCAGGAGATGACTCTAGTGCATCCCATTTACATATGCACCCTTGATACAGAACCCTTACTCATCGGTCAGGACCTCTTGGATCGCCTGGCCCCTCTCATCGACTGCCACCGCGGACACATTTGGGCTCAGGTAGACGTCCCAAAGCCATTTGGTCCATCCAGCAGTGGGCCAACCCCAGACGGACAAGTCGCCGTCATTCAGGAATCCAGGGGACCCCTGCCGATGCTCATGCCTCTTCCAGAACCCACTCTGGGTTCTGATCGGTCCATGCCACCCGCGAGTCCACAACCGCCTTGGCTGGATCGTCTAAACCCGTTCTATGAACACAGGTCTTTCCTTTGCTCACTGAAGAACACAAATTCAGCGCTGTACAGCCCCCGCGTGGTGGGAGGTGTACAGCTCAATGACATGACAACTCCAGACGCCCTCCTAGCACTCTGGGCCGAGAGGTCAGCGGTCAGCCAAGACCTGTACAATGAACTGTGCCAACAAGGTCTTTCTCCAGCCTTCGTACAGCAAAGCCATCGTCTTCTTTCTGCGGAATCACCACAGACCCTTCTTAAGGCAGTTGGAGTCTGTGCCCTTTTCGTACAGATCGGGAAGAAACGGGTCATGCACTTTGTGAGTGTGGTTCCTCAACTCCAACCCCCATTCTTCCTGGGGGCGGATCTTCTTGTCAGGCTCGGCGCCCAACTGGACACAATCAATCAGGTTTTATGGTCCCAGGCTAGCGCTGAAAATCATTTCCTTACCACGCAACCAGAACAGATGTTATCAGGACAGACCATTCCCCAGGCATGTCAGGTTACTAGCGAGGTGGCTTTAACCATCCCAGCGCGGACAGCAGGTGTCCCTATCCGCCTCGCAATCCGTAAGGGACAGAAGATGCTTGGCTCACAGGTGTTCTTCCAACCCTTACCCCGCTTTCAGGAGCTCAACCTGACAGTCTGTGGGATGCTGGTCGACAGCTCATTCCATGACTTCGAACTGATGGTGCCTATCATAGGAGAGCTGCCACCGTCCTTAATCCGAGACGGCGACTTGAACAATGTCCTTTTCACCTTTCCTACAAGGATGATCACCGTTGCCCGCCACGAAATGCTACAGAACGAAGCAATTTGCGGCACCTCGCTGAACACTGAAGGTGACATGGTCGTGTACGCCCTCGTGACCGAAGGGGGCGATGGAGCTGACCTCCCACCAGAAGAACCATACCCCGGCTTTGAGTCTGAAATTGAGCAACAACTCGCAAAAGCAGATGCTCTGACCACAGAAGACCAGCGGGAAGCACTTCGGAAGCTATTCCAAGAGTTCCAGGAAGTCTTCTCAAGGGACTCTCATGACTGTGGAGTCACCGATCTCCACACAGTTCGCATTCCCACCGATCCCACGGCACCACCAACCTTCGTACGCCAGTATAGAATCCCGTTGGCTGCCTACGAGTCCATCCAGGAGATCCTTGACAAATTGTTGCAGAAACAAATTATCAGGGAATGCAACTCTACATACAATTCGCCAATCTGGCCGGTGTTGAAACCGACAGGCAAGTGGCGTCTGACCATTGACTATCGCCCGTTGAATAAACAGGTCCCTCTTTCCCGCTGGCCTATGATCCACTTGGATCAAGAGTTGGCCAAGGTAAAAGAGGCCCGCTTCTTCTCAACGGTGGATGTGGCCAACGGTTTCTGGACCATGAAAGTCGACCCAAGTGACCAGTACAAGCTGGCTTTCTCTTTTGGCAATCGCCAATACACCTGGAACCGATGTCCGTTTGGGTACTCGAACTCACCATCTGAGTTCAACATTTTCCTCCACAAAGCGATGAGTGATGCCGCGGCACGCGGAAACCTTATCTATGTGGACGACATCCTCATGAGAAGCCAAAACTTTGAGACACACCTAACGGAGATTCGCCACGTGCTCAATCAGCTCACCGCGGCCGGAGCAAAACTAGCAATTGCTAAGGGCCAGTGGTGTCGCACAAAGGTTAAGTATGTGGGCCTGACGGTTGGAGCCCAAGGCATCGAACCCCAGGCAGGGAGAATTCGAGCCATTCAAGACATCAAAGCTCCAACAGGTGTGTCCGAACTCAGGAGTTTCCTGGGGGTCTGTAACTACTCCCGACAATTTATTGAGGACTATGCGGAGATAACCAGACCCCTGACGGAGCTCCTCCATAAAGATAAGTCCTTTGAGTGGGTAGAACCCCAAGAACAGTCTTTCCGCCAGATGAAAGAAAAACTCTGCTCTGCACCCTGTCTGGCGTACCCAGATAAAGACAAAGGGTTTCATCTGGAGGCGAGTTTTTCCTCCCACTGCCTCAGTGCCGCCCTGGCACAGAAGTATGACACGAACAAGCGGGTCGTCGCCTACGCAAGCCGACCTCTGAGCAGTGTCGAGATTAAGTTCTCGGACTGCGAGAAAGCCCTTCTTGCCACGGTCTGGGCTGTGGAACACTTTCGCAGCTACATTGGGGGCCAGAAAGTGATCATCGAGACTTGTCACCAACCTGTCACCTTCCTGAACAGCCAGCGGCTGAGGGAGGGGCGGGTATCCAATAGCCACGTTGCCTCCTGGATGATGGCACTGCAAGGCTACGACATCGAGGTCAAGTACGCCCAGAACCATAAGATGGCTTTGGGCCAGGGTCTGGCCGAATGTCAACACTGCAATTGTGAGGAGCAACCAGACTCCCACTTTCTACTCGTCACCACTCCATCACTTCCTTCCAATCATTATTATTATGATGAAAATGTTTGCAAGGAACTCCCAATGGTCTATGTGGATGGCTGTTCGTTCCACCACGAAAGCCAAGTCCGGGCCGGAGCTGGAATCCTGTGGGTCAAACCCCATGTCAACGAACCAAACCACTACCAACTGGGTCCCAAGACGAGCCAGTATGCGGAGATTGCGGCAATACTCATCACGCTTCAACAGGCCGACAAGCTGGCTAAGACGCAGCTGGTGATTTGCTCCGACTCCAATTACGCTCGACACAGCTTCGTTTCTCACTTCCCCACGTGGAAGGGAAAGGACATGAAAAACGCCCGGAACAAAGAAGTCAAACACGCGGAACTCTTCCTGGCTTGTGACCAACTTGTGACCGACAAGGGAATGACCGTGTACTGGAAGAAAGTTAAGGGTCATTCCCAGGTCGTCGGTCCCGACAAGGACGGTAACGACGAAGCCGACCGCCTAGCCAAGCTAGGGGCAGAACAGGGTACGCCCTGGGAGTTCCAGAGTGAGTGGCTTCCAATTGCCAAAAGTTGTGCGGTAAATGCTATTACCCGTCGCCAGGTAAGGGAGAAGCAACAAAATCCTGAGACCTGCGCACAGACTCTACATCTGGGTCGCAAACCCGACGACACAGATTTGGTCACTATGCAAGAACAGGATCCGGATATTCAAGCCATCCGGCAACTCATGCTGAACCCTCCGTCAGGTGTCCCCCCACAAACCCTGCCGTCTGAATCAGAGGAGCTAAAAGCCCTCCGCGCCAACCAGGTGCACTTTAAGATGGAAAAAGGTTTGTTGGTCTACACCCACAAGGGCCAGGGTCCCATGCGATGGGTTGTCCCAACCAATCACAGGGGAGTGATGTTAGCCCACGCCCACGACTCACCAGTCGGGGGGCATCGGGGCTACAAAGCCACCCTCAAAACCCTCCAGCAGTTTGCTTACTGGTCATCAATGGCACGCGACATAAGGTCTTATGTCCGGGGATGTCTCGTATGTTGCCAGTTTCAGCCATCCCGACCACTGGGTCGAGCTCCACTCCAGATGAGAGGAATCACGTTCCCTTGGTCCCACCTCCAAGTCGATTGGATCGGACCAGTCCCCAAGTCGTCACGTGGTAACAAGTACCTTCTTACCGTCACGTGCGCTTTCACCAAATGGGTTGAATGCCTTCCAGCCGCCAACGACACAGCCCTAACAACTGCAGTCCTGCTGTTGAACCATGTGTTTAGCCGCTGGGGGCTACCCCTCTCCGTTGATTCGGACCGAGGCACCCATTTCACGTCCAGTGTCATGACCACAATGTATGACATATTGGGAGTGGATGTAAGATTCCACATCCCGTATCATCCCCAGTCATCCGGCCAAGTAGAACGGGCCAATCGCACTATTGTCAGCATGCTCAAGAAGTACGTCAACAGTAGTGGCAAAGATTGGGACATGAAACTTCCATTGGTGCTGATGGCCATCAGGTCCACTCCGCACCGCTCTACAGGAGTCACACCCTTCGAAATGATGACTGGAAGAGAAATGACCCTCCCGCTACACCTCCTGTACCGTCCCGAAGACGTCAGTGTTGCTACCGCCTATACGGCACACCAGTACGTGACAGACTTGCGCGACCATCTACGGGCCACGTTCGCATGGGCTCAAGGAAACTTAGAGGCCAGCGCCAAGGGATACAAAGCCTACTACGACAGGAAAGCGTCTCATCGCGAGTACCAGGTAGGCGATAAGGTCCTTTATTTCAGGTTTGCTAAACCACTAGGAGTCTCCAAAAAGTTCCTACCAAGCTGGTCAGGCCCCTTTGAGATCGTGGGAAAGCTCTCCCCAGTAGCTTACCGGATCAGGGTCACGAGACCCAGGCAACCACTAGAGTACAAGTGGGTCCACGCAAACCAAATAAAACCTTACACGCCGTTTGCACTTCCAGGAGAGAGGACCGCCTCCACACCCGAAAGGGGGGAGCAGCCCCCACTCTCAGAGGAAGAGTACAGTAGCACGTAACCCTAACACCGTAGGAATAGTTGCATGCCCCAACTCACCCCGTCGGCATGCACTAACTTCTAACCTACCCTCCTTTCCCTTCAATGATAACCTTCCATGTTTTTTTTTTCAAGATGAATATCACTTGGATCTTTGGCATTCTCCTCACTTTACAAGTCACCCTGGCTTTTGAGGTGGTCGAACCAGGTCCACCAACCGGCACAGTCCTACAGGAAACCCCCGGACTCATAATCACACATTGTGGCCTCTACACCCAGAGGATCTATGTACGACTTGATCCTTGGAATACGTTTCGCCAGCATATCCGCTTACCCCCGCGATTGACCGAGGGGCGACTAAGCGGAGTACAAGCTCAGGATACAGTTGAACGCGCTAAGCAGACAACTGTCCACATTCTTGAGCAGCTACAGAAGTTTCTCGTCACTGAGGAGGACCTCAGCGGCAAGAAACGGCAAAAACGATTCCTCGGTGGACTGCTCGCTGCGGCGTCAGCCATTGGGTCCCTGTTCTCCATTGGACTTTCAGCAGCCAACTCGGTCAGCCTGAGGGCACTTCAGAATCACATGGGTGAACTCGATAAAGAGATGCCAGAGATCCAACAAAGACTTCTCCTCCAGCAAGAGCAGTTACAGGACATGGGTAAAACCCTCAAGGGTACCATAGTGGCTGTAAATCTGCACTCAGCTCTCCTCAATAACACTTTGCATGCTCTAGAGACTTTGTCAGAAGTGGTTAGAGAAGACATCACGTACGTGCGAGTAGTCAGAGATTTAATGCAGGACCTCATTAGAGAAGTAAGCTCCTCAGTCAACAGCCTGAGCGGTGGACAGATTCCACCTTACCTGGTATCCCTGGACCTGGTAGAGCGAATACTTACCTCCGCTACTACCACAGTGGTGCAGCCTGCTCAGGTACACCTG
The DNA here is from genome assembly GCF_043250625.1 of Sebastes fasciatus. Taxonomy (NCBI): domain Eukaryota; kingdom Metazoa; phylum Chordata; class Actinopteri; order Perciformes; family Sebastidae; genus Sebastes; species Sebastes fasciatus. The sequence continues at coordinate 24,525,540 of NC_133799.1, read as the reverse complement.
GCATATAGTCTCGGCAGCGCAAGTCCTATTTCAGTAAACCCACAGAAACTAGAAATAGGATTCATTCTAAACTTACCCATCATCGAAAGGCAGAACATATATAGACTAAAGTCAGTACTGAATGTTGGCTTTTGGCAAGACAACACCCATGTACACCTTAGAACACCTCCAACCATTGCCTACCACGATGATGACCCGTCTTTCTACCTCATTCCTAACCTGAACATGTGTGCCAAAACAAAGGACATACACTGGGTGTGCCCAAGCAACCCCTTCGTTCGAGATGTGACCAACTACCTCTGCGGCCTGAGATCGGACACTCCCGAACAAAAGTGCCAAGGTAGTATGACCATCAGGGATGAGACCACGGAGACACGGGTGGAGCGGGCGGGCAACCGCTGGCTCGTGAGTACACCGGCCACCGAAGCCTTATTGTGTCATGACCGCCATGATACAGCCACTAAGCTAACGCTACCCAACCAGACAGTGTTTTTAACAATTCCAGTGGGAACTACAATACATATCGATGACATTGTCCTCCATCATCTCAACCCCGACAGGCATGACGTGGAGATTGAGATCATGGACGCATTCAGAGGTCACAACCTCACGATAGGCGACACCCTTCAACAGCAGCTTCTGACTGCAGGGACAAAATTGGTTCAGTTCAGTCTCAAACCGACTGGACTTACCACCACATTTAGATCACATGTGAATGGGTTGTCGTCCTATCAAGATCATCCTATGAATTGGATAGCCCTGGTGCTTTTGCTTAGTGGTTGGATCATCACGGCCATTGCGGCATACGCAATGTACAAGTACATTCAGACACTACAGGCCAAACTAGATTCACTTCTGTTTGTGTCACCACGCTTCATACAACCGACCTCAACCACACCTCTAACCGGCTCCACCCCTTTTAAGGAGTAAGCTGGTTAACCCTAACAATCTTTCCTCCCTCTCCGCAGCAAAGAATGTAATAAGATTGGTGTTTTTCCCCTCAGGTTGAACGATGTATGAATGTAAAACAATGCAACTAGCTGTAGATAGTCATCTGCCCAGATACTAGAGCCTCTGTAAACGTCATGCGCTGAACGGCATGGACTACCCAAACTCTTTCCCATTCGGGAATATGGACTGTGTAACCCTCAGGTTACCATCACCTACACGGACTGTTCGGCCCTTTCATGCTCTAAAGACCGGGACCTGCGTCCCACTCTTCAGAACAAAGGGGGACTGTAGGGACCTCACGAGACAAAGAGCGGCCTAGAGCAGAGCCTAGGCCTAAGCCCGAGCCTTGGCCTGCATGGGAAACCAGAAGCCTGATCACAGCAGGGGACCCAACCGCCAACTCTGAAATCTCGCGTCTTCACGCGAGATCTCAGTTGAATCCAAACGGGAGCAACCCCATTGGATGAGGCTAACAGGAAACGTGGGGTCTTCTCCGGGGAAACGCCCACTATCTCAAGGGATAAAAGCACGCCACCTGAGGAACTCGTCCCTTTTCCACTGCAACTCACGTTTGCTCCAGGAGGTACCCAACGCTGCAGCGTTTCCCTTTAAGACCGAGCCACAGTAACTGACCTCGCCGGACGAGTAAAGACATTGTCGGGTTCATCAGACGTCCAGACCACCATACCTATAGAAGGAAGACCCGGATCCGCGTCCTTCACCAAGGAAGAGACCGCCCCGCCGTCTTCACATCAGCTGCTTCCATCCGCTGCCACACGGAGAGCCAGCCCTGCCGTTCTTCCCCCCGCTGACGAGCATCATAACGGCCCGTTATTGTCCGAGCCAGCGCGACGAAGCCGCCGGACCAATTAACGAAGATCTACACCACTATCGCTCCGAAGAAGCGATTCAAGTAAGAGGCTTGTATCTGGGCAGAGATTAGTGAAAGTGTATCACAATAGTTCATAATTATTGTGCTGTATAGTAAACGTACGGACCGCCGAGTCCGCTTGTTTTGCTTGTGTACTTTGCTTGTTGCTTGTTGTTGCTTGCTTTGCTTTGCTTGGCTTGTTATTGTATTTTGCTGTGTATTGTACTGTATTTTACTGTGTTATACTGTGTTGTTGTTGACTGCTGTGTGCACCCCGCCGTGGGATTTTCCTTGAAAATCTTTGTGCTGCATCAGAGCGTCTCCCTTTCTTTCTTTCTTTCTCTCTCCGACCACGTGGGACTTAACGGCTCCGTTCGCGCGAGGTCGTTGATTTCCGTAACTCCTCCCTCGTGACGGTGACGCCGCCTCGGGAGTTCCCTTGCTCCTCCCACACACGCACACACGTAGATACGCCTCCTCACGTTCCCACCTTACTGATCACGCGGGACTTTCATATCCGTTTGGGCGTGATCTGTAACGTTCGAGCAACCCCTCCCTCGTGACGGTGACGCCGCCTCGGGATTCCCCTTGCTCCTCCCACATACGCACACACGTAGATACGCCTCCTCACGTTCCCACCTTACTGATCACGCGGGACTTTCACATCCGTTTGGGCGTGATCTGTAACGTTCGAGCAACCCCCCCCCCCTTGCGTGACGTACCACTTGCGTGGTGACGTCCACTTAGGGTGTCCTTTGCTCCTCCCATACCACACGTATACACATTTGCATTCACACACACCTCTCTTACACACACACACACCTCTTCTTTTGCCTTTGTGTTTGTTTAATTCTAGTTTAGGGCTTAGAGCTGCATTGTAGGATATCCATTTGTTTATTAAGTATTGTTAATGAGTAATTACTGCTGTGATAAATATTGATTTAGATTAATGTTGTTAGAGTGTTTGTTATTGATTGAGATTACTGTATTTAAATAAATGTTCTTATTTTAACTAGCAGTTGTCTGTGTTTTATTGTGCATTCATATTGTAATAACAGCTGGTTATGAGAGTTAGTGCTCGGATTCACCCTTCGCTATTCACCTCCTAAGTGTAAAGTAGTGTTAAAATACTGACCTTTGGAGGGAATATTTCCCTTTATGAGACTGGATTAACGTTTTGGTTATTGGTCCCTGATTCCAGGGTGGTGCCCCGTTCATTATTAATGTTGATTAATAACTCTTATTAATAATAATAATTCTATGAATATTATTTATTAAATTAGCTAATAACCAAACCTGTTCCATTTGTAAATCCCCTACACTAGATAAATGTGACATTTCCGTGATTGGGGCTTGTGGGGCCAATGCCTCATTAAAGGTTATCTGTTAATTACGAGGACAACTTGGGGTCAATATCGAGGTGACAATGGCCCTCTCTCTTCCTGTTGTCACACACACACACACACACACACACACACACACACACATATAAGTGCGATAAGAGTGGTTTGTTTGGCCTGACCCTTTACTGTAAATCTTAACCATGTAAATGTTTTAAGTTATATAAAGTTCACTTCAATGTAGTGAAATGAACACGGTACTGTCTCCAGCCCCACTCTGCCTATTGACCAGCTGCTTAACAAGCTACCAGAAACATTGAGCAATGAAAGCAATGAAAGCATTCACTGAGCATTCAACCACTTTAAACGCTACGGCATTACTACAACAGTTCATTGGATAAACCGATAAAAAGATAATGCAGGCTGCTAATTTACAACCTGATTCAATATCAATAGCAACTATTTTTTATTGATTATTCAAAGGATTATTTTTGAAATTCACGATTAATAACAATTCATTTACCAAAAATCTATATAATGGAGGCGACGAAGAGACATTTAGGAAATCAACGACTACTACTAACAGAAATCCGTTGAATCATGTGTTGATAAACCTAATATATCATACTGATCGGGAAAGAAAGTAAACAGGATTACGGCGCTGTCTCGCTGCCGCTAGGGCCGCCTTCGGGATGCTTTCGCTTTCGGAAGTGTCCGTGTATAACAGTTGTACTGCTGTGAAAAACTATTTCCAATTTGCAGAGTTTTCAGAGCACCACATTGTTGAATCTCTGTCTAAAATACTTCCACACTTTAGAGGATCGTGGGAGAGGTTGTTTTTAGCTGCAGCTTGTTCTCCGGGGGAATGCATGCTTTGACCGGGCGCAGACATTCTTGTGACGCACCGAGGCATGTTACGCAAATTGACGTATTTTTGTAATTGATGACGTCGATTATGTCAACGAATTGCCCCAGCCCTAGATTCAATACCAATCTGTGGCGTAACATTATGCTAACAGTAGCATTAATAGCGTCCACCGCAACTCACCAATTTTTGCATTCAGAGCTTTCATTCAACAGGCTTCCTTGGATAACATCAGCTCAGTGGACAACTTCAAGTCAGTAACAAACCTAACTCATTACACCTCATGTTCGAAAGACGTTTCCTGCACTGACCTTCAGCAGATCTTCTCCCTGCACTAACACCATTCATCTCACTGATGCATTTCACCTGCTACCGGTATGTAACACAGCGGCCACTCCAATCAGTTGCACCGCGAGATTTCCACCCACGGGAATACAAGCATCTGCACTCTTGCACTATTTACAGTTTACTTTGCTTAGTGACCTGGGTTACATAAAGCCACTCAAAGCTAAGAGGCTCAAATACATTTACTGTACACACACATCCATAAAACCCTAATACAGAAACCTGATAAGGACATAAAAGCCAAATCAAAGATGGACTCAAAGTATTAAGCTGCATTGTAAACTCGTGAATAGTCTGCTATCTGCTCAGTGAGATCAGCTGCAGTAACAGCCCGGCTCTCAGACAGAGAATAGGAGGCCATTAGCCACAACACAGACAGACGGAGGGGAGAATGAACGTCCCTGAGATGTGCTGGAATGGAGCTTCACCAGCTTTTCTATCATGCACACAGAGAGCACCACTAAGACACAAACAATCACATAACAAACCTGGAAGCTCTATGCATTTTCTCATCTCGCCTTGAGACAGGTTGACACAGATGTTTTCGGTGACATTTCTGGAGAATGCTGACTTAATGTATACGGAAGTGAAACAATAAACTGCAAACTAAGAAGGTAATTCCTCTGATATTAAACTTTAATGCTCCCTGTGGCTAAACTGGGTCATTGCATCAGCAATTATTAAGCAACAGCAAAGGAACACAATGGGCAAAAATAACAATACAGTAAAGCAGCTTGGGGTTCAACAGTTTCAACATGATCATATATTATGTAAAAACTACATGAAATTAAAAGTATGACATCATTGATATGCAGCATACAGTGTAGTTAGTCTGTTAATATTAGGGGCTGTACATATGCCGCGTCTAAAAACCGTGTGGAAAACGCCAGCTCTGCCGCTTTTTTCCCCCCAATGTGCTCGAGAGGTTGGGCTCCTGTCCCGCCTGCCATTACCAAGCAATCAAAACCTGCATGCTGCGATGACGATGATGAAGTTGCGAAAGGGTGAAGCAAGTAAAACCGTCCCTGGGACAGGTTATAAAACTCTGGGTAGCCCTGCATTAGAATGATTAACTTCTCCTCCATATATTTACCCTAGACTGATATTTACAGACGAAAGAAAAGATATCTGCCGGCTGTGATTGGTCGTTCCTTATCACATGACATGCGGTGCACGCTGCAGAGCTCCGAAAGTTGAACTATTCTTATCTCGGTGCACAGCCGTCGCGGCCGCTTTGGGAACGCTTGCACGCCACCACGGTGTCCCTCTGCTGCACGTCTACATTGACAACAATGGATTTGTGCATGCAAAAGACGCGTACGGCCCCTTAGGCATCTGCAGACACTAAATGCAATTCAATTATTTCCTAAACTATGTTTGATTGTCTTTTTCTTGCACAGAAAACAATCTGTTTAAAAGTATGTCTACTTTAGATTTTACTCAAGCAAATTAAATACGTCTTAAATATAAAATATGACAGCTGAATGTGTCTGCATTAAGCAGCCTGAATCCCCCTTTGATGGTTCCCTATAATACTCTGTATAGTGTGTCCTAGAGTGTTTTGTATAATATCCACGGAGAGTAGTGTCAGTCTGGATCTGTTGTGGCGGTAATCTTTAGATGGGATTTTGACAGCCTCTTTTCAACCCAAGCATGAAGAAAATACAGAAGTTCAAAGGCAGTTTTGAACTACAACAAAAAGCACTCTAGAGGTGTGGTGCACCTGCAAAACGTTGCTGGAATAGACGTAAAAGAACCCCTTTTTTCTGCACTCTACACAATCACTTGTGCACAATCATGAAAGCAGGGGAAAGTGCTAACAATGCTGATTACTCTTACCTTTTGTATCAGGCTTGCAATGTTCGTCAGAAGTAAAAGGAGCGTCGTTGCCTCCACAGCATCTGGGCCTCAAAAACTGACCTGAGAGCATGCACAAACAAAACAAAAAGGGCACAAAGAGTAGTTATACGAGTGTAAATAGATATACAAAGTAAAAAAATAAACTGCTGAGCTCTCGTTTGACACTAGAAGATGTCCGTTTGTGTTTATTGTTAAAAATGCATTGAAGCAGCCATTCAGAGAGCAGCCTGTTTGATTTGAGCTTTCTGGGAGCAACTGGCTCCATTCCCCCATGTTAATGTAATCATATTACCACACAGGAAACCTATTGTCATATGCTTCTGTCAAAAGAGTAATGGAAATGCTAGCAGGCTTTATATAAGAGGGAGAACGGGGTCTTGCATAAGAGCAGCAGCAGCAGTGTAAAAAGCCCATATGCAGGACCTAATTTCACGCAATCAACAAAGCCACTTTGTGTCAAACCTTTTGCTCTTTTTAAAATCCTCCTTTCAAGGAGCTGCAGGCCTTCGAATCAAGACTTGGACAAGCCTCACAGAAGCTCACAATTTCATTTCACACTGAATGGAATTAGCTAGTGGACCAACCTTACAAAGTGGCTTTAAAAGATTTTAGTTCCGCCCCGAAACACTCGGCATGCTGCTGCGGTGAAATGTGAATATGAGGATGTGTGTGTGAGTGGATGTGTGCGGCAGAGGGAAATGTCTAAAAGAAATAGATTCATAAAGGTCATGACTAAAATGTCCTTTTACTTTAGAAAATTACCCAGTAACGCTCCACTGCAGGACTTTAATATCAATATGTCCATTCCATCTGAAGCCAAGCGTTTGCTTCTAGAGAGCGCCTGAACACCGGGGACAAAAAGAGACAGAGACGAGCAAGGCAACAGATTAAACCTCACCAGCCCTCCTCGGTTGTTTCCTTTTTTACTTTTTCTTACCCATCTATGCAAGATTATGGCCAAAATGATAATCACGATTATTTTTATCAATATTGACATCACGATTATTTATTGATTTTAAAGAGAAAATATTTCTATTGCACTTTCACATTTAAATAAACAGAACACTGCTTTCACTTCCACGTTGTGCTGCATTCCTGCTAATGTAAACATTGTTGCATCAAAATATGACTGGTCCTTATTCACAGAGCATCTCCTAGAAGCAAAATAAAATGATACCAAAACTTTTTACCCAAAATTAAAATCAACAGAGCATTGCTTTCACTTTCACGTTGTGCAACATCCCTGCTAATTAACAAATAATTGCATCAAAATAAGACTTAAAATAAGCTTCTTCTTCACCGGAATTCAGTCAGCACATTTTCGTTTTGCCCGTCTGCTCACTGTTGTATATTAATCTTCTGCTCTGGACTGCAGCCGCAACATTCAGGAAAGTTCTTTACAGGCTACCGCTGTAGGGTGCGAGCACAGCAGCATGATAGCTCCCCAAAAAGTGAAGCCAAAACATCTGGATCGCCCCCTGGTGGCTGGCTGTTAGTTTAGGAAGCGCTTGATTTGATGTGCAGCGGAGTTTTCTATAAGCAGAACACCCATTTTAAACATCAGTATCGTAGTCGATTTGATCGTGATTAATATTTGATTAATTGTGCAGCCCGACCATCTATCCATCTATTTGCTCCGTCGTAGTTTTAGTTGTTACATTTCTCACTCAATACGAGATTGGGAGTATTTCTATTGTTGCTCAACGGCTCTCAACATGGCAGGCGGGGAGCGGTTATCAGCTGTAACTGTTGTATGAGAGCAGTGCAGAGCAGCGGCTGCAAGTTAGCCGGTTCGGGAATGCTCACATGCACGAACATACACTAAAAGCATGCGCTGCCAGCCCAGCTTTGTCAACACAGCGTGGAGAAACTCGGATTATAACACACACTGAGGGAGAGAGACTTCATCTTCTGCTCAGGTAGACATTCCTCCACTATGTCTTTACATAGACAATAATTGTTTGCTGCTATATTAATTAGTTTGCTCTTGATATCGAATTTAGCACCTTTAAATGGTAAACAAGTCAAAGTTTGGGTGTCTGGAAAAGCAAACCTTAAGTTTGACATGAAGCATAATTACTCGTCAATAAGAGGCTCTGTGATGTTTTTGGAGATTTACTTTTTGAAGGCTGTAGGCAGGGATGCACTCGAGGCCTGCTTTGAATTTTTCATGTTTGTTTTGAAGTCCGACTGAATTTCTTTTTTGATTAACAAACTCTTGTTTCTCTAATTCCCTCTCTTTCATCCATCTCTTCTACCCATATTATCCATAGCGAAGCTGATAGATTAAGAGAAGAGGACACAGGGAAGGAGGACAGAGAAGCCCGGAGTTGGAAAACAACAGAGGGAGAAAGAGGGAGTCGATCCTCTGTGTTTGCTGCTGTGTGGTTCTGGCGGTGGTCCAGCAGGGCCCGAGGACCCAATGTTGCAGCTCTGATGAAGAGAGCTCCGCAGCCCCACTCCTCTCTACCCGCTTCCCCTCTTTCTAACGCTCCACTCCTCCATTTCTCCAGTCCCCACAGTTTCTCCCTGCCTCCCTTCTCATGCGCTTACACTTGTTAGCTTTCCCCACATACCCTCGCTCCCTCCCCGCCTGTACCCTGCCAGTGTGATCCATGTGTTGTGCTCCAGCGGAGACTGCTGAGGCAGCAGAAAGAGGGAATATTTACAGATCAGTCAGATGGGGTTGAGCTCTGCTCCTACTGCACACTCACAGTTCCTCGTCAATCACTGCTACAAGAGCTGCAACACACCGGCAGAGTGCTGCACACACACACACACAGGCATTTGAGCCACGCTGCATGTAAACACACATGTACACTTACACAAATGCACACAGGTGCGGGTAAAACAGCAGAAAGAAACACTGCACAGTCATCCAAATTAGATTTGAACTATTGTGACTACATACTACAACTAAATCAACTAATACTAAAACTTAAATCAACTAATCGATTAGTCCTCAACCTAATAATTTCTTTGGTCGGGGACAGCCCTAACTTCAACTAATATTCAGACTATTTCAGTCTACAAACTCACTGTCCATTAGGATTTCATTGATTTGTTTTATTTATTTAACTCAACAATCCAAGGGATAACGTTAAAGTAAGAACATTTATTTTTAACATGGTCCCAAGATGTTAAAAGACCGACATAAAACATGTAATATAAACTAAAATTTAAAAATCAGGGTTGGAAAATACTTTTTAGAATATAAAAATGTTTTCTGCAAATCCTTTTTTTTTTCTTCATAAAACTAGAACTACCGCCTCACAGTTGTATCCCTCCCCCAACGAGTCAAGTTGCAGTTTACATCCATGTCTGTCCCAAATATCATCACTACCTCACTTTATCCTGTTAGAAGTGTGTGAAATTGTCATAATTAGGACATGAATTCTTGAGTTATGGCCAAAAACGATCATATTGACCTTTTGACCACCAAAATCTAATCAGTTCATCCTTCAGTCCAAGTGGATGTTTGTTCCAAATGTGAAGAAATTCCCTTATGGCGTTCCTGAGATATCACGTTCACGAGAATGAGTCGGACGGGCGTACGGACGGACTACCCGAAAACATAATGCCTCCGGCAACAGCTGTTATCGGTACAAAGGCATAAAAATATGCCCAACTTCTGAGTAAGTCAGTGTTTTGATATCTTACGCAACTTGCCGTAAGAAAGCAGTCTAAAAGATATTTAGATCAAGAAATATTTTAGTAAATAACTACAACTAGTAATCTGACCAACCACTCACCGCCAACTGAACATGTATTGAGCTTCAGAGCCCCGTCCATGCTCTGAAAAATCAGCTTCACCCAACTGAAAGGTTGCTGCTGCTGTCTGAAATAGAGCAACACCACATCAACCACTTCTCTCTGCATGTTGCCTCTTGATGAAGTGATGAAGACATCTAGTTAACTCTCTTTTTATCTTCACTCAGGAACGAATACACTTGCAGGTTGACTCTGGCTGCTCTGTTCACAGCGGGGATCTAATATAATGAATACACATGTCCAAAAACTATGCCTGCATGCACGCAACTTGTCAATTTTGCTTTCATCAGCTCAGTTCAAAGACTGAATTGATTGAATCTCTGCACTTTTCGAGCCGATGCCGGTTCTCCGAACTTCCTCTAACATCCACTGCAAGGCCTACGGCAGACAAACTGAAAACCTACTGTTGCTTTTTCCCCCTCTTTCTTCCTCTTCTCTGGGATGAATCACAGAGTCCGATGGGAGTTTAGCCAAAACTACACAGGCAGAGCAGAAAACACATACACACAGTAACACACTGCAGTGCTCTAAGCAAACAGATGATGCTGCCAAAGAGAGGTGTTGCTCCTGCTAACTCTGTCAGCCCAACAAGGTCAACATTCAAAACACAGGCAGAGTGTGTGTGTGTGTGTGTGGGGGAGTGTTTGTGTTGAGTGCGTTAATAACATAGGAGACCTTGACATCCACTTTCTGATTTTTCATACCCAGCTGGGGCGGATCTCCTGCATCCTGGTCACCCTGTTGCCGTGCCGACATCCTGCCAACACCCCCGTCAATCACACTGACCCAGCCCACCCTCCGGCCTTCACACACACAAATTACAGCACCTCTTTGCCCACCTTCTCCCTCCAGCGTACCTCCCTCCCTCACCTGCCGCTAAGGTCAACAGGAGCCATAATGTCAGCAGCCCGGCTGGCGTCATGGTAACAGTTTACCCGGCGATGGCGTCACCGAAGGACAAACAGTCACATTGTATCAACGTAGCCGTCCTGACCTATTCAAAACTTTATTTCATGCATGCATTACATTTAAGGTTATCAGCTCTCACACGATCTGATGTGACACTCGCAGGTTCAATGTGACGCTTTAATGCTTTAACGTAAATTGGAAATGACACGAGTTATCGGTCATTTTAATGGTTATGCTCCAAACAGACTGTGTAATTTATGTGTGGCATATCACCAGGGTAGCCAGTAACAACTGTAGGTCGACTAGGTCGTTCCACCTTCCCTGACACAAGGATAGACTGCAGCCAATTACAGCCTGTTGTGACGCTGAATAAGCCCTCACTCCCAGGTCTATGCACTTAACACCTGTTGCACAGCTGACTTAGTTTGACCTACATCCATTCCCCCTACACAGTTCCTATAATGACCAATTAACATATTATATTATTAACTCATTAACCACAGGAACCACAGACATCTTGCATGCCCGACCAAGAGTAAGCCTATCAAAATAATTACTATATCGACTTATCGACGACATACGGACATGACCTCAATCATTTTTGCTGACCTTGATATTGCTCATTGTATTTACATGCGTGTTTGTCACCAACATTTTAGCCAACATGATGTCAGAATAAACAGCAGGGTTTTCCTCAACCATTGTAAGACTTGGACATTGCACATTTTTGTTAACAGAGCCCAAGAGTCCATTTTATTTATTGTTCAGGCTGTGTGATTATATTTTATTTACGTTTTATTTATTTATAATACTTAAATATTATTTATGTCTGAATATTCTTAAGAATTAAAAGTTCATTGCTCTTTTAAAAGGGTGTAACTGTAAAGTTAACGCAAATTTGTTTTAACGGCACAAATTTTCTAAAAGCATTAAAGCAACTTGCAATTTTTAGGGCTCAAATTTAAAGCTAGAGTGAAGATACTGGCACCATATGAAACTAGAAAACCTAATGAATCAATTGATACTAACCATTTCATACTAACTTGTCGTGAAGGAGGTTAAATAACGCTCCAAACATAAGCTCAATTTTGGCGAGGAAAAACTGGCATGGCCATTTTCAAAGGGGTCCCTTGACCTCTGACCTCCAGATATGTGAATGTAAATGGGTTCTATGGGTACCCACGAGTCTCCCCTTTACAGACATGCCCACTTTATGATAATCACATGCAGTTTTGGGGCAAGTCATAGTCAAGTCAGCACACTGACACACTGACAGCTGTTGTTGCTTGTTGGGCTGCAGTTTGCCATGTTATGATTTGAGCATATGTTTTATGCTAAATGCAGTACCTGTGAGGGTTTCTGGACAATATTTGTCATTGTTTTGTGTTGTTAATTGATTTGCACTAATAAATATATGCATACATTTGCATAAAGCAGCATATTTGCCCACTCATGTTGAAAAGAGTGTTAAATACTTGATAAACCTCACGTTAAGGAACATTTTGAACAGATAAAAAAGGTGCGATTAATTAATTAATTTGCAATTAATCTCGATTAACTATGGACAGTTGGTTATCGTGACAGGCCGAACCAAGAGCAAACAATACCTGTACATTTACTACTGACAGAGACTCAGGAATACTTTGCATGTGCCCTACATTTTAAACCAACTGTTAAACCCTTTTTGAACCCGATATAACCCCGAGCCACCTTACACAACTCCACAGTGTTGATTTTCAAAAAGGCCATGAGCTGTAGTTTCCTCCACACCCTTCAAAAGGATTTAACATCAACACATCGGTGAACATGCAGTATTAACTAGACATCTTGGTATCAAACATGTTGCCTCAAACTACAATGACCTGGCGCTCTTCTATCTTTCAGAGCACACTTAGCTTATGATAGCATTTTTTTCTTTGGTGAAAAAGACTTTATAGACACAGATATGCACGAAATTGAGAATGCTGTGCTCTGAACTTGGCAGTCTGTATATCTAAATCTAGTAATAAAAGGTGGGCGGCTGATAACTTCATTTCTGCAGCAGCTTGTGATGCGCACAAGCCTACGGCTATTGGTATTGACCTTTCATTCTTTTGGGTTGTTTGGATTGACAATGCACCGCAGAAAACAAACAGTGAACTCCATTCCTCTTGCAGAAATAAATTATGGGAGTAGATTAACCTCATCTCATTGTGCTGCTTGCATGCTGGGCCGTACATCTCTCCCGGTCTAGTGGGCTCCTTTTTATCCCGTTGTTTTTATGTCCGTTTGTCCATCTGTCTGTTTCTCACTTGTTTTCAGGAGGAGTGGAGAGGAAGGCATCAAGTAAAAGTTGAGCCAACTCTGAGCCAGACATTAATAATTGAGGAGGGCAGGAGGGGAGAGAATAGCTCCTGCAATATTCATATGTCATATTGACTTGACTGCCAGCCACTCGCCCATGCACCCAGTCCTTATGAAGTCTCACAGATGAATGCAATACTGCGTCCTCCCTCCTCGTCCTCCTACATCTCCCTTTCCTTACATCGGTACATTTTCCCATCTTCCATCCATATGCCATCTCCTTTTTTCCTGCACTCTCTCCTTCACTCTGCCATCTCGTCTTCTGTCCCCTTCTCCTTCCCACTTCTTTTCATCCCCTTCTCATCTGCTGCCATCTCTCAGAAGAGTATGGCATGCCCATGGGCCAAATTCAATTATAGACCAAATTAAAGAGATGCTTCTCAACTCCCTCAACAGACAAAAGAACACACGCATGCACCCGACACGCCGAAGGGTTACAAGCACACATGCACACACATAGAGGCAAACAGATATTCACACTCCGCCGCAGCCTCTGCAGTGTGCAAAAAGAAATCAACACAAATCATTGAAGAGAAAATGAACAAACTGTAATTTCTCAAGTTTCTAAGTCCTTGAGTTTTACATCACTGACAGAGCTTTCCCACTGTTGCTCACTAAAAACCTGCCCTTTCTGCCTCTTCATCTCTCCAGGCCCCAGATGCAGTCTTTAATTAACCATAGTAATGGTAACATAGCTGTGAATAAGTAGCCAGCCGCCTGACTGGTCCAAATCTGGGAGGACAATCTGATGAATTAGACAGTAAAGCGGGGAGAACCATCGTTAGCACCGGCCTCTGCATTTTAGCATCAGCCGTAAAATATCAAATCCTCAGAAAGAGTTGGAGTGTTTCTGGGGTCAACCAATTATCGAGCGCTGCAGGCTACACTGGCTGCCTTTCAACGTGATTAGATCTGAACCCACCAGAGGACATCCGGTCCACTTGTTCTCTTGTACAGAGAGCTGAGATTAAAAAGCTCAAAATGAAATAAAAAAAAATATATACTTTTTTTTTAATGTTGTGAATTCAACGTCTGCTGCTCTTAGCAGGAGAAAAAGAGGGCGAGCTGGACAAAGGGGAAAGAGGGATTTGATGAGAGGAGAGTCCCCTGCATCTTCCAAAAAACAGCCCCGGGCTCAAAGCGAGAACCAAGAGAGAGAGGAGATGTAAAATAATACCGCTGCTGTTGTTAAAACTACAGCATCAATTTAGGTGATTTCCATGTTTTCACTTGAAGGTCTTTAATAAGCAGAACAATTGTTGTGACCTCTGGGCTAATAAAATCCACTCAAAACCCATAATACCATTTGTAAAAATGCATAAATTGAAAACGAGACCACAGCGTAACATTCCTAAAAAAAAAAAAAAGACTTTTTAATAATGCAGGATTTTTTTTTGTAATAGAACACTGGAAAGAAAAAAAATGAACTGCATGTAAACATGTTGTTCCCTCATGTGCAAGAAACACGACAACAAGATTCAAAGCTTATAACTCCTGGGGGACTGCGCCATGACCTTGGTGTTAATGCACGTGTAGGGGGAAGACGCCTCAAGTCTGCATGGGTGTGTGTTGGAACATGGCAGGGAGTGGTGGTGGGTGGCAGGTGTTGCAGCACGTCACCTCTGCTCTCCCTGAGGATAAAGTAATAATAATTCCCCAGCAAGCTGAATAGATACCGCCTGAGGGTTCAAACAATACATGGGAACAACAAACACACACACCGACTTGAAAGAGCCATAAACCACCAGCCGCCCACACCGTCCTCACTGAACCAGGCCTGTACCATTACTCTGCACCAACACCCAGTTAATCACACGCATACACACAATATCAATTTGTGGAGCACAGCGCAGTAATAAATATGTAAATAACCTCACAGTTTGTGCCTGTATGTATGTGCACGTGTGTGCTGGAGGAAACAAATAGTACCCACAAGGAGAGTAGGTGTAAGCATTTATGTCATCCTGTGTTGAGAGGTTCACACAAAAAAAAACTCACAAAATGACCTATCCATGACAGGAAGTGTGTACAGATGGATCAACAAATACAAATGGATCAATTGGAAAATAGTGCATCCACCAACCCTTACACACACACACACACACACAATCCATGACTGTGACAGTGGGATGGGAGAGTCTGTCATTGTCCTGTAAGGGGATATCGGAGCTGATGTTGGCGACTTATCCACACTCTTCGTAATCCATTGTGTGTGTGTGTGGGTGTTGGTGCGCGTGTGTGCGTGTGTGTGCAGCCGACCAGGCCTGGTGTTGTTGATAAGAGCTGAGGG
This sequence comes from Sebastes fasciatus, assembly GCF_043250625.1. Lineage (NCBI taxonomy): Eukaryota > Metazoa > Chordata > Actinopteri > Perciformes > Sebastidae > Sebastes > Sebastes fasciatus. The sequence continues at coordinate 24,509,995 of NC_133799.1, read as the reverse complement.
CTTAGTCCTCAGTCACAGGGACACACTCAGAGCATTAATGAGCCCACAGCACAGAGGAGAACCTCTGCCAAAAAGGTCTTTATCAGCCACTAGGAGCCTGTGTGTGTGTGTGTGTGTGTGTGTGTGTGTGTGTGTGTGTGTGTGTGTGTGTGTGTGTGTGTGTGTGTGTGTGTGTGTGTGTGTGTGTGTGAGTGAGACAGTGAGAAAGTCTGTGGGTCTGCATGGGTTTTTTTTTTTTTTTTACATTCCACTGTATTTTCAGAAAAAGTATTCATGATCAAACGCTCTCTCCTTACACACACACACACACACACGCCTTGGTGGTAGTGCCTGAAGGCGAGCCTGCAGGTTGAGATGCAACACAGCAGTTCTGTCTGAGAGGACACATCCATCACACAGACAGCTTTAACTCAGTGTGTATGTGAGAGACAGAGAGTGCGTGATGTCAGAAGTTAGTTAGCTGGGTAACAGGGTGATTTTTTGTTAACGGAGCTACACCAAAGCCAAGCAACGAGGTGATTGAATGACAGACTATTATATTGGTTGTCAACATGACGTGGTGGGTAAATGTCAGAAACAAAAATGGAGACATGGACAGACTGACAAGAGGAGAGAGGAGGTAGGGCGACGGAGAGGAAATGTCTGCATGTCCGTCTGCAGCAGACTGTTGCCAAAGAAAGTATATTGCTAAGAAGTTAAAGTCAATTGTTCAGTCTGTTGCAACGCCAGCGCCCCTCCGCCATTTAGAACTGAAAGCGACTACCGGACGCCAGCAAGACGTCCGCCTACAAAGTGCTGTACAAAAGTAAAACAATATTATTTATATTCTATTGTCATATATTTAATGTCTCTATAGAAATGTCCTGTGTTGAACAATAAAATATTATAAATATGCATACTATTTTAACTATTTACTCAGCCTACTTATTTATTCATTAAACTTTTTTGCCCAGCTGTTTCCCAGAGGAGCATAAAGTGAGCGATGGACATAAATGGAAATTAGAAAAAATCCAGGATCTCCAAAATCAATGAACAACAGACCATGGATGTTTAAGAGGCTGTGTCCTGTGCTTTTTCCCTGCGTGTTAGTAAATAGCCTAACATTACAATTACGTTAAATTATGTTCATTACGTGCGTGATAATACTGGCTGATAGCCGGTTGTTTGGGAACAGAGACGTTAATACATCCACCACGGTACAGGCTTACAGCATACAGCCAATGGGTGTAATATAAGATAGTAAAAGTGATAAATTACAGCCAATATATCTATTATTACAGCCGCATACAGCTAGCAGGAAGCCGGCAGAACCGGATATGTCATATGAGTGTGCAGGGTGGTGCAGTCCTGTGGGTCTGATGCACGTTCATTATGCCAAGGAAAATAACTCTGGATTCAGCTATTAGTTCATTTTACAACTTTTAGGACATGATGATGTGTTCATAGTGGGAAGTTGATTTACAGATGTCTCTTTGTACATCCATGGCCATGGACTCAAAGGCATTTTCAGTCCAAAATGGCGGCAGCGCTATCTAGAGGCTGTTGTCAAAAAAGCACCGAAGTTTCAGCCCTCTGCTTCTCTACTCTTTGCTGTTACACGTAACACAAGGACAATCATTCTAGTCCCACAGCTCTCATACACACACCGAGTACAAGAACAGGTGACGTGCACTTCAAAGTGTGTACACAAAGCCAGCAGAAAGAACACACTCACCTATGTGCGACAAAACACAGTTGTCAACTCCCAACTTTTTGATGAATGGCTTTTCTTCCACTCTCCCTCTGATTTGTCATGTTTCAGTAACCAGGAGGCATTGCTTTCATCTGAGAAAGGTACAAAGCAGAGGGAGGAATGATGGAGGCATCAGGAGGTGTGAGCACCTGAATTTTGCTCATCATTTTACTTTTGAATTATTAAATAGAATCAACAAATCAAACAAGAGGCTGCATCAATCAGGCAAGTCATCCAATACAGAGAGATGAAAGGGGACCAGGCAGAGTGAAAGTGGAAAGTGGGTTTGAAGTATTCCAGGTTTAGGACTGTGCATCAAGAATTTATGGGATCTAAGTGATGCTGGTTTGAGATTAGAGCAGGGGAGGGGTTCATTCAGCTGCAGAGTGATACTGGAGCCTGGCGGGGGGGAAACTGCTGAGTTGTGTATACCATTTGACAGTGGGGTGTGTTTCTCAGTTATAAGCACACATACACAGGAGGAGGAGGAAGCAGAATAGTGGGGGGTAGACAACATTATTATTGATTAGGGGTGGAAATCACCGAAGGCCTCACGATACGATATTATCACGATACGATCTTATTGTGATTTTAAACATTTTGCGATAAGATACATTGCGATTTCTTACCTTTATTCAACTGCAAATTATGCAGTTTGTCAACATCGGTTTTATGTAAAAAGATATAAAAAGATTTTCACTCTATTCATCTCAGAGTTTTCCTTCACATATCCTGAGGTCAGAGGTCAAGGGACCCCTTTGAAAATAGCCATGCCAGTTTTTCCTCACCAATGTTTAGCCTAACTTTGGAGCGTTATTTAGCGTTCTTCCCGCCAAGCTACATGACATAGTTAGTACCAATCGAATCCTTAGGTTTTATAGTTTCATAGGATACCAGTATCTTCACTCTAGACGGAATAGCAGCCAGTTAATAGTTTATATAATAAAAGAAGATCAATACTTGACGTCCGTGTATCGATACAATATTGCCACGCAAAATATCACAATACTATGCTGTATCGGTTGTTTCCCTCACCCCAATTATTGATAGAAGGGGCAACCTTTAGCTCACCTGGTCGAGCGTTCACCCAATATAGGCTGAGTCATTGGCGGTGGCCTGGTTCAATTCCGACCCATGCATGTCATCCCGTCTCTCTCTCTCTCCACCCTTTCCTGTCATTCTCCAGCTGCTTGAATAAAATCAATAAAAGCCCTAAAAAATAAATGAATGATAGGAAACAACTTCTACCCTTGAACCAAATCACCTTTGTTAACATGTTATGAAGTTATAGGTCATAGTGCTCTATATAATGATTACCTTATTTATTAACATTAAATTATTAAACAGCTCACAGTTCCACAATTGCAGCCATGTTTGTAACTGTAAATAAGTTACTTCTGAGTTAAACCATTTGTATAGGGGCTAGGGACTAGGGATAGGGCAATCGCAATAAAATACGCTCACAATAAGTTGATCGTGGTGAATTTCCATAATCGGGATAATCATGAATATCCTCACGAGTGACTTGAAAAAGCTGTCTAGCTTAATATCACGGTAGAGAAGTGAAAAATAGAGCAGGATTTTAAAAAAATAAAGGAATTATCATAAGAAAGAAACAGAATCAATGTCGCTATTTGTTTTATCTATCCTTTATTTATGCAGGGGTACTGTATGATTTATGATTAATATTGTTTGTTTTTCACAAAAAAGGATATTATAAATATTAAATAAATATGAATTATTAAAAAGCATAAATAAAAATGTTTGTTTTTTAACTAAATATTAGGTAAAGTTATTCCAGTACGTTTTAGTGCCATTTTAAGAGTTTTAGGCATATTTTGAATCAGGATAAAATCATGAATTGCAGTTACTTTGGCCAGAATAATCGTCCCATGCCTAATAGGGGCAAGCAAAAATTGACTTCGGGCTAGTAGATTTCTGACACAATAAGATATTTTAAGAATTAAACTGGTTATAACAGCATGAGAAGCTTACGATGGACACCTGCTCTTAAACTTAGACACAATAACCGTCAGGAGGTCCCTGCATGACTCATAAAACACCAAGATTATAAAACAGATCTTGTAGCCTGCATGCAGACAACACAAAAACACACATGCTCACATAACATGTCTCGCTCCTTAAACAGCATGTGTCTGCTTCCCAAGCCCTGGAGTAATAGCAGTCATTACCGCGCACGAGCAACATTGAGCGCACACACACACTCACTGACACATTCACACACATTGTCCAGCAGGTTATTACAGCGGCAGTGTAGCTTATTACCCAGCCTCAGCACCACTCAATTATTCAGCCTGAGTCCACGGGGATAGGAGAAGCAGCTCAGTGTGCTACTTACAACACGCCTAAGTAGGCCAAAGAGACTGAAACTAAAGTATGACACACAGACGCACCATGGCATCACCGTGAAGACCGTGGAAAACTGGGAACTCCGAGCACGGATAACACATTTTAGGAGCCGATTTAGCAATTCAAAGTGTGTGCGTGTGTGGAATGGTTGAGTCACTTTTGGTGAATGGGTAGTCACAGGAGGCCAAACATATCACTGACTGGAGGGACAATTAACAGACTAAATCTCTACTTGGCCTAATTCTGTCTTCACCTGGCTTTAACATTTTCAGTGTGTCTTTCATCAGAAAAAATGTCCTCATCACTGCCATATATTTGCCCTTCATCGCTGAGAAATCCAAGGTATTTCTCTTTTAAAAACATTTCTGTTGATCCTTCTTAATAGAAATAAAACTGGCACATCTGCAGTCATATACCTTCGCTAGATTGCCTGTATACACACGAACCACAGTGGACGATACAACCTTGCTTGATCCCCCAGTAGTTTATTAAATACTTTTACAATCTTGCAGAGAAATACAGACAGAGGAGGCAGAGGCGCCGAGCGTAAGAGAGAGTGGAGAGAGCAGATCTATTTTAGAGTGAGATTAAGCAGAGCTGTGTTGAAATAGAAGCCCTGGCCGACCGAGCCATGATCTGGGGACTTATTAAAGACTCTTATTAAAAGTTAAGGAAGGCCCTAAGAACCTTACAATAAGAGAGAGGGTGAGAGAGAATCACACAGTGGAGGGGGTGATGGGTGTGGTGGAGAAAGGATTTTAAGCTTTCCTTCCTGTTTTCATCAGCACACACACACACACACTCCATGACCATCTCCCTCCCGACTCATCTCCACTGACTCCTCCTCACTCTCCAACCAGGTCAGCTAAATAAAGTCCACAGTTTTAGCCTAATTTCTGACAGTCTAAAGACTTCACACCCAACTGCATGCATTCACACTCATCAGGCGCTATAGATTTCAGAGGAAATCCTTTTTTTTCCCGCTGTATTGCTACACAACACGCTCATTGAGCATAACACAGGCCTAGTGCAGGCTGATTTGGTTCGGTGCAGTCCTGTGTGACTGCAGAGTATCCCATAGAGAGTAGAGGGAGTGCTGTACCACCTGCTTATTGATCAGTTAAAAGATAAGGCTTGCTAGAGCTAAACATCTGATGCCAAAGGGGGTGTTTTGGCGTAGAGCTGCCTTTCTACCTTCTATGGACCCCTGGGGATGTGGATCGAAAACCGCATTGTGTTTCTGTGAGACATGACATTTAACAACCAGTAACAAAAAAAATAAAAAACTATCATATATACATTTTCCTACATTGTTTTGCCTCTCCCTCTGTCTCTAAAGACCACCCATCATCAGCGCTTTGTCCTTCAAACCAGAGCAGGCATTAAGCATAATGGAAACCATGACAACGAGACAGCGAACAGACAGCACTGCTTAAGCTGAGTGAGGATGGATGGATGGATAGATGGGGGGTTTTCTGAGAGGACCACGGAAGGGGAGGTGAACTGAGAAGGTATGTGGGAGAAGAGAAATAAGGATTCTCAACGCTAGTTTTCAACACCCTCCTCCCTTTACAGTACATGCATGTTTGAATAAGACAGACACTTAATTTTTCTTGGCAGATCTGTAGCACTTTGAGGCATAATGTGAGTCTGTGCTTTGGTTTAGTAAGAGCTCTGTGGGTGTTTCTTTACAATTTCCAAGTCTCAGCTATCAAAGTTAGTCATTAAACATGTACAGCAACCACAGAAATCAACTGGACTCAACCCAACAGAAAGCATGCAGTTATTCCCAGTCACTACGGTTTTGGCACTAAGTCTATTTTGTGTGAACCTGAGCTAACAGCATGTAGAGGCTGGCATTAAGATTTCCTCAGATGTTATGCTGGTTTCCCCCGGCAGTAAGCTGGAATTATAATGTCAAATTTAAAACAAACGTCACAGAAACAAACGTACAAGGATTAATGTGAAATTATTGTAATTTATTCCAGGCTTAATCCCTTATAATATCCCTGGTAAGTAGCTGTAAGCAGGCAGGCAGATACATCAGTCTCCCATACACACACATGCATACAGAGATGCCTAGCGCACGACCCTTTTCCATGAGTAACCACCACTAGGAACAGCAGGGAAGAAGTATTCAGATATTATACTTCAGTAAAAGTCCTGCATTCAAGTAAAAGTACAAAAGTGTCAGCATCAAATATACTTAAAGTACCAAAAGTAAAAGGACTCATTATACAAAATAGCCCATTTCAGCCTCATATATATTATATTACTGGATTATAATTATTGATGCATTAATGTATTCATCACTTTAATGTTGTAGCTGGTAAAGGTAGAGCTCATTTTAATTACTTTATATATTGCTGGGCAGTTTAACCTATAATAATATATCAGAATGTATTAGTTGACTTATATTTTGTATTAATAATCTGCAAAGTAACTAAACGGTCAAATAGATGTAGGGGAGTAAAAAGTACTATATTTGCCTCCAAATTGTAGTTGAGTGTTAATTATTAATATAAAGTAGCATAAAATGGAAATACTCAAGTAAAATACAAGTACCTCAAAATTGTACTAAAGTACAGAACGTTACTTGAGTAAATGTATTTAGTTACAGATCCACCACTGATTAGGAATAGTTGTTACTTTCTTGATCAGACATTTTAACCTAATAAACAATCATTTGTATCATGTTTAGTTTTAGTTTAGTTAGTCTAATAAACTAGAACTTGTGGCATGTTTTAACTAACTAACTTAGCTAACTAACTGCTGCTTGTAGGATTGTTTTAACATGTTTAGTTAGTATAATAAACTACAACCAGTAGCATGTTCTCATCAAACTCGTTTCTACCTCAGTGAGTCATCATCCTTTTAGCATTTCCTCTCGTAGATATGAAACACAGTCTTTTTTAAATGTCCTTCAAATAAAGCACAAATCTTACCTTTGGTTTGTCCAAGTAATGTCTCAATCTGGTCCCAAAGCAGTGGTGGGCTCATAGTTGCTTCCTTGTTTACTAGTGTTATTGTGCAGAGGCCTGTACTACGAAGCAGGACTTGCGGTTATCGAGGTAACTTCAGGGTTAACTCTTCAGGGTTTTCCGTACTACGAAGCTGGTTCACTTCTTACCAGGGTAACTTGTGCTGAACGGCTAACCTGCTCCGGAGCTCGTTATGTTCCAGATCAGAGATCAACTCGTATGAAAGCACCTCCTACTGACCAATCAGAGCTCAGTGCGGTGATTGTATGATCATATCACACACATATGAAGAAGTTTAAATCATAATCCAGGTAAAAACAACACAGTTTAAACTGACAAATGCAAGAAGGACAGTTGGATTTATGCTGTGGGTGTTTACCGCTTTGAATTATATTTTTATATTTATTTATTTTGACTTGCTCTTGAGTCCGTTTCACACCGTCAGAGAGGAGGAAGCAGCTGAAAGGATGTTTAAATAGTCATAGATGCTGAGCAATACCTGCAGGTTTGAAATAGGTGTAATCCATTCCTCTATTACACTCTTTAAAGCTATTTATATTTAGACGATTATATTTGACTTTTAAGTGTTCCGTTAAATTAATAAGTCTGTTAATTTACGCATTCACACTGGAGTTTTTTCTTTTTCCAGCTGTTCTTCCTGCTTTTGGCAGCTTCAACTGTGTTACTTTTAGTCTGGATTAAGTGTTTAACTTCTTTGTATTTGTCTAATATAGTTTGCTCTTCCTTTGTTAAATGCGCCGCTCTGTCTGTCAGTAGTCTTGTCCATGTCTGTGATTGGTCAGATGCTGCAAACACCTCCTCGTTCATGTGAACGCGCTCATAACCAGACTGAGAAAACCCTGGGTTGACTTACCGAGTTGATAACCAGCTTCGTAGTACAGTTTAGCGAGATCTCGTTTGTTAGGTTAAGTGAAGCCAAATAACGAGAAGATACCCTGGGTATGTTGAACTCGCTTCGTAGTACAGGCCTCTGATCATAGTTGGAAGACACAACACACCCAAGGTGAACTCAGGTGTATACTCACAGGTGTTTCCCTGATTTGCCTCCTTAGACCTCCTCTGTCCTCTCAGGACTGTGTGGGTGTGTTCAGACCCTCCCACCTGATTTTTTAAAACAATATTTTTATTGAATTTTACATATAGACATATAAACATATATACACATACAGACAGACTAACAATATTAATAATTAAATTATACAATGAAAGTTTAGTCAGAATTTCAAAGAAAGAGAGATATGACATTTCATGTATTTCACTTATCTAACAAAGAAAACTAAGAAAATAAAAGATAAGACAACATAAATAAATAAGAAGAAGAACAAAAAAAGAAAAAACACAACACAACAATTTCAACAACAGCACTCAGCAACACAGAGCAGTTTCTATTTGACTGTGCCCCTTGACGTCCAAGAAACTCCAACAAAGGTTTCCAAACATTTTCAAATTCTGCACTCCCACTTGATTGACAGCTCCCTGCCTCCTGTAACACCTGTTCGCTGGGACAACTTATACCTTTATCATTATATTTTTCACATCACAATCACTGCACACAATGGACAGGGAGCCTTTATATAGATCTTCATAATTGGCATATTATTAACTATGAAAAGACCCTCATCTTTCTTCGGTACATTGAGTTAGGTGTCCAGAGTAATAATAATAATTGAAAACACCTGACCTGTAAGTGTACAGGACATGACCTCTAATAAGGCTTATTACTGTGAGGCTCATGGCTGCTAATAAGCCTGTACTATCTGCTCCATTTCTGTGGTGAAGAAAGATGATAGATGCATCCGTGAACACATTTATTTAGAGATAGTAAATACAAAACAACAGCCTCAACCTCAACCTGAGCTCTCTAGACATATTTTTCGTGGACTAACACATTTCATCATATTGTTGAGGCTATGAGACGAAACTCAGTGCAGACCATGGTGAAGGCTATTTAGGATATGGTGCTTTCCATGAGGCTCTGAAATCTGACAAATCAGAGTTGGCTGCTCTGTGAACACTCCTATTGTATATGAATAAAATCAAACCTTTACCTTATTGAAATATGTGGATAACATCAGTGTCGACGGTGCTCTTCTAAAGTGGAAGCCTTCAAAACACACACCTACTGTGCTGGCCAGTTGCACAGTACTTTTGGTCTGAATGTCCAACCAGGTCCGTCACAGTTTGCTGAGTTTAGCTGACACTGACAGTGTTTTGGTGTGAATTCTTCTCTCCCATGTCGTCTTGTTGGATTCACAGGGATCACAGAGGAGGTGAGAGGGAGAATATAATGCACTGCTGCACAGACGGACGCAGAGAGGGGTAAAGAAACAACAACAAAAAGGTCTGTATTGGTTTGGTTTTGTTTACTCATGGGTGGCCAACCAAATGTTCTAAAAGGGGTTGGAACTAATTGTAAAATGCAATGTGGCAAATGTAGAACTCAAAATTTGTATTTAAACTTAAATTTTCAGTGTCAATTTAGATTTTTAATTGTCTGACTTTGTCACCACCTGCCCTTAAGTAAACTATACTGTTGCATGCTGTTCATTTTCCTCATAAGCCCATAAAAAGAACTTGTTCACTATCTTAATTTGCTTACCCTGAGACGTGACTTGATGTATGCGCTCAAACACTGAAAGCTACCGGTGTCAAAGCAGCTGAGGAAGACTGATTCAAAACCATTTCATCTCATCTCATTTTCCACATCCTCTAGTCCCCTCTCTGCTCCGGCAATCTTCCTTCCCTCTTCCCCTTCATTAGATTGCACCCTCTCCTTGTTGAAAGACGGGGGAAGAGCGCTGGTTATTCAAATTCAAATCAACACTGACAGAGAAGCAGATGTAAAAAGAGAGCGAGGGTTAAAGGGAGCTACAAAGCTTGTACCTGACGTTGTTAGTATTAATGTGATTCCACTGCGAGGGCTGGGATCGATGCAGTCAGATGAGGGACTGTGTTAACATCCTAATCTCTAATAGCATCAGAGCAGCCAGACTATAAAAACCTCTACCAGTTCAACCATGAACTCACACACACACTCAGACGAGCACAGATCGAGATGATAAGACAGACGGGGAAGACACGAGGAGCCATTAGAGGAAGACCTGTATTGTGTGTTGAAAGAGAATACCCAGATAGCCTCGATGACCCCGTGCCAGACAGTTCCTTCACACGACAGACGGTTACAAGGAAACCCACTGACCAAAGACCATGTAAAAAAAAAATACCACATTTATAAATCACTTTTAACTAGAAAATGGAAATCAATTTTCATTCACGGTTGTGTTAATTTTTGAGCGCTTTACTGAATGAAGCATGGCTCTCTCATGCGCTGTATGACCAATGAAGCTCACATTAAAGCAGTATTACACATGGTTTTAAGGTGGGATAAAAAGCACCGTGCTATCAGCTTACTTAGATCACACTATAGACGGCACCAGAGAGGAACAACCTCAGCCTTCCTGAGCTCCACAGTTTTGCCCTATTTGCTAAAAATACAATTTTGGTGGCAGGTTTGTTCAGTGGGAGGAAATCCTCTCAGTGCACAGGAAGTGACAAATTGAAACTAAAAGGGCCAGTGTGTAGCATTTAGGGGGATCTATTGGCAGAAATGTAATATAATATGTTTTCTTTCGTGTATAATCACCTGAAAATAAGAATCATTGTGTTTGTGTTACCTTAAAATGAGCCGTTTATATCTACATAGAGAGCGGGTCCTCTCGCCACGGAGCATGTTGCACTGCCATGTTTCAACAGTAGCCTAGAACGGACAAACCAAGACTGAACCAAACTGAAGAACCAATACCGCCAGATCCTACACACTGTTCCTTTAAGAAGCAAAAAAACAAAAGGCTCCTCTCATTTCTTGATGTTGTGCCTCCTCGTCTCATTCCTCACTCCTAAATCTTTGATCCTCCGGGTTGTGACCCAGAAAATCGATCTCAGCTCTCCATCTTGAAGGATGTCAAGGAGGAGCAAGGAGGCTTGCCGAAGGAGCTACAGTATAAGCGAGGACACACCAGTGCACTGGTTGACTCAAGGGTGTGACCGCCTCCCTTGGTGCCCCCCTATGTTCGAACAAACCGCAGCAAAAGTGCCCTCTTGGATGCCCCTATGGTTGATTAATCATGATAAAGTGCCCTCCCAGTGGAGAAAGCACAATAAAGTGCCGTCAATAGTGGTCTTAAAATTAAAAAAAAAAATGCAGTGCTATATAGGCTGCCCTATATGCCAAAAATCTTCCTGTGTGCTGGTGCCCATTTTTTCCCAGCCCTGCCCCTCAGACATCCTGAGTCTGCCACTACACTGGTGTATCCTTTGCAGAAGTCTGTTCAGCACCCGTGACGTATAAAAGAGGCGTGACAATGGACAGCCGATACAGCTGTGCCACACGTCATATTTAATTGACGTCGCTTTAAAATGATAGCTCCGAGGCAAGGATGTCTCGACTCCTCCGTCTCTTCCTCGTCTCCTCGGCTCGTGTCTCCCACGAGCGAGACTGAGACGCGAGGGGAGGAGGCGAGGAAAGGAATTCAGGATGTACAAACTGGGAAATAGGAAAGGCCCATATTTGCTCCTACTGTAGCAGAAAAACGTGGACCGGACAGTGACAGATGAAAGTTTAGGACAGTCATTTGCCACAAAATAAAAGGAGAGTTTATATTTTACGTTCATACTAATGCTTCTAAATGATTAGAGACACATAAGATAACAATGTACTGTAAGATTTAACGGCAGCTGAGGCTACCTCTGCCCAGCACTCATGCCACATCAGCTAAAAGAGCTTTTCCATTGTCCCCTGGCCTGTATGAAAAGCTTTTTGCTAATCAAAGTTAGACAAAAGCAATCTTTATATTTTCCATGGGTCCCATTGCTTCAAAACATTCCAAATCTAATTTGAATCATTAGTAAGCCTCTGGAGTACCTCGGTCTCCTACTGCAGACACAACCTCTGAGACGTGCATGTGTGAGACAGCATCTTTAATTACCCAGGTAACACAGCCAGATGCTCCATCACTCTGGCAATGGCAGTGATTAAAAGCAGTAAAATATTCATTTCAATCAGACACCCACATGCCACATGTATAATTAATGCACAGCGGAAGGACACAGCAACTTTTACTCCACACACACATTTCCATCACCATATTCCCTCCGCACGTCGCAGCCAGCTGCTGCATGTGTGTGTCGGGGTGGATCCAAGAAATGGGACTGTGGATGAGCCACTTCGAGCAGCACTCCACGGGGAGGTCAGAGGGCAGCCAGACTGCATTCTGGGACATCATTCAGCCACCTACTCAGCAGATGTGTCGGGTTGCTCTCTCACTGCCCCGACTCTCTCTGGGAGTGTTTTTGTTGGGGAAACAGCATCTCGAGTTTGCCGTCTATCATGCATTTTCTCTGTTGTGGGTGTGCTGGCTTTTTCTTCTCCTTCCTCTACTTTTCAACGCTGCTCTGCTTGTCAATACCTTGAAATACCTGCGAGCAGTTTGTCAGAGGTCTCAGAAGCAGCCGGATGTCTCTAGTGGGCGGAAGAATATACAAACACAAAACAATGTGAGACTTGAGGTGAATTTGCAGACATGAAGTAGACACATGATTTCTAACTAGATGATATCCGCTCAAGGCGACGCATGAGAGAAACCACATCGAATAGTAAGACTTTCTCATCCAGCATTTGAGTTGAAATATGTAAAATTGAAATGTAAATAAGACCAAAAAGATGCTCTCTTTCACACACCTGAAATAAATCTGTTCTCCTCTCAATCCCCCTGGTTCCACTTTGTCTACTTTCTATTTCTGTCCTTTCAATCCCTCCGACTGCTGCCTCTTTGTTTTCCTTGATTAAGCCCTCTGTCGCAGTATTGTTTAGACTTCAGCAGTAGGCTACAATTACTCCGCGCAGTGTGTGTGTGTATTGTATCACGCTCATTACAATTACCTCTGGGTGTGAGTGTGTCATCTGTTGCCTGCTCATGTTCCAATTTCTCTCCGAGTAGGTGAGGGAGCTGCATCCAGATGCTCTGGCGTGCACGCAGCGATGTGACCAGGAAGTGGGAGGTCTCTGTCAGTGGTGGAAAGTAACTAAGTACATTAGGGCTGTCCCGAAAAACATTTTTTTAGGGTTTCGAAGCTTCGAAGAGAAATATTCAAATGTATTCGAAGCTTCGAGGCGCGGCGGGCTGACATGTTCTTCTGTTTGTCTCCATCTCCCCCATTTCAGTGCCTCAAACACACAACAAACACACAACAAACAGCGATATCCATCTGAGAATAACTAATAATAATTCATGTTGAATATGAATAACAAATAATGTTGTATGATTATTCCTTATTTCATGGGCTATTCTGGGATGCATATATTATTATCACATACAAAAAACAAAAACAAAAACAAAGAATACTTATTTGGAGGTCAATTACCATGGCAACGGTTGAAGCTTTGATGCATTCGGGTCAGCCCTAAAGTACATTTACTCAAGTAATGTACTTAAGTGCAATTTTGAGGTACTTCTACTGCTTCTGCTACATCATATTTCAGCTGTACTTTCTTTGATTTTATAAACAAAACATATGATCAAACTATTAAATATGATGCATTGTTATATGTTAAAGGCCCACTTGTGTACAAAAGATAAAATAAATATATAATCTTTTGGGACCTTGCTCTGAAAGGGGTTATTTTTGCATATTGAGGACTTTTACTTTTGCTATTTTAAATATATTTCGCTGGTAATACTCTAGTACTTTTACTCAAGTAGAATTTTGAGCGCATGACTTTTACTTGTAACAGAGTATTTTTACAGTGTTGTTACGTTTACTTAAGTAAACGATCTGAGTACTTCTTCCACCACTAGTCTCTGTTAGAAGGAATGAGAGTTGTGGATCCAAAAAATCCTGAAAAATCTGAGTGGCCAGGAAGAGCAACACAGTAAGACATCTAGTTTACGCTCGTCTTCTGCAGCAGAAAGCACGGAGGTCCATGCTCAAACTTGGATGTCGCTCCTATGGTTGTTAATACAGAGATATCACAAGGTTGATCTTGTATTCAAGAAGCAAGAACTTGTAACAGTTGGCAGGCATTACAAAAGCACTGCGATGAAGCTGACTGATGGGAATTCTCGTAGCTTTCATGTGATTACGACTGGCTCGGTGTAATCTCGTCTATGAGATTTCCTAACTGTACGTCTGTCTGATCAGCTGTGAGAGGCCAGCAAGGAGTTCCCCCAGGAGTCTGGCATCAATAAGTGAACGATACTACTGTTGCTACCACACACACACGAACACTTCAGAGGAAACTACGTCTCCTATCATCTTTCACCCACTGCCTAATTATTTGGTTTGACAATGGGAGGGTTTTGATGTTCTTATGCAATGTCACAGGCTGATCCAGGGTTACTATATTAAACTAAAACAAAATGAGCAGTGAAAAATATTGTTAGGAAACTGAAACTAAATAAAAATCCTTTAATAAAAACTAAAACCAACCTGAAACAATATTGCCCGGTAAAAAAACTACTAAAAATAAAATAAAAATGAACATAAATTAATTTCAGTTTATCACATTTTTTAATATACCACAACTGAAAAAAGGAGACAGCATGAATTTCCGTCAACTGTGATGTTAAACCACAGAAATATAACAGACTTGACCCTCCCAGCGATGGCGCTATGCCAAAATTGCTTCACTAAAGCAGCGCGAAAATTAAACATTATGGTCATTCCTCCACAGTTCTACAACGATGTATTTTGTATGTATATGCAGCTACATACTTCTGAGACATTATAGCTGGCTCTAACATATGGAGGATGGGACCTACCAAAATCAAAAATAAATAAATAACTAATTGACTCAATAAATGAGTAAATATGTCATTAAATGTAGCAAAAAACAATATTACAAATAAATGTAGCCATTAATTAATTGATAAGATGTGTCATAAATTGTTATTTCTGTTATTTATGTATTGAATTTTATTGATTTGTATGTATCTATTTATTTTTTCATTTATTCTTTATTTATTTGCAATTATTTTGTATTTATGTATATATTTTTGCATTTATTTTTCATATTTTTTATATTTATTTTGAAATGTATGTAATTTATAAAAATAAATGCATAAATAAATGCGAAAAATAAACAGAAGAGTAAATAAATAAGGGATTAATACAAAGATAAATACGTAAAGAAGCAAATTAAAACAGAAATATCAATTTATGTCACATTTGATCAATTAATTAATGGCTACATTTATTTTTAATATTATTTTTGCGACATGTAATGACATTTATTTTTTTATTTTTTTATTTGGCAGGTTCCATCCTCCATACTTACAAAAACAAAGTAAAACTAAATATATAAAAACAAACTAAACCTTTCTGAAAAACTGAAACTAAACTTAAACTAGTAAACACACTCTGAAAATTAACTAAAATTCTTACTCGCTCACACATTCAAACACACACAGTACATAATATTACATTGTGTACACATAATCCTCATTTCTGCTGTTGATAAATGTACATTGTTGATCTGCTTTGAAAAAAAGCCAAAATAACATTTCTTTCCTCTAAAGTTTTTTAGATTTATTTGCCACTTGCAAACAGAGCACGTAGCTGCTGAGATATTGATATGCAAACACCAATATTCCCTTGGCTTTTTCATTGCACATTTTTGCTCAAACCCTATCACTGGCCACTTATTCTAACAGGCTCTAATACAGACCTACGCTGCTCCTAGTAAAACAAAGCTTCCACAGCACCTGGAAGAACTGCTGTCTGGTGTTTTGTAAGCTGATACAATCCCTAAACTCTAAACCCTAAAAAGCATTACACAAATAAAATAATTTATCCCATATGAAAACACAGTAGTACTTTTTTGATTTCACAGTTTTACCAAGATATGAACCATAACTGCTCTCCCCTCCTCATTGTGCGACTGCTCCCGCAGGCTGTTGTTGTAAGAATGTTTTTCTCAGTCAACTTGCCTTGTTAAATAAGATTTTACAAAACCCCATGAAAGATTTCTCAAAGCTTGACGGTGGATATTGGCATTCCTGTGCAGGAGTCTGTGTTTTAAAACCTGCAAACAACCCGGCATAAATTTACACCATTAAGTCCCTGAGGGTGGAGAATAGCATAAAGTGCTGTGTGTGTGTGTGTGGCATGAGAATGCAGTAGTCATAATTAGAATGTAGATGTCCTCTGCCCGCCACGGACGAAGCCACCGACATGCACACACAAAGTGCTTACTCTCGTCTGTTGCCGTGTGTCGATGAATAATGCACATATTAATCTGGCAATGTATGGAGGCTTTACTAAGATCCATTCAGCGTTTCCTCGTTCGAGGTTATCTAATTAATATGGCATCTTTGTAGTCACTAGGCATGAATAACATTCTCTGAAGCTCAGTCAGCAGGGGGCTGCAGGAGAGGGAAAGGTTAGGAGGGGCCTTGATTTTTCTTTTTCTTTTTCTATTACATTATTTTGCTGACTTTTTCCACCAATTTTCTCCACTTTTTTTTTTTCACAGTACCGCTCCCAGCTCCTCCCTCTACTGTGCTGGCATCCAGAAGGAGTCTATAGTGCCGAGAAAAAGACTAACCCTTTGTCTAGACCGCAAGCGTATCACACACGCATCAGCCACGTTTTTCACTCGCGCATCTGACGCAACAGATACGCTCTCATATTAAAGGGACTGTATGCAAATTTTTACACAAAATATACGACATTCTGCGACTTTCTGGGTTTCCTCTATCAGCCTGTAGACTGCTTTTATTGTGAAAGACCCGGGCCATTTCTTCCGGGAAAATCCAACGGATGCGATGTCATGCACGCTCGCAAATGCCTTTAATTTCAGCTCTCCTTACAGGGCTAACAGTCTGCAACGATAGCTAACGTTTGGTTAAAAATGGTGTCCCCTAACGCCAACAAATGACCAGCCCCAGCACAACTCAGACTCCTCTCAGCAGCGTCTTACGGGCCTGAAGCATTTAGTAAGGCTTGAAGCCGAGTTTTTTATAATAACCATGTAAACGCGAGGTCGATGGGCCAATAAACACGACTACTTCACTACTATTCAGTACATATTTCAGGGTTTTTATCATTATTTTATCCTTTTAATTATTAAACTGTTATCATAATATCTATATTTTATCATTATCTGACCTCGTTCTTACATGTTTTCTCACTTATTGCTATTTGTTTATTGATTCGGTTTTGAAAAGTGGTATACAAATAAAGTTTTTTTCAAAGTTTTTAAAAGCTGCGGGAGAATATTAATTGTTTAGTGCGAGATCGTCATCTAGCGGTCAAAATAGCGGGCTCAGAGACAGCTGTCACCTGTTGCGAATGAATCATATGCATCAGTGTTGATGTAAAAAATAGATCAGGAATACTGACACAGATCACAGGAAAACAGTGCAGAAAGCTTGGCTGCTCTTTTGCTGCTCGACGCTTTGAAATTCACGAACAAGACGAAGTCAGCAGTCGCTTCAGTGTCGTGTCAACGCTGTCGTGACACGAGCGTGGCGCTGACATGAGGCTTGTAGTCTAGACACACTTGACCCCTTTACCACCTGTGCACCCAGGGTCTCTGAAATTAAATAGACGATAAAAACAGACTTTTAGCTGCGGTAAATAGTTCGATGAATATGCTAGCTGACCAATCAATCAATCAATCAATCAATCAATCATTCAAAAAGGTAGTCAGTGAAAAACTAAAAGTTTGTGAGGATTTAAAAGCCGTGTCAGCTGGTGCTCTGCACCTCAGGCTGGAATCCTCCCCCCTCAGCAGGAGCTGCTACAGCTACCTCTGAAGCTACGAGTGGGCCTTTAATTCCTCGATCCACATTTGGGGAAGGAAGAAGGGCAGTTTGGGCCAGCAGAGCTGCAGGCAGTCCTGTGTGGCGTGAGACTGGACTGTGAGGCTTGTGTGCCCCTCCTGGCCCGTGTCTCTCCTGGTGCTTGGTGGTTTCCAGCAACACACGGACGCTCTTGGAGAAGACGGCCCGAGGGTCAGTAGCAGGTAGAGCAGGGCAGGAGCAGCTCTCCCTCAGCTCCAGAGCCTGGACAGAGACAGAGTGAAGAGCAGATGTTGTACTGACTTATCATAACTTCAGACAAGAAGTCCATTAACAAGTACAAAGATGGATCTGATAAGCCCTGTGATAGATGTCTTTGTTTATGTAGTGGTGAGCCATTTGTTGTTTTTGTTTGCAGTGTGGTAGAACAAGAAATCAGTTACTTGTTCTTTTTAATTTGTGATCGGTAGATAAGACATTTCATCAAAACGCTGCTGTGAACTGAAATTAAATGCGACACGAAGAAGGCGAGGAGAATGTGAAGGGCCAAAGACAAACAAACCCGACACAGATAAACTGATGCACAAAGCTAAAGACAGAGAAACAAAAACACCACAGAAAGAATCAACAAGAGTCTACGTCCAGCTCTGTGAGGCTGTACTGAAGCACCGCCGTGCTTTAGGCATCTTAGCTTAACGTGTTAGCATGCTAACATTTGCTAATTGGCACTAAAGAAAAACTACAGCTCAGGATGATGGGATATCATTAGTTTTGCAGGAATTTGGTCATAAATCATAGACTGTATATACGAAGTGGACGTAGTCACCGTGACGTCACCCATAGGTTTGTGGACTGCCGTTTTGAAGCCTCGAGTTTTGCATTTTGGCCGTCGCCATCTTGTTTTTTTGCAACCAGAAGTGACACGAGAGGGTGGAGATAAGTGCAACCGAACGCTAAATAAGACATTTTTAGGCGACCAAAAGGTTATTATTAACTTTGATGAACTGAAAACACACTGTGAAAGGGTTAAAGTTGTAAGACGAAAATGCAGACAACTCCCAGACCGGACAACGCCGTGGTAGCGACCTGTCAATCACAAGGTAGCCACGCCCTAAAGCATCTCCTGCTTTATGGTCTATTTGACTCTAAATGGGACCATAATTTACTAAATGAACATCATGCTGTATTGAAGAAGACTTGAGACTAGAGATTGAGACCATAAACTCATGTTTACAATGTTTACTGAGGTAATAAATCAAGTGAGAAGTAGGCTCATTTTCTCATAGACTTCTATACAATCAGACTTCTTTTTGCAACCAGAGGAGTCGCCCCCTGCTGGCTGTTAGAAAGAATGACAGTTTAAGGCACTTCAGCATTGGCTTCACTTTTCTAACCCTTAGGTAGCCCACTGTCATAAACCAAAGTATTTGACCTGATGATGGCGCTAGAGGAAAAATCAGAGGATCACCAAAGTCAGTAGACTTCATCCTCATCTGTCCAGTAGTTCTTGAGATATTTCAGTTAAAAATATGCAAAGACGCAACCTGTCTTCTTGAAAGAGGACATATCCCGCCCATTTTCAGATTCATACATGTATTTTGTGTTTCTACTAGAACATGTTTAGATGCTTTTATGTCCAAAAAACACATTATTTTTCTCATACTGTCTGTCTGAATATACCTGTATTCACCCTCTGTCTGAAACGCTCCGTTTAAGTGCCTGTCTCTTTAAGCCCAGCCTGCTCTGATTGGCTTGCATGAAAAATATGGTCTCGTTTTCTAGGGTGTCCGAGGGGTGATATAATAATAATATCCTAATGAGCCTGCATGTGACATAGGAAGGGGAGCCAAATCTGACTGGTTTGTTGAATCACGTTTTCTGATCTAGACATCTGAAAAAAAACTGACTGGGTTATTTATTTCACAGTTTGTGTGTTGGTAGACTCTCCAGATACCCAAATATATGAACACAAGCACTGATTAAAGTGAGTTGTTCATGATATGTCCCCTTTAAATCAATCCCATACAGGTTGGATAAGCAGAGCTGATAGGAACTATAACTACAAACACTTCCCAGCCGTTAGAGACATCCTCTCTGTCTGTCTGTCTCACACACCCACACACCAAACTCATTAATCTCTCACTTAGAATCACCTAAAAGACTCATACATACATGCACTTGGCTTCCCACTCAACAGGCTCTCCCTCCTCTCATGCCACCGGTGGACTTAATGCGCTTTGCTTAAGGATGATGAGCGCACTAGTGGAGGCGGAGTGCCCTCAGAAGAGTCGGGTTAAGTAGCTTGATGCTGTCACCTCTCGCAAGGTTAAAAACATCACATTATGCACCACTTTCACCCGACTGAGCTCCGCTGTTAACTGGCTCATATGTGCTGCCACGCCGGATCGAACGGTTTGGTGTGAGGAGGGTGGTGTATATATGAGAGAGTTTTCTCAGCACACACACACACACACATACACAGACTCGATGCAGGCCGATGAATCCCCAAACAACAGTCTGCATCACTTCACTGCCTGTGGCTGCAGCCTGGCCTCGACAACGACTGCTGCTAGAGGTCAATCTACCACACGGGGGTATGATATGATGCACGGGCACAAACATATAACACACTCACACATAGAACATGTACACACACAACAACACAGGCACCTGATGGACAATTAGTGGTTTACCCATCTGTTCATCTTTCCTGCTTGGAGCATCTGACGGTGTACAAACAGTCCAGCTCACGCTCAAGGTTAAATTCTGCCTCATACATTGTACATCTCTCTCTCTCTCTCTCTCTCTCTCTGCCTCAGAGACAAACACACACACGTCAGACGTAATGATTGTGGATGCTGACGCTTTCCATAGAAGTCTTAAAGGGATGGTTCGGCCGTTATATCAATCTATGCTCTCACCAAAGCCACCAGACTCCATCGAAAAAAAAATATAATTTTACTTCGCAGAACACGGGAGTTGCTGGTCTAACGCTGCCTTGATTGGTTAGTTTGTTTGTGCTATTGTGTGACTTTGGTGAATCCGAACTAACTCTTTAAAACACCAAAGTCACTCAATAACATAAACAAACTAAGCGATCGGGGCAGCGGTAGACTGTTACTGTTCTTTTGGCTGGACCACAGAGGGCCAGCCATACAAAGTCTGTCACTGAGTGACTGAGTGATGAAGTGTGAGTGTTGGAGTTTCCTCATTGGCCGCTGCTCTTTCAAAGTTAAAAGGCAGGAACAGTCCTTTATGCAAATGAGCCCGTCCAGCGCGACGCGTGCGACTCACGAAATTTGGACCAAGCTGTGAAACTAGGCGATCCAGCTCTAAAATGAAACGAGATTCAGCAGTGGCATAGACTATTTCCCAGTTGAGTGGAGCAGCGCGTCCCTTAGTGTCTTCGCCGGACCTGGTGGACATGTAGCGCTGGATTTAACATTATAGACATGACCACTGACTATTTGTGTAACAATTCAGCCCCAAATTCGCAGACTGACCGTACACGGTCCAGACATATACTCGGTTTTGATCGAGTCTTGTTCAGTGGAGTCTGGATGCTTTGGCGAGAGCATAGATAGCGGCTTCAGTTACCTGTTAGAAACATAGACTCTAGCTGTCTCACGGCAAGGTAAACCAGCAAAAATATTCTAAATATTGTGTACACTTAAACTGATATTGATTTTTTAGGTGTTTAGGTGTCAACAGCAGTACATTGCTTTACTCCCGTGCCTGTACTCCTGTCTTTTTCTCCAAACTGGGGTCGTGCCGACCGTCATCTACTGTAGGTAATACACTGACTATGGATAAGTAGCTCATACAACCCAACTTCAAAAACACCTGAAATATCCCTTTAAGATACCATTGATTGTCTTGCCACAGTGGTGACACAGTGAGCCTGTGAGATCAAACTGCTACCTCGGGGCTGAACTCAAAGCCTCAAAGAGGTTTAATTAAGAAAGGCCCCTGTGTGGCAAAATGTTTTTCCTGTCTTCCTAAAACCTTGCATCTTTTTCCTCTCCTCCTCTCTTCTTCCTCTCTGCCCTCCTCCTCTTCCACATGTCTGCAGGTGGATATACATCTCTCCCGACGCTTCATTAGTTCCATTAAGACTCCTTCCAACAGCTCCTAAAGCTAAACTGTTTCTCCTAAACAACAGACAGGTGTAGGGCTCACTCCTCACGCAGGGATCAAAGAGTCTTTTACTTTAGACAAACACATGCATCAGAGCAGCAGGGATGTGTTTACTTATGTAATTGAGGTATTAAAGAAGAAACTTAGGAGCTACCCATGCTGTTATTTGAACTGAGCAGGGAGTCATTACTGTGTGTGCCTGTACCTGTGGTATGAGGCGGTCCAGCTGAGTGAATCTGTTCCTGTGCGACGGGTGTGTGGACAGCCACTCGGGGAAGGTAGGCTCTCCTGTCAGCTGGTCTCTGATTTCCATTTGCTTCCAGAAAACGGGTCCTGCTCGCACATCTGCACACGCCTGGGAAAGACACACACACACAAACTCACACACTGTGGCATCCCTCGGTCTTGTGCTGAGATGAAAATCCTTACTGACGAATCTCTGAGTCTAGTTTAGTTTGACAACAGTGCCCCCTAGTGCCCCGCAGACAGATTACAAGGTTTGACAGCAACAGCTACACTAGATGAGTATCATTTTGCTGTGTTAAAATGCAACTATTCCTTAATCATGACCCCCAAAATGCAACAATGTACTTTAGTAGAGTCATATTATGTTAAATGGGTACATCATTTAGTATTGAACTTCCATAAAGTTGGGGAACTGAAAAAACAATGGCCAACTTTTAGTCCCTTGCATGGGTCAAACTCCAGAAATGCTGGATCCTACATTTTGCATAATGCAACGCAATAGCATCTTTCATTAGACACCCCCTTCTTTAAGACCCCACACTTCCAGGTTGTAATGCAGTATTTCTGTTAAAAATGTTACGTCGAAAGCCCAAGCTAAGATAACCCTGATGCCATTAGGCCAAAAATACAGACTGAAAACAAACTGAAAACAGGCCAGAAAACGAGCCAAAATCAGACTAAAAACAGGCAAAAAGAGACATTAAATAGACTGAAAAGAGGCAAAAACAGGCCAAATTCAGACTGAAAACAGGTCAAAAAACATACTAAAACAGGTCAAATTCAGACTGAAACAGGTCAAAAAACAAACTAAAAACAGGCCAAAAACAGACAGAAAACCAACTGAAATTTTGGAAACATTTTTCAAACTTTGGAAATCTCCTCCAGAGCCACAGAATACATCAAACAGCAGTTTTCTCTGGCTGTGTAGTACTTCCCGTGATAAGTAAACAGAATTTTATGTACAAAATCAGTGGATTGTTCCTTTAAGTGATAACAAAATGGAGATGATGATACCTTCGCAGCCAACTGCAACCCGACTTGATCGGCCTCAGCCTCCAGTTTCCTGCTGAAGGGACGGCTGAACATCAACTGAGGGAGAGAAACAATGATGTATGTATGAGGATGTACAAACTCTAAGATGCATATACATTTCCCTTATATAACATATAATAATATATAATTAAATTGTTGCCGGTTTAGTGAACATAGTGTGTAAAGTGTGAAAAACGTGATGTTTCGTCAGGAACCTGTGGTCTGCAGTGTGTACGGGTAACAGTCTGGATAAGGTCTCACCTGGGAAAGCTTGTTCTGTACCCACTGTCCCAGCAGAGCCAGGCTGTCCCGAGGACACACGGCCCAGATGGCTGTCAGCAGAATAAGGGACAGGAGGTCCACGACGTGAGACAGACTGGCCTGTTCTGCCTAGGGGGGGGGGGGAGAGCAGAGTAGACGAGGGATGACAAGGAGGAGGTGACAGGAGACAAGAAAGGAACGAAGAAAGTGAAGGATCGGGGTTAAACAAACAGAAGAGAGCGGGATAGGGAGACATAAATAGATGTGAAAAGTTTTTGGGAGGTGAATAAGGCCGCTGGAACATATTGATTGTTCCCATCTATTATAGCGGAACTTTTACGCTGTAACAGATTTAGAGGTTTTAACAGCCAATCCAATAGAGCACACCTACTGGGTAATGCCAACACCCATCGATGCTCATTCCCTTCATCTAATTAAAATCTCCTTCAAGCATTTCCTCCGAGGACGTTTAAAGTCTTGAAATACCCACAACTTCATTAGACACTTTTTTTTAAGAACAAGAAGAATGGGCTTCAGTAGCCAGAGCAAACACAGCCATCTGTGGAGAATTAATAAAACAGAGCGGTGCCCTAGGTCGACAGGACTCTGGTCGTCACGGCACCAACAGGATTAGTGTTTGGAGGTGATCGTCAGTGAGTCTTTATCGCCGGCTGATGCAACAACACTGCAACTGGTGCCACTTCAGCCATTAGTGTACTGCTGAGATGGAGTGGGGGGGGCTGATGATAAATAGTCAGGAGAGCTCAGTGTATAATGCACACACCTATAGGAGGTCCACATACATATTTATTCTACAACCTTGTGTGGGAGAGTCCTGGAAGTGTTCCAGCTGTAACTTCTACTCTGTGAGCCAGAGGCTTAGAAAAGACTAAACTTTGTTCTTGAACAATATTTGCACTTTAAGTGTTTTCAATGACTCATCCGCATGCACAGCGAGGTCTGCTGCTGTCAGCTAAGCCTCTCAAATGTCACCATACTGCACACAGGTTTTTTTGTGTACACTGCAGCACAGAGCTAAACAGGTTTCCATGTTTTCTGCATCAAACTCAGTAGTGCTGTTTGTTTGTGTGACATTTAACCTCTTCAACTCCTCGAGGGCGCCGGCACCTTTGGCCGACTTAACTGTTTTTCAGTTTTAGAGATAGAGTGAAGGTACTGATATCATATGAAACTAGAAAACCTAAGGATTCCATTGGTACCAGCCATGTCATGCTTGCTTGTCAGAAAGGAGGCTCCGAAGTGAGGCTAAATTTTGGTGAGGAAAAACAATTTTCAAGGCGATTTTCAAAGGGGTCCCTTGACCTCTGACCTCAAGATATGTGAATGAAAATGGGTTCTATGGGTACCCACGAGTCTCCCCGTTACAGGCATACCCACTTTATGATAATCCCATGCAGTTTAGGGCAAAAACAATGCAGTTTTTTGAATGCAGTATAAATGTGTTATTTCCGCCTATTCTAAAAAACAGTGTATTTGAATATTTCTGCATACTGGGGTCCCTAAACTGTTTTGCGATTACATAAATTGTGTATTTGTTGTGACCTCTATGATAATCACAGCCTCATGAAACTTTACAGCCACAAACTAGAGACCTAGAGCATTCAGAGGATGAATGGCTTTCCTAGGTGGATTGACAATAAGGGGGTTTCTGAGCAGTTTCGCCATCTAATCGCCGAAAAATGCGATTCTTGCAGAAATCTCCAAATGGCAAAAGTTTTTGATCCCAAATCAGAGCTTGGCTTTTTCTAAGGTGTTCCTAAAGATCTTGGTGTCTTAATGTGGTATTTTGGGATTTGGGTATTTTAGGGATTATTGATCATTTTAATCAATTGATATGAAGCTTCATATCGCCGTCATTATGGGATATATGCTGATATAATCAAGGGTAGAAACAACACCACAATCACAAACAGTCTGCAGAGGGTTATGTACTTACAGAGTGTCCCAATACAGCATGAGCCATCTCGTGTCCCAGGACGATGGTGAGCTGGTGAACGTCCGCCACAACGTCCAGCATCCCCGTGAAAACAAACACTTTCCCGTTCTACAGAAAGGAAAGTACAGAAGATATTCCAGACTAGGGAGATATTCTTTACAGGTGTACGAACAAAAGTCATCACGTATGACTTTTAACTTGTACTAACCGGTAGGACAAAGGCATTGATTTCAGGATTCTGCACCACGTGGATGCTCCAGGTGACTTCAGACACTTCAGGGATGTCCTTGTTTCTTTGCGCCAGATGCTCCACCACCCGCTCCACCACCTGGTGACGGGGGTCAGTGACTGGAACCAGCATCTCTGCAAACTGCTCCATGTACTGAACCACAAACACACACATTTAAGCATTTTAGGAACAATTTCATTTGCTTAATTCCTCCTCATATTAAATGTTCTTCCCCCTTTATCCAGTTACTAAATGTCATCTTACTTGTCATCACTGTTTTCATCAGGATAATTTGTCATTTTCTATCCATGGTCATCCTTTAACACACACACACACACACACACACACACACTTGGTTTCCCCCCCCCCTCCATCTCTCACCGCATCTGAAGTCACGGCTGCCAGCTCCATGTAGTTCTCTCTGCTGAACACCAGGAGGCGGGTCCGTCCCGTCACTGGGGACTCATCCAGGTGGGTCAGGAGAAGGAGGGCTACGATCACCATAGCAACGCCTGCCCCCGCAGCCAGATGCCAGCGGCGCTGCCGGACCCATTCGCGCATGAGCTGCCATCGGTTGGCTGGGAGAGCCACCCACCACTTCCTAATACTCCTGTGAACAGACAGAGGAAGGCCACGAGGTCCGTTGATATACATGTATTGTTTATGTCACTCACACAGGCTCATGCAGTACATTTAATATCATACACTGCCCTACAGTGGTGAAGAATGGAAAGTAAGGAATAATTTAAAGAGGACCTATTTTACTTTTTTTTAAGTGCATACTATTTTGGATTTCTACTAGAACATTGTTCAAAAAACACATTATTTCTCTCATAGCAGCTGTGCTGCAGCACCTGTTTTCACCCTCTGTCTGAAATGCTCTGTTTGAGCTCCTGCTTCCTGCTCTGCTTTAACTAGCTTTGTTTGCGGGCGGGTCAAACTAGTCCTTATGCAAATGTGTTACTGGTGACATCATCACATTACAGAATAAAAAGGCAGGACTTCCATCAGGGTGTTTCAGGAAGTTCAGGAGCAGTGTCCCTTTGTCGTGGACTTTGGGCTTTATAACTTTGCAGACCTTTTACATGCACAAAAAACTATATTACACACTAAAAGAGAGGGGAAAGGCATAATAGGTCCCCTTTAAAGCTCCTTTTGTGTTTGGATAATTTGCATGTTTGGCATTAAGTAGAAAATGCAAAAAGAAACATCAGCAGCAAAAGTCCCAATTAGAAATGTAGGAATCCAGACAGACCCACTGAGATCCCAAAGTAGGTCTGGCCAAGAATGCAGCATCAAAACATGCATAAAATATGTTCACAACAACATAGTATGCACAAAACGCTGAAGTCATTTTGTGTGTTTTCCCAGCGGAACCAGTCAAATATTAAAGGAAACAAGTAGGCCAAGGCTTTTTGAAATAGTGACTAAAACAAAGCAAGATGGGGGAGCTGGAAAATGTTTCCAAATTCAGTTCTCTGACCCAAAACAGAACCAAATAAATGAACGATGCCTCACTGATAGTGTCTATTATGGAGCCTTGAGTGTGCCAAATAATACTATTATAGTCAGTCCACTTCAATGTTTAATTTTTGCAAGTTAAATTGATTTAAAATTAGCGTAACAAGACATAACAGATGAGACAAGACAGAACAAGACACAAAGGGTGACTTGACAAGCTTGACACAACGGGTCAAAACATGCATCGAGTACAACGGCAACAGCAAAGAAAGGTTAGGAATGAGTCTGAACTTTAACCTTTGAGACCAAACTATTCTATGTATGTTATGTTATGTTATGTTATGTTATGTTATATTATGTTATGTTGATGTGGTGTGTGTGTATTAGAGAAAGAGTGGGCAGTCTGTTGTGTAGGGTTACAAGTGTGTGTGTTTGTTTTTTTTAAACAGAGCTTATTTTTGAATTTTGTTAATACAACTCTGACAATCCACTGCACAAACATGTTTGGACTGATAGATATCCCACCCATGAAAATGCCCAGAGGGCACTCAACTAAAAAGAAAACAAGTGTACAAAAATAAATAAATACACACAAATATACAAATAAAATAAAATAGTCATAGTTAAAAAAATAATAAAATAAAATAAAAAATAAAATAATAATAATAAATAAATAAAGAAGTTGTGTGTAAGTTTGAGGGAGAAGGGGAGAGTGGTTGAATAAAAAAAAAATTAAATAAAATTACAAAAGAAGGGTGAATATAAATAAATCAAAATGATAAAAGTCTGTTCATGTACACATATTATGGTAGTGAATGATTTTTTTTAACGAGTTAATTAAAAACAGATAATTAACAAAAAACATAGCAACAATTTCTAAAGTAATTAATTTGTTATTTAAATGACACAATTAATACAATTGTTGATAAAACAACTAAGATATTTAATTATATTTGTGTTTATTATACCTGAGCAGTAAGTATAATTAAATTTTAATCAACACAAGTATAATTAAATAATATTGTGCCTTAAAGCAATGAACAGAGCAGCAGTGTGTCTCCTACCTACACTGGCTCCCTGTTTCTCAGAAAAATTGATTTCAAAATACTCCTGCTGGTTTACAAAGCACTAAATGGTTTAGGGCCAAAATACATTTCTGATCTTCTGCTATGTTCTGAACCATCCAGACCTCTCAGGTCATCTGGATCAGGTCTGCTTAGTGTCCCCAGAGTCACAACTAAACATGCAGAAGTTCAGTTTTTATGCACCAAATATCTGAAACCTGCAGGACCAACTCCAACTCTGAGTTCTTTTCAATCAAAGCTTAAAACGTTCCTGTTTGCTGCTGCCTTTTATTAAACCAAATAATGATCTTATACTGCACTAGAGCTTTTACTCTTGTGTGTTATATTCTATTTTAGCTTCTATCCTATAGCTTTTATTTTTAGCTTGTTTTTATTTTCTAATCTTTAATGTTTTAATGTTTTAATAACTGTTTTAATGATGTCTTAATGTTCTTGAATGTTTGCGTAAAGCACTTTGAATTGCCCTGTTGCTGAAATGTGCTTTGAAATTTGTTTTGCATAACAGCAGCTCCATTTGCAACATCACAGGAAGGACAAAGACAAGAAACAAGGATACATATATGTAAACATTGCAATCACAGAAGACGATATTCAGGGCCCTTCAACGTACATTTGATCTGGGATTAGGCTCCATGTTTAGTTTTAGGATTGACTGATGTACAAAAGAGTGCTTCAGTCTAACCTTATTAAATCATGGAACCCTGTATCTCCGATTTGATGGTAACAATTCATATTCACTGTTCAAAACGTGGTTGGGGTCAGAGACGATGGTGTCTCAAGGGGTTGACCCACAATCTTTGAGCAGATTTTCATTTGGTGGAGCAGTTTTGACTTTAAAGTAGTGGACAAACTCTTGTACCATGTAGTATAACAATACTGTAGATCAACTCATAATCACAGAAGTAAAAAACAAAAGAAGAATTAGTTTACTCGCCACAAAAAAACCTGAGGGGGTGGAGAAAGTAAATTCTTTGTTTTGTCTTTTTACAGACAAATTCAATGTGGTCTTTCCAAGATAACAGATGATCAATCAATACCTCATATAAAGCTGCCTTGCCTTGTTGCCTTACCTGCCCAGTACTATAGCCATGAGCTTCTGCAGAGGTTTGAGCAGCAGCCAGAGGAGAGGAGCAGCAGGAAGAGCTCTCACAGGAGCTGAGGTGTGGAAGAGCTGTCCACCATGGTGTCCACACTGAGACAGGAGGACAGAGAGTGGACAGGGTTTAATCTGGAGACATGTTGTCCTCCTCCCATTGCTGCAGAATAAAAGAGCTGGTTTGTCTCTGAAGGAGTTTGTTGTTCTGAGACAGCTGATCTTCTTCTTCACAGGATGACCAGCTGGTCTGTGGAAGTTTCTTGCCAGATGTGCAGAAAGAAAACAGAAGCGACTGTTTCTTAAGAGATTAAAACAAACTGTCAATGTCATATTGTTAGTTTACAGTCTAGCTAAAGTAACCTTGTTATAACTCTGTCTAACAGCTGTAGAGTTTAATGTTTACATCTGTTACTAAAGCAGATATTAACAGACATTAACACGCAGAGGTTAACATCATTTAGTTTCCTTGAGAGGCTGAACGTCACTAGTGTTACTACTATCACTACTATCTCTACTATCTCTGAACACACTGAACGACACTTGGCTTGTTGTGAGGTCAGTCTGACGCGCTTCCAAAATGATTCCCCCTAGAAACCACTCCGCAAAGAAAGGTTCCGGGCGCACAGAAGAAAAGTTCCTCTGTATTTAGAGCAGAGTGGTTCTCAACCTTTTCCCCTTTCTATCTATTTCATTTCATTTCAAAATTTATTTCGAACAAATAATAAAATAATATATATTATTATATATATATTATTATATAAAAATATTATTATTATATACAAAATATTATTATATAAAAATAATAATAATAATAATAATAAAGAAAAAGAGAATGATCATACCAACAAGTGGACAGTCAGAAACAAGTATTATTTACATTCAATGAAAAGCATAAGAAAAATAAATTGTCAAACACTTGATGCCTTGATTTACATATTCATAATAGTTCCTCTGATTCAAGATACAAGATTCAAGATGTTTATTTTCACGCCGGTTATACAGGTACAATCATGTGAAATGCTTTTTACTGGGAAGCTCCATTAAAAATAATAAGTTAGATTACAATAATAAAAGGAAATATTTTGTAGAAGGCATATTAAGAACATATACATATCAGGAGGTATGAATGTACATATATAAGAAATACTTTGTACAAGGCATATTTAGAACATATACAGTATAAACAGTATAAGATATATGATTGAGGTATTGCACTTGTTTATTGCACTGTTTGTGTGAGAAGGTGTTGTATGAATGATCTATTTAAAGTGTGATGTCCTTAGAGCAGTGATTCCCCACCTTTTCCCTTTTCTATCTATGATTATTATTTCTATGAGTTAACTGATGAACCCTGACTAAGAGACATATTTTATGGATATTTCATATTATAGTCAATGCATAACGATAACAGTACAGAGCAACTGATAAACTGTACAATTAACCCAAACAGTGAACACAACATCTGCAGGATACTTGTGTAAAACCAGCAATTTGAGCAGATTATTTCCTGTGAGTATTGCAGCACAGAGATAAAGTTTCCTGTTATTTTTAGGAACTTTTTTTTTTGGTTTTTAATTATCATTCATATTTAATAGGCTTCTTTTTTTTTTTACAAATTCAGTGTTTTCTTTTCCTTGACGCTTAGCCATTGTTTTATCAGCTCTTTGGTTGTTTTAACTTTTATTATTATTTTTTTAAGATGATTTCTTAGAGCTTTTGTTTTAACTTTTCTAATGCAGGACGAGGCTGTTTAGCAGAGAGGGAAGGCTCCGTGAATATAGCTCGTGTACCCTCATCCTGTTCTCTTAAATAATAATCCAAACTTTAAAAATAGAAATTTAATTTTGTTTTCTTCAAAAAAATGAATGAAATGCTGAGATATAGGCCAACTGTATATTAAAAAAAATTGTCTTACACCCCTTAAAATCAACTGTACTGTATTTCTTGAGAAGGGCAGGGAAGATTGTGGCCGACCCCTCCCATCCTGGACACCATCTATTTCAGACTCTGCCATCTGGCAGGAGGTTAAGGTCCATCAGGACCAAAACCTCACGCCACAAAAACAGTTTTTTCCCCATGGCAGTGGGGCTCTCCAACAGCCCATCCGCTACGTGAGTGTCTGTATTTTGGCTACACAGTTTATCGTTATACAGGAGCTCAGGTTGAACTTCCAAAATTTGAAAGAAAAACCACACACCCTTTCCAAAATGTATGCCATGTGCATCAACACTGCCAAAATTATCGAAAAAGCCAAAAATGCCCCTAGTGAGACAAAACGATTAAGCTAATAATTACGAATCCCAGTGGACAATTTTGACAACATTTAACTTATCGTCATAGAAGCTAGTACTTTCCTTCCATTGAAAGGAAACTGTGACTTCTTTATGACATTCACTCATATGGAGGAGACAAAAGTGTGACCTCAATTTTAGACGTGTTGTAAAACAACAGCATCTAAAAGCACAATAACCAAAATATATATCATCAAACTACACAAAACTAATATAAAACAAGACAACAAAATATATAAAATGATTTTTATTTCACTTAGAAGGTTGACACATACATTGTCCTCTCTCTCTCTCTCTCTCTCTTTCTAGCTTTTGGTTAAAGGACTTTACTAAAAAATAATAAAATATTAAAAAACTAAATGAGTGAGTTGATAATACTGATACAAAACCTTCATCATATTTACATAAGAGTTTATACTTTGTTAAATATACAGTCAGATATATTGTCCATCACAGTAGATAGTCATGTTCAGTGGACAACACAGAGCCCAGATGTAAAACGGTGCTGCTGTCTGTCTCCGAGGTCGTGTCTGTGGTCTGTACTCTGCCGTCTGAAGTTCTGCCAGAATCCGGATCAGAGCCTCTTCCTCCCTCCCGAGGCCTCTCCTCACCCATCAGCTGATCAAAAGCAAAGTCATCTGAGTCCACTGGTCTGTGTGAGATATTTAAAGATTCCTCCTCTTCCTGGTCAGACGAATCCTGCTTGGCAATAAAGTCGGACTGGAAAAGGGCCTGGATCTGGGTGAGGAAGGGGTCTCCCTCCTCATCTGGCAGGGGCTCCAGGTACCTGGCCAGAGACGACAGCATCTAAAAGGGAGGTGATAGATGGAAGAGGTCAAGTGAGACAAAAACAATAAAACAATAGTAGCTGAGGTGAATCAGTTAATAAAGCTTTTAGCCACTAGGCTGGACAGACCTTCTCCAGACAGGTGAGATGGGAGTCTTTCTGGAAATATCTGTCCATCTGCACACTCCTACCCGGAGTAGAGAAAGGAACAGTTTAGATACTCCACCATTAAGCTTTAAGACAAAAAGGCAGGATCAGCATTAGGCCCTGTGTGTCAGGAGGAGTCAGTTTCTCACTCACCAGGGTGTTTGACAGTATTTGTGGATGATCCACTGAGCTCTCCTCAACGTCTGCTCCCAGTCTGGAATGTCTTGTGATGACAGGAAGTCGAATCTGTAGGGCAGCTCTGGGGGAGGAACAGACAGAGAGAGAGACTCAGCCAGAGGATAAACTGTGTGCTGAAATCACTGACCTACATTGTCAGCTTGATTTCAAAGCCTCTTGATCTGAACTGTTTTGATGTTTTGAATGTCTTCTTGTGTGTGTGTGTGTGTGTGTGTGTGTGCATGGACGGATTACCAAACAGGCCTACTGGGCACAGGCCCAGGGGCCCCCTAACCTGTTGAGACAGAGCCTCTGTTTGACATGTCTTCTAATATTTCTTGTTGAGAAGTCACAAAGAGACACAAAACTACCAAAAAGAAACGCAAAATGTCTAAAAGAGATGCCAAATGACCAAAGAGAAACGCAAAATGATTACATAGAGATAAAAAACGACTACAAAGAGACACAAAACATCTAAAAGACATGCAAAATGACCACAAAAAGATGCAAAAGGACCAAAAAGAGACACAAAACAACCACAAAGAGATGTAAAACGTCTAGAAGAAATGCAAAATGACCAAAAAGAGATGCAAACTGACCAGAAAGAGACATAAAAACAACCACAAAGAGACGCAAAATGTCTAGAAGAGATGCAAAACAATAAAAAAGAAACGCAAAATGACCAAAAAGAGACACAATATGATTACAAAGAGATGTAAAACAACCAAAATATGTCTCTTTGTAGAATCTGTGGCTCTTGTTCTTATGTAGGCAGGGCTGAGCCCTTCACTTGAATGTTCCCAGGGGCCCATTGTCTTATAATCCACCTGGGTGTGTGTGTGTGTGTGTGTGTGTGTGTGTGTGAGTGTTAAACATACTCTGTGGGCCCAAAGCCTCCTGGCTCTCTTTCACCAGCAGACAGGTAGTTTGGGAGTGCGGCGAAGGGTTGGCCGGGTCATACGGGCTCACTATCATCCCGATGAAGGGCGCTCCGCCACGTGAGAAATAACTCTGGAACAATCAGAACAAAAGGAATCAGGTCACATGTTCACGACTCCAGTGAGACTTCTCTTCTGATCCATTCACTTTACCTGGAACTGGTCCTGCGTGTTGATGTCCCGTACTGACGGGTTGGGGTGGAAGGTGGGATGCGAGTGGTACCAGCCCACCACGCTGAAGCCCAGAGACGACAGCACGTCACAGGCCTGCGTCTGAGACAGCGGGTCCATCTCACACTGCAGACCGGTACTCACACTGTTGCACGGCTCTGCTGCAGAGATCTGCACAGAAAACAAAGAATACTGTATATAGTAAATAATATCTCCATCCTCATCGTCCACATTGTTGCTTTTCACTCCTTTCCCCTACCTTTAATACTCTCTCTTCTTCATTGAAGGTTCCACCCAGCAGGCCGATGACTTCCCCCCGCGACACGTGGGCATGCTGACAATCACACAACACATTTGATCGTTTTTGAAACATTAAAGTACAATAAATAAATGACAGAATAAATGAGACAATTGTTTCAGATTGTAACATGACAAAATCATGTATAGGCTTGCCTTATAGCAGGTAAGTGGATTAACAGTTCACGATGCATGCAGCACACTGGAGAAACTTTCTCCAAGCTGACTAACTCTTAACATGTCAGTGTGATTCAAAAAGGAAAATACATTCAGCTTGTGTGGGTTGTGTGTAGAGTATAGTATAGTATACCATGTCCATTATGAGAAGAGTCTCTGCACACACAATGACCTGGAACGGTTCCTGGGGAGAACAGCAAAGAAGAACTTTTAATACTTTTTAAACTTTAAAAAAAACAGGATTATGTAGGTTATGTACACATAATAAATGGTGAAATTCCCAGCTTGCAAGATACATTAGACTACTGATGACTGAATGGCCACTGACCTGCACATCCTCTCCAAAATACCTGCAGGGGATCAACTGGAAGGGATCAATAGACCTAAAGGAAGGAGTGAAACCACAAAATTTACACACATAAATCCAAGGCTGTCTTGAATCCGTACATGTTTGCATGAATCCATCATGCTCACCCTCTGAATCTGGAGATCTTGCAGGGTTTCGGCTGCTTCTTCATCTCTTCTCTCCGCAGAGCGAGCTCCTCTGCACTGAGATGCTGATGAAAACACCACCAACACAGGATCAGTAAATGTGTATTCACCCAGTGATCAATAGTTTAGTGTGTGTCAGAGTTTCCAAACCTCAAACGTCTGTCCCTCCAAATCTTTAGAGTCACACCAGTTTCCCCATGTGTCCCGAACACGGCGCTTCCTGGTCCGCTAAAAACGTGCAGCCAATCAGCAGTTAGCTCAAAGACCAGCAAACTTACAGTTTATATTCTTTATGGGAATTTGGAGTTTATGGGGACCTACCATGCTCTGCAGTCTCTGGGCGAGCTGGTAGGCCTCAAGCACATCTCTGCCCACCTTATGCTTGGAGCGGTCCACCACCTTTGGCCGATTATAGACCGCTTGCTCTATGAGAGAAGAGGCACAGCTAACAAATTTAAAAGGAAGCCAGATTTTTTTTTAGAGAACAGAAGAATGGCGTCATCGGCTCAGTAAAGTTACCGCAGTTGAAGTTGATGGCTCCAATGAGCTCCAGGTAGGTGTGTATCCTCCCGATGCAGTTGACATCTCCGCAGTTCTTCAGTCCAGGACGGACTGACGTCTTGTTCAGGTACTTGGGTTTACTCCTCAACCTGGTGAACAGTCGTGGTGACAGAAGTTACCGAACATGTATTAAAAGGGTCGTTTGAAGTGGGGTTGTATGACGTACTTATCCATAGTCATTGTATTACCTACAGTTCTTCTTCTACACTTTAAAACACCCAAACTATCCCTTAAAGTCTTACCATTGATCCAGGATGTAGTTTCGGATCTTAAGGTATCTTTCAGGGGTCTTTGATGGTCGTCCCTCAAAGAACTCTGGGATAGCTTGTTTCTCATCCTCAGCGATGGTCTCCATGTCCATCTCTACTTCATGCTCAGGTGCCTTAAGCTCCTCCACTTCCTCATCCTCCTCTTCCTCATCCTCCTCCTGGTCTTCCTTTTCAGCTGGACTCTGCTCAGTCTTATCAGCAGAATCTGGGAAGCAAACACGATCACAGTGTAACTTCATCATGAGGTGGCTTTACATCAAAACAGCAGGTGTGAGTCTTACCTGTGCCATCGCTACAGGCCTCTTCCAGTTGACCAGTCTGCGCTGAGCTCTCACACTGGGAGCTCTGGCCTTCGTTCTCATCAGTCATTTGCTCCGAGTTTGTCTGAGGGAGTGATGCTCGTTCACTGCCTTTCTCATCCAGCCCAGTAAAACCAGTCATCTCTGAGTAAGGGAGGGAAGACGAGGGTTGAGGACTTTGTGGAGACAGTGAGGTGAGGCTCGGTCGGTCCTCTGTCTCAGTCAGACCCGCCTCTTTCTGTTCCTCGGTGTCTTCCTGGACCTCGGTGCTCACTAGCTGCTGCTCTGGCTCAGTTTTGACAACAGCCTGCGGTTTGTTGTCATCGTCTCCGTCATCGCTCAGGTCGTCAGTGATGTCCACCTCCTCGTCCTCTTCATCAGAGAGCTTCTCTATGCGGACTGTGTTTGTCAGGGTGGATGCATGACTGGAGGTGGGTTGAGGAGGTTGTAGGTGCAGCGCAGGACCAGCAGAGGGAGCTGCAGCTCTGGGATCTGATTTAGCCTGAAAAAGAATATACAGATGATGAAAGAGTTTGTTTGTTCTTCATTTTTATTTCCCACACCTCCCTGGGGAATATGTTCTGGAAAGAGTTTTAATAATGAAGAAAGTACAAGTTTAACTGTGGGAGACTACTGTATTAGCAAACTGAAACAGATGGAGAGAGTAAAGGCAAGTCTCACCTTGTGTTTAAAATACTGTCTGGCATAACTCTTGACCTGAAGAATGGAACGGCTTCCAACCAACTTTGCAATCTTAGTCCACCTTCGACCAAACTGAGCCTGCAGAAAAACACACCTAGTATGTTAGACAATACACTCACAAAGTAATCTGTTACAGGCCTGTAAAGCCAGGCAACAGGGAAAGCTTACCAGTCCTTCCTCAAACAGGTCTTTCTCCTGTTTGGACCAATGAGAAGAAGCGCCTGAGGCCGACGTCTTGGCTGGAGACCTGAACATCCGAAAAGTTCGACATCAACACCAACAACATGGAGGTGTGTACTCTGCTCATATGTTAATGCTGGAGGAAGGATTGACTTACTTCTTCACTTTGGGCTCGTTGTGAGCATCACTTTCCCAAATATGGTTAGGAATCCCTTCACCTGTCAGATAGTATCTACAAGTCTGGTTCAGGACCAATAGACTTAATACTGAGTGTTATTCCAACTATGTATCTGGACAAAATACACTGTGCATTATAGTTCAACTTGAAACAGAAAACATGATGAACATTTCCACTATAGCAAATATCTATAAATAAATATGGTCTAAATGAGAACACTGCATTTCCACAACATAACCGAGAGCAGCCCATTCAAAATACTCTCGTCAATAAACTACCATTTGAACGTTAATATGATCCTGAACATAACTTTGCCTAGTAGTTCCGTCTAATATATTAGACACTACAGAATCTGCCTGGTCAAGCCAAAATATTTAAAGTACTTATAAATGTGTTTATTCAACTAATCCTTAGGTTTGGACTGTCAGGGGTAATCGAGAGGTAAGGATGTGTATCTGTGAAAGGTGTGATAAATCAACGTACAACACTCCTGTATCCTTATCAATATAGGCCCATGTTTTACTTACTTTGTAAATGTTTTATATTTGAGTCTTATATGGTGATTTTTCCTAAAATTATCTCCAAGCCGAGCTTAAACTTGAGACCCTTATTTCTTTAAATTATCTTAAACTTATAATAGTGGAAGGGGTCACTGAAAGCTGCAGTTGCTTCAATTAATCAACAAACACATGACTAAATATTGCTGCCTTGTTAATGCACTGTATTAGGTGATGTATTTATTGTCGTAGCTATTGTTGCTGTTGTGATCTGATGCTGTTTGACCCTGTCTTGGCTAGATCTCACTAGTAAAAGAGGTTTTAATCTCAATGTGACTTCCTAGTTAAATAAAGGTTTATAGGTCACTGGCTCTGCAGCTCATCACCAAACAGAGGAGCTGGTTAAACGGGAGGCTGCTGCTCCCCAAGTGCTCCACAGACAGACTCCGGAAATCCTTTGTCCCCCGAGCCATCAAACTGTACAACACCTCTCTAGGGAGGGGGGGGGGGGGGGGGGGGGGGACAAAGGAGGACAGTCTGCAGGACAGATAATAATGCACACAGTGCACTTTAGACTAAGCTACTGGAGTTACCCTGCACTATACTCATTTTTAACAGTTTCTTCTGCACTATATTCACTTTTGTAATAGTCGTGTATCACAGCTGTTACCCTGCACTATATTCAGTTTTAACAGTTTTCTTCATCTCTTTGTATTTTTAATATCTGGTATATTTTTTTGTACTTTGCACTACTAACTTTTTTACAGCCTTTTTACTAATATGTTTTCACTATGGAACTGTGATGCTGGAAACTTGAATTTCCCTCGGGATCAATAAAGTTACTATCCAGCTATCTATCTATCATCTATCTATCTATCTATCACCATTATGATATTATCATTTCCAGTGTTGTGTGATGCATTTGGGGTGAATGAAAGGATACTGTTCCTCCAGCAGCATCCTCTCTATCACCTCCCTGTTCTCCGGGCTGATGGAGCTGTCCAGCTCCCAGGGCTGCACAACAGAGAAGCAACACACACAGTCAACACCAGCATTAACAGACACACACATAGTTATATATATATGGTCCCACACAGAAGCTGCATCTCATTTCAGCATTTTTCGCCTCTTCGACTCCTCGCTCCTCGATCCTCCGGCTGTGACCCGGAAATCGATCTCAGTCCTCCATCTTGAAGGACGTCCCAATTCATAAAATGCGCATCGAGGAGCAAGGATCGAGGAGCGAGGAGGCTTGCTGGAGGAGCTATGAGCGAGGATACACCAGTGCATCCTCCAGTGTTTCCTGCACGGAAGTTTATCACCGACCGACACGCCCCCTTATTGGATATCAGTTATTGATTGGACGCTGCGCCCGATCAGACTGATCAGATACATCAACATCACTAGAGTTTCATACCAGAGTGAAGACGGATCACAGATTAACAGTTTTATTTATAACTTTCTTCATTTATTAGAAAGAGTTTTCTTTTGATGATCTGTTATTTCACTCATTCACTTTTATTAAGTATCCAGTTAAAGTCAGAGAGAGAAGGGGAGTCTGTCTTTTATACCTTTTACATCATTTATCCTCATTTCCATTCAGTCACATGTGAAGCTGATAATTCCTGAGCATCGGGTTTGATATGAGTTATATCATTTCACTTTCCCCTCAAACATTCAGACTAATACATAACTTCTACTGTCAGAATATAAATTAATACAGACGCTAATAATGAATAAATAATATAAAGATATTGTGCCAGTAGAGATGGTTCCTGGTCCTCTAAGCAGGACTCAGTCCACAGTAGAGATGGTTCCTGGTCCTCTAAGCAGGACTCAGTCCACAGTAGAGATGGTTCTGGTCCTCTAAGCAGGACTCAGTCCACAGTAGAGATGGTTCTGGTCCTCTAAGCAGGACTCAGTCCACAGTATAAATACAGACTGCAGCTGTTGTGCAGGTGCAGGTGTTTGTTAAACAGGTAACAGGCTACAGAGAGGAAACACTGCTGCTCTGATAACTCTGTTTCTTTATTAGTATTAGATCAGTTCAGACATAAACAGCTGTTGAAGCCAACTGACAGCTGATCCAGCTGTGATCAGCTGCTGCTGTCATCAGAAACGGACGTCGCTTCACGTGACGCTTCAGAGGAAACGACGTCTCATGTCTCTAAAAACATATTTACTCGTTTCCTCTCTCCTCGAGTCTTTTCCTCGCCTCCTCCGCTCACATCTCCCGGGGGCGGGACTAAGACGCGAGTCGAGGAGTCGAGGAGTCGAGGAGTCAAGCCGTATAAAAGCACTAATGGGAAAGACCCAGAGAGTCAACACCAGCATTAACACACACACAGTCACAGATACACACAGAGGGAGTCATCTGAAGGACTGTTATCTCACCAGTATTCCTGCGCTGCTCTTCCAGGCAGACTGAATGAACTGCTCCTGAACTAAACCTCCTCCATCCAGCTCACTGCAGCAGAAAGAAAAGACATTAACACGGCCGAGGAGACACCTATGCATAGATATACAACTATAAACCTGCACCTCTCATCCATCAACACAGCTAACCGAGGAGCTAACCGAGGAGCTAACCGAGGAGCTAGCAGCAGCTGTGTCTGCACTGAGGGACTGAAGACAGCCAGCAGGTCTCAGTAGACTAGTGTAGACTACAACACACAACACCAGCACACTGTAGAGATGTTAATTAATCAGAAACAGTCAACATTCTCACCTAATACTGCTGTCAAACTCATCTCCCTCGATATCAACATCCACCTCGTCCTCCATGTTGTTGGAGAAACGTAAACAACGGAGCGATACCCGGATGACCACAGCGCTCCGCTCTGCTCACAGCGACACCTGGTGGTGGGAGGTAACATGCACAGGGTGGTAACAGGGAGGTAACATGCACAGGGAGGTAACATGCACAGGGTGGTAACAGGAAGGTAACATGCACAGGGTGGTAACAGGAAGGTAACATGCACAGGGTGGTAACAGGGAGGTAACATGCACAGGGTGGTAACAGGGAGGCAACATGCACCAATTCATATATTAATCCCATATTTCTGATAACCCTGCATCGATGTTCTACTATATCACTTTGATATTGTGAATATAAAAAAATACAATCTATTTTATTATAATACTAGGCATTTCCGTTATTTATGATCATGATTATTATTATTATTATTTTAACGAATTTCAATTTATTTTCCACTCACTTACTTATTATTATTATTATTATTACTAATATGTTGTCTGCTTCTTTGGTTGTTTGTCCTTGCTTTTATTTTATTTATTTATTTATTTCTTCTCTATTCTTTTTTTAATTTTATTTCCCCTTATATAAAATATTACATTTTATATATTTGCGCTTTGTCTTGGTCATTTGTATTGTGTGATTGAGTTATTTTGTATCTTGGAGAAACAAGCGCAGGTATTGTTTAGCAGAGTCAATAAATAAAAAGTCA
This sequence comes from Sebastes fasciatus, assembly GCF_043250625.1. NCBI lineage: Eukaryota > Metazoa > Chordata > Actinopteri > Perciformes > Sebastidae > Sebastes > Sebastes fasciatus. The sequence goes on along the minus strand of NC_133799.1, from coordinate 24,468,958 downwards.
AATAAATAAATAAATAAAAAAAGTCACCAAGGAAGTTGCTTTTGGCATCTAGTGTTTGATTATTTGCAGTGGAGGAATGTAACTACCGGTTAGATACACCCCAGGTGAATAGGTTAAAAAAAAAGTTGATTACTTACATTAAGACAATTCTTCTTTGTATAATAAGTTTTCTGAAGTTTTATAAGCAAATGAGGCATTATCTTATTAAATATGTGCCAATTTGCATACATTTCCAGAACAGAAATCTGAACATTGGATAAAGCCAGGTTCAAAATTATTGTTTCAATTTGTTGACACATTCGAGTCAAAGGTTTTTACAGAGGGAAGTTTGGATATCCCTTTCTATCGCTCCATAAATCAGAAAATACTGTCAACAGCCATAAAAAAAATTATTTTCGCCATGTTTTTAAGAATAAAATGTTGTATAAATTAGGCTATGAATGATATATGAACAAACCCCTCATTAAAAACCTTCAGAATATAGACAGGAATTAAACTGGAAAGTTTGGTGTATGTAAAGTCTGCTGAAGTGGAGATCTCTGGCTCAGAGTCTGAGAAAAAAACCTCAAAAATATAACATGCACCACAGGTTCCATCCAGTGGTTTCCTATATCTTGTTTAATGTCCTATAGTATTATATCCGTGGGGAGGAGTGTCAGTATATACATCTCCTGCATGAACAAAATACTGAAGTTTATGTTCCATTTGCCCCGATTTATTTTTAAATTTCTTCAGTTCTGGGAAACCACTGTAACCTTAGTGGTAACATTTCCAACAGCATTTGAAGGCAGCGTAATGAATGATGCCTTACATACAGACCCAAACTACCCTGCTGGATTTTATTTTATCTTATAGCAAGGGAGAGAAAATTATATTCTACCCATCTTGGCTTTCTAAAGCCTGTTTTGTGGTTGTACTGAAGCTTTAACACTTTAGAAATAAGTCAGTTTAAGTGTTGTCATCAGCCAGTCAGGTGAAGTTAGCAGAACATATCACATGTGCATCAATGGCCTAGTATTGTGCATGTAAACCCCTGTGGCAACATTTTATTATACTCCCATGATTAGCTCGGTTGTGACCGTCAGTTTCCCTAAAGCGAACAAATGCACCCATTATCTTTTCCTTTAAGGACTAGGATTTAAGTGAAGGCTGAATATGAAGTCAACCACAATAAAATCCAACGACAAAGTGAAAGACAACAAAAAAAAGGTTTTATTTAGAAATTCACAGTTTCTAATGGCACTACATTTTTGTAGTAACTCACTCCTGCTCAAAAATACTGTGCAGCTCTTCAGAGTAATCACAGAGAGAAAGAGGAGGATAGAGAGAGAGAGAAAGAAGAAGAGATAGCACTTGACATATACGGTAAAAAAAAAAAAAAAAAAAAGGCATGAGGAGTCATACAAAGTGCACACTGAGCTCCTAGAATTTCTCTCCATTCGCTGTGTTACGGGATAAGTAGATTCAAAGTAGTCTTTCTCATAACACAGACACACACACATACATGAGATCAACTAAATCCTCACGTGCATACGGGTTCACACACACAAACAAACAGAACATCATTCAAAAAAAGGGTTTAAAAAACTCATGATTTGCTCGGCCTGTGGAACATACAGAATCACATTAATAGTGTTCCAAGTTTACCCATCGTCGCTGCGTTCCCTTTATTCAACGATTCACATCCTTCTCCTCACAAACCACAAGTACTATCGAGGTGGGGCGAACACATAAAGTCAAAGAGCGATGACAAGTGAATAAAAGAGTGTACAATGAGAGTGAGGATGCACAGAGAGGGAGATTAGGAAAGCGGGCATGGAGAGGGGTTTAAAGCTCCTAATGGGAATTAAGAGTGGTTAATAAAAGCAGGCATATTAAAAAAAACTTTTCTTCACAGTCACAGAAAGTCGTGCAATGGGGGGGTCGGAGGTGGATAAAGATATGTAAAGAGAAAGAGGAGCTGGTCAGGAGAGGTAATGATGGGAGAGTAAGAAGATCATTCTCTGTCTCTGTCAAAATGTATACAAGTCCAACCACACAGAGCCAGTCAGAAACCGCATACATAAAGAAAAATATACATTTTATTATTTAAAAAATGAGCTCCCCCTTCGCACACGACTCCCTACGCTGTTTAAACATTAAACTGAATGTTAACGCAAGGTCAGTCATGAAATCGTGAAGTTAAAATTCAATGCTGAAACACAGAAGACAGGACAATAATTAACAATTTAGTCCTTCCCACTATCCAACTTCACCCAGCAGCTCTGAACAACAAATACAAACGCAGCAGTGTGACGATCCTAAAAGACGTTTTGTAAATCAATACTCAATTATCTTGTTATGCTGCTGCAGGACATGTGATTGCTATCAAACAGGATAAGAGGCGGCCATAATGTCAGAGCCCGAGATAAAATGTAAAAAGAAGAAATTGTGTCAGTGCGGTTGAGTGCATCTCTCACTGTAATATATTTCTGTAACATTCTCACATGGATAAACTGCTTCGACACTGCAGGACTGGGAGAAAGCAAGTTATGTAAGAAAAAAAATCTGTAGTTAAATAAATAAATAGATAAATAAAACTGGTCTGTCAGACTCGGCTACAGGGTCCCAGTACGATGTGTGTGTGTGTGTGTGTGTGTGTGTGTGTGTGTGTGTGTGTGTGTGTCTGTGACGGTAAAGTGTAAACATTCAGCTCTGCAACCCAATGTGCTCCTACAGTACATTGTGCCCTGAACAGGAAACCTCCATACTGGCTGTGAGAATAAATCAAACAAACCACACATAAGCAACGATAAGTGAGGAGGAGCGTGGCTCAGCTACGGATGAAAGAAATAATAAAATATAAACAGAAAAAAAGACAATAAACCCTCATAATGGCTTCGCTCCATCCTGTTTGAACCAATACAGTGCAATTTCTCTCTATTTGGTGCGTGAGCAAGCACTTCGGGCCCAGCCCAAACTAACCAAGTAGATAGTGAACTAGTAGGATCCAAAGACAGCTGCGGTTGTATTTGTAATATGAGGTTATAAAGTGAAAGGACTAACACATTCGGACATGTAAAATGTTCTTCATTCAGCTCTGGTGGTTGGTTTGGAACAGACTGACGGAGACAGGGGAAGAGAAAACAGAAAGTTTGGTGTTGTACGATGAACTCTGGTCCCATAAACAAAACACCTGCAGTCATGTTAGGATGCAATATAAAAGACAGAATGGATCAAATGATGGCGATGAAAGACAGAAGGAAATAAGAGAAGTAGTTTGTCATGCTCCACAGTTCTCACATTTCATCCAAAAGAGCAGCTAATACTTCTTGATGCCCCCCGTAGGTGAAGGAACGTAGAGTTGAGGCCAGCACCTCTCTTCACTGTGCGGATTAAAGCCTACTGGTGCTCAACTGTCATGGGACAATGTGCTTTTTCCAGTAGAAAAAAACCCCATCTGGAACACACTTCAATGGATTTGACTTGTGTTAATGTTCCACCACGGTATCTCTCTCTGTCAACAACTCTTTCAATTTCATATTTCTTAGCATTAAAAGAACGAATATAAAGGCACGTAACCGTAAACAGCTCTTTGACAGGAGTGGATGAGGACCGGAGGATGTCGCGCTACTGCTGCCACAGCCACTTCAGTTCCACGGTGCGCCTGGGTGCTCATGGGATATGTGGTTCTTTGGGATGCAGTAAGTGCTCATCTCCTCACAAGTCTGCTACCATATAGTGTGTGTGTAAATAGAAAGTTGTGTTCAGACATGTCCGGTGCCCGCCGTCACCCCGATGGTCCCGACACTGATCTCCTTGTTTCCCTTCATAAGCTGCTGCAGGCTGGGCAGAGAAGCGACGCCACCGCCCCGCATGGCAGGGAACTGCAGCTCCGTCTGCCGCGACTTCCGCCGCTTCATTGAGCGCTTCTCCTGGCGGGGCTTGGCGGGAGGCTGCTGGAGGGAGAAAGGCAGGCTGTGCCCGTTGCACAGGCCGGCGGAGGGGAAGACAGGAGAGGGAGGGGCGAGGCGGCTTGTGAAGGATTCCTCGGAGTGGGTGGACGAGCTGCAGCTGCTGGTCTCTGAGGGGAACTCCTTGGAGGTGCAAGTGGGCAGTGATGACACCTCCTCTGCAGAGGGAGGCGGTGGCGGTGGGAGAGAAGGAGGAGGAGGAAGAGAAGGAGGAGGAGGAAGAGGAGGAGGAGGAGGTGGTGGTGGTGGAGGTGGTGGCAGCGCAGGGAGGCAGGGTTGGAAGCCGTTACAGTTTAGATCCCCGTTAATGAGCGGAGCAGAGGGATCGGCCGGCTTCAGAATCTCAACCTTGTCCAAAGACTTTGACTTGCAGCGCTTTTTCTGCAGGACAAACATAAAACAAGTGGAGCGAATGATGAAATAAAGAACATTTAGAGAAAGTCAAGATACATCTAATAATGTAAAGCCATATTAACCACTTTTGTGCTCGACATTAAGGTCACATAGATGGATCGAAGCCGGGTGGGAAAGTCTCATAGGGAGTGATGGAGGTATTATGGAAACTACTTATCTTAATTAAGTATTTTTCAGCCATCATTTCTTATTATTTTTATGTATTCTTATTTATACTATTCTTGCATTTATATTCAACACATTTAATAGATCCTACGTCTCAGCATTTTGTATTTACACTGTAGTTACATATCGTATGTGTTTGATGCACATATTTCTTATATTTCTCTTATTCTTATTTGTATTATTTATATATATTTCTCTTCATCTATTGTGTTATATATTGTAGCATTGTGCATATAATTTACATGTAAAAATACTCCTTTATTTCTATTTCTTACATTTCTTATGCTTTATATAAGAGCAACTGTAACGTCCCAGTGTCCCCCCCCAGGGATCAGTAAAGTATTTCTGATTCTGATTCATAACTGATCAGTGATGTGTTATGAGAAGGGCTTCAACTAAGTATTATTTTCATTGTCGATTAATCTGTTGATTAATTTCTCGATTAATCGATTAGTTGTTTGGTCTATAAAATGGTGAAAAATGTTGATCAGCGTTTCCCAAAGCCCAAGACGATGTCCTCAAATGTCTCGTTTTGTTAACAATTCGAAGATATTCAGTTTATTGTCATAGAGGAGTAAAGAAAGCAGAACATATTCACATTTAAGAAGCTGGAATCAGAGAAGTTTTACTTATTTTTCTTAAGAAATTACTCAAACCGATTAATCGGTTATCAAAATTGGTGATTATTTTAATGGTTGACAACTAATCGATTATTCTTTACAGCTCTGGGGAAGAGGTGTGTGGCGTGTTTTAAATTTGAGGGACTTGCATTGAAGCCCTTTTTCAAAGTCAGAAAATAAGCCCACGGCGTCCGCAAAGAAGTGGTTAACAGGTATTTGGAGTGGGCTGCTGCTCCCTTATCTCCACTGAGATCAGAAATCAGTGACAGCTGAAGAAGCCATTCACTGCTCTAGTAGCACACTTATATAGTACAGACTGACTGACTGACTGACTGACTGACTGACACTAGAAAAACACACAGCAAGAAAAGTAAGGCGGCCGTCACAGCCAACAGCAGCAGCTGGAACAAACACTGTACCTTTTTCTCTGGAGAAAACCTTAGAGGTTCTACAATGTACAAGTCATCGGGACCTACTGGGGAGGGGAGAGAGGGGCCAGGTTAATGATGGAATGGCAAACAGGAATACATACATGTAACAAGCATGAAGTGACCTTGCAAGTAGTTTTATCAAAAGTTGCAAAAATCAATTTTCTAATCACGGCTTAATGCAGAAGATAACACAAGTAATGTGACTAAAAGTAAGGTGAAGCTAAAATCACAGAAAAGACTTTGTCTTATTATCGATTACTACTTGCAAATGTCTACCATGAGCAGCGAAGCACCATGCTCTATTATTACACTCCTTAAGCCTGCATGTGGGCACAAGCTGGCAATGACAGCCTCTCAGCCTCAAGGGCAAACTCTCACACACTCACACACACATAGCTGAGGGATAATGAACAGCAGGGGGAGTTTTAGGTTTCATGAGTCAAAGACTTTATTCTTTTTTTGCTGCTTGCACCAGCCTCTCCCTGAGGGCTCGTGTTGCTCGAGGCACCGGCAACACCGGGGATATCACAGCCACTAAGCATGGCAACATGTGTGAGAGGAAAGAATGAAGATTAGGATGGTGACACATCCAAATGTGGACAGCTGTGCGGTAAGAGCTGCAGCAGTCTGATGCAACTAGCCTGAAAAGCTCTACGGTAGCGATAATATGATCTTTGCAATGAGCTGTGACTGTAGCATCAAGCCTCAATGTTGCTTCATGTTTCAATGACAAAAGAAGAGGGAGAAACATAATAGAGCGGAATAGAGAGGGCAGGTTTGAGGAGAGACTTGTGTGTATAGTGTCTGTGTTAAAGAGAGGGGGCTCTCACCATCTGTAGAGGACAAGTGGAACGACTTGGAGCGAACAAGCGGACAGGTCACCCTGCGCTTTAGGCTCATATCGTCATAGGAGGAGAAGCATCTGACGAAAGAAAGAAATAAGATTGACATTTGTGTTGTTGGCAAAGTGGCAGGATAGGAGTGACAGCCTAATAACAAGTGAAGTCAGGAAGTGACACATAATGTTCTATTCAAAAGCAGCATCATAAAACTGGGTGTACGGGATCACGATGACAAATCTGAGAATGGTAGAACAATAATATTATAAATAGCCAAGCCTACAGACGCAATATGTGCTACTCATATGTGATGGGAGTGTGTGTGTGTGTGTGTGTGTGTGTGTGAGACAAACCTCTTGGGGCTGGGGTAGTGGTTGCTCTTGGGAAGGGGAGCAGGGTTGGCGTTGGGGGCGGGAGAGGAGCTGCGGCAGCACTGCAGACACAGCAGGAGGCCCAGAGACAGACACAGAACCAGAGAGACCACCAGGTAGCTCTGACGGTCCGATACCTGCAGACGAAAAGGTAAACAGTGAAATGTTGTACAAGTCTGAAAATCACACACATTTAAAACATCACAATTTTGTGCGCATACATATTAATGCCTTTCCCCACATCAGTTTTAGAACTATAGTGGAGGTACTGGTATCATGTGAAAACATGAAAACCTAAGGAATCCAACCATGTCATTATAGCTTGTCCGGAGGGAGACTAAATAATGCTCCAACGTTAGGCTAAATTTTGGCAAGGAAAAACTGGCATGGTCATTTTCAAAGGGGTCCATTGACCTCTGACCTCAACATCTCTCTTGCTCACTGTAGTATCACCGGCCAAGCACCAAATACATCTGCTTGCGCACGAGCAGATCTGTTTCTTCAGCAGAAAACGGCTCACTTCACCAATTTTCCAAATCCGCCTTTTAAATAGCAACGCACCAATGTGCAGGCGCACCTGGCTTTTAAAGGGAACGGGAGATGACACTCCGATTGGTTTAATTCCTGTTACACCCAAAACACACCTATGATTAATTAAGAGACTAAATACAAACCCTTTAAGCCTTACATTGCGCCCAGATTATGTGCTGCTTAACTAGCTAAAGTGGAGTTGGACACGCCGTAAATTCACTTGCGCCATGCACTTTGGACCACATGCTATAGATCGTTAAAACAGGGCCCATTGTTGCTGAGCTTATTCCAAGCATGAAACCGAACATGTTTTCTGACTCTGGTTTGTGTTTGTCAATGAATACGGGTACGTTACCTCTCTCTGCAGCTGGCTGACGGTGGCGGTGAGATTGAGCATCAGTTTAGTGACGTTCTCCAGCTGGCTCTGAAGGAACTGGATGGACTCGGTCTGCTTCTGGTCCTGAAAAGCACAAGTTACTTAAATTATCATCAGACAGACTTTCTGATTATGCTTCAACTTGCTCTCATTGCTCTCATTGCCTTCATGTGAACTGACCTGCTCCTCAGCGATGCGTGAGGTGTTCTGCAGTTTGATGATGGTCTTGTTGAACGCTCTCTGCATCTCTTCCATCTGTTTACGGTATCTGAGCAACACAAATGCAAAGATTACAACCCAAAGCGTTTTGAATTCATGGTATAATAATGGCACTATCTTATCAATCTATTAAGCGATCAAAAAACAAACTTGAAAGAAGTGCTATGTAGTTATTGCCAAGGCTGTCAACCAATATTCTAAATTTGAATATATATTTTTGAATAGTAATAAAAACATTTAAATATGAAAATTAAAAGCAGCACTACCGCAGCTGTCTGCCTTGTGGGCACTGAATGACGGGTGTCACACAAATTCATGAATCATCCATTCCTCGTCCATTGCAGCTCTTTCACAGTGAGCAACAGGAATATATAGAAAACAGGGCGTCCGACCAAATTTCATCTCAAAACCGTGTCCTGCGTCGCTTTAGTCAAGTTAGGACTCAGTGTTATGGACGTAATGCGCAAAAATAGATATTTGAATAGTTTGTTTTTTTAGAACGAATCTTTGAACGTCATTTTTGCACAGTTTTGACAGCCGTGTTTATTACTATATAATTCTAAGGCTCACTGTGTCCAGTGGTTTACCTCTGGCTGAGCTCCTCCAGGTATCTGCTGGACAGACTCATGTTCATCTCCAGGGCTTTGATCCTGTTGTTGAGCCTCATGAACACGCTCTCCTTCTGGCTGGAGCCGTGCACCGTTCCCCCGTTCAATAACGCGCCGTTCCCCATCATCGCTCCGCCATTATAATCCCCTCCGTTCTGCAGCTCTGCATAGAAGTCTGTAGCTGTCCGGTGGACATTGCCATTCCCATTAGTGCTCAACAGGTCCTCGTACACCACGTCCTCCACCCGATGGGGATCTCCGGTGTGCAAGAGAGAGTCCACCTGTTCCCCATGAGTCTGAGAGGCCTGGACGCTGTGTCTCTGTGAGTCCCCACTGTCTGCGCCTGACTTTACTGTGTCTGTGTGAGTGTCAGTCAGTGGGGGAGTTGGTGGCAGTTCAGTGGGAGGGGGGATGAGGTCCTCAGGCCTCGATGCAGTGGGGAGAGGCTGAACAGGCTGCTCCTTGACAGGAGGAACCACAACACCAGGAGAGGCCGTCTCAGAGGCTACCGGCTGTGGGGGGGAGCTGACAGTAATAGTGGGGGTGGCACTGCTGGCCTGCTGCGTCTCTGGGATAGTGACGGCTGGGAGGGGGGGAGTGGGGACAGGGTCCAGGGTTGCGTCTTTAATGGGAGGAGGCAGCTTCTCTTCGTGGGATGGGGTGGGCAATGTCAGGGAACTGTGGATGTCTGAGAAACTGTGAGGGGGGATAGTGGCTGTCCTACTGGGCTCTAGGAGGATGTTGAGCTCTGGAGTGTGTGCATCAGGGGTGTGAGTGTTTGTGGTGGTGAGCACCTCACCCTCATTATGGCCCTTAACAGGCACCTCGGGCTCTGGAGCTTTCTCTGTGAGGGGAAGGGCTTCTTTGAGAGGCGTGGGAACAGGGGCAGGGATCAGTGGAGGTGTGTATGTGAGGGATGAGGTGTTTGCATCGGGGTGCGTCTGTGTTTGAGCGCTCAGCTGCCTCCGTTTGAGGTTGCGTTGTCTCTCCTTGGCCAACCTGGCGCAGCACCAGCGATGGAGAAGCTCCGGCAGGGTGGCCATGCAGGACAGAGACAAGGAGGAGAAGGAGGAGAAAGGACAGTACGTCTGGCTCTCCCACTGGTTCCTGTCTGCGTCCCTCCTCGTCGCCTCCTCCTCTCTCTTCTCTTCCTCTTCCTCTGCCTCCTCCTCCATCAGGGTGACAGTAGACTGTCTGGGCTCTTCGTCCTCCTCCTCTTCCTCCTCTACCAGAGTGACAATCTGTCTGTCCTCGTGGGAGTCGGATGATGAGGGGGAAGGTGTTGAAGAGTCAGCGGAGACATCGGAGTCCTCCTGGGTTGCAGGGTGTTCTGGCTCTGCAGGCTCCAGTCTGGAGGAGAGATACACATTTAGAAGCATATAAACAGAGCTTCTGTGTTGTTTGGAGGATTATAGAAGAAAAGTGATGTAAAACAACACCAGACTTGTTGTATTCTAGCTTAAGGGGCCGTGTCCTAAGGCCAGCGTATTTTTTAAATTTTTTGCAATGGTAGTGCAGCGTATTTACGCTATGCTTAAAACGGTAGCAGTGTGACAAGGCACTGACCGTTCATTCTGCGCCGAGTGCTGCACGTTTGGCGTTTTTTTCTGGTCGCAAAATTGTTAGACTTTGGGTAAAACCCTGAGCTTGTCACGGTCACTTTTTACCCAGCCATCCAATCACAGTGGAAGAGGGGCTGGACAAATAGCCTAGACGTGAACACATGTGTTTTATTATGAATATGTTTTGATCTTATTGTGTATGTTAAGATATTATTATCATTATTATTGTGGACTTTATGTTGTCCTCATGTGTGGAGCACTCGACCAAACAAATGTCCCCGTATGGGATAATAAAGTTGATCAGAATCTGAACCAAACGATCGTACTCGCCCAGATGTTTCCTCGCCCACAAAATCTCATGAACCCACATAGACCGGCAGGTCCGTCGTCCCCCCCCTAAGTGCTTCAGCCTTCCCTTCATTCAGAGATAGGCCTTGTCTACCTTGTGCCGACATGTTTCCTTCTGCGAATATTCCGTATCATAGCAACTAGACGCAACCAAAGTGTCTCAGCTGAAAAAACGCTGCGTCTCCAATGGAGACACGCTTTCAGCTGAGCGTTTTCAGAAGAGCGACTGGTGTTGTCAGCTGTGAAAAAACTCTTTGGTGGACACGGCCCCTAACTCATCCTTCTGTGACAAGGAAATTGACATTCGCAAAGGTTTATTGGTCTGTAATTGGTCTTACACTGCAGAGTCCTGAGGCGTTTCAGCTGTAACTTCTTCGCTCCCCTTCTTCTCATCCCCTACTGCTGTTATATTACCTAGCGCTGAGACAAAAACACACAACAGTTAAACTCAGAACGTGACTTTGATAACACTTGGTCGCTGTTTACGAGTGCACAGACAGAACCATATAGCTTGGCTGTGGCAGGTTACTCCACCAACGTGGCTGTAGGAGGCAAAGTGTAGAACAGAGAACCTTTTCGCTGCACAGTGTGGCTGGCGAGCCCATGTTTAGGAAAGTCAGAAATACCGTGAACCAGTCTAGTCCAGTTAGAACCGATCTCTCTCCCACTCTCTCTCTCTTCCCTGCTTACTCTGCGGGTGTAAATGGAAATCAGAACTGGAACCGTAAAAAAGAGTTTCTACTATGACAATAAATAGAAGGTCGACTTTGTGGACTCCCATTTCAATAAAAGGGAACTTGATTTTTGTGGTAGTTCGTAATAAACAAATTGTATAACTCCTTTTGGAGCGAGTGTTCTTCGCTCCAGAAGAATCTTGTTTTAGTTTTAGAGAGAAATGCAAATCTAAAAAGAAATCATATAGGAGCATAAAGAAAATAAACTAGGTGAAATCTAGTTTTCCCTTTAACTCGAAGCCCCAGAGGAAAAGCTGAGTAAGAGAGTCATATTGATGCAACTCTCTGTGGGGTGAACAGGGAAAAGGAGCAGACTCGGCCCCCTCTCAGTCTTAATTCATCTATACTCCTCTCTGCCAAGAAGTAAAACACAGACAGTCAAAGTTCTGCTGAAATGCTGCTAAAGACCTCCTGCCAACAGCAGAATAAACATCTGGCTCTCTCAGCTCGACATACACATGAACATTCAAGGCTACGCATATGCTCGCATTTTAGGAAAGGAAATACATTACAGTGACCCAGTTTTAAAAGGCAGTTAATTTAAACAATATGTGGAAGGACAGGCGGGCCGGTGGTTAGAGACAGGGAAAGGGGGCAGCTGAACAGTGTGAGTATGAGAAGAGTGCAGGGAAAGAGGGACAGTATAATGCTATTTTTAAAAAGGTCTCAAAAACAACAACAACTAGTGTTGTGCAATATTCTCAAGCTACGTGTTTCTGTAGTTCTACTGAATGAATATGTCTCTTCTCTAATGTTTATATACACTGTATGGAGCGGTTGTTAGTCGTCCTTTTGATTCATTATCTTTGGCGATGTTGCATCTACAGAAGCAGCAATGAACTAACATTTACACCTCAGCAAAGTGTGAAAACTATGGTTCGATATTTACATGTTTGCTGCATGGTTTTCATGCACAAAAACAAAATGTTTATAAAAATAGATTAATGGAATACCAACTGATCAGAGTACATAATGGCATTAAAACTGGATGAGTGACTCATGCTAAATCTTAAACTTTTTTTCTTTTTACGTGAGCTGATCTGGAAACGATCAATGCTTTTACTGTATATGCATAAACCATTTTTACTTTATAAATAAATATACTTTATTTATAGAGCACTTTTCATACAAGAAGCTCAAAGTGCTTAATAATAACAAAAAAATGCAACATATTTGAACAAACAATAAAGACAAGAAAATTAGACGACAATAAAAAGACAGTAGATGATAAAATATATATAAGTGAACGTAAATAAAAAAACAGACCATTAAGAATAATAAGAATAAGAGAATTCTAAAAGAAAAAATAATAAGAAGAATATTATTATAGCCCAAATTAAATAGATATGTTTTCAGCTGTGACAAGGTGTGGTGGCTCAAAGAGAATAAAAGCGAATGCATGTCAGGGACTTACGTTTCTAATAAAAGAGAATATGTAGAGGCTGGGTCAATAATGGAATAACCTTGGGCCCTTTCATCTTTCTTAAACTATAATTAAGCCTGTCACTGTGTGTCAAGCATCTCTGAAATCTACAGTGTTGTAAAGGCAGAACAGCAGTTTTTTACTTTTACATTTTCACGCATAAGAGACCTTTAAATACATTGTTTAGTTAACTCAGAATGTGGCAATTTCTCCTGGAAATTACAGTTCGGGAATGCAGATATTTCAGCTTTCCAACCCAGGATATAATATTCTAATCAGTTTGCTAATAAGTCCAAATGAGTACCTCCTATTGCTGCTCCACCCTCCAGCTCTGGTTTGCCACCCAGCACATTAGCAGCAATGTTGTTTACCATGTTTAGGATGGCATCTAAAAGAAAAGAACACACACAATACAGTTGTTATGAAAGGCATGATGTTCCTGGTTTAATAAGTTGACAGGCAGCAGCATGTGCCCAAACATGTGTTAATGAAACCACAGGCCATGTGCTTTTGCTTTTTCCCTTCCTCTCCTCTTTGATGCTGCTCTTCTGAGCCGCTTCAACATTATTTCCTCTACTTTTCTGTCCTGAACTTTCTTCTCCAGCTTCTCCTTCAGTCCCCATTCTACCTTGTTCAGTCCCCCTCCGAGCATGCCCATCTAAAGCCAGAAATGATGTGTTCGTCTGCTGTTTTTCGTGGTTTTATGGTCTGAGCCCTGAAGGTTTGTGTGTACAGCATTCATATGTGGTGGTGCACCAGTCCTCCTTTTGCTAAAATCAGGAGACAGAGGGGCACCAGTGTGTTTGCGCATGTGTGTGTGTGGTTAAAAAAAAAAATGTCTGGTGCAAGCTGCAAAATTTCTGCAACCCCAAACCCCCTAACGGTGTTAAAGGGATAGTTCAGATGTTTTGAAGTGGGATTGTATGAGGTACTTATCCATAGTCAGAATATTTTCAGCACTTTACCTTGCCGTCAGACAGCCCTTTCTGACGGGGAACTGAAGACGTTGGCTATGCTCTCTTCAAAGCCACCAGACTCCATTGACAAAAACAATATTTTTTACCTCACAGAACACTGGAGTTGCTGGTCTACCGCGCCTTAATCGTTAGTTAGTTAGTATTATTGTGTGACTTTAGTATGTTAAAGGGTTAGTTCAGATTCACCAAAGTCATACAATAACACGAACCAACTAACAAATCGAGGCAGCGGTAGACCAGCAACTCCCGTGTTCTGCAAGGCAAAATTACTGTTTTTGTCAAAGGAGTCTGGTGGTTTTGAAGAGAGCATAGATAACTGCTTCAGGTCGCCATCGGAAATTTCTGTCTGACGGCAAGGTAAAGCGGTGAAAATATCCTTGTATCTGTTTCTCCAAACTGGGGGCGTGCCGACCGCCATCTACTGTAGGTAATACACAGACTATGGAGAAGTAACTCATACAACCCCACTTCAAAACACCCAAACTATCCCTTTAATGTTAATGTCTAAATGATTCAGTAATCTAACGATAATAATGCAAATGCTAAACACATAATGGATCTAAATATCTGTGAAGTTCATCCAATCTTCTGTTGGCAACCATAACGTTGTAAATTAGTCTTTGTTAATGTAGCTGTGCCGTATATGTATGTATACAGTATATGTCTCTGTGTGTGTGTACTTACTGGTTGCTGAGCCAAGCAGGTTTTTAGAGGCCTTGTCCTCTGATGGTTGGTAGCCAGGTGGATAGTCTGCAGAAAAGGACATACTGCAGGTTATATCTAGCAAAATACACACAATAAAAATACACACAATAAAAATACATAACATTCAACAGTAAATAAATGTTTTTGTGCTTTTATGGAATTTTACATTTTTCATATTTGAGGAGTGGATAGAGGGAACTCTGCTGCAAAAGGCCGGCTGATATTAATAGTTAACTCCAGCACAAGTTACTTGGTGACTAAGTTGGAGGTCAGGAATGTAATTTGACTCTCTTCTCAGGGTCCTTTGTGGTCTAGTAATTTGCAGCGCATGTAGTGTTCATGTTAGTAGGTGCATTCGTCCTCTTCTGTTAGTTGAGTAAAATTGGACAAGATATTCTTTAACAGTTCTCACTCAAAGACAGAACCGGTCACCATCTTACCATAGTCTTCATCCAAGTACTCCAGTCTCTCTGAAGGGTACTGGGAATCTGCTATCTCCTCATACTCCTCCACCATGCTGGTACCAAACACCCTACACACAAAACAAACACGCACATACACAGTGTGTTACACAAACAAACCTACGCACAGAAAAGGTTAAGGGTTGTTGTTACGACACAGAAGAGGTGGCTAAATGCTTCTGTAGAAAGGTAGTTTTTTAAAACATGCTGCTCAGATCAGATATGAAGAAAAATGTTGTGCAAACTTTACAGTTTTACAGCCCATTTAAACCCCACCAGCATTTCCTTCAGAACAAGCCCCCCGATGACCCTGCTGATCTGGGACAGACATGTAGATACATGTACCTTTGTGTGTTTGTGAGATAAACTGTGTGTACAAGAGAGGGCTTGAACTTTGGAGTAAATCTTACATGTGAACAGGAGAAACACGTCGACTAGGAACGTGTGGCAATCTCAAAAACCACACTATGGATTTGATGAGTGAATACAGCAAACAACCACTAAGAGAGGTTATCAAAAGATCACCTAAATAATCTAATAGTACAGCATAGTTCCTGGAATAATAGTACAATTAAGTGTGAACTGAGACACTGGAGTCATTCTTCAGGATAAAAAACATTGTGCACAGTTCATTATTCACCAGTGTAAAAATCAAAGTCAGATGACTTGCGTGTGATTATGAGAACAGATGCAAACAATTTCCTGTTCTCGACCACTGTTTCTAATCTCTTAAGAAAGAAGGGCAGTAACCTTAATGGTTCATCCCAGGGTAAGCTGCAGTGGAACTATACTTTAAGTGTATGAGCTCTTTAAGTTTGCATTATTTAAAAGATCAGTGTGTAGGATGTCGGGGGATCTATTAGCAGAAATGGAATATAACATGTAAGGGATAATGTCGGGGTCCTGCTCACCCTGTCAGGGTTCATTTTGCAACTATGACCGGCTCTTGTACATTACCCCGCTTGTTACACGGATACTTACTAAAGAAATCAATAGTTTGACACAAAATATTGATTTAAAATGATTTTATTGATTTAAAAAAAGTCCTCACGCTGTATAGAGATCAGAACTCTGTTATAAAGACACAACAGACCATAGAATGCTGTAATTGACCAAATCAGAATAGAGTATTCAACCAAGCGGTGTAATAATCATTATTATGTTTTCATTAGTGTATGATCACATGAAACTAATGCTATGTTCCCACAACGAGAGGCAAAGAAACAAAACAGCCAAGTATGGCCAGCGACATTGTCGCAGAGTCTCCAGCATTGAAGTGTTGCTCAAGCGCTCAATGACGTAGTTATGTCGTTAAATAGTACTGGGAAACGGCAAGAATACGCTTTTCTTCCATTTATTAGACGGAATGAAATGGTGAAACAAAAACATACGACTGGTCGATGCTTCATCGTGTCATTAGAGCGCTGAAAGAAGTTGAGGCCGGCCTCAACTTTGATTTGTAGCGCGTCACGCAGCGACGAGTGTCAGGCATCAGTTTGTAGCTTCATGTCACCGGCTTTCACTGAAAATGACTTGCAGCCTGCTGCCTTGTCACTCGTAGTGTGAACACAGCAGAAGAATCATTTTGTTTTAGCTTAGAATGAGCCCTTCATATCTACATAGGGAGCGGGTCCTCTTCCATGGGGTTTCTACAGTAGCCCAGAATGGACAAACCAAACACTGGGTCTCCGCTAGAAGCCATTAAATCCCACACACTGGTCCTTCAATGCCAATTTAGAGTTAGGAAATCAGAAAGAGAGGCCTTAGAATAGAAAGGGAACTGTGAAGAGTTATTTATTATCTTACCTGATGAGACTGAGTGGACAGAAATGTTCTGATCCAAAGTGGGAGAGGAGTTCAACCTGCAGGGAAAACAGATAAACTGTTAAAAATATCCTCCACCAGTGCTTATAATATGTGTATTATTATGTGTGCCCACTCCTTAAACCCATAATCCACCAAATATGTGAAATACTAGAATAGCCAAACATTTTCTACTAGTTTATAAGATCTTTCACATGCATTAAATATGATGCTCTGCCAAAGCTCACCCATTACAGTGTACAGTATGACCATTACAAGAGTGTGTTTCACAGCGCACCATAACCTCTGACAGAGAGAGAAGAGTGCTAACCTTTATGTACTTGATGAACATCTGATGCGAGAGGAAGACAGCAGAAGGACAGAAGGAGAGAGAGAGAGAGAGAGAGAAATAAAACAAAGAGAAAGAAATCAGTAAAGACTGATTCAAGCTACAAGCAAGTCAAGCATTTGGTTACAGTCTGGCTCTCTCATAAGACAAACACACTGCTGGTGTCACGCTGGATCGTTGTCCTATAACAGTCCACAGGCAAGATGCTACAAAGAGGTTTCTAACAAGCAGTTAGACAGAAGCACAAGGAAGACAGAGAGACAGACAGACAGACAAGCTCAGGACAGATGAAACGAGACATAACAGTGTTCAGCTGCTTAGATCAGTGCGGTAACTAAAGCAGATAATCCTGGAACTTTCTAGACAAAAATCAGTTTATGTAATAAAAACACAATTATTTCATAATAGAGCACATGAATCACAGTAAGCACATCGCACATAACACCCACATTAAAAAGGATAATCATCCGAGTATTAATCAACTGTTTAACAAGTCTGCACAGTGAATATTTAGTGAGCAACATTGAGGGTAGAAGTGTGAGGGGAGAGACAGTTTAGAAAAGCACAGATACTTTGAAGTTATTACATCAACACTTAAACACTGAAAGCGATAAATGATGCGCGTCAATTGATGCTCCTGTGGCGCACTGCAGGCATCACATTTGAAAGGCCACCACCACAGAACCAGCAGTATTTTAGGAAAAGGTTGCTATTCAGGGAACATTTTGTATATTACAGATACTCCATCTTTCAACTTGATCTAAATAATGGAGGTTTTCCTGGTTCAAAACAACAGAGTGGATTAGATACAATTATTGATATGATAACCGGAACCCTAGATGAAAGTTTAAGTTTAACGTGAAATTGGCGTCACTTGATCTGCTGGATAGAAGACACTGTGTCACTCTGTTGGAGTTGTTGGGACTACAAAAACACACGCTGTTGTACTGGGGTGTTACAGAGTGAAGCTTCTTTTACCACATTAACAATCTTTTGGCTGAGAACAGACACCGTCCTGCAGAGAGCACACAAAACCGACAACAGCCAAGTTTTATTTTGGTCTGCCATCAAGTCACAAACAGAACTGACATTAATTAACAGCGACATCCTTGTAGCTCAAAAAGGAAAATACAACTTTTGCAGAATAAACAGCTTTGGTCGCTGGGTCCTAATTTGACGCTCCAAAATGGAAACAAGATGGGAGTAGGGGTGTCAAAGCAGTTAGACGTGCCTCGTAACGCTTTTGGTGCGTGTTCGGCCATTTAAAACAAATAGGTGTACTTCAAAACACAGGCGCCAGACGCTTCCAGTGCGTTTGGGCCTTTATTTTTGGGTGAAATCGGGGCTGTAGAGATGCAGAGATGGTAAAAAATCAAACGTCTTAAAGTCCAAATCTTAGTGGGAACAACTGTCAGTGATTTCAACACTCAGAAGGAAAACAGTTGTAATCCTTTAACGTCACAAACTGATGACTTCATTTCCTGACAGCATTTGGCACAAACTACAACAGACCTGCACCAACTTGGCCCGATGAGTTGTGACACCCAAATCTCAAACATAAATCAACCAAACAGTAATGTCTATATCTGCTCTTTAGTTCTTACAAGTGAGAGTCTGTCATGGACACACGCCCTCCTAGTCATTTACACAGAGTCACATTTCTTCATCCAGTAGAGGGAGGGGTTTGCAGGCAGCGCTGATGGCATGGCTAAGTCTCCATGAAGTCATGAGAGGGTCCCCTGAGCTTTAAATACAGCCATGTATACTGTATGAATGTGTCTGTGTGTATATTCATCGGCTAAGAGCTGTAATATACTACTGAGAATGAATAAACCCATTGTTTATCGCTCCTCTCCTTGAGACATAAGTGTACTGTTAAAGCAGGAGGAAGAAAAAAGCAGTACCTTCACATATTTAGCATAAAGCTGTTCATCCAGCGGGAAGCTCTGGACTATGCGCTCATCACGGGCGTGAAAAGTACCGAGCTTTACCCACTTGTTGGTAGGATACCTGCAGACAGAAGGAGAGAAGAGTAAGATGTGCGTATGTGAGGGCTACAGTGTTCTTCAACACACAATCTGGCATGTTCTCAAAGGCTGGGTGTAAATGCCACTGTACGCCGTGTGACTGGAGGTCCGTCCTTCCACGCCAGAGGGTGGAATTTATGAGTTGTGGTGCAAGACGATGCCAGAAATAAATCACAGACAACACCAGCTCTTGCAGCACTAAAGTTAGAACTGATAATACAGCAGGATGAAGATGATTTTAACGAGTCCTGGTTGGTGGTTTTCATATGGTGCAGCCATGATTCAGACTAAGAAATATGATAACTGCAGGTTTCTGTGCATGCTAAATCTGATTACCACTACTTCTTCCTATCTATGTTTCCTGAAAGAGTTCAAACACCTGGCAGCTAATCGACATCCTCCCGGATCTATTCTTTATATACGTTTATAAATAATTTTGTCATCCTGAATGTCTATACTGTAATTTCATTATGTTGATCTAATCCGTATATACGACATCTATTGCACGTCTCTCCGTCCTGGGAGAGGGATCCCTCCTCAGTTGCTCTTCCTGTGGTTTCTTCCATATTTTTACCTGTTAAAAGGGAAAATGCACCACCTTTTTATGTGGATATCCAATCAGTGTTGATGGTAAATGCAGTCAACTGAAGCAACAAATTCCTCAGTGTGTGATAATCGACCGAGAAGGCTGAGTTCTCCTGCTCATGGAGCCATGCTGGCAGTGCCTACATGTACCAGGAAGCATTGCGTGCCAGCTTCTGACACCTGGAGGGTCCTCGCCAGCCGTATCATCTTGCACGGCTAATGCGGCCGCAACCTCGGCCTCTTTCCGCTGCATTTCTTTGCCCTTATACTCTGGCTCCAATGCATACGGCTGAATATCCGAGTCATCCTCTGCACTCATATTTTGGGAAACCACTTTTGCTGTTGGAAACGCAACTAGTTTGCAATACAAGCAAGGAGAATAAGGAAGTTCCTTTTTTTTTTTTACTTTCTTTACACAATGGACGACCGGGTTCAAGAAGTTCTGTTTTTGAGCGGCATCTAAAGCACGGCACCCCCTTGGCTACCCAGACACAGAGACTAGAAATCCAAGCTGAAATAGCAGCCTGCAGTTCTTCCTTACCTCCAACTACATCACTATCACATAAAAATGATGCGCTGGATGCAGGAAGAACAGATTTTTCAACTGCAAACTCAGATTTCTCAGTCAATATAGCACTGAGGAATTTATTGCTTCAATCGACTACATTTACCATCAACACTGACTTTAAAAGGGTTGTTTTTAGAGCTTTTCCTTATCTCAACCGAAGGTCTAAGTGTTGTTTCCTCTACAGATTGTAAAGCACCTTGAGATAAAAATTTGTGATTTGTGATACTGGGCTATTTAAATAAGATTGACTTGAATCACAAGGTACTGAAAACACTGCTTTCCTCTACTGTTCTTCAATAATCCAGTACAATACATGCATTATCTCAATTGTTAATCGACTGCAGGTGATGATGCACAGCAAGAAATTGGACTGGAGGCCTGCACATACTGTGGCTCAGCCCAATTCAGAGCTTTTTGTTTGTCACACACAACCACCACATGCCTTTGAGAACACGTCAATCAATTTTAATATTGGTTGAAATTGAACTATACCTGTCACTGATGGAAACTAAAAAGTCTTTCGGTGTTGATGAGAAGAGCTCAAAGTTAGCGATGTCCAGCTGCTTGACTTGAATAGGCTCACAGAGCTCTATGACAAACCTGGAGGGAGGTAGATAGAGAATGTTTATTAAAAGATAAACTCATATGAAACTTTAAAATCAGGCTACAAGTAGTGTGTGTCAGTGCACTCACCAGATTTTGTTGCTGCAAGGATTTAGCATGTAAAGGTCCATATTCTCCATGAGAATAGCTGAAGTGCTCTGAATACGAGACAGAAGAACGACAGAGAGAATTAGCATCCACCATCATCATCACAAGTTTCTGCTGATACAACATGACAGTACGACGGACAGCTGTGTCAGTGTATGTGTTTGTGTGTAGGAAACGGGACAGAGAGGTGATGCGTGTTTAACCTTGGCCTCGTTGTTGGCAGAGAGTATCTTGGCACCACACTCCACAGAGGCGTAGTTATTCTTGAAGTTTTTCTGGACCTTCTTCACTGGATGGGGGGTGCCGCTGGTTGAGGTATGGAGAGACTGACCTGGACAGAGGGAGTGTGACATTAGACCCATTACCGACACTGGAAAACAAAAAAAGTGTGTTGCGTGAGGGGAACCAGTAAAGAGATTACGCAACAGCACATAAACACACGCTCTGCTGACCACTGCACATGGCGTGTCCAGGCAGAAAGAGAGAAGAGAGAGGGAGGGAGATGGTGACATAGATAGACAGGAATAGAACATGAGGAAGGAAGAGAAAGAGACATGACACGAGAGGTGGATAATGAGCTAGTTGTAAGAAGGACAAAGAGGCAATAAGAAGAGATGTAGATTAAAGCTGACATGAGAAGGCTTCCTTTGTCTACAGAGGCAATGCTGCAAACTGTGCCTGGGCCCGCGTCACAAAGTGAGATTAACATCATTAGGCTCATCTCTGAGTTATCCAGCTTTGAGAGACCAAAAGCCTTGAAGCAAGGGCCCAAACTTAAAACGCACAATATGTGATTTTCTAATAACAAAAGACGGAGTTTGGTGACGTTGTGAAGTAGCGTGGGATCATGGGAGTTGTTGTCTTGTCAGTTTTTCCTGGTCAGTGTTCATCGTTGAGGAGGTTTTTACCGGGAGCTAAATTATCAGCAGAGGTCTCCTCCTCTCCAAAACAAATGGACACAGTGATTAGAGCCGGTAATATAACTGATTAAATCAGTTTCAGGTTAAAAAAATGGTGTTTCTCTGATGCTGTTCAGCGGACACAGGACGTCCCGGAGGGGCTGCGAGCAGAGCTGCCACTAATATTTGCTGAGCTTGTTTCTCTGATAATTTAAGATCCAGACGTTCAGGAGGTTTTAACCGAGAGCCGAATTATCCGCAGAGGTCTCCTCCTCTCCAAAACAAATGGACCCGGTGATTAAAACCAGTAAAAACACTGAATAAAACGTTAGATAACTTAAGATCCAGACGTCAGATGACTAAAAACCTTCATCGGGTTAAAATATATTGTTAAAAACAACTAAGATCTTAAAAGTATATCGTAAAAAATGTGGCTTAAAACTGGATAAAAAGTCAATTTATGACATCTTCTGGCAGACAACCACAACGCTGACGCATGCTCAAAGAGGATATGACGCCATTGACAGGCGACCAAATGAAACGCACCGTCCGTTACCTTGATTAAAATTACAGATTTATCAGGTTTGAAAATTGTTCGAAACATTTGTGAGAATTTAATACACAACTCAAAAAAATATATAACATAGGTCTAGTCCTTTTTAGACATTTTAAAAGCAGAAAAATGTTAAATATTTTACCTTTAAAACAGAACGTAATGGGACATTGCACTTAGTTGATGTGATGTCTCTCTTTCCGTTTGTGCGCATGCATCTAAATGTGTGTTAAATAATTTATGCACTCACTTTTCTCCTTCTCCACCTCCATGACTTGTTTCTTCCACTCGTCGAAGGTGGGGATGTCTTCTTTGCTGGGCACTGAGGGATCATTCTCCTTGACAGTACTGCCATGCCCTTCCTGTAACACAGAGACCGGTGTATTACACACACACAGTTCTTTACAAACAAACTGTATCTATCACCAAAACTACAATCACCTAATGCCCTAATATGCTGATAGCTTGGCATACAAGAGCACAGCACATTGTAAATCAATCTTATATTGGTAAATATGACCAAGATTATTTGTATTCTGGCATCAGTGAGCTACTACATGAATTGCATGCTATGACCACCAGTCACTGACACACACGCATGGTAGTCAGCTAGCCTCTGGCCACTAAAAGCATTGAGATGCACTGAGCTGTGAATAATGTTTTGATGGATTATGTAAGCACCCCTTTGGACCTCACAAGCCAGTCTGATCCCAGAAATCCACCAACCTAGACGGCCTCTTATGTAAACACCCCAGCACGTTTTTAGAAGGAATCATTTCCAGCCGCATACAGATTAGTCACCAGATCTTGGCAAATACACAATGCACACACAACCCCCCTGAAAATAAGTAAATTCTCCCGG
Organism: Sebastes fasciatus; assembly: GCF_043250625.1. Lineage (NCBI taxonomy): Eukaryota > Metazoa > Chordata > Actinopteri > Perciformes > Sebastidae > Sebastes > Sebastes fasciatus. The sequence continues at coordinate 24,445,864 of NC_133799.1, read as the reverse complement.
ATACACTCGTCTTTCATTATCCTTCAACCGTGACAAAAGCAACTGAAAGCAGCGAGTTGACTCAGCATTTGAATCATTCAAAAGCTGCCCTTTTCTAGAACAGCTGTGCACGCTGAATATTTATAACTTTCATGGCAATTTGGCCAGCAGTTGTGAGGAGGACATGTTTTACTTAAAATGTGTGGAAAAGGACTGACCATGCAAAATGATCCACACAGCATCCATCATAGCGTCTTTTTCTGGCAGAAAAGCAACCACGACCGTGTCATCGGAAAAGTGCTCGCATCGTTTTTTAAATGTTTCTATCACAACAATATCACCACTATAACCATCGTTGTATGTTAGACTAGCATCGCCCCGTTGCTTTTTATTATCTATTTGGACTAATATCTATTTGTTTGACATTGTTTTTTCACCACAAGCACCAACCGGAGGATGCGTGCCCTCATATTTTGGATGGACGAGCTTGTCACCGCTCAATCTGACAGCTGTAGAGCAAGGAGGACGATCTGTGGGTGACAACACGTACGGCGATTAAAGCACAACACTAACAAGCAACATTCAGTGTCCGCGCAGCCGTTCTGCTCCCACAAATGGGCTTTGTTATGATAGTGTCTGTCTGATACGATGAAAAGTTCAAAGATTTTCAACTAGAAGCGATGGGAGCGGCCGCACAAAAAAGGCAGAGTGCTGTGACAAAACACGCTGGGTGTAGCGCTTTTTCTCGAGGTGCATATGCTCTCTCCTCATTGGGAACAATTGAAAAAATACGCTGGCACACTGATCATAATTTTATCCCAATGGGTTGAATGTGCGCTGTAACGTTGAGAACGGAAATTGTGCACAATAGTGTAATAATATAACATACGCTTTTAATGAAAACATTTTAGCAGGATGTCTATTGTGTCACCTGAACCATGCACGTCGACTTTGCCTTGTTCAATAAAAAGACCGACAAGATGCCCAGTAAGCTGACAGCTGTGGTTTTCACCACCTTTCCATATCTGTATATCTGATTAGGATCAAACAGTTAAATTTAGCTGCAGCACTGTAACGTCTCTGCCCATGCCTACTGAAAAGATCCACATTCTACTCCAAACTTCACTGGGACTCATTAGAGTCGTGGAAGTCCTGCATTCATGTAGAATCTGTAGACCTCCACATTGTTTTGCTTATGAAGAAAGCGCCAACTTTTACTATTTACTAAAAAGCGTTGGATGTTTCTCCATTGAACTTATAATGCACTGATACATGTGAGGAATGTTTGTGAACCACAAGCTGCTGACCTGCTGTTCTCGGTGGTTTTGAGAAGTGTTGCCCTCCTGGTCCAAATCAGACAGCCCATCCTCCAGCTGCTCCTGTCGCTGCTGCTGCTGTTGTTGTTGTTGTTCCTGGTCCACGGGGCCGGGAGTAGACTGGACCTCTGCTTCAGGACCAGAGCTGTGGCTCTGGTCTGACCGCTGGTCCTCTATGCCAGCCTCATCCACACTATAGGACAGACATGGGGCCAAGGGAGAAGGAGTTGGAGGGAAGAGATGTAATGGAGAGAGGATAAAGAAAAGTTAAGAACACAAATAAGTACTCTACAAAGAATATTCAATTTATTTGACAGAATTGACAGTCCTTGGTTGTGAGCAGGCAAAACGATGGAAAAAGAAATAAAAAATTTAAAAAGCAGAGGTAAGTGGAGAGCAAGGCCAGCGGTCGACGGTTGCGCACAGCAGAAAGGTGTAGCTTGTACCTTGATTACCTTTCTCTGTGCTTTGATTGGCTTCTGGGGGTTTAGAAACTCACCTAAACAGAGGCCTGCCAAAAGGGAAGTTTTCACAGGTTGCCAGTTCGGGGGGAACAACCCCGCACTGTGAATCAGAGTGCGCAGCAAAAACAAAGTTGTCTACTGGGAGTTCATCTCCTGCACTGGCAACCCGCACCGCACTGAGGGAAAGAAAGGACATGGCGTTTACACCACACCCTCTTACACTGGGGAGGGAAGAGAGAGGAGGGTGGAGCGGGAGAGAGGAAGGGATGGGGATGAGAAGGAGGAGAAAGTAGAGAAAGAAATGGATGGACAAAAGGGGGGTGGAGAGGTCGCTGGCTGGCGGGGCAGCTGATGTGCGCGAGAAAGGAGTTGACACTGGATGGACGTATTCTTCTTGACGGTTCGAGGATATGCAGACTAATCTTGGTCAAAGTTCCATGTCCATACAGGCGATCTTTGACAAGGTCCACGAAAGTCCATTAGACAAAATGTCACTGTATACGATCAGTTCCGTGTAACTTATCGACGCTGGCCACCAGTTCTTTGAAATATCCAGATTGTCAGACCAGCTCTCCTTTGAGCTTCTCTTTCAGTTTGTGTTCCGTCATTAACAGTGGTTAAATTAAAAAAACTAAATAATTTAAATAAAAACTGATGGGAACGAAAGTTAACCAAGAAAAATATAAAATGTGAAATGGAAAACACCTTCATTATATCTGAAATTGGCTTTAACCATCATAAGAGGAACATGCATTTTCTTATTTTCGTTTGCCAATGTGACTCCTCTGTGGTTATAGCCAACTTCTGATACCAGAGAAAAGGTCTCTGGTATGAGGAAGTGGATGTGAGCTTACCCTGTGTGGGTCTGGCCGGCGCTCTGTGAGGTAGGTGTGTTTTCAGCTTCATCTGGGGATGTGGCTGGGTGCGAGTCCAGGCCGGTGTGCGCAGCAGGGGCGTCACTGACGATCTCTGCTGGGGCCGGGGCGTCTGTGGACACTTGGTCCTGTGCTGGAACTGGTTCTGGAGTGGAGGACGCGGGGACTTCCTGGTCATGGTCCTGTGTGTCTGTCTGCGGGTCCACATCGGCCTGCGGGTCTGGGTGGGGTTCTGGCTCAGGAGCAACAGGTGCAGTATCAGACTCCGGGTCAGGCTTGGTCTCCTCCACTTCAGCTTCCAAAGGATTCACAGTCTGGTGAGAGAAAACATAAAAACATTCACATATAAAAGATAATCCATCAACTTTTTCTTTGATTACATTTCTACAGCTTTAGCTCAACCTTGTTTACAACCTGAACCAGTTCAAGTTCAAGTCATTCTAAAAAACAAAAAGGAGTTTGAATAAAAGTAGGAGATATGTCGAAATCATTGTTCATGACAATCATGTGTGGTTATTATACATTTACAATGTAGCATAAACATTATACTGGAACTTTCTAACGGAGTAAAGAGACACTTTATCACGTCCATATTACTAATGATAGTTTCACTAAATGTTCTTGTGTACAAATCGTCTGGTGAATCCACCAATAGCCATTCAGGGTATCTGCACATTTACAAATCTAATGACATTTAAGACCTTTTTAATACCTCTAAAAGGAAAACATAATACCATTACTGCGGGCCTGCGACAAAAGAAAAAAAATCGACAAACTAGACTACACCAACACTATTATTGAGTTTTATTGAATTTGACCCTGCATTTACCATCAATAAACATTATGTGTGCACTGTAGAGACAACTTGGACGCAAACTCATCAGGAGTGAAAAAAGTGACAAGGATGCTAAGAAGTTACTTTTAAAATCAGCTTTATAATGTGGTTTATAGTCGATTTTAGGAGGAAACGTCACCCTAGAATTAATGTAATGTTACTGCTTCAAAATTAATTTAGGGAGACATCAGTTCAGAGCCGTGACAATTAATAATAATAATAATAATATTATGAATATTAGTTGAAAGACCCTGATCTCTACTCATGCTCATACTAATGTTTTTAAATCTTAAATCTTGGTTCTACTGTATATTTTTATGCTAATTTTGCCAATATCGCTAATATTCATACAGTAGTTTTGAGATTGTGGTTAAATGACGTTACCTGTTCTTGGTGTACATTGTGTGTTGCAAGCTTCTCTAGTTCTGCTCTCTCCGTCTCTAGACCAATATCATATGATGTGTGTGTCGTCCTTTCTTCCAACACCTAGGGAGAAAAAAAAAAATCCAACATTTACAACATAGCATAACATAAATACCATTGACAAGGTCACAGGATGACAATTCAAACTCTTTGCAAGATATTATAAATGAATTATGTTTACTTAAAAAAAAGCACTTTGTGTGAAAATGTCGAATGCAAAAGGTCTTTGCATCTTCTCAGGTTGTGAAAAAGCCTTTTGTTGATGAACAAAGAGTTGTGTTATAAGGCCGATGACAGACTGCCAGGCCTGTTGAACTGCCCTTGCACGCCTGTTTGTTTCTGGACCACTAACAATGATTCTCCTTCTTCTGGGCTCACACATGCATACCAAAACACACTCGCTTCCCCAAATTATCATTCATTCTAATACTCATGCACACATTACCACACACTCACACAACTTTGAGGGCCCATTCATAAGAGCTGAGGGTATCACATATTTAACCCAGACGCCCAGCATCAGTTCAACTTAGGCAAGCTCTTGTTACAAGACAGACTGACTTAAGATGGATTAGTCTCCAATATTTTTCAGGGCAGAGTAGGGCTGCAACTAACGATTATTTTCATTGTTGATTAATCTGTTGATTATTTTCTCAATTAATCGATTAATTGTTTGGTCTATAAAATGTCAGAAAATGGTGAAAAATGTCGATCAGTCTCAATCAGTGCCGTATTATGAGTAGGGGTGCAACTAACAATTATTATCATTGAGGATTAATCTGTAGATTATTATTTTTTGATTAATTGATTAGTTGTTTGGTTTATAAAACGTCAGAAAATGGTGAAAATGTTTCCCAAACCCCAAGATGACGTCCTCAAATGTCTTGTTTTGTCCACAACTCAAAGATATTCAGTTTACTGTCATAGATGAGTAAAGAAACCAGAAAATATTCCCATTTATATAGCTGGAATCAGAGGATTTTTACTCAAACCAATTATCAATTATCAAAATAGTTGGTGATTAATTTAGTAGTTGACAACAAATCGATTAATTTTTACAGCCATACTGCAAAGAGGACAAGAAAGCAGAGGATTGGGAAAGCTGTGTATACTCTGAATTTCAACAACACAGGGCAGGTCCTGACCTTTATTACAACCTCACCTCTATAAATCATTATACAGAGAAGTTCATGTTCTTGACAACGTGCAACTTGTCTGCTTTCTAAGTATGTTTTTTACCTGTAAAAGGCTCTAATCATCATGTACTGAACATGATGTTCACTATTTGCGAGCGACCCTCACACAGTTTCAATCGTACAGCAAGATTACCAGTCGTAAAGGTAGAGAGATATGGTGAACCCACTGATATGTTGTCCTCATGAACGCCCACCGTGGTGGGAGCAACAATGATTTATGCAACACCCCTCACCCTTCCACCATGCACACGTTGCCTCCTACTTTTCACCAGGGGTTAGTAGGTCACTAAAGTGCGTGACCCCACTCCTACCACTATCCTCCTGGTGTTCTGCTAGCTCACAACATTTCACCACGAGCAGTGAGTCTAATAATACTGCTCACCATCCCACAACCGGTCCCACAACAAGATGAACCAGCAACGTTAACCACACTGAATATCCATCCTTCCATTTTCTGAGGCTTATCCTGGACCAGGTCGCTGTGGCAGCAGGCTAAGCAAGGTAGTCCCAAGCCAGATGAGATATATAATCTTTCCAGCATGTTCTGGACTCTTCTCCTACCAGTTGGACGTGCGCTGGGAAACCTCCAAAGGAAGGCGCCCAGGAGGCATCCTGATCAGATGCCTGAACCAACTCAACTGGCTCCTTACGATGTGAAGGAGCTGTGGCTAAACTCTGAGCTCCCTTCGGATATGTGAGCTCCTCACGCGAGCTCTCATTCCGGTGATGTAAGGACTAGATGGCTCGTAACAACGGCCCAAGTACTCGATACTCCCGGGGGGACACCTTCCGCAAAACACTTGTAGACAGGGTGGGTAAACTCCCATGATCCCTCTAGTAACCCTGGAAGGTTTAAGAGCTGGTCCACTGTTCCGCAACCGGGATGAAATCCGCATTGCTCCTCCTCGATCTGAGGTTTGACAATCAGCCTCCTTTCCAGCTAACCTGACTCGCCAGATGGTTTGTTACACAGAACCATCCGAGAAGCCGTCATTGGAAACTGTTTCGAAAAGGGGCAGGTACTTTAAAAAAAAATACTTGGCAGGTGATTGGATGAACCACCTGTCAATATAAAATAAATGAAAAAGAAAACATCACGAGAATCCAGCTGCCGTGCAAGGTAACTTTCCAGCACCCTGGCATAAGCTTTCCCAGGGAGGTTGAGGGTTGTGTCTAGAGGGGAACCTGCAAATTGCGAAAACTGATCTGAGATCTGCAAAAACTTGCAAAAACTCTTGCGAGACTCGCTGCCCAAAGACCTATCCTAACCTTAACTATTCAAAATCAATGCCTAACCTTAACCCTTTTATGAGAGTTTCCCCAGTTTTCTGGTTCCTCTCTAGACACTACCGAGGTTGAGTACAGTGTGATACCCTGATAATTAAAGCACACACTGTGGTCACCCTTTTTAAAAATGGGAAACACCACCCCGGTCTGCCGTCCTGCAGGCACAGTCCCCGACCTCCACGTGACATTGAAAATGCTTGTTAGCCAAGACAGCCCAATAACATCCAGAGCCTTCAGCATCTCAGGGCAAACAACCATAAAGTGAATATTTAATCTATTTCTGTTTAGAAACAACTAGAAAATAGCTTTTATCAAACATTTGTGTTCTTTATTACAATAGTATTATTAAAGCAGTTTATATAAAGCCGTGCTTAATGTGACTGATGCACTGATTTCTAAACATGTAAAAAGGCATAAATATTGAACACACCTTGTGTTGCGTGGAGTCCTGCTCCTGTTCCTGCTTCTGGCCTTCAGGGGTTTTGTCCCCCGCAGACTGACCAGGGCCAGACGAGCTCTGCTCTGAACAATACACATCTTGACTGGGGTACCTGAAACACAGACGGGGAAAACATCATTAAAACCTGCATCAACTTGTTGCTATTGCCACATCATGGTATGGGTTTAAAACAGAGATTAGAAGTTCAACAGCACAGTATGCTGTAGGTAAAGGATGCCTTTGAATTAAAAGAATGCTGAGGCTGTTTTACATCACATCCTTCACAGTGAGAGCACTTCCTTCCCTCGGGGAAGAACTGACACAAGCACATCAGGCAATCAAAATACTGGCAGCTGAATGTGCATGAGGAAAAACAGAGACACACAAAGGGAAAGAGATAAACCCAAAGGACAGACGGTAAAATCTGGTCTACAAGGAGAGAGGCAGAGAGCAAGACAAACGCAGAAAGTGAATAATAAGGTATAAATAACCGGTGTAAACAAAATTCCAATCGTTATTTTTGTATTCTTGAAAGCTGCTCAAGGCAAACTGCATTCTTTGAATCAGCCTTTTCTTCCTCCTCCTCCTCCTCCTCCTCCTCCTCGTTTTTCCTCCCTCTTGTTACTTTCTGCCCGTAAGGCAGTGATACTCAACTTGTGGCCCGCAGACCTTTTTCTAATTCTAACTCTAACAGAGTGCATAAAAGCATCAAAATAGGGCTTGTTTATCAAAAACTAGAATTACCACCTCACGGTTGTCTGCCTCCACCAACCAGTCAAGTTGCAGTTTACATCCATGTCTGTCTAAAATGTCATCACTTCATCATTTTATCCTGTTGGATATTTGTGTGAAATGGTCATAATTAGCATATGAATTCTTAGGTTATGGCCAAAAATGTGTTTTGTGAGGTCACAGTGACCTTTGACCACCTAAATGTTATCAGTTGATCTCTGAGTCCAAGTAGACTTTTGTGCCAAATTCCCTCCAGGCGTAGCTGAGACATTGCATTCAAAAGAATGGTACGGAATGGACGGCTGTACCGACGTATGTATGGACGAACAACCTGAAAACATAATGCCTCCTGCCGCAACTATCGCCGGTGAAGAGGCATGAAAAATGCCAGGGGAGGATCCCCCAGACCCCCCAACAGAGGTCCGGGCTAAGCCCCGAATGTCTATATTAACTGGCCCCTGACCTCTTGTCATTTAGCAAAAGTGGTCCCTCAGGCAAAGCATAAGGCTTCGCAGGGCCCACGATATTGTCTCCAAGTCAGCTGTGTGTGCAACTTTTATTTCAATTTAACCTCTATATTTCTGCACACCTAGCGCAGCAACCATTAATGTGCAGTGAAGAATCTGGCAGCAAAACATAGCTGCTCTTTACCTGCACTACAGTGTGCTCAAGGCCAACAGGGCCGACAGGAAGAGAGACTAAGACTGCATTCACACCTAATCAGGCATTGCGGCGAAAACGCCTGTCCTCACAAATTTACTCAAATGTGGGTAGTGCGTTCAAGCGTTAGCCGGGACCACAGGGGATGCTGGAAAAGAGGAAAACGCAGCGGCCTGTGGCAAAAAGTTGAAACAAAATCAACTATTGGAGAAACCCAACCAGATTAAAACCGTTGATCCAAAGCTTTACAACCCAGCCAAGAGGAAACAAAGACATTAAACATTGTGCCATCGCTTGGCATTAAAAGGGCCATTAATAAGTGGCGTTCCCACACTGCCGAACAACACAACATTTGGAGTGCATGCAACCTAACAAACTGACCTTCGTCATCTCTGTCAGACAATGGGGCTACTGTAAAAGCATGCACATCTTTTAAATTCGGGACTGCTGATGTTATATACATGTTAGCGTGGTCCAGAGTACAAAATAAATAGGAATAGAAAGGATAAGAAGCTAAAAGAAACAAGCAGAGGAGAGACGGCTGGTTATCAGTTGGTAAGCTTATCAGTGGAGATGAAATGAAGTGAGGAATGTAGCAGGAGGTCTGTCCAAACATGTTACCTCTGCTATGACGCTAACAGGGTTTTCCCAAAACTCACCCACAAACAACATCTACACTTAACTTCTGTGAACTTGAATAAGTCAGTCAGAATGTTTTAGAGCCAACACATTAAATTACTTTATCAGTGTTAAAGACCTCTGGAACACCCATTGTGGGGAACCAGAGGCACTGGCATGTGAATTGTACATTTGTTTAAACCTGAAGGCATGTATACATTATGGAAATACTAATGCAAAAAGCCAACTCTGAAGCATGACAACACTTTGCATGACAAGAGAGAGCACAAAGACACGGAGCTCAAACGGCATGCGATTGTGAAACTGGAGCAGTTCGCCTTGAACGGTCAAATATCAATGTCAGGACAGAGCGGGACACATGGACAGTCATGTTAGCGCCCTGTCAGCCTGGCCTTCAGGAGGAGGGAGAAGATGAGCGCACATACTCAACAATCACACAGAGACAACCATCTGTGCTAGTCAGTGTCCTGTCACTCACAGAGCCTCTCCATCTGGATTCTGTTCATTAACATCGGAGCTGATTGAACGACGAGATAAAAGATGACAAGAACATCCAGTTGAGACTTTAATTGTATACCTGATTTGATTTATGAGCAAATGACAGCTCAGTAAGATAAGGTGTTAATACAAACACTAAAGCTACTTCTACTCAAGTCGACATGACAGTTACCAAATTTATTTCGGTTGCAAGAGTTTTGACGAGAGCTGCAACGATTAATCGATTAGTTGTCAACTATTAAATATGGCTGAATGATTTTGAAAAAATACCTTATTGCCATTTATTTTAATTAATTTTATTAGAGGGAATGATACTTTTACATTATTATTCTCATTTTCATATTAAAATGATTATGCTGTGATTTTTGCAAGGATCTGTACCAAACAGAGATGTTTTTCTTAAGTCTGTAGACTGTGATGTGTAGGCCGGGACATCTCTGCAGCATCACAATATTTTATTTAAAATGGTATTTTGTGCAATGGTATTTAATTGTGCAGCCCTACTATTAAATTAATCGTCAACTATTTTGATAATCAATTAATCCATTTATTTTCTTTAATTTTTAAAGAATATAAAGTTCTCTGATTCCAGCTTCTTAGATGTGAATATTTTCTGGTTTCTTTACTCCTCTATGACAGTAAACTGAATGTCTTTGAGTTGTGGACAAAACAAGACATTTGAGGACGTCATCTTTGGCTTTTCTGACATTTTATGGACCAAACAACTAATCGATTAATCGAGGAAATAGTCTACAGATTAATCAACAATGAAAATAGTCATTAGTTGCAGTCCTAGTTTTGACAAAAAAATTCCCTGTCCTCTGGCTAGAGAATCTGATATGTCTGCCTTCTCCATGATTGATTTATCTCTGTCTGACTGTTAAACATACTGTAGGTGTAAAATGTCTTCTGAGGGACAGCTGACTCCGACACCAGGACATGACATTTACGTTGTTGTTATGGACCCCAGCTGATGAACTTTGCGTTCCTATATGTGTTAGTACCCAATACTCGTTCCTAAAAAGGGCAAAGGAAGGTCTACAAAGCTCGAGAGGGAAACCTAATGAGTGTACAGACGTAAAGAAATATGCAGTAAAGATGAACCACATGCTAATATAGGCTTCAGGCTAAACTTAGATCCATAGCTTTAAACTATGTTGTGTTGCGTTTCAAATGTCTCCTGCATCCCCCCTCCACCCTCAACCACTAAAACACCCACGGATGTGCAGCGAAGACATGTCCCACATGACTTGCTGAAGACGACACAAACAAATTATGCAACACAGACTGCAGTAAAAGTAAAATAGCCATCAAATTACATAGTTGCATGTTATCCCTGCACAACAAAAAATAATGATTAATGTCTATATTTGGGAATTAGGTTACCACAAACTGAAATAGTTTTTTAAAAAGGTCTATAAAACTGTAACTTTTTTATCTAGTAAATGACTGTTGACTATCAGGGTGGACTAAAACAAGAGATAAAGCCCTTTAATTATGCGTTCAGTCAAGTCAGAGCTACTCGATACCCCCCGACAAGCAAAATCATGCCAGACAACACACCCAGAGATCATAACAGCCTACAACGTGGGATACAGAAGGACATTGCTATATAAGAAAACCCATTTAGACTTGCTGGAGGAACTAGGATGAAAGCTTCCTTCCAATCCCTCTCGCACAACACAGTATTTCAACACTTCAACCCCGTGTGGTCTGTAAAACCTTTGAAAGTTATTCAGAAATTATTCATGACTTGGCCTTCCTGTACATGTATATATATATATATCCATCCCAAGAAGTTGGGAAAGAGTTTAAACGAAGCGGTACAGAGACAGCCCAAGAAAACGCAAAGTCAATGCTGAAAAAAGGAGAGTAAAGGGATGTATGATTAGGATCGCAGGACGATCTCCAGACATACTGTAAACGCTACATTTCTACCAGATCCGGCAAGGACGCAAACAAGAAACAACACGGCAGGTCTAAACAATCCACCAAAATCTATTCTCAAAACATATGATGCGAGAAATACGCTATGCGACTCATGAATCTCGTTTCATTTTAGAACTATATCGGCTAGTTTGACAGCTTGGGCCAAGTTTCATGAGCCAGGCCCGTCGCATTGGAAGGGCTCATCTGCATAAAGTTGAGATTTTTCAGCTTTATGCAAATACAGACTGTCTCCAACTCTCCTCAACACTCCCACCATCACCCACTGGGCGATTGCTTCTGCTGCTTTCCATAGGAAATAAATAAAAAGCATTGAGATGCCCTCCGTCACCAGTTCTGGTGGAAATGCGCCCTAAATCTATCCACTAAGAATTTTATAAATAAATCTGTTTTGTAACTGTGGTTATAGGGCAATGCAGTAAGAATCCTTGACCTGCATGTCACTATTCATACTCTAAAAAAAACTTTTACTGTATCCCGACTGAGTAACTCAATAATTGGCAGATCATTTTTTTTTAGTTTGAACTGTATTTGTTCCACACACACAAGATCCTACATGCTAAATGTCTTCCCTATTTAGTCAGAACTTTGCAGCTGTAAGATGCTTACAGGAAAGCATCATTAGTGTGGATCTCTGTTGAATATTTGTATGATCGGTTTACTCAAAAGGCCTTCAGAATATCTCTACTGACGTCTTTGCACAGGATGCCACAAAGCCTTAGCTAGAATTGCTTTACATATTTTCAAAAAGTCTCACATTATCTGGTATGGTCTGAAAACTTTGCCAAGTGGTGATATGCTTATATATCAAGGCCTCTTTGTTCTTGCATATTCTCCGAAACAAACCGAGGCTGTTACACAGTCTAGTTTCACAGTCTAGTTTCAGATAAGGACTGTGAGGCTTCACTTTAACAGCCACTTAACTGTGCAAATAATTCACTAAAATCCCTTCTTAAATGTGTATTTACAGTTAGTTAAAATTGACTTAATAGAATTATTTTGTTATCAACCTTGCTATCAGTTTTAAAAAGGTCTTCAATCACCCAGATAAGACAATTTACTTGTGTAAATACATTGCATACCACAGTGCAGGTTTAACACATCACAGAGTAAACAATCCTGTATAAACTTCCGTGATGAATAAATGCAAATATCACTGACTTCCGTGATGTGACTCAGTGAACCAATGTTTAACTGAAACCTGCCAAGTCATCGGGGTGTTATCTAAATAATAAAAATTCAAATACAGGGAATAAAACATGTGGTGCAATTCAAGACCACAAATGCTCTGTATTTACTGAGCTACAAGCCCGAACTGTGAAACAAGTCTGAATGACGCCGTTCCGCCTCCGCTCAGCGTCATCTCCAAGAGTGAATAGAAAGACCTGAGTGTTGACATTCCTTCTGCACATGTCAAAAAGGAAAGCAGATGAAAAGAGAAGGAAAAAAGGTGAAGAAGGGGCTGCTTTGGGGGCATGCCGTGACCTACTTTTTAATTCAGATGGTTATGCAACAGTGGGAGGGGGATGGTATGACCCACAAATGCAGACACCACAGAAAAAATACATGTTAAAGTGAGGCTGTACATTACATATGAGTAGTGGGTCAATGCCAAGCTCATGAAGGAAGAGCCTGAGGCAAGACTAATGAGTCAACATCATGCAAATACACTCCTCATTCTCTCTCTCTCTATTCCCGTTTCCTGTACCACTTCAGAAGCACCTGGGGGATTTAAAGAAGTCTTTCAGGCTTTCTCTCATGCTCTCTCTGGCTGCAACCGGCTCTATCATTTTGTAATATTCATACAAATGCTGCATATATTCAGCTTGTTTGCCACCCGTTACGGGAACATGAGAGTGCACAGAGCAGTACCTCTAGGGGCGCTTTCACAAGCCAACATTTAGTCTGTTTTAATCAAACTCTGGTGCGGTTCGTTTTGGCAGTTGTGAACGCAGTAATCGTACTCTGGTGCAGACCAAGACAACCGTCTGAGACCACCTCTCGCAATCGGTCTTGGACCAAAGCGAAGGCTGTCTGTGCGGGCATTTGTTGAAATGGACACAGGTAAATGACGGACCTGGACTTCTGCAGAAGTCAGATGTTTGCTTGCCATCTGGGCCGAAGAGAATATATACATAAGTAAAGTCCACAAACATAGTGACGTTTATAAGAGAAGAGGATGCGCAGAGTAGGTTGGTGCCGAGTCAAAGTGAAAACACTTCAAAGTCTGCAATTCCAGACCAGTGGCAGTTCTTGAGACGTAAAAGATAAATTCACTCCTTCGTATACGTCCCTCTGCAAATATCTTTTTTTATTTGGTCCGCTTTCATTTGTGCACTGTGAAACCGAACCAGACTAAATAGAAAAAAAAACAAAAGGAACAATTTCACTCTGATTCAGACTAGCCAAATAGACTATGGCTTGTGAAAGCGCCCTACAGGTCTGATGGACTCGTCCAAAAACAGCTTTATACTTTTTATACCACCATACTGCCTTTCGATGCACAATAATACAATTAAAAGCAACATGCACAGATGCACACAGACACTACTGGCTACATAACTTCCTGCTGGTTCCCGAAAGGCCAAATCCCCCCGATATTTCCTGTTGGCTTTAGGACCATTCAGAACCAGGAGACGTGGTATAAATCCACCGTACTGTACCAACCGACTGGGAATGACACAGAGCAGACAAAACTGCAAAGACAACAGGCTGAGGATAGATTCATCTGCCAGCAGAGAGTCAAATATTATCACCAGCTGCATGGCATGCAATCTGTGCTCTGATCTCATCTCAGGCAGCCGGGCGACAAAAAGTTTTCAGAGGCGTCAAACATGTGTGAACTTGTGTGTGTGTCAATCGGCTCCATATAGCCTAGGGTGAACAGATGAGAATGGGTGAAATTCTGGACAGGAGAGTTAGGGGTGGGGGCGGTCACATGGCCTCCAGCACATTATATTTAGTCTCAGTGAACAGTTGTAATAATAATAGTTATATTATTTCCTGCATACTTTGCAAAATATTTTTGTTTAGATCTCGTAAGGCAGCAATGACCCATGGGTATTTCCCTCCCCACTCCTTCCGCTATCTGCAGTAATGTTTTTGCTCTTTGGCTGGATGTTCACCAGATCCTAGGACAGCAGGCTCCATGCCAGCGATGAATGGTTTCATTTCCCTCCGCAAATGTTTTAAATGTGATTATTTTCTGGTTTCTTTTCTCCTCTATGAAAGTAAACTGAATATCTTTTGAGTTGTGGACAAAACAAGACATTTGAGGACGTCATCTTGGGCTTTTGCAAAACACTGATCGACATTTTTTTGCCATTTTCTGACATTTTATAGACCAAACAACTAATCGATTAATCGAGAAAATAATCGACGGATTAATCAACAATGAAAATAATCGTTAGTTGCAGCCCTAGTCGCCGCTATGTGTAGTTGTTTATCAATACGCGGCACTCCTGTACACAGCTAAAAAAACTACAACAGCCATAATTCATGTGGTTACGGACGCAACAGTGCCCATCTGTGAGCAACACCACAATAATGTTTCATAACCATCCGTATTTAATGTTTTATTAGGATATAACTAATCAAAACTCTGGTTTTGTCTAATTTTCGGGACAAATTTGGAAACTCATAATTCGGGACTGTCCCAAATTTTTCGGGACATCTCGTCACCCTACCATAGCTTTGGGTCTTGCTATCTCTCTCCATCATCAAGTATTCTTCCCTTTGACTCTTTACTGTTTGATTAGTTTAGATCAAGAGAGCTTTGTCACTCACCTTTTTCCTAGCATGACACAGCAACACACAACATATATATAACCTGGGCCAGGACAGATTAGTTGCCGTCTTTCTCTCTCCTGGCCTACATCTCAGACCAGCTTCTCACACACACACACACATAGCCTTTACCTAACTGACAGCACGTGATGGACACTAAGTCCTTACCCTCCTTAATTGTCTTAAATGAAATAACTTAAACTGTGTCACTGTGTCAAGACAAGTGCTGTGACAAAACACAGAGAGGAGATAGATAAATAAAAGTGTCTAAGAAGAGGGAGAAGACAAATTGGTTGACCAAAATACTGAAGTCACTGGGTTCACGTTATGAATTTAACAGGAATGTGAATAGTGAGTGTGTCTTCTGTCTTTCAAAAGGCGGAGAGTCTTGTGATGTTTTTCACTGATGTTCAGATTGTTCTTGATTTACGATGTGTGGTGCGGGGAGATGGGTTAACGCGAGAGAGGCTCATGGTGAACAGCGTGATGATGTAGTGAGTTAATTCAGGTTTCGATACCAAAGCCTAATCACATGCTTGCAATAAAAGACCAAATAAATCCAGCTGTTTTCTCACAGAGCAACATCTTTGAGAAGAAATCCTTCAAGCAGACAGAGTCCATATTCACCCAACACACTAGTATTTACCTCCACAGAGCTGAGACAGAGAGGAAGATAGGGAGGAAAAACAGCTCAGGAGAGAGCATCCAGAGTCCACGTGGGCAGAGGTGGATTGTGGGACAGGGAGGTGAGCCAGCCAGGCTCCCCAGTAAATGTAGGCCAGCGCATCTGCCCGGCAGACAAAAACATGACGTCACTGTTTCAAGGAAAAGTGGGGGCAGAGCCGAATAGCCCACTAAAGGACGGAGTGTGTTGTGATGTGTGTAAGTTTGCGTGTGTGCGTCCTACTTTTCCTCCACATGGAAGCATGGAATAATGTAGAGCAGCAGTTTGTTCTAAAGCCTGCTGATCCTCCATAATCCTCCACTGGTGCATCCTTGATGCAGCCAGGACATGGTGGCTGGACTGGTGGACAGCTCTCTAATGGCAGTTTCACAAGCCATAGTCTGTTTGGCTAGTACGAAGTGAAAATGTATACTTTTGGTTCATTTTCTATTTAGTCTGGTTCGGTTTCACAGTGCACAAATTAAAGCAGGCCAAATAAAAGAATAAATTAGCTGAAGAGCGAGTATGAAGGAGCGGATTTATCGTCTTCATCTCAAGAGCTACCACTTCAAAGCAGGGAATCAGACTTTGATATATCGACACTGATTGATGTGCGCATCCCTTATCTCAAATGACTTTATAAATGTCACTGTTTTTGCAGACTTTATTCATCATATTCTGTACGTTCTCTTCGTACACCGTCAATAGCAGTCAATAGCAGTGGCACAAGAAAGAAGAACATTTACATTGAAACTAAAACAGTAGTACATATATACATCAGTGATAAAAGAGCTGACCAAAACACATGGTCCATTTCATGAAGGAGAGGAGGCTCGGACTAAAATACAACAGATGTCAAGCAAACATCAGACTTCTGCAGAAGTCCATGTCAGTCCTCTCCAACTCAGGTTAACCTGTTGTTTACCTGTGTCCATCTCAACAAAATGCCCACACAGGCAGCCTGCGTATTGGTTCGCTTGGAAAGAGACTGCTTGTGAGAGGTGGTCTCAGACTGGTTATTTTGGTCCCAACCAGAGTAAAAATACTGCGCCCACAACTGCCCAAACGAACCGCACCAGAATTCGATTAAAACAGACTAAATGTTGGCTTGTAAAAGCGCCCTAACTCACACACACACACACAAACACAAACACAAACGTTTCTTAAGTTCAGCTCAGTTCTTATGTAAACTGGCAAAGCCAGCCCGACCGGGGCATGACAAGATATTCTTTGGAACAGCGAAGGCTCTGACTTCTGCCCGAAATTTAAATGGTTCCATTAGACAAGGAAATTCAAAACACAGATTCAGAAATGAACGGTCAATACCAGATGTTCTGCTGGCCGCTGCAAATTCCTCATGCTTTTTGTACATCTGAACACTTTCCCCTTCCATTCACAATAACTATTTTGGACTAACCAACCAATTATTTATCAGTAATCAAATGCATCTTTATTATACTTAGACAGCTGCATGCCCTTTAGCTATTGGCTAGCTAACAAATCAATACCACAGAGAAGCAGCAGAGAGTTTTGAGAAGCTCCACTGACCGAAATTTCCCCAACAGTGGGGTCAAGGGAAAGATCTGAGGAGATGAATGTTTCCTACTTTGCTGCTGGAGACACATTAGCCCCATTAGCATCGCTCTATTTGTTAATCTTCTTCTGCATGGAGTGACCGAAGGCTCTAAGTGGTGAATGGGGTTGGAGTGGCAGACTGGCGGGTTCTGACTTGCTGTATTCGAAGAATAGACGCTCAGATGCCATATTCTTTATCCCTTCCAAAGAATTATGACCCCAGGCCTGTTCCTGGCACCAGGATCTGAGTCTCTAGAGCATCTAAGAGCAGGAAATCAACTGGCCCAAAACTCTCAGTGTCACGCTTTATTTGGTCTGACTTTTAGCCATAGGAGTAAAAGCATCACTGTACTGTATCAGTAGCTGCAACCTTTGATCATGTAAACAAATTATGTATGTTACTCTCTTTTATGTGAACTTTCTTATTTTGTTTTTAACTTTCTGCTTATTGGTGCTTTTATGTGAAATGTTTATGCTGCCATCTTGGCCAGGACTCCCTTGGAAAAGAGATTTAAAGTATCAATGGGACTATCCTGGTAAAATAAAAAAATTAACTAAATAAAATTAAGGAACAGAAATTAACAGTCGCCTACTGTTCACTACCATTCTATGCGAGCGAAAGGACAAAAAAAACATTCACTTTCAGTTGCAAAGCAAATTTGAATCTTGGCATGGAGTTCAACTTTGGTGAACTTTCAGTTTGAATACAGTGAAGTCCAATCGCCTGCATTTGCTCATGTGTGACCATTCCTTAAACCTCTCTCTTAGGAGACAAACATGAATCCACAGAACCCAGAAAGTGCAGAAATATGAACATATGAACAATCTTTGAAACAAAACTGTGCCAACAAATCAGAAAAAAAAGTTTGTTGACAATTTGGCATAAGACTGGAACTTTAGTTAAAAAGAAAAAATTAAATCTATGATCAAAATAAATAGCTCCTAAAACTCAAATTGCAGGTTTAGTCATAAATAGCTAGATATGGTCATGATTTTTACATGTACTCAAACTCATTTCCAGGTATGAAACCAGTAGATCCAGATCCATCAGGCAGGCTTTTAAAAAGCAACATGTACCGAAATCCTTGGTGTTTGAATTTGTAAATTATTTAACTAAATCTGTATTTTTTTAAATACATACTCAAAAATGAACATCAACACTGACAGATATTGAAAGAAAACATTATATATTAAATCAAATCATATGAGTTTCATACAGGGGGTCTTGTCTGAAATAACCGCAGGTAACAGTATACAAGCTTAAAATATCAATCCACCACCTGCATTTAAGGAATAAATAAGTTTAATCGGGAGATAATAGGTTGGCGTGGCTTAATAAAGCTCTGTTCTAGCAATGGAACATCAAAGTGCCTACAAACTGATGACAGTTGAGTTCAAAGGAGAACTTGATTGGTGGCTTTCGTATTATTCCTGTTGAGATGGCAGACTAATGAACACGATGGCACCGGCCCAGTAGTTCCTGGCAGAACGACACCACTTCATCCTGTTTCTTCTTAAGCCAGATAATCACAGTTTGATAAAACAATTTCATCTAACATAATGAAAGGCCACATATATTCTTATATAATCCACATACTATTTGTAAAGCGTGTTTGCCTCGCTGGTCCGTAAGGATCCTTCTTTGATTACACCGGCTCTGTGACGCACGTAAATGCTTCCAAAATTTACACAGGAGCCTTTTTCTACGATGTAGTGTGTGAATGAACAGACACACCTCTATTTGGAAGCTAGTCTGTGAAGCAGCAAGTAGGCCAAGTCACCTGGTGGAGGAAGGAAAACTGCTGCTGCTGTGGGGTTATGTCACCTAACATGCCTGCAACCTGCTGACATTAAGGACATATTCACCCAGAACCAAAACTGAACACTTAGAGAGCTGTGTTGTTGTCCACTAAATCATTGATGCAACAATTAAGATAATATAATATAACACAACAATAGCACAAAGTCAGGTGAATAAACTTGACTTGAAAATTAAAAGTGTTTGATCCATTCTTGGTGCAAAGAAAGATTTGTTTTTCTTCTATAACTGCTGGCATGTTTTTTGTTTCATGATGAAATGAGAGTATACAACGAAGTTAAGAAGAGCATATTGTGTTTAAGATAAATTTACTGGATTAAGGACTCACTGTTCAAAATCATGCGGGTGACACCGAGACTAAAATCAATTGATCCAAGCAACAGTGGGTGTTTGTGAGTTTTCAAGGCTATTGGCTTTGAACAGTAGATCTATTAGCAATGCACTAATGAATATATTCACAGAATAGATATGAAAGATGTACAGTAATTAGACAACAATACACCTAACTATAACAGCAAGGAAGCTCTATCTGTATGTATGTGTGTCCTTCGCATATCTCGAGAACTGATCCAATACCATCAATGCAAAGTGAAAACATCTATATATATATATATCAGAGCCTTTATTTTGAAACACCCATGGCACGTCTGTGTCACCATTTCCATCCAAGCGCACCTCCTTCCAACAACAGGAGGTTTATTTATATTCTTTGTATTAAAAAGAATGGATTGTTTTTCATTTAAATGTCTGGAGGAGCCCAGTAATAAAATTAAGTCATATTTTAGTTGCTTTTTGTTAGTTGATATAAATGTAACTGACTGTGTTAAATGGACATACGATATCGTCTGAGTCTCAAATCAATCACAGTCCCCTGAATTAAAGCAAATCCAAATCGTATCGTGGCAGACTTTGTGATATCTGCAAATATCGTATCGTTGTCCAAAGAATCAATATAATATTGTATTGTGATTAAGCTTGTGATTTACTTCACACTTGGCGGGTGTATTGCCGTGGACCCGAGGACGTTCTGTGTCGAAGTTAGTGCAATTTGGACAGGCGACATGTTCAATATCAATAAACTTTGATTAAACAAGTGAATGGCACTCTGTGCAACAGTGGGAGCGGGGCGTCAGGGCTGCCGTTCACTTTTGCTGCTGGATATACTAACATTACAAACAAACTCTTCACTTCCCTGGAGTCAACAACTGATGAGCGGTTCTCGATTAACGCTGCAAGCAGCACTACCGGGAACCGAGCAATCGGCCCACCCCGAACGGGCACACCCCAAACGGGCACGACTGCACTAGTCAGAACAATACATGAAAATTAAAACATGGTCAAATTACATCTAACAGGTATGCTGAGTTGTAAGAACGAAAGCAATCTTCTCAGGGATAATTAACATTTATGTAAGTTACTGGTTATTAAGCTCCATTAAGCAATTCTATCATCTGGCTCGACTATGGAAAATCCTAGAAGAGGTGGAATTTACATCTGTTTTTATCATATCTAAAACCTACTGTATCTGTTAAATGCCTGCATATTTATCAGCAGTTAAATTAAACACACATATCTTCTCTGATACCGAGCTAGACAAAACACCCCTAGTCTCAGTATGGTGGCATCAGTGAAGCTGTGACACTGTGAAGCATCGCAGCCGTCCCAGTCAGACGGGGATCAAAGAGGCTTGGGAATCCGACATCGGGAACATCGACCAGGGACAAAGGGACCGAAGGACGCAGTCATGTGATATAATGTAATGTGATAGGTAAAGCCACTTTGCCAGCGTGGGTTAGCATGGGTGGGTGTGGACACAACAATACACGTGCATTCTTAGTCAGTATGTATGCATCGTCAGGCACAGCAGGGGAACAAAAACTCATCAAACATTCACCTCAGTACACGGTGGACCTAATGTCCTACAGCTTGGTGAAACATTTACTATACAGTACGTACTACAATGCAAACAGTGGCCTCCCAACGAGCAAGGAAACACTACGTTTTCAAAATAAAACCCTAGAAACTGACTGGAATACTGTGATATTTTGGTTTTGAACAATACATTATACTCTTCTATACTCAAATCTGAAACAATGAGCCTACTGTATATGGACCTTTTGATTCTGATGTCCATTACAAATCAAACTTTTTTGGCCTGCGAAATAAAATAATTGGATCTTGCATTAAGCAGGCGGCTTGAGGAAAGTAGATTTGATGGTATTGATGGGTCTTTATATGCAAAACATGCCATTATTAGCTTTAGTACACAATGTTCTTTAGCCCTGTGTGGCAACAATGGACATGGTATCTTCCTCTACAATGTCCTCACCCAGACACGGCACGCATGCACACAGTCACATACTTGCTGCATACAAGACTAAACTTGGAAAAAGAGATAAATAGACCACCACACATAGTAAAAGCATGACATCCAGGCTGGTCGGTAGCTGCACAAGGTAAACAGTAAAGAGCAGCGAACCAGAGAGGGGGAGGGGAGGAGAAGAAACCAGAGCATTTTCATGAGAGGAAAAAATAGTGCTTCTCTCGAGGAAGGCCAGAAAAAGCAAAGAAACCCCTGATTTTAGTGTTGAACTATCAAAAACTTAGAATATGTAAAGCATCCAGCTCTCAGAAATGTCCTGAGATGCATTAAAACAACTTGAGATAGAACTTTTTCGTGTCTTAAATTGCTGATTCATAACCACATGCACTGTTAATTGCTCAGTAAATATGTTTAGTGCAAAAGTTTCAAACACAAAAGAAGTGTCAACTGAATGCCCAGTTGTCAAAAAGTCAAATCAATAAACTCTCCTCCCACACAAGCAAACACACGCAATAATACTACTGTGTTCTGACGTAAGTCTCCACCTTTAAAACCTAACAGTCTCCACCCTCAGAGTACTATTCACTAACACAGTAAACAGTGGTATTTTCTTCCTAACCACTGACACAGCCTCAGGCTCCTGGCCTGCATTCAACTCTCACTGTGAGAGTGTAGGCCTGCCACCTAATCACAGGAAAACATTACGTGAGCAGCAGGATCCTGCAAAGAAGATCCTGCTGCAAGAAAATCAAAAAGAATACTTCACATTACTCATGTTATAAAGAGTTGCCAGCATAAAGCATTAACATACAGAGATTCATACAGCTGGAAGACAGGAAGGCCGGTAGGCAAGAGGGCTCAGTGTGCTGCTCAGCAGCCTCCATGGCCAGTGGGCAGGAACAATGGTGAGCTCTGGAGTGCCAGTCCAGCTCCAGTCCCGTCTCCTCACATTAAACCAGAGCTGCCAGCCTGCAGAGCTAAACTCCGCTACAACAACAGAAAGATGGACTCAGTTACTGAACCTCCAGTCTCTGAGCCGACAGTCCAGGAAAGGGAAAGTTTTATCACTAAATTAACAGAGATTTACATGGTGTAATGGACCCGCTGGCGGCTGATTAGACAAATCAAAGTTTTCTTATCTAGAGGATTATATTACAGCCCATAAGTACATTTTTTTCTATTATTATTATTAAATCAATATATACAGTAGATCTAGAGCTGCAACAATTAATCAATTAGTTGTCAACTATTAAACTAATCGCCAACCATTTTGATAATCGATTTGAGTAATTCTCAAAAAAGTCAAAAGTCTCTGATTTCCAGCATCTTAAATGTGAATATAATACATACTGTATTTAGCTTATACAAAAGCTAATGACAACTTTGTGTCTGTTTTTAGTTCCTAAAACCAAAAGTGATGTCTTCAAATTGTTTATTTTGTCTGGCAATCAAAAAATACAAAGAAATGAAATTTTATATTACAAAAGATCTAAACACATAACAAGCCTGAGACCAGTAAATGTTTGTCATTTTTATTTGATAATTGACTTAAATTGTCTATTTTCTGATGATCAAGTAGTTGATTGACTTGTCGTTTCAGACAGGGACACATTATCTAGTAAGCTTTGATTAAACTTAGAGAAAAGACAACACGTCTTAGAACAAGAGGCCTGGGCTTTGTTTTCTGGCAGAAGAGGATGATTCTGCTGTTTTCTGACATGTAGGTGAAATGTCACGTTTGCGCTGACAGATAACCTTGTGGCTTTTTTTGTTTCACTTTAGAAACATATCCAGTTAGTTAGTATCTTAGATACCACTCATTTGAGTTGAGATATGCTGCATCTTTGTTTAGAAAGTTAGACAAGAAAGAATAAGAACACAAAACAACCAGATAAAGTAACAAACTGGAACATGCATAGACTCCTAGCTGCTCTTCACTGTATAAGAGCGGGTTAATTGATTTTTCTTCATGACGAGATCATTTATACTGCAAGATAAAACAGAGTTTCTAGTACGCACACTTGGTCTGACTTGAACACAATGTCATGAAATCATGCAGGTCTTATCCGTGCATCTGTGTGTCCACAAACATGCACACAACTTGCATAGCGTGACAGCACAGTATGTGGGGCACTTATGCATAAGTAAGTATCAAGGCGGTTTAGACATCTGCAACTCATTATTAATTAATATCAACTAGAAGTCTACCGATAGTGGATTTTTAAAGGCTGATACATACAGTAGTTTGGAGCAGGAAAAAGCCGTTATAGACGATATCAGGAGTTAATCACATTCACATACTGTATATTTTCAGCAAAAGTGGCCCTCAAATGATCACATATGGCCCATAGTTGTGCTAGGCTTGCACTTACAGCTAGCCAAATTACAACGACCATGCCTGCTAGCTAAACAGAGACAGCAAGCTTTCGGCAGAGCAGCAGTTATCTTCAGTCTAATGCATCAATAATGACATACTATAACCAACAACCTTATCATGCTCAGAATTTACGAATAAAACTGTTTTATATAAAGTTAACTTTCATTAAAATATGTCTCAGGTACACATTGACTTCATGTATGGAGGTATTGCTGTTGTTTAGCACTTGTACATGTAGGATGTGACGGTTGGTTTTTTATGGTATTTGTCCGCCCCTCCTCCATTGTGATTGGACGGGTGAGTAAAGACAGTGACGAGAACAGCGTTTTACTCGGCAACCAGAAAAGAACGCCAAACGTGCAGCGCTCAGTGCAGAATAGACACTCAGCGCCTCGTCACGCTGCTGGCGACTCTCCCATAGCAAAGAACTCAAAAGAAAAAACTTGAACATAGCGGTTGTGGCGGTTGCTTGCTATCCCCTTCGGTTGGCTTGTCAATAGCGCAGTATTGCAATATTGCAATATTGCAATATTGCAACAGCCCTACATTAAAGACTGTATATGTGCAAAGTATCTCAATACCTCCAGGTTGGGTTAGATCCCTTACTGATCATACACTTTTGACCACCCGACCTTGACTCAACCTGAAGTCAGAATGTGGCAAACGTGCTGTTAAAATGCATTTACACTACGAGGGTAATACCAGAGGTGTTTACACCGTCACATTTGAGATAATACCAGAACAACAAGAACAACAAAGGTGTGGTCTAGGGAAGGCACAGCTAAGAGGAGAGAAAACAACAAGCACGTGTGGACACACATGATGCCTACAAATCACAGCAGCCATGAAAAAGACCATAAAAATTACAACAACAAGGCAGCTGGATGAAATGAATAGCAAGGAGGTGATGAGCTTCAGGGAAACATCGTCATGACCCAAGGCAGGCTTTGTTACCTTCCATTTTACCTTCAAGGTCCAACCCCCCTCCCCTCACATGGCTGCAACAGCCAAAAACACACAGAGCTTTCTCTGTCATTTTCTCTCAGTACCAAGTACAGGTACTGAGTGTGTACTGGTGGGAAATACAAGCAGTACATCAGTGACAACAGTCTCCCTGGCCACTTGCACACGTTGGCAACACAAGGCGGATCTACTTATGCAACAGTTGCCCCAAAAAGGGAACGGTTTACAAATGTGATCAAGGGACGCACAGTTCTTTTAACGAGAGGAAATTCGAGCTAGAGACTATACCCTGGTTTCCCTCTTTGCATAGCGTTCACATCTGAGCAAGTTTTAGAGGACACTTTCCAGACAGAGGAGCACACAGTCAAGAAATATTTTTAAACCTTTGCTTATACACAACAATTCAGTGTGTGTTAGTGTGTGTGTGTGTGTATGTGTGTGTGTGTAGTGAAGAGGAATTTAGCTGATGCTACATTTGATAAACTTCATTAACCTGATAAGTTATTGTGGGCTTTTATATTCATGCTGCAAAACAGACACACACAAGATTGCTCAAGAGCTGAAGCTGTGGGTTGGGAAATCCTAATCTGGCAGCAGAGGGTATACGCAAAAGCCCCTATAGACTGCCTCATCCTATAGATGACCTAGGAAAGGAAACAGGTTGGACAAGCTAAAGCCTATGGTGTCCTGTTACTGGACCGGTGTCAACACATACAGCACAAACATTAAAACACGTCTCTGGGTACAGTAAGCACAAGTACAACACACAGCTTGAGCAATTTAAGATGCATCAAAGCCATTTAATTACATTAAAGACTAGAACAAACACTAAATTAAACAATAATAGCACATTTAAAATATAACGTCCAACTGTCCAACGGGGGGTTGGACAGTTGGCTGCAGAGTTATCTCATAAGTGCTAATCATGTTACATAACAATAATCTTCAAATGGCTGTGAAACTAATGAGCCTATGACACATGGACAGAATGAGATGATGACAAGACACGCAGCTATTTCTCTTGAGCACGCTCCTGTACACATGCTACGATCACAATCTAATAGTTTATTTTGCCTCTCGGATAGTTTAAAAGGATATAGAAATCAGCAGAAAGACGCCAACTGTTTGAGAGGAAGTCCACTAGTGCCTTACTACTAGGGCTGTCAATCGATTCAAATATTGAATCGCAATTAATCACACGTTTGTCCATAGTTAATCACAATTAATCACAAATTCATTATTTTTTATCTGTTCAAAATGTACCTCAAAGTGAGATTCGTCAAGTATTTAATACTCTTATCAACATGGGAGTGGGCAAATATGCTGCAAATGTATGTATATATTTATTATTGAAAATCAATTAACACAAAACAAATGACAAATATTGTGCAGAAACCCTCACAGGTACTGCATTTAGCATAAAAAATATGCTTGAATCATAACATGGCAAACTGCAGCCCAACAGGCAACAACAGCTGTCAGTGTGTCAGTGTGCTGACTTGACTATGATTTGCCCCAAAACTGCATGGGATTATCATAAAGTGGGCATGTCTGTAAAGAGGAGACTCGTGGGTACCCATAGAACCCATTTACATATCTTGAGGTCAGAGGTCAAGGGACCCCTTTACAAATGGCCATGACAGTTTTTCATCGCAAAAATTTAGTGTACGTTTGGAGCATTGTTTAGCCTCCTTTGCGACAAGCTAGTATGACATGGTTGGTAATGGATTCCTTAGGTTTTATAGTTTCATATGATGCCAGTATCTTCATTTTATCTTTAAAACTGAGCCCGCTACAACCTTAAAATCGCAAGTTGTATTAAAGGAATTTGTGGCATTAAAGCGAATTTGCTTTAGCACATTATTATCATGCTAACTTTTACAACCCTAGTTACTACAGGGAGGAGCGCTAACTCACCACACTCAGACAACGTTAAAACCCAAATATGTATGTGGTGAGCTATGATTACTGACAATTACCATGGCTTGAAATGTGCACCCTCACACAAACACTCCAGTACACATGCACACTTTCTCCAGTGATGCTGATGTCAACAGCCTAAGCTAGCGTACCGTACAGTTGCTGACTGTAGCAGCATGACACACACAGAATATGTTCTGCTGTGCCTTTCTGAGCACTGCAGCTTAAAGATCTCTAGCTGTGCAGCTACATCAGTCTCACAGTAATAAACCTCCACCCTCCCACAGTCTTTTGCCACCAGCCTCCCAGTACAGAGCCCCTTTCTGCCTAAAATTACTGCTGCCTTGGAAACCTTTGGATTACTGCAAGGACTGCATTCCCTGTTCCCACTGGGATGTGTGAGCGCTGGCACGGAGGAGTGAGAAGCCGACAGCAGCACGCTAAAAAGGGTTTGCATCGGTAATGAAGTCTGTGTGTGTGTGGTTGCATGATCATTAGTTAGTTAGTGGGAAAGTGAAAAAGTGCACCAAGGTTTTAAGCAAGCAAACACCTGACAAGCAACGCTGTAATCAAATAGAGCTGTCACCAGGGAAGGTGACACTGTCTCATTTGTAAATTCAATTTATAATTCAATATCCCCTTGGACATTTGTTGAATTTAAATGACTAACTACAAATATGTTGATCCCTTAATCAATATCCCTGCTTCACTGGCCTTCAGGAGGCAGAGAGCTGCTGTGTTTTAATGCTCTCATGTTGTTCTTTCTACTTTGTGTCAGCCTTAAAGACAAAAAGGTACGCTAAATCTTATCCGAGCAACACCTGAACCCTTTAGAAATAATCTAATCTATGGGGATTTGATCATTCTTCAGAACAAAAAGGGTACAAGGGTTACAAACAGAGACCAAGAAGAGGATTTACTAGTGAGTTAGTATTTCTCTTTTCAGTGTGACCAATTATTTCAAACGAGTTTGCAAAACATGAATACTATGAATGTACTACACCTGATTGCGTAACCACAGAAAGTTTTACTTGATGACGGCATTACATAAATTTTAAATATGAGCATCATGTTTCTGATGCAATGAGGAAACAGGGAGACAGAAATAAACACACTAGTTTTAGACTGTAATGATCAGGGAAGTATGAATGGAATGGATATGATATTTACTCCCTGTGTTACCACTCTTGGCTCTTTACTGGTAACACAGGTATTATTTCCTGGAAACATTATAATAATAAAAGAAGTGAGTACACATTTGAAGTATTATGTCATCTGGAAGAGCCAAGTTGTGGGAGTTTTACAAAGGGACGTTTTAAACTTTCTACAACTAATAATCCACCGAATGTGTCTTTCATTTCTTTTTCAAACAATTATGTGTAAGATTATTCGGTCTCCCAAAGAACAAAATCATCCAACCCTCTACATTGTCAGGAAATGTGATGGTAAAAGGTCATCACAGACAAATGACCAGGAGAGTGGAGAAAGACACATCAGTCTGCAGGCCACACAGTGAAAGGTTAGCTGCTCGTGAGTCACCAATCTGGACAAAGGTGGCATGTTAGCTGTCCTGTTAATCCCATTTCAAAAACCCTGCGTATTGTTACCTGCTCCGTGCCTCTGAGATTAAACAAATTCATGAGTTGTGTTAATCTACCAGATGTCACCTCTCTGAGTGCATACAGTTTGGAGAGGAACTACATGCACCATGTTTTATAATGCAACTTATTTACATTATTGAATGTCATTATGGAGCTGTTACATCTGTACAAGTACAATGATGTTTAAGTAATCATTTTACACCGCGTATTGACATTTATACAGACCGTAAACTCTGGCTCCTCAGAGTTTTGCAGTGGATGTTATGTATCCTCTGCTGTCTATCTATCTATTGGTCCACCCACATAAAGTTTATGCATTTTAAATTTGACTCCCACTAATAATTTGTTTTAGTCATGTATTGATTAGGCTAACAATGCCAACCCATTCTGCTTTCCCCCCCCCCCCACAAAAACAGAAAAATGGTTGCTTTTCTTTAGTTCATATGATTATAAATGCTGTCATTCTGGGTTAAAATCTATTGCCCAGACTAACTAAACAATCTTAACTCATCAGTTTGGACATTACTAGCTGATAATGTGAATTTGGCACAATTTTTTGGCATTTCCCAGATTGATTTCATTTTTCATTTCAAAATGTCGCACCATCTCGTTTTCAAAGGGGGTCCTCAGGTGCAAAACATGGAAGTTAACAATCATTAAAGCACATAAATAATAATAATGATAATAAATTAAACATAAATTAAAAAAAAAACAATCAACATACTAACATCAACAAGGACATACACATAATGGCTATTCCTCCAACCCATCCCAAACCACACCAACATAACATGAAGATAAAAAAAAATATTGATGAACATAATAATAAAATAACATTATGTCAAAAATACTGAGTCTATTCGTAAAGTGGATATGATGATCTGAATGGGACTAAAAGCTGTTAGTAAAGTAAAGTGATTAGAAAACAACTGGATGGATGGATAACTTGATTAATTGAAAGACAATAATGGTTAGTTGAAGCCTTAAATTACAGGGAGAGAGATTGTACCATTATAAATCTTGGAAGAGAAAGCATACACAGCTTGACACTGAAGTATTTCTTGATCAACATCAACGTTACCAGCCATCAGATAAGTTAACAGCCCATGTTGACTGGTTTATGTTTAGCTAACCTAAACCAGCCCATGTTGACACCAGCCATCAGATAAGTAACAGCCCATGTTGACTGGTTTATGTTTAGCTAACCTAAACCAGCCCATGTTGACACCAGCCATCAGATAAGTAACAGCCCATGTTGACTGGTTTTGGTTTTATAAAACATGGTGCATGTAGTTCCTCTCCAAAGTGCATGCACTCAGAGAGGTGACATGTGGTAGATTAACACCACTCATGAAGATAAGTAACAGCCCATGTTGACTGGTTTAGGTTAGCTAAACCTAAACCAGTCAACATGGTCTGGTTTAGCTAACCTAAACCAGCCCATGTTGACTGGTTTAGGTTAGCTAGCTATGCTGCTTATCAACAGCTGGCTAGCTAACCCACTAAAAAAACATTTAAACAACAAACTTTATCAACCAGTTATGTCAAGTACCAACCAAAAAATAGAAATACCCTTCTATTTTAGTTACATCACAAACACCCCTCACACACACACAGAGTAACTAGCTGATGCTGTTAGCTGTGTAGCAGTGAGGAGGAGGAGGATGCATGTCACTGAACATTGTGATGACTGACTGACGGTTATAATGCGGCAAAAGACATCAAGTGACAGATAGAAACATGGTTCACCTATTGTCATGACTGTCATCTGTCTTGACATGTCATTAATGATGTAGATAGATGGAGATGGAGATGTGTCAGGCTTTATCTTACCAGCACAGGAGAGCTACAATGAGGCACACCAACAGAACGCGCAGCCTCTTCATTATCTTCCCGCGGGGACCAACATCCTCGCTGTGTGGGGTGTTTTTCTAACCTCTCACGGCTACAAAATACACCGAAAACCAGCCTTTCTGTTGGCTGAGAGTCCGTGTTAATTAAAAAATGGGCTTCTGCGGCTAAAAACCTACACTTGACGTGTGATATTTGTCATTGTGTCGGACTGGAGTTGTCCGTTTCTTTCTCGGCTTTAACCGCTACTGCTGTTGAGGGGGAAGCTGACTCTGGGTAAATTCAACCGCTGCTCTGAGACTGACCAATCAGAGCAGAGCAGTGGGTTTGTCAGCCAATCACAGGGGGCGCAGTGGATGTGTCAGCCAATCACAGGAGGCGTAGCAACACCGAGGGGAAAGCTGTCTCTGGGTAGGTTCAACCCCCTGCTTTAGGTCTGACCAATCAGATAACAGCTGTGGATTTGTCAGCCAATCACAGAAGGCGTAGCAACACCGGGTCTTTGACAGTACACGCCCCCAGTACACAGAGACTGACTGTGGGGTAGTGATGGGAATTCCGGCTCCTTTTAGTGATCCAGATCATTTGGCTCAGCTCACCAAGAAGAGTCGGCTCTTCAGAAACGGTTCTTCGTTTTACTTCACTTTTTTAATTCAGCCAAATTTAGCTTTAGCTGTTTTGATTTTTGATTAGTATGTTTGCACTTAAATTATTCAATATAATTATACTAAACCTTATAATTTCCTGAATACCATAATTTTACATGCTGCTTCATTTCCGACTGTCACTCATCTTGTCTGCTTTTTGCGCACCGCACTCCTCTCTCTCTTTGTCTCCTCCTCTCCTGGTACGTGTCCACAGGCTCCGTGCTTTCCACGCGCAGCCGCGCAATGCATTCTGGTAGCATGGCGTCGCGATTCGAGAAAAGGACCGTCTCGACGCCCGCTCCTTATTTGCATAAAGTTGAGGGCTAGTCTACTTTATTGAAATCACAGGCGTCCAACGCGACTCGCCGCCTCTCAAATCTCCCGAGAATCTTTTAAAATAAACGGTGTCGATCCAAAATAAAGACAGATTCAGCAACTGCACAGCTTATTTCTCGCCTCAAATGTTTTCAGAAACACATTTCGGTGAACTATTTTCGTGAAATAAGAAAAGAAAGTTTCCAAACGAGCCTCCATATTGTTTCCGGTTTGAAAGCTGGGAGCAGCAGCCCATGGCGGGAAAGCGTTCTTCCAATCAGGTGGGGCCAGCCTGTGTCTAGTGACAGCCCACCAAGCGTCCAATGTTGGGAAGTGTCGCGCACCCTCGCGATAAAAAACGCCCCTGTGGACACGTACCATTAGTGCATGGAGTGCCCGTGGCGCGGAGAAGATCGTCCTATCATTCTGCCTTGAATTAATGAAGAAGAAAAAAACGGCACTTGGACGGGAGCCAGCTCCCATCGTTCATTTAAAAGAGTCGGCTCTTTACATCAGCTCGTTCGGGACGACACATCACTACTGGTGAGCTGGAGCAGGACGCGTCACCTATAATCTTGAAAAGCATAAATCACTAAAGCACGTAATATTTGAAGTTATTGCTCAATAGTCTGATGTCAAACAGTTTCAATATAAGTGACTAATGCGGATATCCTTGTTTTTTGTTAAGGCAATACAGGACGTGGAAGTCCAACTCACTTGATGAGGTGTGTGGTGAGGAATGTGAACATTGTGTACTTTTTTGACTCATCGCCTCAACAACTCCAACATCCTGATTATTAATTATGCTCAATGAATGCAGCTACATTTGATTATCTGTATCATGTATCATATCATAACTATCTGTATCATTCACATGTTTAATTTAAGGGGGCAGATATTTATTTAGTAGGAATTCCATAGGTCATTAAAATTAAACCGTCATTAAATATGATATATATTAATGTATCATTAATATATATTCTATTATATTGTTATCATATATAATAAATAAAAAAATATACATACATTTGCATAAAGCAGCATATTTGCCCACTCCCATGTTGAGAAAAGTATTAAATACTTGACTAATCTCCCTTTAAGGTACATTTTGAACAGTAAAAATGTGTGATTAATTTGCGGTTAATGGCGATTAACCATGGACAATCATGCGATTAATCACAATTAAATATTTTAATTGACTGACAGGCCTAATATATATGGATATCAGGTAGAATAAAATCTTGAACCCCCCCCCCCCCAAAACACAATCTTATAGGTTTAATTATATTGTCAGTCCTGTCTTTCTTCTTTAAATTATTAAATTGTGTCGACATATTCCACTTTTCTTATTAAAACCAATAATGTTATTTCTGAAAACACTGGTTCCCTCTCATGGATGTATAAAATCATTTTTAACAGTTTCTTCTGCACTATATTCACTTTTAATACTCGTGTATCACAGCTGTTACCCTGCACTATATTCAGTTTTAACAGTTTTCTTCATCTTCTTGTATTTTTATATCTGGTATATTTTTTTGTACTTTGTACTTTGCACTACTAACTTTTTTACTGCCTTTTTACTAACATGTTTTTCACTGTGGAACTGTGATGCTGGAAACTTGAATTTCCCTCGGGATCAATAAAGTTACTATCTATCTATGGATGTATCAAGAGAACATGGAATACAAAAACTACATATCCCAGGATGCAGTTCGAGAAGAGGGCTAAAACTGTGCTTGTACTTTTTTTTTTTTAAGTAGGACATCTAATGTTTATCGAATGATGAATTATTATCTAAATCAGAGTAATCTCAAATAGTGAATTGACCCGACATTGTTTGAAGTAATAACTTGACAAATCTCCCTTTAAGGTACATTTTGAACAGTAAAAATGTGCAATTAATTTACGGTTCATCGCGATTAACCATGGACAATCATGCGATTAATCACGATTAAATATTTTAATCGATTGACGTAGAATAAAAAATCTTGAACCCCCACAAAACACATCTTTATACGTTTAATTATATTGTCAATCCTGTCTTTCTTCTTTAAATGATTAAATTGTGTTGACAAATTACACTTTTGTTATTAAACTAATATTATATATATGTATATAATATTAATATATATATTATTGTACATATATTAGTATATATATATTAGTATATATAATATTACTATATATATTAGTATATATATATTAGTATATATAATATTAGTATATATATATATTAAAACACTGGTTGTTCCCTATCATGGATGTGTAAAGAGAACATGGAATACAAAAACCACAAGTCCCAAGATGCAGTTCGAGAAGAGGGCTAAAACTGTGCCTGTACTTCTTTTTTTTTATTGTAGGATATCTAATGTTTATGAAATAATAAATTATTATCTAAATCAGAGTAATTTCAAATAGTAACCCTACATTGTTTGAAGTAATAACTAAAAATGTGTTGTTGTTTTGTTTTGTTTTTTACACAGGTGGGGTCCTGAACTTTAGACAGTCGTCAGTACTAAGTGAGAACATTTCCAACAGAAGGAAGTTTGGTCGAACAGAACTCACATACCAACACAGTAACACTTACTACTGTAACACCGTGTTGTGGCTCTGTTGGACCATCAGGCTCGACCATGGAGGTTCTCCGGCTGGTTCTGAGTGTCCTGTCCGTGTTTGTTGCTCTATTCTCGGACAGGTTTGTGTCTTCCTTCTCTCAGGCTGTGGACAGCGACTACACGTTCACTCTGCCAGCAGGTCGCAAGGAATGTTTCTACCAGACTATGATGAGGAATGCCTCCATGGAGATTGAATACCAGGTGATATTATAAACTGTTATAATCTATAAAAAAATTTAATATTAGCTGAGCAAACATAAACTACTTATCTGTGTTTGCCAAATCAGTGACAACCTCCTAAGTGAGAGTAAACATTGACATACACTTGTTGATTATCCCTTTTTATTATGATTCTCATTTACAGGTAATATTAATACAAACCTCACTGGTATATGTTAAATGCATTATTCTATTGAGCAGGAGAGCCAGCAGGTTATGTGACTCACCTTAATGTTCAATTGTGTGAACCTGTTTTGCCAGTCAGTCAGTGTGCAGCTTACAGCACTGAATGAATGACTCTGTGGTGTCTGCAGTAGTAGTATGAGTATGTCTCAGGGAGTTGCCTGTGGGAGACATCCCAAGCATTTTATACATCTGTTGTAGTGTCTACCCTGGAGGACAAGCTATCCAGGCTCATCACTTCCAGTGGACCAGTTTTTTTTTTTATACTTTTATTGCAAATTACTCATGAATTATTATACATCCACAATATATAGAATATGCAGTATTTGCAATAGTATATTTTTGTATTTTATACACACAGTTGTACACACAGAACCGAAGAGTAAGATAGAACAAAGAGTAACTGGATAACTGAGGAGAAAAGAAGAAAAACACACACATACAGTATATATTATATACACACATTCACATCTGTATACTGTACACACATATACATACACATGTGCATTCATATGCCCATATATGCATACACATGCAAACACACGCACACACATATACATATATATGAAAATATTGTATGCACACAAAAAAGATTTTATACATTTAACAGCACATTGTACATACAACACAGAACCTTCCCCAAAAGTGTATAAAATAATAATAATAATGTAAAAAAAATATCAAAATGATTATTAAAAAAAATCTGAATTGAAAGTAAAAAGCTAAACATGAAATTAAAAGGATATAAATTTACAATGAAAATATAATGAAGTAAATAAATAAAATTAAAACAAATAAATATATAAATAAATAAAATAAATTAGATTAAGAATATGGTCACAAACATAAAACAAAGTACAGCACACACATTCATCACAATAGATTTTACTCAACTTAGACATTTCCCAGATGTGATAAAACTCCAAAGCTTTCTTCCTTAACTATATATTTTAGTTTCTCAAGAACCAAACTTTGATGTAACGCCTGGCTTGTAGTAGACATAGGTCAACCATTTTTCTTTCTCTATGAGTTAAGGAGCAATCGTGAAATCAATAAAAGCTTAATATGCATAGCTTACGACATAAAGGTCCTGGAGAAGAGGTAATTTGAGAGATATATCGTATCACAGAAGTCCAAAATTGTTGAACCTCCTCACAAGCAATGATATAACGTACCTTGATGAATATTACACTTATAGCATTGGTCAGGGATATTAGGATCAAATTTGTTGAACATTACAGGGGCGATGTACGTTCTCCATTCCTCACATTTAGTAACACAAAATACAAGTGCTGCTACGCTCTCTGGAGAAAATATCAAACCCACACAAACTTGCAGTGTTGTTTTCATGTCTCTCAATTTTCTAATATGTTCTCTGTTACTTCTCGTGTGTGAATGTCTTCAACTTTTCCACAGGTACTAGATGGTGCAGGTCTCGATGTAGATTTCCACATCACCTCTCCTTCCGGCCACCAGCTGTTCAGTGACTACCACAAGTCAGATGGAGTGCACACGTAAGTTACATAGGTGATCTCTGGGACATGCATCATCTGACACAGATACATGTGGAAGCTCTTACCGCCTGTGCTTCTCCTCCAGTGTTGAGATTGTCGAGAACGGAGACTACATGTTCTGCTTCGACAACACGTTCAGTACCGTCTCAGAGAAGCTCGTCTTCTTCGAGCTGATTCTGGACAACATGGAAAGGGAGGAAGAGGACTGGCATAACTATATCGAAGGAACAGACAAGCTGGACATGAAGCTGGAAGACATCATGGTGAGGGTGCAGCCAGTCTGACAGACAGATACACCGCATAACATGTTATGTTATTCAGAAAAGATTCAATTTAACATGCAGTTTGTGTGGGAACTCCTGGGCCTGAATGGCACTAGTGAGAAGTTAAAGCTGATTCAAAGTGTCACTGGGTGTATCAGACTTTGTCCCTCTCTTGTCTGCCACCTATGTATGCTCATAGGATGACATGGAGGGTGCAAAGTGACCCAACAGGTTGCCAACAAATGGCAAACAGTCCACTACATAAAGGGTTTTTCCATGGTAGGAGGGGTGGGGTGGTGCAGCTATTTTCAGCTCACTGTGGCTTTCTGTTTGTACCATTCTTCCCTACAGTATTTCTAACGGATATGCTCATCAAATAATGCAGAATATGTCCATAATATGATTGATAAGACATGTTTTATTGAAGCTCCGCTAACTTGGTGACAAACACATTGCATTTCCTATCATTTCTACACAATAAAAGCATCTCACACTGGTTCGCAAGTGGAAAGCTTTTAATGTGAAGCAGCAACAGCAGGAAAGGTTCGGTTTGCTTGAGCAGACAGTAACTTAACATAACTCCAATGAGGCTTAAAGTGATTAGAAAACAGTAAAATAAGGCTGATATCTGGAGTTAAACTAGACTCCATACCACAGAGATGCGGGCAGAAGCTGCAAAATTACTGAGAGCTGAACACAGACTATTAAAAACAGCTTTCCCTCTAGTCTCCTGCACAAACATGCATGTGTTTAACCACAACTCAGTGGAGGAGACCGTCACGGGTTGAACGTGGTCGGCCCTACTACCTACCAAGCAGTGGATGCTGGCACGGCACGGATAAAAGCGACCGACCCGGTCCATGGAAAAACCCTTATACATGCAAAGTCGTGGAGAGTGTCACAAGAATAGACTAATGTCATGAACTCTCACCTATTGTCTGAGGGAAGCCAATTGTCTCAGCTTACACCACAATAGCCTGCAACGCCCCTTCACCAGGAACTGCCGTAATCTGTGTCAGAAGTCACATAAACCTCCCTCACGCACTCACTTAAAAGACAGGAAATGTATCTTCCAGCTGTGCAGGAAGTTGTTTTCCCATGGAGGAAGGAACACACCTGACTTATTTACAAACGCAAAACTGTCCCAAGAGATCTAAACTCTCATTTTGATCACTCCGCTTCGTAAGTTTGTGCAGTTTAGTGTTCGGTACATAAGAAGAACAATGTAGATGAACGTTTTTTTTCTGACCTGTGTGCGTCTCCTCTCCTCCAGGACACCATCAACAACGTGAAGGCTCGTCTGGGCAAAAGTGTGCACATCCAGAACCTGCTGCGGGCGTTCGAGGCTCGCGATAGAAACATCCAGGAGAGTAACTTTGACACGGTGAACTTTTGGTCGATCTTTAATGTCATTATAATGATGTTGGTATCGTCGGTTCAGGTCTACCTGGTCCGCTCACTGTTTGAAGACAAAAGGAAAATTCGTACATAACACCACCCCAAACGGAGGGACACCGAGAGAAAGAAACTAACGCACTAGCCCTCAGATACCTTTGAGATTTTTTTTTTTTCAGCAGATCTACTGGCTTGTGACTTTTAACACAATCTATACACAAACATATGCACGCACACCTACACAAAGACAGACATTTTGACATTCTTAATAACAAAGTCACCTCTGTTGTTGCTCTGGTTCTCAGTCCACTGGAGTTTGGGGGACAGTGAGTGCCTGGTTTGGAACAGAGACTTCTAACTATCTGCCCCTCTCTTTGCTACAGACAAAAAATCTCTTTGTTTCTCTTTAAAACTTGCATTGTTTTGTAGTCCTCCCTAGCGGCTGTAATTCTTCACAGAAAGTAACATAACAAGCACATTTATGATGTCATTATTTTTCTAACAGAGCCTAAAGTTACCAGGCCAGTGGCAAAAATATGTCCTCTTTTCTTTGGACATTTTTTTATTTAAGATAAACTAGATGAATAAATGATGTGGTAGCTGAAGATTTAGATTTATTTCTTCCAAATAAAGAGTGGGGAATCAGCAAGTCTTCCCTGTACAGTAGTTATGTACCATAGTGGTTTGTATTTCGCTTCCAGCCATGAACATTTATGTTGTTTCTAGAAATTCAGTCACACTTTCACTGTCATGCCAATACTGGAATAGGAGAAAAGCAAACAGACCATCTCTTAATGACTACTGCCCTGCTCTCCTACGGGCTTATGGGCTCCCCTCCTCTGTGAAGCCTCTCTGCTGCTGTTGACTGGTGTCTGCTTACAGACACCCACAGTGTGAAGATGTCGGGCCTGCCTGTCTCGCTGGTGACTAAGAGTATTTCTATCTTCCTGACACCTGGAAGGTCATTACCACTACTACATGGGTGCACTGCTCAGTTTAATATGCACGAGCCATTCACTGCCTTGTCAGCATTCTTTTTAAACGCTTGTTTGATAATCATGTTTTGTTTTTTTTAAGCCATTATTACAAACTAACATCTGATCATTGCACTGCCTCTGATGCCACGGAACAACATGTTTTTTGTCTTCATATTCTTAACATGATGGGCCCCAAAGTGATTTTTTTTTTTTTAGGTTAATCGGGGTCCAACGGAAACGGGTCCACAACTTGTTATAATGTGTGAGCGAAGAAGTTTTTTTTTTATCTCATTGGTTGTTTATACAGTATTAAGACACTAGAGTGGCTTGTGATTATGGTTGCCGAGAGGATTTCTATTTTTATTGTTTTCGTTACTGAGGAGAAACTTGGTTACTCACTACCCAGCTGGGAGCTTCATGTTGCCATCTTCTGAGTTTGCTGTAAGATAAAGATCACACAGTGAGTTCATGCCTTCATAATTTAACAGCCTTATGTTGCAAGTGCTGTAAAACCAAACTTTGAGCAGTTTTGAAATGATTTTTTTGACAGTAATGTACACATTGTGGGTCCCTGAAATAACATAGAGGATGCCTATGGCTGCCTCAGTTTAAGTGCTTACTACCATCATGTATTCTCTGGTCTCACTGTGGCATCAAGTGTTTAATTAAAGTATTGTATGTTGAAATTCTATGAGTGATGGATTAGTAATATAGTATATAAAGTTGCAGTTTCTGATTTAAAGTTCTTCAAAAATAAAAAAAACTACAAATATTTTAAAAAGTATTTCCAAGTTGCTGAGTGGGAGATTGTTAAAGTTTCTGTGTCAACATTTGAAAAGTATTTTCAACTACCCTGATGGAGCAGTGGGGGGGGGGGTGATAAAGAGAATAAAGAGAAAACTGATGTCATGTGCAAGAGCCCCCTCCAAAGCCACAGAGTGCTAAGATGAAGTGGGTGCAGGGGCGCCTCAAATTCGGCATGGGTTCCTATTCTGCCGACGTGAGATAATCAGATTATTTTCCAGTCAGGAGAGGCTGTTGACTCGGGTCTAGCTGTGTCTTCTACGGTTTCAAATTAGGGGGGAATGTGATGTTATATAAGATATTTATTCAACTAATGTCCTGCAGTTGTACATGTGTATAAATTAAACAATCACACATTTTTCTGACTTTGTTGTTCTATCGTGTTTCTACTGAGCAAAAACTTTTTTTATTTCAAACTTAAATTATCGTACCGTATATGGAGACAGCGTTTTGTGCAGATACCTGTAGGAAAGCTAGAAGGCTTCTTCAAGCATGCAGCAGCTCAGATGAAATAGAAGAGACTAAATCATAGAGCTGCTGGACAAGCTGGTGTCTTCTGGTTCTGCTGGTGCAGATCCAGAGAGCTGATGGTTAGACACTCCCTTACTGCAGAACCTGAGACTCCTGCCGAGCACAGCGCAGGAGAACTGAAAGGAAAGGAAGTAGTGTTGGTCATCATCATTACTCATCCTCACGGTATTACACTTTGATTCATGACACTTACTGGCTTATCAGATGTTGTGTGGATGATCCAGCCCTTCTGGAAACACGGTCTCTGTTAAGACACGATCCTATCCTCAACTAGAATCAGAGAAAAGCAAAAATGAAAGAGACAACTAAGCATCAGATACGGAAAAGGCAACAACTGTATGTGAATTGATGAGGATATTAAGGCAGAATTTACCATGGTGGTTGGTGTTAGTGCTGGTTCCTCTCAGCAGACCGGTTTACTGAGTTGTCACGTAGGAGACTGAATATAGACGAGGTTATCTATGAATATCACAGTCCACATGACTGACAGTACAGTGATTGATGGCCAGAATATAGAAATATTGGAGACCTACAGGAACTATACTAGACAATAAACTGATATTTGAGAGGAATACTGACATGGTGTGCAAGAAAAACCAGCAGCGTCTCTTTTGTTTCAGGAAACTCTATAAGTTCCAGGTTGACAGGACCCTCATTACAATGTTTTATCAATCTTTTACAGTTTTTTTTTGCAATTGCTAAAACACAATTTCTGAAACTATTTGTGTACATATACACAAATACAAAATATCTTACATCTCTTGCAACAGCAAATGGTATTTTTGGACCACAACTTTACACACAAACACCAAATAAATAGCTCTCTCCACATGCCAAATGCACACTGATGTGTTAAGTTTGAAACACTATTATCTCCAGAGTCTTTGGCTGTTTCATTTGCAGGATGCTGTATATAAAGACTATGAACACAAATGCAATCTGTTTATCCTCAATACTCATACCAGTATCAGACAATTACTTTAACTGATGATCACATGTGCATAGTTACTGTATTATACTGTAAACAAATTGCAATTACTTACTCTAACTCTCCATAATTGGCCATAATTGTTTTGCACACAAAAGAGTAATCCTGAATCTTATTCAGTGTTCAATCTCTTAATTATAAGTGATCTAATTGGTTACAAGCGTGTTCACAGGTGCATTCGGTGATTGATAATTGCAGTGTGGTATTTCAGTGGGAGTGTTTAGCAAACCACACACACAGACTACGTTCCAAATGGCATACTTTTCCTTTGTACTTTTAGTACGGCACGTACTGCAGCTGCCCTCACTAAGTACGTACTGTATGCATACAATTGGGATATACTACTTCGTCATAATAAATATTTATTGTATTGTTCACAGATTTAATATAAATTTTTAAATCCTTTATACCTACTTCCTCTTAAACTCTAGGAAGAAAAGGTAGTTATAGATAGATAGATAGATAGATAGATAGATAGATAGTAGCTTTATTGATCCCGAGGGAAATTCAAGTTTCCAGCATCACAGTTCCATAGTGCAAAACATGTTAGTAAAAAGGCAGTAAAAAAGTTAGTTGTGCAAAGTACAAGAAAATATACCAGATATAAAAATACAAGGAGATGAAGAAAACTGTTAAAACTGAATATAGTGCAGGGTAACAGCTGTGATACACGACTATTAAAAAAGTGAATACAACGCAGAAGAGACTGTTAAAAGTGAGTATAGTGTAGGGTTATATTAGGATATTGCATATCTTTATAATTTACTGAGTATTTTTACTGTAACTATATATTAAGACAATAACTTCAGCAAATAACAAAAAGGCAAGTAAAACGGCGAGATTGTGCTCCCATTTTAATATGTTTTTACACAAGTTTCTATTATTTATTATTATATGCATGTTTTATGTTACTTTATTTTATTTTATATTTGTTTGTTTTTATTTATGCCTTCGTTTCCTTTATATGTATTATTTACCTATGTATCAGTTTAATTGTTTATTGTATTGTTCACAGATTTAAAATAAAGTCTTTAAAAAAATCCTTTATACCAACTTCCTCCTAAACTCTAGGAGGAAAAGGTAGTTATTGCATTTCTTTATAATTGACTGAGTATTTTACTGTGTATTTATAATTTTTTTTGGTCTTAGAGTTGAATTTATGTCCATCCAACAACAGGGGGCTCTGTGAGCTCTCTAAAGTGCTCCTCTTCCGGTGTTGTGTTGAATACAGTTACCCTCTCAATAAGCGTTTCCGGTTTCATCCCACCTAAACCGGAACTCTACTCGACGTGGTAACAGACTTCGTTGTAACACCTGTTTTACTGACAGCAGAATGACAGGATGAGATTGTAGCATCATCAGCGCTGAACTAAAACCATCTCAGGTAGGTGGGAACAGCTTTAGAGATGTTTGTGTAGCTTGTTTAACAGATAGTGAACGTGTTAGTGTTCATAAACACAGTTTACAGGAGGAGTATCTGGTTTATTGTCGTGTCAAAGCAGGAAATAGCTGTCATGCTAGCAGCACCAGTCAACCAGGATACATTCATTCACCTGACAGCAAACGCACCACTACAAGTAATGTTATGACTCAACAGGGTTAAAGCTGAGGATGAAATAATTAATGCAAGAAATTGATTAGTTACATGACAGATAGCTCATTAGCTTCCAAGTTTACATTTAAAAAAGCACAACTAGTTTATTGACTTTATTCACTGAGCTTGAGTTACAGAGTTGATATCATGTTTCTGTGTGTTTGGGTTGTTTATGTTGTGTTTCTTGTAGTAAAATGTTGTTGTACACGTTACAAAATAAACATAAAAAAAGAGTATAACATTTTTTTTTTTTATTGCAACACTATGCGCTGAAATGATCAACATTTGCATTGCATTGCTTAGTGTATAATGTAATAATTTTCTTAATGTAATAAGTTATTACATTATGAACTGAACTGTTACTACATTATGCACTCATCGTTTTCTTACATTATGAGCTTTTATTGCATTTAAAGGTCCCATATCGTGCTCATTTTTAGGTTCATACTTGTATTTTGTGTTTTTACTAGAACATGTTTACATGCTGTAATGTTCAAAAAACACTTTATTTTCCTCGTACTGTCTGTCTGAATATAC
Source organism: Sebastes fasciatus (assembly GCF_043250625.1). Lineage (NCBI taxonomy): Eukaryota > Metazoa > Chordata > Actinopteri > Perciformes > Sebastidae > Sebastes > Sebastes fasciatus. The sequence continues at coordinate 24,403,113 of NC_133799.1, read as the reverse complement.
CTGTATTTACCCTCTGTCTGAAAAGCTTCATTTTAGTGCATTTCAATGGAATTGCAACGGAATTGCGTTGCTAGGCAACAGCTTGGGTCCATGTTTACTTCCTGTCAGCCGATGTTATTTACATACACTGCAACAGGAAACAAACTGGGACACATTTAGAATATTTACGTTTAAAACCGTGTAATGGTCTAAATATTGTATGTTTGTGACATCACAAATGGACAGAAATCATGACAGCTTGTTTCAAATGCAGAGTTTCTGAATACAGGCTGTGTGTATTTCTCCTTATATTGAGCGGTTTGATAGTTTAACACTATTTATATAGCACTTAAACCTGCTTTATAATGTAAAAAAACTGAAAATCTCACTTTTTACAATATGGGACCTTTAAATTATTACATTATGAGTTGACACTGAGGTAAAAAAACTTTGCTGAGAGCATAAAACCCTTTAAAAACCCTCGTTAATGTGTCATATTAAGAGGATATTAAGCTGGGGAACACAGGATTAGGGCTGCAACTAACGATTATTTTCATTATCGATTAATCTGTCGATCATTTTCTCAATTAATTGATTAGTTGTTTGGTCTATAAAATGTCAGAAAATGGTGAAAAATGTCAATCAGTGTTTCCCATCGCCCAAGATGACGTCCTCAAATATCTTGTTTTGTCCACAACTCAAAGATATTCAATTTAGAGAGAATTTTGTCATTTTTTTCCTTAAAAAAATTACCCAAACCGATGAATTGAATATCAAAATAGTTGCCAATTAATTTAATATGTGACAACAACTAATCCTGTATAATTCGTGCTCATAAATCTGACTGTGTGTTTATGTGTGTGGTCAGGGTGATGGGGCCAGACGGTGCCCCAGGTCCAGCTGTGCCCTGGCGGAAGGTGCTTTGGGAGCACCAGCCGTTCCCTGATAACTACGTAGACCAGCGGTTCCTGGAGGAGTTACGGAGGAATGAGGGCATCCGGCAGTACCGCTACTGGGCTGTGGTGAAAGAGGCAGGCTTTGTTGGAGAGCAGCTGTCCTGTGTGGCCATTTTTATCACCCTCTGGCTCTACATGGAGCAGGTAAAGCTTTAGAAGATCTATGGTCCTCATAGAGCACACTAATGTACAGAATGGTGTACATTAAGTGCTTAATTTCTCTGCTTTCCTCACAGGGTCGGCTGTCCCCTGAGACGCTGCTGTGGACCAGCCTGGTCTGCGCCCTGCTGGGTTATGGACTGCACCAAGCCTTGTCGTCTCAAGTCGAACCAGGCTGTGAGCCCCGGACCCGTCTGGCTGACTTACAGAGTGCAGCTATTTTTTTTTCCTTCACCTTTGGCTTCTCGCCAGTTCTGAAGACACTAACGGAGTCCGTGAGTACCGACACAGTGTACGCCATGACTGCTGTGATGCTGCTGGCCCACCTGGTGTCGTTCCCTTACGCCCAGCCCTCACCTCCTGGCAGCCTCTCCCTGAATGCAGCCCTGTTTGCCTCGGTGTGTTTAGCCTCAAGGTTACCCGGCGCTCTGCACACCTTCGCCATGCTCAGCTGTGCCCTGCTGGTGTTTGCTCTGTGGCCCTGCCTGCTGCAAAGGCTGAGGGAGAACGCCCCCAGTCAGTTTACTGGGGTGTGTGTTGGAATGTGTATCGGAGGGGTGGGTGGTCTGGGGTCCCAGACGCCAGGGGGAGCCGTGCTCTTAGCCCTGGCCTTAGGGAGTGTTACGTTACTCTGCCCCCTGCTGCTAGTCAGACTGCAGAGGCACAAGGACAACATCCATGGACCCTGGGATGAGGCTGAGATTCAGGAGGACCTCAGCCACTTCCTTCACTAACGGACAGAGCCAAGAGAAGCACACATGATGCTCAACAGACATTTAAGCCAAGTGAGAATTTCATACAATGAATTTACTGTCAGTCGGCAGTATTGTTTTGGTGCTGTACATCTAAACTGACTAACAGTTTCATCATCAGTCCACATCTGTTTGGACAGCCATGACAACATAAAGATGTTTTTAATGTTCAAGCTTGACCTCAGAATTTTTATTGAAGGTATCAACTAACATGCAATGCTGACTTTACATTACTGGACACATTCTGACTCTATATGCACCAATTTGATAACAGAGATGTTTTAATAATCCGTGGGATGTTTTTATGGTTGTGTACAGTATGTTGTTGTTGTTATGAATGAATGGACGGATCCATTGACCACAGTGGATTATAAACTGTGTTAAAATAAAACATTAAAAGTACAAATTCAGATTTTAAAGGGTTTTGTAATAAAGAGTTATTTAATAAAATACTTTGGGATTACCAGAAGGTAATTTTTACCTGGACTACAGTGGAAGTGTAATGCAACAATAATTAAAGGTTCCATATCGTGCTAATTTCCAGGTTCATACTTGTATTTTATGTTTCTACAAGAACATGTTTACATGCTTTAATGTTAAAAAAACACTTTATTTTCCTCATATTGTCTGCCTGAATATGCCCGTAGTCACCCTCTGTCTGAAAGACTTTTTATTTCAACAGATTTGCGTTGCTAGGCAACAGCTTGGGTCCATGCTTACTTCCTGTCAGCTGATGTCACATTCACATACGCTGCGGTTGCATCTGAAATTCCACACTAACATGCTATTTAGTACGCTAAAACAGTATGTGAGATATTGTAGTATGTCCGAAATCTTGGTATGAAACCAATAGTACGCGAATTGCAAACTACTTCCGGTGAAATATTACAGTATGCAAACACTGAACACTACGGCGGCATGAATATCCCACAATGCAATGCAGTAGTTATGACAACATTTATAACGGATGTTGACAGACAGCTCTGTAACGTCAATAACTACAGCGGGTAAAATAAGTATTGAACACGTCACCATTTTTCTCAGTAAATATATTTCAAAAGGTGCTATTGACATGAAATTTTCACCAGATGTTGGTAACAACCCAAGTAATATAAACATACAAAGAAACCAAAACAAATAAGTTCAGAAATTAAGTTATGTGTAATAATGTGAAATGACACAGGGAAAAAGTATTGAACACGCTTACTGATATTTATTTAATACTTTGTACAAAAGCCTTTGTTGGTAATGACAGCTTCAAGACGCCTCCTGTATGGAGAAACTAGTCGTATGCATTGCTCAGGTGTGATTTTGGCCCATTCTTCCACACAAACAGTCTTCAAATCTTGAAGGTTCCCTGGGCCTCTTCTATGAACTCTGATCTTCAGTTCAATACTTATTTTACCCGCTGTATATAACTAATAATTCAGACTTTGATCACAAACCGTCGTTTTGGTCACATGAGGTTGGCACGGGTTACCATGGTTACATATCTCCAACCGTCAAGGAAGTGACGATGTAAATTACTGCTCAGAGCGTCCGAAAAGATTCACACTGCTGTTTATTCACACAAAAGTGTGCCGAACGATAGTACACATACTGGGTATGTAGTGCATAGTGTGTGATTTCGGACGCAGCCTAAACATTTAGAATGTTTAATGGTCTATATATTGTATATTTGTGACATCACAAAATTACACAAATACTGACGGCTTGTTTCTGAATACAGGTTGTGTGTATTTCTCCATGGATTGAGTGTTTTGTTATTTTCACAGTATTTATACAGCACTTACAATATGGGACCTTTAAATAATATCCTCTAATGTATTGGCCCATGAAGCTCATTTAGTCTTAATTTTAGACTGTGTGACTCGGAAAACTGCTGCAGTGCTGCTCTCGTGGGACTGTGTAGACCATGTTACATTCCCGGACACACCCCGGGCAGTGACGTCACACCGGCGCAGCCAGTTGATGAAAAACACCTGTTGTAACCGTCGTGTTGTTTAAAAACTGTCAGCCAATAGAGAGCAGCACAGCAGCAGTTCTGTCCTGACAGACTTATTGTTGATCTAACAAGAGTACCATGTTTAACTGTTCCTAGAGTTCAACATTCAGCGGTTCATTGTAGCTTTTGTTTAGTTTTCTCATTTCAGTACATTAGAGAACAGCTTGTCTTCATTCTTACTTTCACTTCAACAAAATAAAAACACACCAGAGTTACTACTACTACTGTTTTGGGACCAGCTTTCTAAGAAATCCATGAAAGTTTGTACCAGAAAGCATGAATGGAGCCACACATCCTGTAACAACAGCAGTGTGTAGTGGACGCTAGGTGTCATACCTCCATCACCTCTCCTCTCCCTGGCTTGGTACGAGATGTGCTGGCGGGCTCTGCAGTTGGTTTTGACTGCCTTGGTGGCGCCATTCAGCAGCAGATGAAGCAGCCAGACTTTAACACGGTTCAGCCAGGCTGCCTCTTCTCCTCAGAGAACCCAGATAGAACCACACTGTCACAAACAAGGAAATTACATCAGCGGGTCACAGACTGCACGGTTGCAAATGATATATATTTCTCTGTCTATTTAGACAATGTTTTATTTACATTGGAGACATTACCAATATTCTGGCACACACACCGGGAGTCCCCACACATTTCTGTCAATGTCAAGGAGGCCTTTAAGCCTTGATATAGCGTGTTTTTGGACACTCAACAAAAATAATATCTTTGGTAATTACAATTGGAGCAGAGAACATCTGTTAATAATTCATCCTAAACATGATCTGCTTTATATGCCATTGGATCTTAGCAAACTGCTGATATACATCTCTACTATTGGCGGCAAAAGTGAGTAAACATTTATGTCGGTGAAGTCGAAATGCATGGGAGAAAAAAATTATAAAATGATGAAATTGATGACTGCTATAGTAAACATTTCTTTCACCTCAAACCTTAAAATAATGAGAAACTACGATACATGTTCAAAAATAAAACCTGTTTATTCAAAAACAGTGAAAATAGTGCATATGTAGTCTCTTTTCATAGAATAACTAAAAATTGGTATTTCTATTTACACAAAGTTCAGGCACTTGAGGAAAAGTCTGCAGACAGTCGAGCACATTCCGGCGTTTATGGCCGAAGATATTATGTACAAAACAGGCTCAGGACTCAGTGAATTTTACAGACAGCAGCTCCCAGAGGAGACGGAGAGAAGCCCGGCATAGTGGTTCAGCTGGATTACACATCACACAGGTCATGGGTGTCTCTGGGCAGCAGTGAGCTGCAGCTGGACGGATCAGTGGGGTAGATGGGTAATGGAGTTCTGAGCAGAAAGGAGTGTTATTTCACTTTTGGGATGGCTGGAGGATGCCTCCTGGAGAGAAGATCACATCAAAGATATTATAATAAGATTCAATATAATATAATAATATTAACAGAACACCCACTGACACTCTACTTCTACTAATTTAAATTACTCTCCAATAAAATGACAGTATACTACTGTCTAATAATATCTTTCACAAGGAGACACTCATGACTCATAGTGTGCCTTGTAGGCGTGGGATGATATATATATATGAATATTTCATGTCACGATTATCAGTGCCAAATTAACTGTGAATCAAATATTATCCCAATAATCATCAAAATATGCTTACAACTCTTAAAATGGTACTAAAACATACTGTGTAATTACTTTATCTTACATTTTGTTAAGAAACAAAAATTTTTATTGCATCACAGATAGGACACATTTTTTTTTGTGAAAAACAATCAAACAATCTTAAATAAGGTAATCATAAATCATACGGTCCCCCTGCATGAATAAAGGATAAATACATAAATAAAAAATAGCAACATTGTGTGAGTCTGTTCTTTCTTACATGACAATTCCTGTATTTTTTTTTTTAAATCAGGCTTTAATTTTCACTTCTCTACCGTGATAGCGAGCTAGACAGCTTCTTCAAGTCCCTCATACGATATTCACAATTATCCCGATAATGGAAATTCTGTGTTTTTTATCGTGATCTGCGATAAAATCCTATATCCTATATATGGACAGAGAAATTCCTTTCATTTGCATGACTTAAGTGTAGTTTTCTTAACCACAGACCGAAGTATTTAAGAGATACTGTCTGATCCCTCATCATCATAATCTATAAATCTGGTTATGCAGCAGCGAGCTCTACTGTAGGCACCGGCCAGCAAATACCAGCATTTCAGCTTCATATGCCCATTTAATTCCTACATTAATAAAGAAAATCAAACAAAAGCAACTATTTAAAACACAGGCTAACTGTATGTTTCCACTGCAGCTATAAACCTGCGTTGGTCCTTCAGTGAACAGTTTTGAAAACAAAAAACAATTTGCTGACCCCTGGATTAGAGGCTTGTCATAAAAGATATGAAAACTTGCAAAAACTATTACATGTAGAATTATATGGGTTTGGCGTTATTTGAAAGAAGAGCAGAGAAAAAAAAGTGATTAAGGGTGAGGAAATAATGGTTATTATATTAGAGATAACTATAATATACGTAAGCCAGCAGTCGGTTACAGAATTTGACACTGACACTGACTATCTACACTGAATATCAGCACTACAATACTTACAGTTACAACCATTTTGTTTGTGTATATTGTACACTGCACAGATGTTTTTACATTTTTGCATTACGTTTTAACATTTCAACTGCACCTTTTATTTGTATATATATAACTACAGATGTTTCCAACGGCATCTTAGTTTCTTCCTTTGTACATATTTATTCCTGTATTTATGTATTACTTATATATACAGCTAATACACCTCAGCACATGTGCAATATCCAAAGTGCAATATATGTTTTTAGGTCAAACAAATACATAATAATCAATTTATAATATATTCTGATACATGTGTATGCACCGTCAGTATGGCTGCTTAATTTCGTTGTACTTTGTGCAATGACAATAAAGGAATTACTTACAACTTACTACTCTATTTTATAAAAGATTGGAGAAAGGCACAATTTAGCAAGGAGCTAATCCAAATGTTGGAGCACTGTGATTCAGGGCTCACTGTTCCTTGATCATACATTTCCATGTACATATTTTTTGTATCTTAAATTTGGCAATATTTGCCATAATGCCACATTGTTACACAATTCATGACCTGTAGTGTCATCAGACTTTACGATGATTTGAATAATTGTGGAGGAGAAAACAGAAGTAAAGCCCATGCCTCACGTACTGTATATCTATAGGGGGAGAGAGAGAGGTTGAGAAAGAAAAAGAGGCATGAGGTTGGATGGAAAGAGTCAGGAGAGGAAAGAGGGAGATCATGCGGGAAAGAACCTAAAGAACCATTGGAGAGCACAGAGGAAATGAGGCAGAGAGAAAGAGGAGAGACGGGCCAAAAAGCAGGGGAGGAACCAGTGAAAGAGGAGAAGTGAAGAAATGTACAAGAAAAAGAACTTGAGGGGGGGAAAGGGAAAATAACGGTTACTGCATGAGGGAAACTGGGGAGGGCAATAAAACAAATGCATGCTTGGAGAAAGAGGGGGAAAAGGGGGGGGGGGGGATGAAGGACGGAGAGAGAGATGAAAACTTGACAGAGCTGCTCAGCCTGTTGTCTCTGGCTCCAGTAGAAAGCTGCACAGAGAGAAGTCCTGTCTACTGAGGCTGATGGGAAAGAGAATATGAGAAACACATTTTTCCAGCAGACCCCCACCCAGCTCAAATAACAACTCCCTCTGCCCCTGTGTAGCTCAAGGTTTGATGGTGTGAGTGTGTGTATGCATATGTGCCAGTCGTACATGTCTGTGAGTGACAGACTGGAGGTCATCGTAATGTAACAGGTCAGATGTCAGGCTGTGTGGTTTCTGAGTCACCTTGGCACACTAGGTGGAGCACGGGTGGGTTGGCCGGCGAGCTGCTGAGGGCCATCAGCGCTCGGGGAAGCGTTGTGAGCGGGCACCCGAGGGACAGATGGGGCATGGCCGCGATTCACTGACCTGCCACTGGTCACTGACTTCTTAGGGAGTGTCGGGCTGGGTGGAGAAGAGAGCCATGGGTACCACAGATTTGTTTACTGCATGCATGCATGTACGCATCAGTAGTAGTAGTTTAACTCTGTACCTGGAGGGCCGTATCCAGGAGGAGTCCACAGGCGGAGGCAGAGGGGTGGTGCAGGTGGAGGTGGAGAACTTTCCGATGACGGCGAGCGCCTCCTTCAGGGCGGCGTGCTTGCTGAGCACTTCCTCCCGGTGCTGCTGCTGCTCCGGTGACTCATCCATCAGCGCCGAGCATTCTCCCAGAGCGTAGAGCTGGGCCAGCAGCTCGGAGCTAATGAACTCCTTCACCTACAGAGAGGGATTATTAACAGCTGTGACAAGTCCAAATGTTAGACTTTGTAAAGTGATATTTTACTCTGATTTGGGATTATGGCTCTAAATTCTTGAGGGGTGGCGCAAATCTTTTTTTTTTTTTCCTACGGTCTCTAGTTTCTTTTTCAAGTCCTTGGAATAGTGTTTCAAATGGCGAATACTTTCTGATGGCTAAGAGTTCAAGTTATGAGGAATGCTGAACAAAGTCACTTTAAAAAGTTTTAGAGACAAAGAGGGGAAAAGCAGGTTTCTCTGGGCTTTTGACTGGTAACAGAAGAAAAACAAGAATCTAAAGAAAGAAAGGGAAAATGATCACAAAGTTAAGAATCTGGGGCCGGTTGAATAAATGTAGTTTAGACTAGTCTTGGCATTAGACTGTTTTTAGATTGTCAGGATAGACTAGTCTAATTAAGCCTGTCTGTTGCATAAATATTACTGAATTCATTTGAGGTAGGAAAATTAGCTACCTCTCCTCCTGGCTAAACCTGAGGTGAAAGCTTTGTTGCTATGGCAACAATCTGTTAGACGGTCAGTTAGCTCACTAATTCAACTGCTTATCCATAACTTTTAGCTAGATATTTCAACTCCCATTACTTTTAGCCTAACTTTAGCTATTTCAACTGTTTATCCATTACTTTTAGCCAACTTCTAGCTAACTACTTCAACTGTTTACCCATTATAATTATGCTGTTTACCCTTTCTGTTATTTTCTCCTATACTTGGTGTGGTGTCGCTGTTGCATCCGCCATTTTTTCTCTTTTGTGAAGTGTCTTATTTCACCCAAATTGCATTGCGCAACAGGCTATGTAAGTCAATCTTACATGAGTCACTCATAGGGCAGCTTTATGCAACAGGTATATTTAAGTAAATATCTATATAAAGTCTATAGCAAGTCTGACTTAAAGTTATATTTAAGACAAAGATGTCTATCTTTATGCAACCAGCCCCCTGGTCTGGATATCTTACGCTGTTGATCATGAGGTGCATAACGGTCTTTGGCATTAAGTCCTTGAAGGTCTTATAGATGATGCTCATGTAGGAGTCGACCAGGCTACGGATTGTTTCCACCTGACGCTCCAGCTGGGGGTCAGTGAAGTTCTCAGGAGCTCCGTTTCCCTGCCCATCCACCTGGGTGACACACAGAGAAACAAGATGGAGTTGGGAGTAATTGCAACAAACACTGTACAGTTTATCCCTATTGTTTTAACCAAGAATATATAGTGTAGTTTAACACGCTGCAGTGACTGCTGCGGTAACACAGCTGGCATTATTCATGTTGATACAGATGTGTGAAGCAATTAAGATGTGTATTTCCATATCTCGTTATTGAATCTATGAAGAAGAAGTATAGCGCCACTGTGATAGGAACAGGGAGAGCAGAACAGAGGGAACACAAGAGAGGGAGGTAAGGGGGAGTGGGCAGAAGAAAGAAAAGGGGGAGCGGGTGAGGGACGAGGAACTGCTGATTAGAAACAGACTAGAACACACACACACACATGTTGTAGTGACATCATGGACCAAGAATGCCGTGCTGAAGAGCCAACGACAGAGCGAGATGGAAGGGGTGGGGGACTTGCTCTTTTCGCTTTGGCGGGGGGAAGAGAAGGGGGAGCATGGAGAGAAGGGTAAGGGGTTATGGCCAGGGTTTAAGGTTAGCAAAGTCTACTGAGTGCATGCGACACAAAGGTAAGGTGCAGACAGGTGCAGCTCCCCACCGCTAAGGTCAAGGTTGGGTTTAATTAGGGGTCAGAATACTAACGGTGACTTTCTCAGGGTAGACTCCGGCCTGCAGCAGAGACGCCTTCCAGCTGTCCAACTCCTCCTGAGAGTAACAGGCCAACTCCAGGCATTTGTAGTCCTTATACACGTTCCTGCAAATCAGTGCAACATTGTCAGACATCTACAAAAACTCTGCTTCCTGGACAGTTATAATACTCTTTCCACAATACAGAGTAATAAACCTTATATACCTTAAACACATCAAATTATAGGGAGACGGACTCAGTGAGAAAAATACCACACAAAATCATCCACAGGTTGTAACACTTGTATACAGAGTGTTGAAAGATATGACGACACGCATCATCCAAAATAAGAGCGCTGACCTTTTAGTAATGACCCGTTAATACTAGTTTCTCTTATGAAGTCAGTGTCGATGATGTAGCCAGTTTCAGTCGCAATGCGTGGGTTAATTTCAGCTGAGCGACGGTGATGTTTTCATCGTCATTTATAGCTATCCGCCGTCTCCTCTTTCCGACCATGTTCACTTCCAGTGGAAACAAAACAAGTGTTGCTCCACGTCTTGTGGGAAGAGAGAGGAAAATATAGTCTCTAGTAGTGCTAAAAAAAGTGTCCCCAGCAAAACATTGTCAGACTCCGCCACAGGCTGTATCACTTAATTATCACCTTAGAGCTGCAACTGTTTCCAGTTTCTTAGATGTGAATATGTTCTGGTTTCTTTAATCCTCTATGACAGTAAACTGAATATCTTTGAGTTGTGGACAAAACAAGACATTTGAGGATGTATTTGAGAGACACTGATCAATATTTTTCACCATTTTCTGACATTTTATAAACCAAACAACTAATTGATTAAATATTTGACAGATTAATCGACAATGAAAATAATCAGTATTTAAGTTGATAAACTGCACAGAATGTTCACTGTTTGAACTTATAAATACAAACAAACATTTGAAGTAAATTTACAAATATTGTTTATTACTCTACTATTGAAATTATGAGCAGAACTTAATTTATGGTTAGGTCACTAACATTTGATATTTATGAAAAGGGATGGGGGGGGAAATCAATGCAATATTTAGCGTGGCAATATTGCATCGATACACGGACGTCAGGTATGGATCTTTTATCATATATACTATTAACTTCTTAATAATCTGACGGCCCTGTGGCGGGCCCGGCCGCTATTCGGTTTTTCCGAGGTTATAGCGGGGTAAGTCTTAAGGCTATAGTTAAGATACTGGTATAATATGACACTAGAAAACCTAAGGAATCAAAGTTACACTAAATTTTGGTATGGAAAAACTGACATGGCCATTTTCAAAGGGGTCCCCTGACATCTGACCTCAAGATATGTGAATGAAAGTTACGTAATATATCACAATATATCTTATCGCAATACTTACGCACTACTTATGAAGTGCAACTATGAGTTGCTGGATTATCCTGCTTTAATCACTTGCATTATATTCTTATTTTATTTGATGTTTGAATTTATTGAATGTAATTATTATGCTTTAGTTAATGATGTTCCATTCATTCCATTATGGACATTGAACTATTAATTGCATTACACTAACGGTTCATTTATATTTATCCTTATTCATTGTCATCATGTCATTATTTGATTTATGGAACATGAGCTGATATATTGTTTCGTTTTGTTCTTCTCTACAGCACACAAAATGAAACTTTCAGTAAAATACCACATAGTGGTTAAACTCAATCCCCTCCTCCTCTTCCTTCATCAGTCAACCTGACACCCACCTCGTCAGACACCTCACCTGATCCATACCCTGAAACCTTTTTTTCCAAAAACCGTCATGTTTTTCCGCTCCCCAATGTGCAAACCAAACCAAACCAAAACCGAAACTGTGACCCAAAAACCACAATAAGCGTGGGTTTGTTGAACCGTTGCACCACTAGTCTGTAGTGTGCTGGAAAGAGAACGTCAGAGCAAAAAAAGTACCGAGACCACATGGATGGTTTCGGTATTTGTGTTTCTAAATACCTCTTCTTCACTCAGCTCTTGACCTACTTTGTACACAAGTCAAATGTTATTGGAACAAGGTTGCCTTTGTGTGTAATATCATGTGAACTCATAAAAGCATGCCTTATGATTAAACTGACAACACAATAAGCTGTAGTCTTAGATTCAGTATTATTCAGTATCCCCCAGACAGATACATCCCACCTGAGCTCCTGCACACAACTGCTGATGAGGGAAAATATCATCCTTAAAAATTGGCCTTGTAATTGTAAATGTTGCACAATGCTATAAAAGAAATGTAAAATAAAACTGAATTTGATTAATTATTTATCAGAGCTTCCACGCTCCATTTTGTAAATATTATTAACAGGACAATTGTCACAGCCTGGTCTAATGTACGCTATAATGGCCAGCAGTATTTAACATGTGTCCCATTCCCACATCTTGTATAAATGGCTCCATACAGGGGAAACACATGTCAATGGGTAAAAGGGCCCCACTAGGGCTGGGCGACACGGAGAAAATTAAATATCACCACATCTTTCACCAAATACGTCCACATCGATGTTGTGACAATATTGTAGGGTTGAGGTTTTTGATAAATAATCATCAGTAATGTGGATATAATGACTAAGTGGGTAAAGGCAAATAACAGAACAGCTGAAGCAGTCTGGTTCAGAAAATTACATCACTTTACTGTAATGCAGCCTAAGGGGAGACACCACAGGCAGAAACATTGTCTTTCAAGTACTGGTCAATTTTTAGCTATTTTGCTTTCATAACACGTCTTCTTTCAGACTAGTGTAAAGAAAACACCCAAAATACACATTTAGGTGTTTATTTTACTACTTTGTCTATTTGTATCTGTAGATTTCTCCTAAATTCACCAAAAGTTAGCATTAGATAATGCCTCATTTGCATATTTAAACATAACATTTCAGAAAACTTAATACAAAAAGTAATTGTCTTAATGTAAGTAATCAACTGGGGAAGTTTCATGTTGATATTTATTTGTAAAAAATGTTTTACCCTATTCACCAGTAGTGGGTTTGTTCATATATCATTCATAGCCTGATTTATATCACATTTTATTCCTAAAAACATGGCAAAAATAGATTTTTTTTTATGGTTATTTTCTGATTTATGGAGTGAAAAAATCCTTTGACTCTAATATGTCTACAAAATGAAACAAGAATTTTGAACCTAGCTTTATCCAATGTTCGATTTCTGTTCTGATAATGTATGAAAATTAGCACAGATTTGATAAGGTAATGCCTCATTTTGCTTATTTAAACATACATTTTCAGAAAACTTGTAATACAAAAAATAATTGTCTTACTGTAAGTAATCAACTAGAGAAGTTTCATGGTGATATCTATTAGTTGAATTTTTTACCCTATTCACCTGGGGTGCCTCGCCTTAAAACCAGAAAAAGACAACACTTATGCCGTATTACAATATTCAAAATCTAAGGCGATATTTGGTCTTATATCACGTTATTGATATAATATCGATGTATTGCCCAGCCCTATGCCCCAACAGAGTCACCCCTGTGTTGGGAACCACAGATTGAACACAGGTCCTTGATGGAAAAAAGGGTTTAAATGTGGTACAATCTAAAAGAAAGTAAAGAGAGAATGATTCATTGGCAAATATTAAGGCCATAGAGACACACACAAGCACTTAGAAATAGGTATATACACACATACCTACAGACACAGTTTCACCAGTTTCAAGTTATGCAACTTATCCCTTTATCTCCATCATCTATTTCCTCCATGTTATTCATTCCCCAGCTCCGCTTTCTTCTCACTTCACCATCATCTCATCTCCGTGCTTTGGCTGTGGCGGCAGCACAGCACAGCAAAGCAAAGAAACAAGCAAAGGATCTGGAGCGGGCTGTGGCCCATCTGTCAAACATTTTTCTTTAATCACTCACTTGTTTCTTTCCTCCTTTTGTTGTTCCCTTCTCACATTCGGAATTAACCTCAAATATGTGAAACCTTTTGTGAGTGTGTGAGAATGAGAGAGACAACAGAAATGAAAAGAGGAAAAGACTGCAGCATAAGAGAGAGCGTTACAGAAAGATCAAGAAATAGTCCGTTTTTGAGCTTACGGCTGGGCTAATAAGTCAGGGCGTGGTGGCTAACAGACGGGGAGCCAGGCCAACAATGACAATACTAGAGTGCTATTACACTCAGATCAGGACACTAACATTCGTATACACTAGCGAGCACACATTAAAATTGTTCTCTACGCTGATTTATCGCTCACTCCAACACTTTTTTTCCCCCTCTCGTCCCCTTTGCTATCCTCTCCTCAGCTCGTAGCCAGTGTGAGTTTTTAAACTCATCTTGAGGAATTTCTGCACAGATCCTCGACTGCTTTAGATTTGAAGAGTTTCCTGAGGTTTCTGATTACTGTCAGACAGGGACAAAACCACTGCAATGTCTGCCACACACACACACACATGAAAATACAGAAAGAGAAAGAGTGAGGGCGCAGGAAAGGGGAGGGGGGGCGCCATAGGACAGACTTTGACACATTCCTGGCCGATGGCTCTGATACTCTCGCTCTCTCTCTCTCCCGCTTTCTTTCTCCTCTCAACCCTTCCAATTCTTCTTTCTCCCTCCTTTTTGTGGTGAGTCGAGCAATTCTTTCCAAACAAGAGCAGCCTCATCTCTGATCCAAGCACTCTGGCTTTGATTAGCTGCTTAATGAGCCTGCCGTCGGTATGCTGTGGTCTACACACACACATTGGCAAAGGCACACACATACACAAATCCAGCTTGTGTGTCCGAATGCAGCATAGCACAGTATTATAAACAAAGCCCACATGCTCTGGTACAATCAGCCAGGCTTCGGGTCAGCTCCAGCTCCTAAACACTCTCTCTCTCTCTCTTTCTCTAATGCTCCCTCTTTGTCTTTCTCAATCTGTTTCACACACATAAACCTAGCAAACCCAGCCCTACCCTAAACAGCCTGGCATGTACTAAAAAACTACACCCGCTGCAGTACCCACTGGATATCCTTTCAGTTCCTGTGGCAAAGTTGAATGGAAAAGGTCAAAGGAAGGGCAAAACACCACTCTGACATCCCCTCCTTTTCCTCCTCTGACATGTTCACCCTTCTACAATATCACCAAAACAGGTGACAAGAGCAGAACTCCCTTTTTTATGACTCATACACACAAACAAACCTCAACTCTGTGTTGAAGAGAGCAAAGAGAAATTTGCTGGACATGAAGCCCTTCTCCACATCTCTGAGCTTTAGGTTGTCCAGGGGGAGCATGTACTTCTTCTCTTTCTCCTGGAAAAGACAAGAGATAAAGTTTGACAGAGGTATGCAGGGTAAAATATGACATCCCAGAGACAGAAACACAGGTGTTGATAGCAAAAAAACAACAGAATGAAGACAGCTCAGTTGGGGGGGGATTTAGCTAAAATAGTTGCATGTCTGGTAGTAAATATTTTTCAGCCTCTAGAGAAGAAAGACGGGGGTTTGAACTGTAAAATGAAGAGTGAACGGGAGATGTGGTGCTAGCAGAGCACCTGAGTTCATATCAGATGATGTGTCTGCCTGTCAGACTCCCATTAACAGCCCACTAACTAGCAAAAGAGAGAGAGGGAGAGAGAGAAGGGGATACCATAAGTCTATAGTCTGTCATCACCACGGGGACTTATGAATGACGGTGAACAGTTGGAGGAGTTGAGCGGCCGGCGTGAGGAGAACCAGACAGTATGGAGGCAGGGTACAGAGAAGTGAAGCAAGGAGGGAGGGAGGGGATGAGAGAAAAAAGAGAGGGGAGAGAGGCCGGGCCCACATGTGAAAGTCATTACTCAGACTCAAGCTCTAACACAACATTTCTCCTAAAGTAAAGCCCTTCCCCCTCATCCCTCTTCCTCGGCCTGCTCCCTCGTTCTAACCTTTGAGACGGGGGCTTCCAGAGAGGTTGGATAGAGGAACTGCCATGAGTGAGGTAAAGAGGGGGAAATGGAAAGATGAACTAAAGCACGCCTGCAAAAGAGGGTGTCCTAAAAAATCCTGGATGTTGGCTAGATGCATGTGCGTGCGCCTGCATTTGAGCACGTGCACACATGTGGTACGAGATGCGAGTGCGCTGGTAGTACATATCGGTCTTCCCTCTCTCAGTGCTCCCCTGAACCCTACGACTCTCTTCCTTCGTTCCTCTTTCCTTTTTTCCAAAGGGGCCCACTTCCTGTAACAGAGGCTGAAAAAAAAAAAAAGTGACTGGACGGGATTGGCGCTCATACAGCAACATCTGGGATCGCTTTGGACGGAGGGGGAGGAGACTGGAGAGAGAGTATAGGGTGCTCTGATGGGGTAGAAATAGAAAGTAGAGATGATGAAGAGAGGAAGAGGAGGGATAAAGGTGGATAGAGGGATTTGAGTTTTGTTAGAGTAGAAGAGGAAGGGGTTGAGGAACATAGAGAGCGGGAGAGAGTGTGCAGAAGAAGCGGGGAGAAACTGCAGACCACTCCAAAGTTGATTCCCCATGGGTCCCATCAACCCATATATGGCTGCTAAGTTCCTCCCTAACTCTCTCTCGTTCTCTCACTCCCAGCATTTCCTTATGCCTTCCCCGAGTGAACAGGCAGATCCCTAGCTGAATGAGTGAATGTGCCACGTCAAGACTGGATACTACGCCGGGACACAGCCCTGCGGACGCCCGACTCGAGATACGCTCACATCTCCGGAGGAGGGACACCAATAGGAGAGGATGTCTGATGTGACCCCATCGCCTCTCCTTTGCGACCCAACGCCGACACAGGATAAGAAAGAAGAGAATAACAGAGGAAACCTTTTTCCGAATCCCCCTCCGCCGCTGGCAGGACTGCTAGCAAACAGCCAGGGCGGTGAAACGGGGGGAGGCCGAAGATAAAGCGAGAAAGGGTCCTGCTCCGTCATCCCAGTGTTCAGACTACCTGTTCAGGATCTTACTGGTGTACAGTAGTCTGCACATTGGTTAGACTGTGCAAGGAAGTGCTTCAGCAGCAAGGACTCAGGACATCAAAACCTTCATGTACTTTACGCTGAGGCAAATCTAGGGCTGAATATTCTGATGTTTTTTGCTTGAATACCTTTAAATGTGCAATTCCCTATCACCAGCTTTCAACTCTTCAAAATGCAGTCATTAACTGATTTGTCACCTTGAATTAAGTGTCTTTGTTGATGGCGAGTGATATCTACGTACGAGGCAGAGAAGATAGCATGCATCACTTTTAAGCAAGAGAAGACTGACTGTTCTTTTACCAATAATTAAGGCAGAAAAGCTATAAACTAGCAAATTAATTGAGCGTCTTTTACACGCATTAATTGTAGAGAAGCTAAAGTAACTGATTTTTCATTTTGAGTTTCTGCATGTGCATCTGTGCGGCAATACGATAACTCTTGTGTTCACAGACATCATGGCACTGTTTTGTGTGTGTGTGTGTGTGCGTGCGTGTGCGTGTGTGTCATATTCCCAGTGGTGTCAGGGTGGTCGTGAAGTATCATACATCAGAGCTGCTGTGTCTCCTCTTCCTCTAGACTAATGGATTTGAGATATGGAGCAGGCCTCACACACACACACACACACACACACACACACACGCCTACACACAGAGGGGAGCGTGTAGATTAAGTGTATATGCATGAGCCGTCTGTTTTTCCTCAGACTGCCTGGTGGAGCCCTGGCAGTCGAGGGGTGAAGGAATGCATGTCTGTTCAGTGTGCTGTGGAGATTAAACTCTGAACTATTATGCTACACTCTCAGTGTGAGGTCAGTGTGAGGGTACACAGAGAGGAGATGTACCGCACGGCCTTACAGACGTTAAAGTGTATAGAAGCAATCGACAGGGATGGAGAGGGGAGGTTGAAAGGGGTGAGGGAAGGGGGGGAGTATTTGTGAGAGAGACTGTGGGGGAGTTGAGAGAAGGGGGGGGGGGGGGGGGGGGAGTCAAAAGGGGAGGTCTGGAGTGTAGAAACAGCCATGTGGGATTTCTCTGGGCAGATCTTGGAAGCTGGTGTTTGGACAAAGCTTCAGATTTTCCAGCCAGGAATGTGCACAGTCCCAGGGAGACTGCCAACCACACAGAGAGGGGGAGAGAGAGAGGGAGAGAGAAAGAGGGGGAGACAGACAGAGAGAGAAAGGAGGAGGAAAAGGCAACAGAGGTAAAGAAAGAGAAAATAAAAAAAGGAGGGGGGGGGGGGGGGGGGTCAGTAGTCGAAGAAAAATAAATGTCTGTGGAAGGTAGTGTGGGCGGGAAGAGTGAGAGCGGGAACTGCAAGAGAGAAGAAGCAGAAGTTTGGCTGGTGCGCACACACACACACACACACACACACACACACACACACACACACACACAATCACACACGGATGTGGAAAGGCAGTAGATCTGATCTTCTGTGATAATACGGGTGACTGATTTTGCACTCAGGCCTTCCAAACACTGCCGATAAACCTCCAAACGTAGCGAGGCGGTGCGGGAATTAGACACTGACTAATCTAACTGAACCACAATGAATTAAAGGTTTAGACTTTGATATTAGCTTCAATCCTTGCAGTGAAACACGCATGTCTCATCGTGATCCGCAGATGTTTGTTGCTCTGATGTGGTCAACAGATATGTGCTTGCCTGTCTTTGTGTTATTTGTTGCAGATGTGCTAAGTCTGTGTGTATGTGTGAGTTGATTTGATCATCAGGAGATGACAGGGAGAGGAAACCTTTAACACTGTGTGCGTGTGTGTGTGTGTGTACACAATATACATGCCTGGGGCTGTGTTCAAGAGATCCAGTGTTTATCTGAAAAGTGACCGTGTGTCTGTCTGAGTGTATATTTTTCTCCACTATTTGCATGCCAGTTTGTTTACATCAGACTCTGCATGTGTGCTGTATACTGTATATACAAGTCTGTCCACTGTGTGTGTGTGTGTGTGTGTGTGTGTGAATTTTGCGTGCATGTGTGGGTCTTAGTTTGGCTTGGGGCAGCTCCAGCTGTGTCAGAGTGAGCCGCTCCAAATGCCTGAACTCCCAGAAGAGGAAGAAAAGGGGGGAGTGAGGAGGGGAAGAGTGAGCGGAGAGCGGAGAGCGGGACGAATGGGGAGGAGAAGGGGATAGTCGGAGGAATGAATGGGGGGAATGGAGGGGCTCACTTACTGGTCCAGGTGGCAGCAGAAAAAAGCAAAGAAAACTGTTAGCTGGACAGAGAAGCAGAGTTAAAGATGCTCTTTTAGTTATGCTTTCAATGGTGTCATATGTCCATAAAGACAGGGCCCGTCTGTTTAGTTTTATCCACAACACGGCGGTTACCAAGAACTTATTTGTAAGAGCATACTACCAACCCCTCAATTATGTCTGTCAAACAATACACAGCTCAATTTCATCCCTAACAACATCATCTACAGTGTTTTCATCCAGATGTGAGTGTTTACAGGTACTTGTTTATATCCATGTACAAACGCTGCGAGATGTGTTTCCCCTCTTCTGATCTCACTTCCTGCACTCGGCCCTTCCCTGCGCTTCCCATGACATCGACTGTGACAGGACGAGACTGTTGTGGTGTGTCTGCCTGTCTACACTTGCTGTGCAGACCTTCTGCTCCTGTACAGCAGGCACAGACAGGCAGACAGATGGCAGCCCCACTGACATCAGAACAGAGGGGACACTAGCTACCTCCATTTACCTCAATAAAACTGCGAGGGCTTTACGGAAACGGTGACAACAATATCAACAGATGAGGGATTTCCGCTTCAACTTAATTATCTCTCAACCTCCCAATTAACATGCTGTGTCAAGCTGAGATATGTGTTAATAAAGTTGTGTTAATAAACAGTGTGCTGCTGTGTTCTGACTTCATTTATTAAGGACTTGAAAAGTCTTGGTGTGATCTATTTGTAAGTGGGAGTGGGAGTGCCTCACCTCATCATCCTTGTACCAGGACAGGCTCTCTGCACTGAGGATAAACCAGTACTCCTTGGCTCCACCTTTCATGATGCCGATGTTGCTGATGGTCAGCCAGCCCTTGCGTATGACCTGCACAAAAGCCAAGGAGGGTAAGGAGCTCAGATGGCAGGACTGACATCATCAATAGCATTCAGAGGACAGTTTTATGGAAAATAAGAGTAAACGTCAGAAACAGTTGACACTGTAGGGAAAACATTTGTGAGATATATGACATAAATTATGCAGCCATGGACCAATCACCGACCACCAGTGGACATAAGTGGTCAAAGAGAAGACTAGATGCACACATAAACATACAAAGCAAGCATAGAAACAAAAGTAACCCCAAACATTTGGAGATAAAAACAGGACGTGAGAAACTGGAAGAAAGATGTGGAATTAAGGTAACAGGAAGTATGAGCTGACATAAAGATACCAAGAAGTGAAAGACATCCTGCAGACTATAGGAGAACATTAACATCTGCACATATTTATGAAGCAGTGGGACTGCTGAAGGTAAAGATGATTAGGTTGAGACAGAGAGAGAATACTGCTAACTGTAACTGTAAGAGGAAAAGAGTTAGCAGTGCATCAGTTGTAGATGTTGAAATACACGATTAACAAAGCTACAGGACATTTGCCAGTGTGCATGTTTGCTGCTATCAGTCAGCATGCCGACCCACAACCCTTAAGCTTGAATCCTGCACACAAATATTTCCAGTAGAGGCAGCAGAGAGTGAGTAGCTTTAAAGAGAGTGGTCTCCTACTATTAGTCTTGAAGGAGGGGCCACACCCTGGAGAGAAACAGGAGACGAGGGAGCAAAATTAAGAGTTAATGTTTTCCTTATATTAGGGGAATATTATGTTTTTTGGGGGGGGATGAAACTGATATTCATCATTTAATAGTTAACCACTATGAAAGCAACATGAGAGATTGTGTAAATAACTGACAACTTTTTTTAATTTCTTAAGCTGTGGTTAAAATGTACTGCTGTTCAACATATCACATCATCACACATCATACTGGAGTCGTGTTTTTAATTATTCCTGCTTTCAAATGTGTCACATAAATATTATGTTACTATTAATCATAACAGTTTGAGAGAAAAAAACGTCTCATTTCTTCTTGACTGCATTCCTATGAGAAGCCAAGATCAACTCTGGTTGCACGATTGGACCCTAAATCCCCTCCAATAAAATCACAAAATATCTAATTCATCTGCAGCTATGAATTCTGATTAATGCTGATTAATATACAACACATGGGATGATGACATTACTGAAAATATGTAAAAAAAGAAAAAGAAAAAAAGAAAAATGGATGGAAAAATGTTTTTCATAACCATGCACACTCAAATGTTATGCTGCAGAGAACCATTGGCAGTAAATGATCATTCTGACTGTTTAAACCTGCAATTATCATAACAGAGGAGCACACTGTCATGCACAAATATACACTTCTGTTTGTTTTGCTTAAAATTGACAAAGATGATTCTGAATAAGGCAAAAAAAAACTAAAAGTGTATGGCCAGCCTTATTTTTTGGCCTAAGGCCTTGATCAGACAGAGCGTTTTCCACCTGCAAAACGCGAGGTGCACCGCACTACCTTGAACCTGCCAAAATAAAAAATAAATGACTCGATAAATAAATAAATATAGCATTAAATGTTCCAAAAATAATATTTAAAATAAATGTAGGCATTAATTAATTTATAAAATGTGACATAAATTGATATTTCTGTTTTAATTTGCTTATTTATTTGTTTACCTTTGTATTATTTACCCTATTTATCTACTCTTCTATTTATTTTTCCCTTTTATTTATTTTTATTAGATTTTAAATTGATTTATGTATTTATTTTTTCTCCTTTTTTTTCATTAGCTAGCTAGCATATAGCCGATCTATGCATACCTCTAAATACATACAATTTAATAACAATTAATAAATAAATACATTTAAAATAGATAAAAGAAAAATGCAAAAATTCATAAATACATTTACAAGTTAATAAAAATAAATGAATAAGTAATAGGGAACATTAAATGGAAGAGGAATACAAAGGTAAATAAATGAAGAAGCAAATAAAATTATCAATTTATGTCACATTTTATCAATTAATTAAAACCTACATTTATTTTCAATATTATTTTTGGTACATTTAATGGGATATTAACTTATTTATCAAGTCATTTATTTATTTAATTTTGATTTTGGCAGGTTCCTTCCTCCATAAGGATGATTATGGTATGAGATTTTTGGATATCGTTGGGTATTTAGTTGGCAGTTAAACCTTGTGGTGACATTACTGTAGATCAGTAATTCTGATGCATCCTCTTGGGATCATGAGTGTGTGAGTAGATGAATGAATGCAGTGCTAATGAAAGTCTTACATGGTTTCCTGCCAACATTGGAACAGTCTTCTTATTGATTTGGTTGTTCGTCTGCTGGGCGCTGAGAGAGAGAGAGAGAGAGAGAGAGAGAGGGGGAGAGAGAGAGGAAGAGCTCATGTTATTTACTCTGTTAGCGAGTTAGAATTTATAGTTCATTTTATAGTTTAAAACCGATGAGATTACTCACTTAGTGAAGCCAATGAAATCTTCATGTTTGGTATTTATGTAGGCAAGCTGCATGTCAATGAGCAACAAGACCTGAACAGAGCAGACAAACACACACAAGTTAATAATCCAGTAGAGTTATGTGAAACTAATTTGTGAATGCTGAATGTCCAGCTGCGTGTGAATGACCTGATCCCTGCATTTATTCTCTTGCTCTCGTATTTCAGTGGTTACGATTCTCTCCGTCTCATCTTGTAGTTGGGGAAAGGAGCCGAGCTATGTAGGGAAAACAGACTAGAAGTTAGATAGAATAGATAGTTTTAACATCCCAAAATGTACAGCACATTGCAGTTACATGACACACACACACACACACATTTATACCTTGTTGATACACTGGTACACAGTGGTGATTAGTTCTTGACTGACCATGTCGACAAACTGACTACACGGCCCCTTTAGCATTAAGATCTGTTTCTTCACTATGGCTTCAAAGGCCATGTCAGGAGTGAACAGACCTGTCCTATAGGGAAACGGCAGATGGAGTAAAGGAAGAAAAACAATATAAAAGCTGCAGCCAACAAAATAGCATAACAGAAAATTGGAAATGATGTGAAAGAATTTGACACTTTGCATTTGCTCATGACAGGGGAACCGGGTTTCCACCAAGAAGTTCCTGGTAATTTTAATACCGGGACTACTTTCAAGGAACTAATTGTTGTCTGTGTTTCCACCGCGGTCTAAAGACCTGCGAAGATAAGGCAAATTAGTCCGATGAAAAAGCAAAATGACATTGGACGAGGGCGAAATGTGTCACAGTGAGGCAAAACGTTTTGTCTCACTGTGACAACATTAACTGCTGCATTTTAACTGATGCACGTTGGATGTAATGAATGAAGTGCAGAAGGAGGAAAGTTAAACTAAGAGCGTCTGTCTCCACAGTAAATCATCTAGTGTTTAGTGTTTGATGATTATTCATTTGTGCTTTATAATGTAACTGCTGTGAAACAATCAGAAGATAACTATTTTCTCTCATTCCTAGTCTGTTTCTCTTCTACTGCTCGCTCACGTGATCTCTCTCTCTTTTTCTCTGTCTTTTTTAAAATGAGTGGGAAAGCCGACAGCAGAGCTTTTAATATTATCAAACAAAGACAAATGCCCCACCTCATCCTAAAAATGGTCCTAAATCGATACTAGAGTACTTCCTTGTTTTATGAATGAAGCAGTACGCAAGTGGAAGCAGCAGTGCTGTGTGTGTTTGACCAATTAGTGACAGTCATCCCTGTAACTCCACCCCGAAAGTTCCTTTACCTTCAGAAAGTACTACCCCCCGACCAGGGCCTTTTTGGGGGTGAAATGTCCCCAGAACCTAGTTTAGACCCTGGTCCCTGTGGTCGAAACGCATTGAGTTCCTCAAAAGGTTCTTAGTTCCGGGGGAAAAGTTCCTGCGGCGGAAATGGGGCTTATACTATACCTAACACCATGGATGTTTCTGATGGCATAGTTGATCTCCCGCCGCAGCTTCATCTCATCCGACTCAAGCTGAAGACAAACACAGTACACTGTCCATCAGTTATTAATGCACATACAGTATGGAGCTACTGTATGACAATCACTACATACTGTATATGCACAAAGACAAACGCAAATATTCAGAATCACACACTCACCTTGTCCAGTTCATATGGGAAGCGCTCATGGAAGATCCGGTTGATCCTTGCACCTCCCGACAGATTAACGGTGTCTACTTTATCGCCCGAGCCCTCGATCAGCTTCTCAAAGTCAACAGACAATCGCTGAGCTAACCTGGACAACAGAAACACTGCCATATAAATCATTTTAAAGACAACAAATGGGTACACACACACGCTCACTTCCAGAATGATTGACTGACTGTAGCAGTGTCTTGGTGCGGCGTGCAGGGTCATCAGGACTGTACTGTCTGCACTCTTCAGCCTCCTTGTTCAAGCCCAGAAGCTGGCTCTGCAGATGACTACGGAAGGCTGGCAGAGTGTCCCGGATGTGGTTTGTCAGTTGCTGCAAACAAACATAATGAGTAACAATACATACACACAATATATGTACTTCTCTATGTGTGTGTATGTGTGCATCTTTAACCTGGTTAAGTATTCTTTGTAAATAGGGGGTGCCCATGCTTTCAGCCATGTGTTTGTAGGCCGGATGGGACAGGAAGAACTTCTTCTCTGCAAGCAGGGCTGCCTTAATATCCTTTTTCCCATCAATGTCCTTCTGACTGCGGTTCACCACCCCTATGTAACCTGCGGAGGAGGAGATGAGAAGGGAAATGAAGAGCATGTGATCATTGTAAGGAAGACAATGAGCAACGAGAGGAAGGAACAAATAAGGACTCCGATGTTCAGATTCAGATTCAACTTGCATTTTCTGACGTGTCCTTGGGAACACTTCCCAGATTGTCATTCGTTCCATTAAGACTGTAGCACACAGGCAGGAAACGAATATGTTTGTTCAACAGCAGAGCATGTGGTACAAAGCGAGCCAAATCCCCTATTTAGTACAGTAATAGATGTAACAGCATCAGGCTCCATAGCTAATGCTTCAGCTCTATGCTGCTACTAGCGCAGTTATTTCAGTGGGCTCCCATGGCTAATGCATTAGCACTGGAGGAGAAGCATGAAGGAGCCAGCACCTGGTGGTGCTTTACTCAAGTCTGTACACTCCCACAGGAGCTTCCTGCCTCTCTCTCTCTCTCTCTCTCTCTCGCTCTCTCTTACTCACACACATACTTTTACTGACCAATAATATCATCTCTGTCGGTCTCTCTCTTGTATACATACTGGGGATGTTGTGATAAGTCGACTAAACGTTGCTACCCTCGCTAGTCGTCAACAGAAATACTAGTCGGTTAACCTTATTATTTTATTAATTTATTAACACATTTAAATTACATATTGACATATGCTGTCTCATCTGTTGCTGTGAAGAGCTACAGCAGTGGCTGCTTTCTGCTCTGTTCTGAACTCATCAGGCGCTCCTGACTCACTTCCATCCTGCCGCGTGCTTGCTATGTGTGTGTCTTTGAGAGAGAGAGAGGAAGGGAAGATGGAAGGTAATAAAACTTGCACGCTAAAATACTAATGGTAGCCTATAAGCGATGCCAAACCATGACTCCTCTTAGACCACAGTCCCCGCTGGCGTTTCATCAAATATTACATCACACATCGGGTTCGTGAGGGGCAGCCGGAGCGGACACTGGGGACATATTGATTTCAGCAGCATTTGAAATCCGATTTGGTTATTGAAAAATATAATTAACGATTTCAAATGGCTCTTTTACACAATGTTTAACCTTATAGATCAAATTGTGAATTATTTTGACTGTTCTCTGAGTGTTTTCTTACTTTTAGACTAGTCTAAGTTTAAACTTCCATTTAAAAGTCAGGGAAATTAGTCGTTAGGAACATTCCTAATACATACACACAAGATAAAATGTCCCAACACAAACACACACACACACACACACACACACACACACACACACACACACACACACACACACACACACACACACACACATTAAATGGTACTACTGTGATTTCACACAAAGTGCATGGCCATATTTTAATGGCACACGCTAAATAGATACAGCACATTGATAAACAGAGAGATAGTGAACACAGGAGGCAGAAAGAAAGAGTCAGACAGAAAAAAAGACAGAAAAATAGAGGTAATGAGAGCTGGACCGAGGTTGAACCTCCTGCTGCTGATAACAGACACAATCATTATGGCAGTCCTCTCAAAAGTGCCTCCATTGGGTGCAGTGTGTGACTGCATACAGCTAGGTGGCTCAACCCTAGGGCTGCAACTAACGATCAATTTCATTGTCGATTAATCTGTCGATTATTTTCTTGATTAATCGATTAGTTGTTTGGTCGAGAAAATGTCAGAAAAAGGTGAAAACTGTCAATCAGTGTTTCCCAAAGCCCAAGACGACGTCCTCAAATGTCTTGTTTTGTTCAACAACTGAAAGATATTCAGTTTACTGTCATAGAGGAGTAGAGAAACCAGAAAATATTCACATTTAAGAAACTGGAATCACAGAATTTTGACTTTTTTTCTTAAAAAATTACTCAAACCAATTAATCCATAATCAAAATAGTTGGCGATTAATTTAATAGTTGACAACTAATCGATTAATTGATAATAGTTGCAGCTCTATGGTGATAATTAAGTGATACAGCTTGTGCCTGAGTCTGACAATGTTTTTCAGGGGACAATTTATTTTAGAACTACTACTTTCCTCTCTTGACGTGGAGCAACACTTGTTTTGTTTCCACGGGAAGTGAACATGATAAGAAAGAGGAGACGGACGGCGGCAAGCTATAAATAACTGAAAACTGGAATCAGAGTTTTTACCTTTTTTTCTTAAAAACAGATTAATCGATTATCAAAATAGTTGCAGATTAAGTTAATAGTTGACAACTAATCGATTAATTATTGCAGCTCTACTCAACACACACAAACATGCTCACAAACACAGGCAGCACACCTCTGCGTAGGGGGAGCAACCTGTTCTCTAGTATGTTCCGGGCATCTGTTCCTTCATCCATCAGGTCCAGCTTGGTGATCACACCAATTGTGCGCTGACCTGAAAAGAAGACGGAGAAAATACGCAATTTAATAGCATCCAAATGTGATTTAATAAGCTATGGAAGTCTGAATAATATATGAGAACCCCTTCAACCTTTGCCCACCACACTTGTGGCTCACCTTGTGGATCAACATCTTTGGCCAGTTTGAGTGCATCAGAGTTGGCCAGGTCAGTGTTGGCTGGCGTGACAGCCAGGATGAGACAGTTTTCCTTACAGATGAACTGCATGATCATGTCTCGTATCTGGTACTCGATGTCCGGCGGCTGGTCGCCTAAGGGCACCTTGGTGATGCCAGGCAGGTCCACAAGAGTCAGGTTCAGCACTGCAAACACACACATGCACATGTAGAAGAGTACAAATAAACACACAGGTCATACATAAACTTGAATGGATATGTCATGTTGAACACACACACAAGAACACATTGTGTTACCGTGTGGTGAATAAATCCGTAGGTTTATGGGGACGGGAGAGATGCCTTTATTGGATCCTGTGACTCTGTGTGTCTCTGCCTCGATCTCTCTGCAGATCTCATCAAAGTCTGTGAACTTCTTTCCCTTACAATGAAAAAATTCACCATACTCTGGAAAGACACACATTGAGCAGGGGAAAAATAATCAGTTAAAGCTATGGTTGGTAATCTTCTTTCAAAAACATTTTCTGTAATATTTGTTGAAATTCTCTTTACATGCCGACAGCAATCAATAAATCAAATGCTCGGACAAAAAATCTGGTATTTGTGGCTGTTGCAGGACTGTAATATGAAATGACTGGACGGCCATAGGAAAGCCATGTTTGTTGTTTAAGTTCATTTAGATAATTGTGGGGGAGTGACTTTGGAGGGAGGCCTGAAGCGACAGGGTGTCAGTGTTGATGACTTGGCGACTTTCTTGCTAGATTTAGCGACTTTTGGACCTAGTGCTGCTAGCTACTTTCATTGGAAAATAGATGGCATCACTGGGCTCGTTTTACGATTGGATATTTTTAAAAATCTAGCTTACTCTTGCTAGTTTCTCAAGATTACCGACCTATGTACCATCATTTAAACAATGACAGAATCATGAGTCAATTTTATTTGTTTTTACAGTTTTTCTCAAACACTTTGGCTCATTTTTCAAAGCAGACTCTAAACTGTAAGTACAATAGTCACAACTGTTTGATGGGACATCACAGCTCTATATCATGTTTGCAAAAGGTAGTAACTCACCCAAAACACTTTATTCATGCTTCAAAACCGAGTTATTGTGTCAATGAACAGGCCAATGCTAACAAAATCACCAAGGAAATGTTTCTAATATACAAATCTCTGTTTTGTTCTACTTTTTGTTGACACTGACTGCTTACTGTGCTATACCAGATTGTGAGTTTTGTCTAGCTGAAGGCTGTTGTGTATCTCACTGAGCTGTTTAGATTCACATTTCAACATAATTGAATGGATCATTTAGCATGTGACGGCTCAAACAATGAAAGAATGTTGAGAAGTTGTGAAGAGTTTGACAGTTTCACTGAGAGTCAACTCATAAGTTTTGATCAATAAGACATGTGCAAGTGGTTATTTTGCAAATTGTAGACAATTACAGTGACGCTTTTGCACACATGGCAAAACACAAGAATTGAGCCAAAGCAAATGAGAAAAACTGTAATACTCTGCCACGTTGCTTCTCTGCTGCAGAATACACAATCTAACATAACAGTTCTGACCAATATGTTACCAATATAGTAGATGCAAATTCCAGCTTTGTCCCACCAGTCGGGCTCAGCCATTGTAGAATATCATACTGCCATCTGGTGGCAGCTGAAGACTGACACTACACAGCCTGCATGATGTGTCTTAACCTACCTGCGTTAGCGCTAAGCAGCTGGAGGATTAAAGGTCTGCGAGTGACAATTCCTGAACCCCGTGGAAGGAAGTCTCTGTTGGAGAGGAAAGAATGGATTGGAGAAAGACACACACTGCCACTGCCACTGCATTTGATGTCAATGTAAACTTGAATTTAGTCTGAAACATAAGCTTGACACGCAACATTTAAATTACTTTACATATTGTGCTTGCACACAGATAAGACCATTACGCTAAAAGTATGTGCAACTGACTAATTATGCCTATTGTGAGCAGTAACAGTCAGCTGTAGATTAGTTGTATTTTAGTTGCCTTATACTATCCAAAACATTAGCAACTTGATCAGGAAGGCTAAGAAAACCTTTTCCATATAACAGCTCTACCAGATACATATATAAAGAGTAAAGCTAAATGTAGTGTTGACTATAAAGAAACAGAATCCACAGGAAATATATCCTCCTCTTTCCTATTAAAGTCTGATTCAGGAAGTTTTGTTTTACTGCATCCTGTCCCGGATGAAACATCTGGCACAGCCCCAACAAAAGGGGTGTCATAACATAATCATGGCTGAGAGACAAAGAACTGAGGCGTGTGTTAAAATATCATTATACACTCAGGAAAGCGAGTATTAATAGCCTTCTATAATTTCTCACATTCTGCTGCTGTGGACAATACATGTACGTCTCCTTTAGTTAACAGATCTCCACTGTCTTGACCCTCGGAAACAACTCACTATTACTCACTGGCATTCTTTTCTGACGATGACAGGATGGAAATACTTAGTCTCCTACTCACAAACTCAATTGTCTCACTTGCTTTTAAAAAGGTGGAGTCTTCGATTCTGGAGAGAGTCTGTTGATATTTGAACTCAACACCATAATAAATACACCCCTCCCATCAGTGCTTCTTCGGAGCGTTAGCAAGCATGTGCCAGATTTACCATCCCTCTCGCTCCAACTGCTTTTCTCTTTAGACATCCATGACCTTTACCCTGTCCTGGCTGGAATAGGGTTGTTTGTTTCCCATTTACTGAGCAAGGGCTCTGTATGAACATCGGAGCTTTTTTCAACGCATACACAGAATGGACAGCAGTGAGGAGATATTCGCCGAATTTGACAAAAAGTGTACTGAATTAGAATCGCAGACTCCACCTTTAAACTTTACCCAAACAATACTGGCATTCATGAGTAGTCTGCACTATTTTAAGGCCTTTTAAATCTGTTAAAGGTCAGAATAAGATGTTAATTTAACAAATCTCTGCTGAGCTCAGTTTTGGTCGACTGAAGGACTTGTAAGTTAATTAAATTAATGCTGATTCCATTACTTTTTCAGGAGCTATGTTAACCTCTTCCCCTTCATCGACACCTACAGAGTGAGATAAGGCGCTGCACTGGTTACTGTTACAGACACCGCCACCGCCGGCATCCACCACTTCACATTAGAAACGCAACAACCCAAGCAAACTGGGTGTAGACGGTGATATATGAACACAGTGATTTCAGCAGTGTAATGTAATTGGTTACAGATAGTTGTGTAATAAGCATGTCCCAACCCCTTAATCACAGTTGCCATGGCTTTTAGTATTACAAGCAAATAGCACTTACCGCTTATAGGCTACATATGCTTTACATGGGCCTACAGCCATAGTCATTTTTTTTTTCAAAAGAAGAGGTTTATAAGTGGTAACTAATGGCTTTATTCATTTTTAGAAAATCATTTACTGGATTGACAGGTTGTGAAAAATACCGTTGGCAGACGTTTGATTTATATTTGGTAAAAATGCAGTTAGAAATGTGAACTTTCTAATAACCATTAGATCTGAAGTTATATACACTGTTTGTAGTTGATAGATTTTGGTCCAGGACAGGTTACAGTCAAAGTGATTATTCACAACCTGGAAAAAACAAAGGCTGTTCTTATTAATGGCTTTTAAATTAACTATAAGGCATCATTAAATGATTTATTCATATAAATAAAGCCATTACTAACAATGCACAATACAAACCCTGGATAAAGGATGCTTTATTAGACAATGGCACCTTTTTTGTCATATAAATCTTATCAACCTAAGTAGTTAAAAGGGGAACTATGCCTATTTTAAAAATTCATACATGTTATTCCTATGGTCTAAGACAGTCCAAAAATATTAGTAAACATGAACAACTCTCTCCCAGAGTGCTAGAGCTAGAATTTGTGATGTTATCACCTATAAAGTCTGGAGCTGCTCCATAGACAATGAATTCCAAAATATGTTATAAATGACACAGAGAAAACAGGAAAATTATCATTTTGTATTTGGGTACATTTTCTGTTTCACAACTGAGAACACTACAATAGAATAAAGCTCATTTGGGTATAAAAACACAAAACCAACATTTCTGTGAGACTGGAATATAATTCCGATTCACATCAGTAAAACAATGGCTCATTTATACATACACATAAACTCTAGTTTTTGCTGCCTCTATCTATATGTCCTGCTTGTCTGCAATGTAATTTTATATGTATACAGTACATGTCACTACTGCTTTTAACAACTGTGTGTCCTTTTCCAACATTTAAACTGCATGCCCCGTTTAATGTTTTTGTTCTGAGGTAATTTAGGAAGACTTTTTGTAACACCTTGGCCAGGGACTACAGATGAAAAATATGGCTAATTCTGGCATTGTTTATACCAATGTGCATTTATTAATTTACACATGCCCCTTCAGAGAGTCCACAGAATCAGTCTCCCATTCATTATCTATGGAACAGCTCCAGACTTTATAAGTTTGAGACTTACCTCTGGTGTTGTCAGACTTTGAGGTAGAGTAGCTCATGTTCACAAATATTGATTGAAATATTGAAAAATAGCCTTTTAGCTCATTCATACCATGTGTATGTCTTAATTTGCACTGTCCTTTCTCTTTTTAACAACTGTGTGTCCTTTTTCAACATTTAAACTGCATGCCCTGTTTAATATTTTTGTTCAGAAGTATTTTAGGAAGACTTTTGTAACACCTTGGCCAGAGACAACTAATTCTGGCATTGTTTATACCAATGTGCATGTGTATTAATTTGCACTGTCCCTTCTGAGAGTCCACAAAAATCAGTCTCTCATTCATTGTCTATGTATTTTTATTTGTCCTTTTATATCTATGGCCTGCAATGTTGTTTTATATGTATAAATGTCACTATTGTTTCTAACAACTGTGTGTCCTTTTCCAACATTTAAACTGCATGCCCCGTTTAATATTTTTGTTCTGATGACATTTGTAAAACCTTGGCCAGGGAAAAAAGATGAAAAATAATCTTTTGGCAAAAAATAATATGTGCATTTATTAATTTGCACTGTCCCTTCTGAGAGTCCATAAAATCAGTCTCCTATTCATTGTCTATGGAGCAGCTCCAGACTTTACAAGTTTGAGACTTAGCTCTGGTGTTTCTGGCTTTGAGAGAGAGTAGCTCATGTTCACAAATATTGATTGAACTATTGAAAAATAGCCTTTTAGCTGATTTATACCATGTGTATGTCTTAATTTGCACTGTCCTTTCTCTTTTTAACAACTGTGTGTCCCTTTTCAGCATTTAAACTGCATGCCTTGTTTAACGTATTTGTTCTAAAGTATTTTAGGAAGACTTTTGTAACACCTTGACCAGGGACAACAGGTTAAAAAATAATCTTCTGGCTAATTCTGGCATTGTTTATATACCAATGTGTCTTTATTAATTTGCACTGTCCCTTCTGAGAGTCAACAAAATCAGTCTCCCATTCATTGTCTATGTTTTTTTTACTGATCCTTTTATATCTATGGTCTGCAATGTTGTTTTATATGTATAAATGTCAATATATTGTTTCTAACAACTGTGTGTCCTTTTCCAACATTAAACTGCATGCCCTGTTTTATGTTTTTGTTCTGATGTATTTTAGGAAGACTTTTGTAACACCTCGGCCAGGGACAACAGGTGAAAAATAATCTTCTGGCTAATTCTGGCATTGTTTATACCAATGTGCATTTATTAATTTGCCACAAAATCAGTCTCCCATTCATTATCTATGGAGCAGCTCCAGACTTTACAAGTTTGAGACTTACCTCTGGTGTTTCTGGCTTTGAGAGAGAGTAGCTCATGTTCACAAATATTGATTGAACTATTGAAAAACAGCCTTTTAGCTCATTCATACCATGTGTATGTCTTAATTTCCACTGTCCTTTCTCTTTTTAACAACCGTGTGTCCTTTGTTTTATGTTTTTGTTCTGATGTATTTTAGGAAGACTTTTGTAACACCTCGGCCAGGGACTACAGATGAAAAGTAATCTTCTGGCATTGTTTATACCAATGTGCCTTTATTAATTTGCACTGTCCCTTCTGAGAGTCCACAAAATCAGTCTCCCATTCATTGTCTATGGAGCAGCTCAAGTTTGAGACTTACCTCTTGTGTTTCTAGCTTTGAGGTAGAGTAGCTCATGTTCACAAATATTGACTGAACTCTACTCGACCATGGAAATAACAGTGGAATTCCTAACCTAGATGGTGGTGGTGGTGGTGATGGTGGTGATGGTGGTGGTGGTGTTCCCCTGAGGGGGTTGCTGATAATGTACCTTGCTGTTCAGTTCATCCAGAGTTCAGTGTATGAGTGAGTCATAACCTTACCTGCCCACAAAGTTCTCCAGGACGGAGCTCTTTCCTGCGCTCTGGCCGCCCACCACGGCGATCTGCGGCAGGTGGAGGCTGCAGCTCTGCCCCACGGTGCTCAGGGCGTCCTGGAGGCGGTTGACCAGCGGGATCAGGTCCTCCATCCCGCGGTTGCCCATCGCAACAGAGCCGCCGCCGGGCTCCTCTGAGCCCAGCCCCAGCTCCTCCTTTAAAAGTCTGTTTTTACTCCGCTTCTACACTACACCCGTCGTTAGAGCAGCTCCCATAGTTGTCAATTAACTTGCTATTTTCATTACCGACATGTTTAACAACTAAAAATAACTCTTCCTGAAGGACGATGACAACTTTTTAAAAAAAGCTCCGTGACCGTTAGCTGATAGAACGTTAAACGTTAGTTACCGTAAGTGCCCGTTAGTAACCGTTAGTGTCCAAGTTTGTACTCACAAGCCTCCGAAAACAGTTCCCTAAACACATTTTAGTTGTTTAGACACTCAAAAAGTTCGCGTAGTGTCGTTTCCTTTAAACTGTGGCTACATTTAACAAGCTAAAAGTTCAGTTTGCTCCGCTGTTGGGAGGAAAACAGTCTACTACTGACAGCTAACGGAATCAAGTTGAGTGCGCATGCGCAGCAATCAACATGTTGAACTAGGCAATCCCCTTTATTATGCAGAAGAGTGTTATGGAAAGATGTCTGAGCATTTGTTCCATATCCTTGATAGGAGGTTCAGGGGTCAGCAACCTTTACTATCAAAAGAGACATCTTAGGCAAAAACAAAAAAGAAATCTGTCTGGAGCCACAAAACATTTGCAGTGAGGTATGGGGCCACATTGAGGGGAAAAAAATCTGAAATTTCGAGACTTTACGAAAAAAAGTCGTAATATTACGAGAATAAAGTCACAACTTTACGAGAGAAAAAGTCGTAATATTACCAGAATAAAGTCATAACTTTACGAGAAAAAAGTCATAATTTTAGGAGAAGAAAGTCGTAATATTACCAGAATAAAGTCATAATTTTACGAGAAAAAAAGTCGTAATATTACGAGAATAAAGTCATAACTTTACGAAAATAACGTAAAATTACTACTTAAAACTAAACTTAGTGACTTTACTATCATAATATTACGACTTTTTTTCCCGTAAACTTCTGACAATATTCTCGAAATCTCAGATTTATTTTTTTTCCTCAATGTGGTTCCGTCGTACTGTCGTACCATAGACCTACAACAATGATAAATAAAAATGAAAATTTAAACAAAAAACAGTTATTCATTTCCATTTTTAAAAAACACAGGGAGCCACAGGAGAGGGGCTAAAGAGCCGCATGTGGCTCCGGAGCGGCAGGTTAGAGACCCCTGGTTTAGTTGAACAAAAACTCTCACTAGTCACTGTTTTTCAGCAACTAGTGGCACTTTTATCCAACTAGTTCCAACAGAAGCCTTACTAGTGAGACTGTGCACCACACTAGTAGGACCAAAGCCCAACTAGTCAGCTTTGACATGTTAACTAGTAAAGGACTATGGAAAGCTGTTTGAGCATTTATTCCATATCCTTGATATCAGACGTCAGTGTCCTCCACTAGTTCGGTCTTTGACAGCACTAGTTGGACATTTTGTCTTACTAGTTCAGGGGTCAGCAACCTGCGGCTCTGGACCCACATGCGTCTCTGTAGCTCCTCTCCAGTGGCTCCCTGTGGATTTTTAAAAGAATTAGTGGGAATGAATAACTGTTTGTTTTTTTACATTTTCATTTTTATTTATCATTGTTGTAGGTCTAATGTACGACGCTGTATAAGGGCCACATTGAGGAAAAAAAAAAAATCTGAGATTTGGAGAATAAAGTCAGAAGTTTAAGAGAAAAAAGTCATGGTATTAGTATATAAACTGGAAAAACAAAGTTCGGCAACTTGCGTTTGGTCGATTATTTCTCTGTTGTTACAATGCTAATGGGCATTGTATTTTACATGGTTGGAAAGCCTGTTTATTTACCTTCGCAATGATGTCCAACTTGTAAGGATCATGCATTTATGGGATGAGCAGCTCAGCTGATTATGTGGGGAGCGCCCAAGAAAAATTTGCCAAAATGCTCCGTCAATGGTAAACAGTGTATTCTCCTGTTGGTATTGACTCTTGTTTTGAGATGTTTGGTGGATGATTGAACTCTCTATCAGTAACAAGGAACAAACAAGACATATTGATTGATTGAATCCACCGTCAGGAGCCTCAGTAGCGGTGGAAGATCCATACGCAGCCACAACAGCCTGGCACCTCCTCCTCATGCTGGTCACCAACCTGGTCACACGTTGTTGTGGGATGGCGTTCCATTCCTCAACCAGGATTCGTTGCAGGTCAGCCAACGAGGTTGTGTTGGTCACTGTGACACGTACAAGCTGATCCTAAAAGTGTTGAATTGGGTTGAGGTCTGGACTCTTGGCAGGCCGTTCCATTCCCTCTACTCCCACATTGTGGAGGTAGTCTGTGATAACCCTGGCTCTGTGGGGGCGAGCGTTGTCATCTTGGAGGATGGAGTTAGGTGCCAGATTGTGGAGATATGGGATCGCCACTGGCTGCAGAATCTCATCCCGATATCTCCCTGCATTGAGATAGCCTTCAATGATGACAAGCCTTGTTTTGCCAGAGAGGGAGATGCCGCCCCACACCATGACTCTGCCCCCACCAAAAGCTGTTACTCCATCGGTGCAACAATCAGCATAGCGTTCTCCACGTCATCTCCATACTTTGACCCTGCCATCCAACTTTCGCAGACAGAACCTGGACTCATCACTGAACATGACATTCCCACAAATGTCCAATAGTTAAACCCTTTGGACCTTACTAGTTAACTAGTGAGGGGAATATGTCCTTTACTAGTTAACATGTCAAAGCTTGTGCAGCTTACTAGTTAACTAGTAAGACTGTCAGCGTTACTAGTTCGGTCCAGAGGTCCACTAGTGCGTCAAAAAGCTGACTAGTTGGGACTTTGATCCTACTAGTGTGGTGCACAGTCTCACTAGTAAGGCTTCTGTTGGAACTAGTTGAATAAAAGTGCTACTAGTTGCTGAAAAACAGTGACTAGTAAGAGTTTTTGTTCAACTAGTAAGACAAAATTGCCAACTAGTGCGATCAAATGTCCAACTAGTCCTGACAAAGACCGAACTAGTGGAGGACACTGACGTCCGATATCAAGGATATGGAATAAATGCTCCAACGGCTTTCCATAGAAGAGGGACAACAAACTTCACAGCCAAATTAAAGTATCCCGATTTATCAGACACCGAGCAAGCATTCACTCCTCTCGACCGGCAGCTATTTAAAATCCCAAACATCCAAAGTGTGCGTACGTACTGGCTCCAACTCTGCAACTGGAACCAGATTCATCTACTGTAAATAACACTGCTGCATTCTTTGGCAATGAGGGAGTGAGCACTACTAGTAGTACACTGGAAACTAGAAGCAAGTAATAGAGAAACTGAAGGCTACTTTTAATGGTGACATATTGCAATAATAATAATAATGGAAGTGGGATTTCCTTCTTTTTTTTTTGCAGAAGCACCATATTAAAGAGGAACACCACCTAAGTTGAAGGTCCCATATTGAACTCATTTTCAGGGTCATACTTGTATTTTGTGTTTCTACTAGAACATGTTTACATGCTGTAATGTTCAAAAAACACTTTATTTTCCTCATACTGTCAGCCTGAATATGCCTGTATTTACCCTCTGTCTTAAACGCTCTGTTTTAGCACATTTCGACGGAATTGCAACAGAATTGTGTTGCTAGGCAACAGCTTTGGTCCATGTGTACTTCCTGTCAGTAGATGTTATTCGCATACACTGAAAACAGGAATAAACTGGGACACATTTAGATTGTTTACGTTTAAAACTGTGTAATGGTCTAAATATTGTATATTTGTGACATCACAAATGGACAAAAATCATGACAGCTTGTTTCAAATGCAGAGTTTCTGAATACGGGCTGTGCCCTCAGTGTCGCCTATAACATCCTTCCCAATTCACTGGTTGCGTCCGAAATTCTATTCTATACCAACATGATTTAGTACCCTAAAACTATAGACTGTATATAAGAAGTGAACGTAATCACCGTGACGTCACCTATTGGTTTGTGGTCTGCCGTTTTGAGGCCTCGAGTTCAGCATTTTGGCCGTCGCCATCTTGGCATGAAACTCCATCTGGGCTGGAGGTCGGGGACGATGGACAGGATTATTTTAAGACAAAACATAATCTTTTTCCCTAAATTTAACAAAGTAGTTTGTTGCCTAAACCCATATACTGTATATAAAAAGTGGACGCAGTCACAGTGAAGTCACCCATTGGTTTGTAGACTATGGTTTTAAAGGTCACCTATTATGCAAAATGCACTTTTCCATGTCTTTTAAACATCAATATCGGTCCCCAGTGTGTCTACAAGTCACCATAGTATCATAAAAGACCATCCTCTCTCTTTTTCTCCTGCTCCGTTTGTCCGGAAATGGGTGTTGAAAAACGCTGCGCAGCTTTTCCTTCTCTTCTGACGTCATTAGAGAATTGCAAGCCATGTAAGGGTTTCCTGGTAGAACCAGACGGAACGTCCAGCCAGCTGACCCCGCCCCACACAGCATCACTCAGTCCTCCGCAACCTAGCTATGAGCAAAGTAGCTCCTACTGTTAGTCTCCAAGAACCAGCAGAACAGGCTTCATGTACTCCCATCATCTAAATATAACATGTTCTTTCACAAAGGCTTTATGTAATTACACTGTTTCAACAGGTGATATTTATATATTATATATATTTGATGTCATGCATGTAGAAGTATACAGAGGGAGTGGCGCTGTGTTGAGGACGTTTGATTGACAGAAAACGCTGACCAATCAGAGCAGAGTGGGAGGAGACAGGCTGTGAATCAGTGTCTGTCAAACAGAGCCCCTGAGCAGACATATTCAGGCTGACAGTATGAGAAGAATAAAGTTTTTTTTGAACATTGCAGCATGTAAACATGTTCTAGTGCAACATTAAAATACATCTATGAACCTGTAAATGAGCATAATATGAGACCTTTAAAGCTCGAATTCGGCGTTTTTTTACGTCGCTATTTTGGTTATTTGTGACCAGAAGTAACACAAGAGGCTGGAGTTAAGTACAACCGAACGCTGATTTTTAGGTGACCAAAAATGTTATAATTAACTTTCATGAACTGAAAACACACTGTGAAAGGGTTACAGTTGTAAGGCGAAAACGCGGACAACTCCCAGACTGGACAACGCCGTGGTAGCGACCTGTCAATCACAAGGTAGCCCCGCCCTAAAGCATCCCCTGCTTTATGGTCTATTTGACTCTAAATGGGACCATAATTTACTAAATGAACATCATGCTGTATTGAAGAAGACTTGAAACTAGCGATTGAGACCATAAACTCATGTTTACAATGTTTACTGAGGTAATAAATCAAGTGAGAAGTAGGCTCATTTTCTCATTGACTTCTATACAATCAGACTTCTTTTAGCAACCAGAGGAGTCGCCCCCTGCTGGCTATTAGAAAGAGTGCAAGATTAAGGCACTTCAGCATTGACTTCACTTCTCAGACACCGGAGTTGCACTGGTTAAAACATTATGTGAGATTATTTAGTATGTCTGACACCTTAGTATGAAACCAATAATATGGGAATTGCATACTATTCTGGTGAAATATTACAGTATGAAAATGCTGGACACTACAGCAACATAAATAACCCACAATACAATGCGGTAGTGACGACAACGTTCATAACAGCTGTTGCTAGGCTTAATATATTTTTTTTAAATTAGTTCGGACTTTATGATTCTCACAAATCATCGTTTGGTCACATGAGGTTGGCACGGGCTACCATGGTTACGCATCTCCAACTGGAAAGGAGGCTCTCAGGAAGTGACGATGCATACTACTGTTTATTCACACAAAAGTGTGTCGACCGGACGCAGCCATTTTCTATGGAGCAGATCCAAACTTTATACTTGATGACATCACAAATTTTAGTTTTAGCACTCTAGTTTTTGGATTTGGGAGAGAGTTATTCATGTTTACTAATAGTTTTAGACTTTCTTAGACCATAGGAATAACATGGATGAATTGTGAAAATGGCCATAGCTCCGCTTTAAGCTAAAATGTTCTTTACTTGTGATTGAATTACTGTATATTTATGTTATACATCATAATACTTTTCATTACATTGAACTGTATGGCAAAGTCAAAGCACTTGCTCTCATATTTCAGTATCTTCACCATAGTGTCTTAAACCATCTTGACAAATGATTAAATCCCCTCTGGTTGCAAACAAACCTTACTCCACTTTCAGGTCTTTCAACAACTTTGCGATGTCTATATGAGGGCCGCTGTTGGTTCCAGTACTGTTAGAGAGCAGGGCGCTCTGCAGACTTTTGGCTGCTTGGTTCAGGGATGGAAGGATGCGAGCGGCGTCCGATGTCTCGTTCTCTCCACAAGAGCACAGAAGGACCTCGTTGACCTCCCCTTCGATCTTTCGAGAGATGATGCTGGGAAACACGGCGCTCATACGCTCCAGCACGCTTTTCCTCAGGACTGAGTCACGACACACAAGATTCAGTATGAATAGACCTGGTCCGATGGCAGGGAGAGACAGACAGAGGAGAGAAGATGAAACACAACCCTCTGAGGACCACAATAAACCAGTTTTTGTGCTTGTTATCGGGGATACAGGGGGTCTCTTTAGGGGGAGATAGCAGGTCAGCAGTAGATGTCACATAGAAGTGGTGTACATCATCTGAATGCTGGGAACCTGAAGATTAATTTGAGATGCTATTCCAAAATGTCAAGTTGTTCTAGTCATAAATCAGCAATAAACATTAATTAATGAATTAAAATAATTTGCGATAGTGTATAAGGGCTTAAAACATTATGATAGAAGTATATGATGGCCATTCCCATGCTCTATTATGTCTCATAAGTTGTTGCAGCAATTTTTTGGGTTGCTACCATTTGTTACACAGATTTGGTGCTAAATTCAACAACCTTTTACCACTCGAGAATTGATCAAAATGATCAATAATCTCTCCAGAATACCACATTTAGACACCAAGACCTTGAGGAACACCATAGAAAAAGCCATGCTGTGATTTGGAATCAAAACCATTTGACATTTGGAGATTTCTGCAAGAATTTAATTTTTTGGCGATTAGATGGCGAGCACTTCTGTTGTGTAAACTGCTCAGAAACCCCCTTACTGTCAATCTAGCTAGGAAAGCCATCCATCCTCTGAATGCTCTAGGTCTATAGTTTGTGGCTGTTTCATGAGGCTGTGATTATCCTAGAGGTCACCACAGGTCATTTTATACAGTGAGGTCAAGTTTTTTAAAAAATGGTCTATGAAATGGCTCCTATGAGGACTAACATCATCACACATGAATCCAGTTGGGCTCATTGGATCCACAAGAGTCTCAGCTTTACAGTGACACACAATGTACGTAATTCAAGACTGTTTAGGGACCCCAGTATGCAGAAATATTCAGACACATCATTTTAGAATAGGCAAAAATAACACATTTATACTACATTCAAAAAACTGCACGTGATTTTCCATAAAGTGTGCATGTCTGTAAAGGGGAGACTCGTGGGTACCCATAGAACCGATTTTCATGCACATATCTTGAGGTCAGAGGTCAAGGGACACCTATGAAAATGGCCATGAGTTTTTCCTCGCTAAGATTTAGCCTAACTTTGGAGCGTTATTTAACCTCCTTCCCGACAAGCTAGTATGACATGGTTGGTACCAATGGATCCTTTAGGTTTTCTAGTTCCATATGATATCTATACCTTCAATCTAGCTCTGAACAGCAATTTGTTTAATGATGTGCCTATTCATTGTCTTACCAGAGGGTTCTTTATAAAACTGTTTTAAAAGGGCTATGCCAATACATTTATTGTGATTATTTTTTTATTTATTTTTTTTAAAGTTATTTTTTTGGGGACATTTTCCATTTTTATTGAGAGGACAGTGGATAGTCTTGGAAAGGGGGGAGAGAGAGAGTGGATGCGGAAAGGGCCACAGGTCGGATTCGAACCCGAGCCGCCGCGGTCAGGACCAAGCCTTGATACATGGACGCCCGCTCTACCAACTGAGCTAACCCAGGCGCCCTTATTGTGATTATTTAAAGGGGACACATAATGAAAAACTAACTTTTTCAGTGCTTGTGCGCATACATTTGGGTATCTGGAGTACAGAGTACTGTGGAGCACAAACTGTGAAATAAGACAACCAATCAGTTTTTTGTGGGCTGTCTAGATAAGATAACACGTGATTCCACGTCATTCAGATTTGGCTCAACTTCCAATGTCACATGCAGGCTCATAAAATATTCCACCCACAGCTTGAGAACTACCTTTGGAAAGACTAGGCTTTTTCGGGAGGGAGGCTTAAAGAGACAGGCGCTAAAGCAGAGCGTTTCAGACAGAGGGTGAATACAGGTATATTCAGACAGACAGGATGAGAAAAATAATGTGTTTTTTGAACATTAAAGCAGGTAAACATGTTCTAGTAGAAACCCACAATACAAATATGAATCTGGAAATGAGCATGATATGTCCCCTTTAAAAGAAGACATGACAGATTCCAGCAGATGGAGATAAATAGATAAAATACTGTACCTCTGGGGGTTAGCAGGCTGCAGACTTTCTGCAGGATCGAGGTCTCTATAAAGGCAGCAGGAGGACAGCTCATACCCACAGTAGTATCTTTACTGTCCACATCGAACATGATGGCGTCAAACAAATGACCACCTACAGAGCAAAAAAGTAGCCAGTCACTTCTTGGTATTTCTTATATATATATTATTCACTGGTGTAGCCTCACTTTTAACTGCCCTCTCTTCGACTCCTCCGTCACTAACCTTCTTTCTCCAGGGCGCAGATGCGTTCGAGGCCGTCTCCAATAGTGACGGTCA
This sequence comes from Sebastes fasciatus, assembly GCF_043250625.1. Lineage (NCBI taxonomy): Eukaryota > Metazoa > Chordata > Actinopteri > Perciformes > Sebastidae > Sebastes > Sebastes fasciatus. Next base: position 24,360,617 of record NC_133799.1, on the reverse strand, counting down.
AACGATCATCTGGTCGGAACCCGAAGCACTCCTTTGCCACTTGCATCACAACGGGGTCTAGTTCAGCAACCTCGACAGTAACATTGGGCACAAAGTCCCGAAGAAACTGAGGCAGGCCTCCTCCACCGAGCCCCACCAGGAACACCGACACTGGGACATCTGAGACGGATGAAAAGGTCACAGGAAACTCAATCAAAGTGTGATATTTTATGCAAGACGCTGGAACGCTGGTGGCTGTACAGTCAGTATTTCCTCCTGCCCTCCTCTACAACCTTCAACAAGACTGTACAAAACGGGCGTGAACTGACCTTTGTTCTGCGGCGTGCCCACCCCGAGCATGGCAAGGCCTGCCACCATCACTTCATGGTGAGCGCAGCAGAGGAAGCCACTGTCCACTGATAGAGAGCTGGAGGATGTTGGAGCAGCTGTTGGCTTGACCCTCTTTTTGTTTTTCCTCTTGTGACTTGATGCTGCATAAATATATAAGATATAAATATTCATTAATTTCATCAATCTGCTTCTATGTTAAAAAAAACCGATTAAGATATTATAAAAATATATATTTTGTGTAAAACTCTGAAATTTGAAGAAATTCCCACCAAGCGTTCCTGAGATATTGTGTTCATGAGAAATGGTGCTACGTACGCACAGAAGTAGAGACGTAAAGACGTACAAACCGAAAACATAGTGCCTCGGCCACGGCTGGCGCTGAGGCACAGAAAGAGAGCATAACAAATTACAGTGAACAAGCAGAAAGAACTGACCAGTATTTGAAGAGACAAGGCGGCTCTCTGATTGGACAAGGGTGACATTATGCAGGAAAATGAGTCTCCGATACAGTTCTCCGTCTTCTCCTCTGACATTCTCCACACAGTACTCCCCGCTCAGCTCACTCACACCCCTGCTGACCTCCTCTCGCCAACCCAGGTTACCTCCAACTGACAGAAACGGCACCTGAATGGGGACGGAGAGCTCAAATGAATAAACTGATGCAACGTAAAATGCTTTATTGTACAAAAGGGCATTTCTAAAAGGATTATCTGAGTGCGTTTACCTGCTGGTTGGCTGGCATGCCCGGGGGAGCCAGGTCCATCACCATTGGTGAGAGTTCCGACTGGACAGCTTGCATGTCTGTATACTCCTGATTCCTGTGCATTGCCACAACAACCAGGCGCTTAAAGTTAGCACTGGCTGCCAGCTGCTTTCGTCCCTCGCTGGAGCTGTAGAGCCAAGCTGTCTCACTGCCGTGAGGCACTGACAAGATGAGAAGAGGAGAAAGACATAAACAAAGAAGAACAAAATGCAACCAGTGTAATTTACATAAAAAGGCAGTAACATGATGAGATAACAGGAGAGCTCACCAATAAAAATAGCAAACTGGTTTGATCTTGGCACCTTGGCACCTGGGGGACAGTCCTGTACTGTGAGTGTGTATCTGGGGAGGCCAGTCTTGGTGTGACAGAGGGTGAGCGAGAGGTTTGAGCTGGCGTCTGTGCTTGTACGGAGCCTCTTTTTCAAGACAGAGTAAGCCTGATGCTCCCTCACAGCCGTCAACAACTCTGCTACCTGGGTGACACGAGTCGGGGCTCCATCTTCCCCAAGACACATCTCCAGAATAGGCATGGGCATAGGCTGGCGGAACTTGGTGCAGACCAGAACAAAGACAGGCAGAGCAAAGGAGTCCTCTTCTGTCCCACTTTCCTGCTGCAGGCAGTGGAGCCTCACAGCCCACCCCAGCTGAACAAAGTGCTCCATGGCCAACTTGATCACACTCTCCTGAGCCAACGTCACACAGACATACCGGCCGCCGACACTCAGCACACGACCCACCTGCAGACACAAGAACACGGCTGTGATGAGAATGCAAAGACATATGTTGAGGAGTCTAAACATATGGTCTGTGCACACCCCGACCCATTGGTTTCTCACCTCAGTGAGCATGCTCCTGGCCAGTGTTCCTTCTTCTTCTGATGCCATGGCATCCAGCGTGCCTTTGTCCAGAGCAGCCTGGTAGCTGGCGTCCTCATACGGAGTTTGTGTAGCATCCACCTGCTGGAAAGTCAGGCCTGGCCGGCGCTCAGCGTTTCTCTGGTTCATGTGGGTCACCACTGTCTCACTGATGTCAATATTAGTTAGATGTTTGTAGCCAACATCATACATCTGTTCACTCAGCTCAGAGTTACCACAACCAACCACCAACACCTGAAGGACAGAAATACAAAACACTCTTTAATTAATCATTTATTACCATTTGCAGTGGTGGAAGGTAAGTAACCACATTTACTTAAGTAGTTTTGAGGCACTTGTGCTTCATTAAAGTATTTCCAATTTATGCTAAATTATACTTCTAGTACATATCTAGTAAATATTATGAAGTATTTTGTGTATCACTGTAGTCATCTTACCTTATCCTGGACTTTGATGTATTTATGCAGCACGCCGCAGAGTTTGTTGTAGTCTCCATACCACTCAAAAGCTTTCTCTCCACGCTTCTTAAAAAACTTCTCCCAGTACTCTGCGGAGCTGAACTCCTCTGCAGTGCGAGGTAAAAGACTCATTGTTGGTTACAGGAGTCTAAAACGTTTCAGTTTGCAGTTACAGAGTCTGTTGACAGACACTTTGTCCACATGGCACACCGACTTTTCCAGCCGGACAACATTCCTGGCAGCACCGCTCGCTGATTGGAGGTTTTATCTGAGGGCGGAGCTACACGCTGCCCGGTGATTGGCTGAGGATCTCAGCGCTGTTTTGATTGGCTCTTGTTGAGCCGGAAATCGTCGGTCCCATATTGCTAGTGCTCCGGGTTGTCATTCAACATGTCTGTGCCTGCTGGGAGATCTGTGGTCTTCGTGACTGGAAATGCTAAAAAACTCGAAGAGGTGAGACTCAATTCAATTAAAATCAATTCAGTTCAATTAATTTGACTTTATTCGTGATTTTGATGTATTTCCAAAGCACAACTACCGTTAGAAAATACAATGAATAAAATAAACAAAAATAAAATAAAGCAGAATGAGAAAAAAATTGTGAATAACAATATTCTATAATAAAATAAAATCTAAAATACTCGCACATTTTACACCTGAGACAGATGTTATGCTCGTGCTGTCCTGTACTTCCTTGTACACATATGCTGTTCCAGACTGTGCTAGCTAAATATAGACAGTGAGCATGAGCTGTAATCTAATACTTCAGTCTCTTTTTTTCATTTGACAAAAGTCAGTCCCGCTTTTTTTTTGCTTTTGTTTTGTAGTTTCATAATTTGTATTTATTTATTTTTATTTTTATTTTTATTTTTATTTCCTTGTATTTTATTTATCTTTTATTATCTTAAATACCCATCTTTTATTGCTTTCTTATTCATTTAACTTTTATATTGGTTATTTTTGTGTGCATTAGTCTCTAAATCCATTTTTAACATTCTAAATTGTTAATCGTCAGTACAGCACTTTGAATTGCATTTGACTTGTTTGAAAGGTGCTATATAAATAAAGCTTGATTGATGATTGATTGCTAGATTTACTCTCTTTTTGGTCCCATCCATCAGGTCATTCAGATCCTGGGAGACAAGTTTCCCTACAAACTAGTGTCCAAAAAGATTGACTGTAAGTATCAAAAGAAAGAGACCACCAGTAGATTAAATATGTTCATGTAATCATTGCTCACCTATAACTATTTATTCTTTATCTAGTGCCTGAATACCAAGGAGAGCCAGATGAGATTTCCATACAGAAGTGTAAGGAGGCTGCACAGCGGGTACAGTAACTATGCTACAATTACAACTATGTATATTCTATATGTGCATGTTGAATGATTGAAACTGATGTATTGTTTGTTTCTCGTCCTCAGATTGATGGACCAGTCATAGTAGAGGACACCTGTCTGTGTTTCAAGGCATTGGGAGGCCTGCCTGGTCCTTACATGTTAGTATAATAACTTTCACATATGTTGAGCCATTTTATGTAGTGGTAATGAACAGTAATAATCACAACTAAACTTTGTTTTTGTAGAAAATGGTTCCTGGATAAACTCCAGCCAGAAGGTAAGTGGTAATAGACAAGACACTGCTGAGATTTGTTAACAGAGACATTTAGAGCTCTGTGGAAGAAGTGAATACAACATCTCTAATTTTGTTAAATGTTTTGTTGCAGGCTTGCACAAACTCCTAGCTGGGTTTGAAGATAAATCAGCGTGGGCTCTTTGCACGTTTGCTTTCTCTGCTGGGAAAGATGAACCAGTGCAGCTCTTCAGAGGGAAAACAGAGGTCAGAGTCTCTCTCAAACTGCCTCACTGTTTGCATGTGTGTTTCATTTTTATTTTAAATTTTTCACTCTTTTCTCTTGGTGTTTTAAGGGACGCATTGTGGAACCCAGGGGACCCAGAGACTTCGGATGGGATCCCTGTTTCCTGCCAGACGGATATGACAAAACGTAAGCAAAGACTGCTTGAAATGTCGTTTTCATACCACAAGGGGGAGCCAGAGGTCACCACACATAACTTTCAGAAATGAGTTGCAGATTAGTTCATACAACAAATTGCATCATTGTGATGATCCTTTTCAACTTATGTTTTGCATTAGAGATTATTTATCACTATTGTACAAAGAATAAGAACACGTCCACACTGACTGTAACTACTTCCCTCTCATCTGCAGCTATGCTGAACTGCCCAAAGATGTGAAGAATACCATCTCTCACCGCTACCGGGCACTCGCTGCTATGTCTGAGCACTTCTCTCAAACCAACAATACCTCACCACAGGACAAGAAGAAGAAGAAGCTGGAGGACTAAAGAGTCATTTTGTGGTCAGCTTCAGGCTCTGAATCTGAAGCAAACTGTATCAAACCTCAAGTCATTAGATTTGACAATGCAGAGGATACTCCTTATTACTAAGATGTTTTATTGTTGGGTCAGAAACGTATGGCAGGTAACAGATTTGTGATCACAATGTCTACTTGAAGAATCTGCAGTGGAACATGTGCTGCATAATATTTTTTTTTTAATAAACTTATTTTTAAACAAATTCCCTCTTTGTTATTCTTGGTGAATATTTCCCAGTCGGGGTTAGAATGTTCAAGAATTGAGCATGTTAAAAATGTCTTCCAGATAAAATGTGAAAATAGCGGAAATTGTTGTAAGACTTGATTCATTGTTCCACAGTGGAAACTCAAAGACAACCGTTCTGAGTTTTGCTGATAGAGGTAAACCTGGAGAAGAGCATAAATTATAAAAAAGAGGAGCTCCGGGATCCTGATGAGAGCAGCAGACCGCTCTGTGGCCCAGAGTTGGCGAGGGAAGGATGTTCAGGCTGGAATCCAGAGAGAGGGGAGTATGTGGGGGGGCATTCAGAACAAACATAACACTGATAACGGGAGTTTGGGTAATAAATGACCTTGGAGCTGGAAGTCTCTGAGCAGGAACTATGCATACACCTGTGACTGATGCCTCCCAGATGGACTGAAAATGCCACACAAATACACAGATCCTGAATGAGACCAAGACCGAAGAAACAACTAATGTTACTACGGACAGGTTATTCTCTGTGTTTCATCAAATATTTGATATATTTTCCACTACACAGGTTTAATGTCACTATGGCATAGTTTTCCTCATTATGAAACTTTTCTAATCATCTACAAGAAAACTTTTGCACCAGATTATGAATAATGATACTCTGCAAGTAAATTTGACACTTGAGAAAAAAAGATGCTGTAGGTGGTGAAATGAGTGGACAACTCTGTTTGCTTAGACCTTCTAGTTTTAGTTTTGTTTGGGGATTTGTCAGGAAGTAGCAAGTTGTGAGAAGGAACAGGAAAGCTGTATTCTGTCTTCATCAGGCAGACTTCAGTTCACTTGTCAGCCAAAATGTGTGCCAGATTTTAGGTCACTAGAGGTCAAAGACATCGCTATGAAGGCATCCCTCTTTTTCTCCATGATTTAAAGTCAACACAGTTACTGTCAGTGCTGTAGCACTCAGTGGGGCCCCCCAAGCTACTCCCTGCCTATACCAGAGAATTTAAAAGGTTTAAAATGTACATTGTCCACTAAGGAGTTGGAATTGTAGTAATTCTTTTATAGGAACCTTTGTACAACATTAGGGTAAACGGACATCCTCATGTGACATGCCCCAATTCAAAGCACCAAAACTGCTAAAATGAACACAAGTTTTTGTTTTAATTTGTTAATGATATATAAACTTGGATTAGATAAAACCGAGATTCCTACATTTGTCCCAAATACATTTTTTGTTGTTGCTTAAATTTAATATTTTGCACCCAGATCATTTTGTTCCCAAGCTACAAGATGAATTTTTTTAATGTAAATTTCTAGCCATGTGAACTTTTACTAGTTTTAATGAAACAAGGTATCTTTACACAATTGCATATTTAATGTAGTCAAATATTAAAATCATTTCTCAGTTTTGGGTTTTAAAATTATTATTAATGGAGTAGAAAAACAATCCGATTGTAACCTAATGGGTGGCGTCTAGAGACACCAAGCATCAGACATGAGGCACCAGAATTAGGGACAGCGAGTCAGCAGATTTCACCAAAAAGGGACTTTATTTTGACACAAACTTCTCCTTTAAATACAGCAGGTGGTGGGTCTGTATACATTACATGAATAGAGAAAGACATGTCATTAGATCAGTTTCATGCATTCATTCATCTTAGTTATCAAACTCTCATTGGCTCTGAACAAATTAAAATAATATTCAAACAAACAATACATCAGTTAAGCAGAATCAGAATCTTGTTTATGCCAGGTGTATCAGGTATACACTAGGAATTTGCTTTGGTTTGTTGGTGCAAATAAGCAGTAAAAATTGTCCCTGGCGGTGGCAGCAGCGATCATGGCACCATCTGTGGCAGGTTGAATTTTTTCAGCTGCCGCAGGAAGTACATCCTCTGCCGAGTTCCTCCTGAAGTCCACAGCGATCACACTTTAGAAGCATAAGGGAACACAGGTCTGGTTGGTGGCAGAGCAAACAGGAATGAGTCTCCTCCTAGTTATACGAGCACAGATTCAGGGCAGATTGAGCTCTCCTGTTGACTCCAGACAGCACAGGTGAGCCTGTGGCTACTCCCAGAGCGCATCAGGGTCATGGAAGACTTCCAACAATGATGTTTTTTTTAAAATTACAAATTAATGACTTGTTGGACAAGAATACACTGGACTTGATATATGGACAGAATCAGAAGCAATCAGCAGGTTCTGTTAATGCAGAGGAATGTATTATCTTAGACAGATGTCTTCTTTCTTGCTTTGTCTGTATGTGTGTTGTTTTAGCTCTGCAACAAGAAAAATCTTGTTAACAAATCATCTCAACAGATATTGTGCAATAAAAAGGTAAATCAAAGCATCAAAGAAGTAAATGAACTCACAGTGCAGCCACACACATCATGCTAGAGGTGAAAAAGAATGAAGAAAGGGAGGAAGGAAGCATATATAGGGCCTCTGATTGAGAGGAAGTGATTGCACCTGAGGGGGGCGGCTTCTTTCCAGACAGATGTGTTTGTTTTATCCTCCCTGCCTCAGGTGTGGTCATGTGATCTCCTTCTATGGACTTTTAACATGACTATTTGTACCTCTGTCTCTCTCTAGGTTGGTTCATTTTGATCCATTACCAGAGGAGAAATCAGTAGAAGCAATCATTTTTCTGTTAAACTGTTCACCGCTCTGCATCACGAGGTAAAACGTTTGAGACCGCTGCACTATAGTAACCCAGTATAGCCACTCAGTAATGGGCTGTCTTCAGGGCCTGGAAAAAGCTTCACGTCCTTTGATGTCCCTGAAAATTGTCTCCTGACTTGACCTTTAAGTCATGTGCCTGTTCCAAAACCCACAGATCCGAAACACAGGATGTTTTCACACTTTATTAGACAGAGAATCAACAACAGCATGTTTACCCAGATGAGGCTTAGCTGTTGTGGTTAATGAAGGAATGCGCTACACTGGGATCACTTGGAGGAGAGGATGCCTGACTTTATGAGATCTTAATCCGTTGTGATTGCACCGGAGGATAAGGAGGGTTTGATGTGGCTTTGGGGAGGCAGACTGGACTTCGTCTTCTATTTGTTATGCAAGACTTACCTGAATTCCCTCGCTGTGATGAGTTTTTATTCAACAACAGGCTCAAGTTTCCTCAAATAACAGCACACGTAACTGAGGAAAAGTTTTGACTTCAAAGCTACAATTAATGAGGGTGAATTTCCATTCCATAAATTTTGTGTTTCACTAAAGTCACCCAACTGAATGAAGACTTTCCAAGGTTTTTAAGGTTCACGCTAATGAATTATTCCACCATGAGGTCACTGCAGTAAATGATGGAAACAGTTGACCTAATACATACTCCTGCTGCGACGCTCTCTCTCAATTTACACTGTTTATGACCAAACTCAGGTCCCACTGAAGACACGATGAATATTAACTGCTCCAGAGGGAGTTTATATGTGGAACCTCAAGTCACTTTCTGACCTCTACTTTGACCTTTGTCATTACTTGTGTGTTTTCATTACTTTAGAAATATGGAGGTCAGAGCAGAAGAGCAAAGTTGGGGGAGTGAATATTTAGTGGTCTGTAGAGGGAGCTTTGTGCATTACAGATACTGGCAAAGCTCTACTACTACTACTACTACTAATGAATTTAATCTATATAGCACACTTTAAAATACAGCAAAATCTCAAGTTGCTTCACATAAAGGGTAAAACAATCCTTGTTAAAACAATTTACACAAAAGAACCACATGATTAGAAATGTTGAAAATAGGGCTGTCAAAGTTAACACGATAATAACTCATGAACGCAAATTTGTTTTAATGCCACTAATTTCTTTAAAGCATTAACACAATCAATCTTTCAGAGGTTGTAGTGTGAAGATACTGGTGTCATATGAAACTAGAAAAACCTAAGGAATCCCTTGGTACCAACCCTCTGACCCATACTAGCTTGTCGTGAAGGAGGTTAAATAACGCTCTAATCAAGCATGAGGAAAAACTGTCATGGCCATTTTCAAAGGGGTCCCTTGACCTCTGACCTCAAGATATGTGAATGTAAATGGGTTCTATGGGTACCCACGAGTCTCCCCTTTACAGACATGCCCACTTTATGATAATCACATGCAGTTTGGGGCAAGTCATAGTCAAGTCAGCACACTGACACACTGACAGCTGTTGTTGCCTGTTGGGCTGCAGTTTGCCATGTTACGGTTTGAGCATATTCTTTATGCTAAATGCAGTACCTGTGAGGGTTTCTGGACAATATTTGTCATTGTTTTGTGTTGTTAATTGATTAACAAAAATATATACATTTGCATAAAGCAGCATATTTGCCCACTCCCATGTTGATAAGAGTATTAAATACTTGACAAATCTCCCTTTAAGGTACATTTTGAACAGATAATGAAATATTTTAATCGATTGGCAGCCTTAGTTAAAATAGGATAAATAAAATTATAGACAAAATATTTCGAGACCCAAGTGTAAAAGGAAAACACATATGAAACCAGGACTCTAGGGGAAGGCTGAGGGCAACAGGTGAGTCTTAAGATTAGATTTAAAAACAGCAAGTGAGTTTAAGGCCCTAATCGCTCCTGGGAGCGACAGCGACAAAAAGGCCCGATCTTCCATGTTCCCTTTACTGCCTTTCTGTTAGATGTTTGTATTTAAGCATAAAAACACGCTTCAGGATGGTGGCAGTATTTTGGAGTCAAATAAAGGAGGAAATGCTTGAGTGAGTAGGAGAAGGGGAATGTGGTGGGAAACAAAGGAGCAGGAAACTTCATGTCTGGGACATTAGGTCTCAAATCTCACGTTTCTCTCAGGTGCATACCTTCACAAAAAACACATCCATCATATTAATCTGATCTGTGAGTGTTACTGTAGGTCTCCACAGTACGGGACCATTTTAGAGCATTTTAGATAGGGATGCACCGATCCGATTTTTTCAGTCCCAATATCGATACCAAAACCTGGGCTTTGGGTATCGGCCGATATCGAGTACCGATCCGATCCGATACCAGTGTTTAATTAATGAGCTGTATGCCTCACTGTGTGGACGTGACTGTGATCATTATTTTGTGTAAGGCAACATCAGACTTGATGTTCAAACTTGACTTAAACATCGCTTTCCTAACTTTGTAAAACACAATGTAACAAATACATACTGTATATTGATAGAAATTTACTGAATTGTTATTTATAATTAAAATAATAAATTGTACCCCAGTAACTTGGTAAAAAAATCAAACCTAATATAATGCAGCAACATATTGGTCAAAATTTAAACAGGAATTAAAATTCCAGCATGTTATGTATACGGTATATAAACATAGAATTGAATTGAATAGATCGGCCACATTGTCACCGATACCGATCCAGCTATTTGAGTCAGTATCGGCCCGATATCTGATCCGGTATCGGTGCATCCCTAATTTTAGAGCATCTTTAACCTACAAATAAATATGAAATGGTCCCAGATTTTTCATCCATCACATTTATTATGACAAAACTATCTTCATATCATGAAATGTTTGGTTTTCCAATTAATTTTTAGATGTCAGAACAAAGTAAACATCAAGGACAGAACAGGACATCTGTGTCTCCCTCTGGAGACCTTCGTCTGGTCAGCTAACATTACTGTCAAGCAGCTGAAATATAGAGTGATATTGTGGTTTTAGCTGACGTGTGTCGCCTCACTGTTTTGAGCGATGCTCGTTCATGTCTATTTAGAGCGTGCACAAGCGCGAGCAACAGGACGCTGACATTCGTTGACTTAACGGCCACAGGTGTCGCTGTTAACAAGCATTTCTGAAAGTTACAAATAGTCCCTTTAATGGAGTAGAAAAACAATCTGATTGTTTGAGGTGTAACCTAATAGGTGAGTAGACACCAAGTAGGTAGACACGCTGAGAAGGTAACAGTTAATTCTACCCAAACAGCCCTGGGTTGTGCAGAGTCAGAGTCTGCAACAGGCGCTGGAAGTCCTGCACCGTCCACGGCTCTCTGTGTGTCTCAGCTGAAGCAGCACTGCTGCTCTCAGGGCTGATCCTCTGGGGATCATTGAAGGTGATCAAGACCTCTGTGGAGAACTGTGGCAGACGGAACAGACCCAGGTGGAGGGTCACTGTGTTCCTCGCCTCTTCGTTGAACTTGGACACACACTGAGTCCCAGTGAGCATCCAGGCACAGCTGCAGTCTGACAGGGACAGCTCAGATTTGGATAAAGGCTCCACACTGGTCACTTGAAAAGCTCCTGGCTCTAGAGCTTTGTTGCTGCCTGCGATGTCCTCAAAGTGATACCTGGCAGCGTCCTGGTCTGACACCTGGTCCTGGTACTCCACCAGCTCCACGATCAGGCTCTGGTCGGTGTGTTGGTGGGCGAACACCTCCTGGTTGTCTGGGATCTCCCTCAGCTCGCTGGTGTCTGTGGAGCTGTGAGGGAGGACGGCTGACAGAGCTCCTCCGAACAGAGGATGAGGATGAGGAGGATCTGCAGCACGATGCATCATCTCTCTGGGAGGACTTTAGGAGAAACAACAACAAACACACAACCTGTTTCTACTGTCTGCAGTTACAGAAACACTGTCTGATTAAAATAATAGCACTGATTCACTGATTAAACGTAATAATACATCTGTAAATAAAGCGTGATAAACAGTAACAAACCAATGAGGCAGAACTCTCTTCCGGTAAAAGTTTTTCTTCTTCTTCTAATTAAATTTCAGGCACGTTATGCGCACTGCTGCCATCTACAGGTGAGGCAGACACACACCCTAAAATAGGCAGAAATTATTAAAATATTTTATTTATTTATAATTGATTTCATAATTGATTGATTGATTGATTTATTATTTTTATATATTTATTAAAATATTTCAGTAACACTAAAATAGAAGCAGAACTGCTTGATGCTAACTTGTATTATTATTATTATTATTATTATTATTATTATTGTTATTATTATATTTATTATTATGAAAAATTCTTCCCTCTCTCCCTCACTCATACACATAACCACTCTTAACTACAACAGGTTTACATATGTATGATAACAATTATTTGTTTATTATTTTTATATATTTATTTTAAATATTTTAGTAACACTAAAAGTAAAACTGCTTGATGCCAACTTTTATTATTATTATTATTATTATTATAATAATAATAATAACAATTATTATTATTAGGCATTTTTCTTCCCTCTCTCTTTTTATCTGTTAAAAGGACACACACACTCATACACTTAACTTATAGAGTGTAAAACTTTTATTATGATTAGGATTATGATTGTGATTATTATTATTATTATGCATTTTTTTCCCCCTCTTTTTTATCAGTTGCAGGTACATACGTACTTGTATACAAAAACGGCCTTAGTAACAACAATGGTTTGCATATATATAATAACCATATTATCTTTTTATTATTATTATTTTTAATGTATTATTTCACTTGTTTTGTTGTCTCGTTTCGTCTATAATTTTTTTTTTTAAAAAGAGTAAAACTACGTATAAGAGTGTAAAATTACTACATTCCAAGTAAAAGCCCTGCCATAAAATGTTACTTAAGTAAAATTACAGAAGTATTAGACCACCAAAAACATGTGCTTAAAGTATCAAGTTCAAGTTCTTTATTTATCATATATGCAAAAATTACAGAAAGGAGTGGGTAGCATAAACACATCTTAAGTCTCAGACTCCCTCCAACAATGCTAATCAAATATTTATATAAAAAAAAGAAAAGAAGATCACGCAAATAAAAACAAAATGAGAATCTAAACATAAAATACTGCAAGTTAAAATAAGACATAATATATAATATAAATAAAATCTAAAATAAAGTAATATAAATTAGACAGTAATGGCAAAAATGATTAAACTGAATGTAAACAGGAATGTAGTAAATATATAATGCATAATAAGTAAATATATACAGATGTGTAAACAGTTGTAAAACAGTAAGTAACAGTACATAAAAGGTAAAGTGACGATATAAAAGTAAAAGTATCTAAAGTAAAAGTACTTATACAGAACAATGGCTCCTGTGAGTGGTATACATATATATCATAATACTTTAGTACTCTTGTAATAAGTTATAACAATTTAATTTGACAAAGTTTTAATATGTGAAATCTTAATGAACAGTTGATATAGCTGCCAAATAAATGTGTTGCTGTAAAAAGACATGTATTAGAGTAGAATTTAAGCATAAAATCTAAATACTCAAGTAAAGCATAAAGAAGTGGGTTAACTTGAATTAACATTAATTATTATATTCAGAGAAATCAGAGTTGTATATTTCTATGAGAAATTGATATATATATATATACATATATGTATATATGTATATATATATATATACTCTATGTATTTATATATATATATATATATACATATATTAACTGTATATAAAATTAAAATAATAAATAATTATACAATAATATTTACAGCTAACATATTTACAATATATAATATATATATGTATATATATTATATATATTAGCTGTATATAAAATAAAAATAATAAATAATTATACAATAATATTTAAAGCTAATATATTTACAATATATGTGTATATTATATATTGTAAATATATTAGTTGTAAATATATAGCTATATATATAGCTGTATATAAAATAAAAATAATAAAGATGACGTATATTTCCCCTCCCTGTCAAACATCTGCAGCAGTCTCTCTCCTCCTCCTCCAGCTGTTTGTGTTCACTTCCTGGTCAGCTGATATCAGACGGAGCAGAGACGAGAGGACTGCTACAGTAGCATCCAGAATGACAATCCTGTCCGTTTAAAATGAAAGTGACAAAACTCTAAAACCACCTGGAACCCTCAAACACCTGGATTAACACCTGAGAGACTGTGTGTGTTTGTGTTTACCAGCATCGAGCTCCGGATCCTGAGAGGAAACAGCAGGTAGCATCCTTAGCTTAGCTTAGCTTAGCCTGGTAGCTAGATTTGTCAATGAACCAAGCGGCCTGTCTGGTCTGAACCAGCTAAACTAGCTAGTAGATAGCTCCGTTAGCGTTTATATTGGACCCATATATTCAAATACATGTGGTGTAGTAATGTTATAGTAGTGTAATAGTGTAATTTAAGCGTCGTTACGATATTCTGACGTGTTTAAATGTCTGCTAACAGCTGTGATCTAATGGGATCATCCCTGTGTTCCCAAGGCGTGTGTGTCTCTTGATATAAACTAACATTGTAAGAGATTGGTAAGGGCTATCTTCGCATTTCAAATTGCAAAAGAAAGAATGGAAATTGAGGTTTCAAATGAGGGTTGAATGGTTGAATCTGTTTAGCCACTGTTGAGATATAAATGTCAAAAGTTAAGATTACTGTCTTGCAAATTTGAGGCTGTATTTGAACATATTGACCCATTAAAGGTCCCATATTATAAAAAAGTGAGATTTTCATGTTTTTTAATTATAAAACAGGTGCTATATAAATACTGTGAACGTACCGAAACGCTCAATCCACAGGGAAATACACACAGCCCATATTCAGAAACTCTGCATTTGAAACAAGCTGTCAGGATTTCTGTACATTTGTGATGTCACAAATGTACAATATTTAGACCCTTTACACAGATTTAAACGTAAAAATTCTAAATGTGTCCCAGTTTATTCCTGGTTGCAGTTTATGTGAATGACATCAACTGACAGCAAGTACACATGGACCCAAGCTGTTGCCTGGCAACGAGATTCTGTTGCTATTTTGACGCAATTCCGTCGAAATGCGCTAATACGGAGCGTTTCAGACAGAGGATACATACAGGCATATTCAGGCTGACAGTATGAGGAAAATAACGTTGTTTTTTTTACATTTTGAACAACAAACAGAATGTAAACATGTTCTAGTAGAAACACAAAATACAAGTATGATCCTGATGAGCATAATAGGGGACCTTTAAACATTTGACCTAGGGAAAAACATTGCTAAGTAGATTAAACCGTTTGTCAAATTAAGAGGATATTTAGCTGGAAAGCATAGGACCCTGTAAACATACATAAAATATAATTAGCTACTATTCCTGATACCAGCTGTGCTCCTGAGATGCCAGTATAATTTTCATTACTGGCTCCTTTAAAGGGACTGTTTGTAAGAATCAGAATTGCTTGTTAACAGCGACACCTGTGGCCGTTAAGTCAAT
This sequence comes from Sebastes fasciatus, assembly GCF_043250625.1. Taxonomy (NCBI): domain Eukaryota; kingdom Metazoa; phylum Chordata; class Actinopteri; order Perciformes; family Sebastidae; genus Sebastes; species Sebastes fasciatus. Next base: position 24,345,451 of record NC_133799.1, on the reverse strand, counting down.
AAAAGTCAGCGTTGGGCTCGCGCTTGCTCGCTCTACATAGACATGAATGAGCATCGGTCAAAACAGTGAGGCGACACACGTCAGCTAAAACCACAATATCATTCTATATTTCAGCTGCTTGGCAGTAATGTTAGCTGACCAGACGAAGATCTCTCCATGAATCAATGCTGATCCTAGTGTTGGCTTTTCCTGCCTCAGCCTCCCGACCGCGGCCGTAGGGAACAGGGGAGACACCGGAGTTTTGGTCGGAGACGATAACGTTTCTCTCTGCGGAGCCCCGTCACTTCCCAAGACTAGGGAAACCTCTGTTGGTCTGGAGGAGCTGCAGCAGTTATTTCTGAACAAACATCCACTTTACATTCACTAGATATTCTCAGAGCTACGAAGTCTTCTGCAGTGTGCCGTGTGCGCGCATGCACGTGAGGTGGAGCGAGCTGAGCGAAGGCAGGCAGGCAGAGGAGCAGAGGAGCAGAGTACAGCAGAGACCAAAGCTAAGGTCTCCCCCGCGTACTATGACCGCAGCCAACACTGTTTTGCAAGACGGGCTTTAATACATAGAACTTTGCGGTTTTGGTGCTTCCGTGTAGTTAGTGTTTGAGTCTTGTCTGAACAGCGTAGCCACACGCGAGCACGCATATTTCTTATACGATTTATACGTGTAAGAAGTTACAAACAGTCCCTTTTAAGGAGTCCTTTTTCAGACTTTAAAGCTATTACTTTAGTAGTAAAATAGCTGCACTTGACTCAATGATTGCAACTTTTTTGGAAAACAAATTACAATTCATATATTGATTGTGATCATTAATAATCTACAGTCCTCTTGTGATCATGATGCAATTTCCTCAGTTCTTTTGTCAAAAACCTGACATCACACCGTCTGTAATTTTTATCTTTTGTTATAAATCAACAACTTTGATGTGAATCCAATTCTGCTTTTTTTATGGATTGCACATTTAAAAGTCCTCTCTTTCTGCATCCCTAACATGTTAGAGTCCTCTTTCTGTTTCTGTGTCTCTTCACGCTGCCGCTACGTCAGAGCGAGCCCTGTCCCCCTGCTTCTCTTCACCTCTGTTTACTGGAAAGCTCCTCTCCTCTCCTGGCTACTGAAAGGCCTTTTTCCATATCGCAGTGCCAGAAACGGACGCTGCTGAGAAATCCACAGTGTCAAGACTGAACTGGATTCAATGGTATAACTTGTATTGTTGGATTGAGAGAAGTGGTGTGTGTCTGTGTGCGACTGCTGTGTTTCCTCCCCTGATGGTTCCAGAAGGGCCTGAGGATCACATGTTGTTTAGTTCAGTGTCACAGAGGCACTTTATTGAGGCACCGTTGTGTTTTGTTGCACTGTTAGACACAGTGTTTGGAACAAATAACACCCAAAATACGGACTCGAGGGGGCATAATTGGAAGAACAGCATGTTTTCCACATCCGACATGGTTGAGCTCTTCACCCAAAGGCACACAGAGCAATGATGACATTTCCTTTCATAGCTAGTGAGGCTCAATGCCTGCTCACACCACAAATATTAGGAATTAGGACATCTTAATATATCTTATTTCTTTGTTTACGGACGAGGCATAGGAGAGGAGAGGAATATTATTTCAAAGACAGCTTGAAGAGCCACTTTCGTCACATATTCCAGAGGTAAATATTAGATGCAGAGGAAATGAATGCCTGAAAGTGTTGGGACTAGAGCCCTCCTCAGATTGCTCGACCATGACCAATCCCATTAATGCAGTTATTACTGGGTAACTGACTTTAAATTTAGGGTCTCACTTTGTTCATACACTTAATACTTTGTTCTCCATGTTCTGCTCCCCGGCTGAACCTGGCTGTGGTTATGCCTTCAACTCAAATCACTGTCATGATCTTCTTCTCCTCCTCTTGTCCTACAGAGGGAGCCAGATCGGGAGGAGCAACCTGAAGACAACATGCCCCCCAAGTTTAAACGACACCTCAATGACGACGAGGTCACGGGATCCATTCGCAGCGAGAGGGTGAGACGCAGATGGAGGGAGTGGTGGTGTTTGGGGTTTGGGGATGGAGGAAGCAAACAGAATACAGGATGGGAAAAGAGCACCTGATGATTAAAGGCCCAGACACACCAACCCGACATCAAAGAACTAGCAGCGACAAAGGCCACCAGTTGAGTCACCTCACAACGCTTTTGTTTTGGCCAAAAAGTTGCACTCGAACACACCGCAAAGACGACTGCCGACAGCCAGCTACCATGTACGTTCTGCTCCTGCGTGAGATTAGATAACTCTCCACACCAGCAGGTCGCGGTAGTCTGTATTTGTCATTCAAAAAGGGAAACCGAAAGACCAAGGACGGCAGATATACAAGCCGTTGTTATGATACGTACATGAAACAATGCGGCATCTGCCGACCATTTTCACACCACTCTCACTCACCACTTAGCTTCATTCCAGATGGCCATGTCGTTGTGAAAATATCCGTGTATTGGAACGATCAGATGAGATGAAGATGAAAAGAGTCTTTTGTGTTTTTCCTCTTGACTTTACTCATTGGCTTGCTTTCCTCACTTCCGTTTCTCTTCTCGTGAACTGATTCGTTTAAGCCGAGCAGCCAATCAGAGTGATTTCGCTCACCGCCGAGCTCCACCGGCGATTCAACATGATTAGCAGACTAGAGCCAACGGTGCGGGACACACCGCAAAAACTAGGCTGACGGACGCTTACTGACGCCCCCAACTCTCCGACGGCCGACCGTCGGCTTGGCGTGTCAGGACCTTTAGAAATTGACAGAGTCAGTGTGCAGGTAATCACGATAGGGTTTCATTTAAAATGTCCATTATAGTCAAAAACAGATGTTGATGGAAGATGCATATTTTGCTTCATTAAATTAGCATTAGTGGAAAAAGTGAGGGAATGCACAAAAGAGAGCGGACCTTTGAAGGAGGTTAAAATGAAGAAACTCCTCCGCCAAATGTCTGGTTCTCATCAAAGTGATCATCCCCCCAACCTCTACCTCCACCTTCCCTGTCCTCCCCTGATTCTTTACTTTATTCAGTCCTCTGTTTCTCTGTGTAATCCTGTTTGCTATTGTGTTGAACTGGGATCAAAGCAAGGCTTACGGGCAGACTTGCATAACCGTCCATGCTTTCTTTCTACCTCCTGCCCTCTGATAATAACTACCAGTTCTCCCTCATGTCTCCCATCCATGACAGTGGAAAGAAAGAAAGAGGTACAGAAGGAGAGTGTTAGTGCCTCTTTATCATCATATGGTCACCATTCCCTCAGCTCAGAATGTATTTACAAGAAAATGTCTTTATAGGCACGGCATTGACTTGCAGCTGTCAACATTACAGGACATCCAGGACGTTTAACCTAAACTACGTCTGCATACTGTAATTCAAATGTAATTTATGCTGCTCATAAACTCATGGAACAACATAATATATGGATGCAATGTCTCTTAGAAAATCTCTAGTAAAGATGAAGACCTAGTAGCAGGGAATATAGTCCTCCTGTCTGCAATCCAATGAGAACCAGACTCTCACCGTCTGCCCCGTCCAATTCTCCTCCTGTGAGAATTTAATGCAGCTGTCCTCACTAATTCTCAATGAATAGCATTTTACTCAGGGCGCGTTCTTTCCTGATTAAAGCCATCAGTGGCTCAGACGTGGTTGTGATCATGGTGGTATTTTTGAGAGATATGCTTACCTTAAGATCCCAGAAACCTTTCTCTTCTTTTGGCTTCCCAGCAAACTGATCGTCCTCGTCGGAGGTAGATGTTGAGGAGTCTTAAGAGAGCACAAGAGGAAGAGTTTTTATTGAGGGTTGGCAAGCAGAGCAGCAGAGGTCTTTTATATTTTAGGAAGTCATCATAATGTAAGTGCACTATAATAGCAGTATACTGTATTTGGGCCCTCTGAAGACAGACAGAAAAAGCATCTATTGATCAGTACAGCAGCTATCTGGACCCTGGAGGTCATATCTCTGTATCAGCAACACCAGTTGTGAGTGCCAGGAATGTACTCTGTTTTGGCCTTTCAACTGACGAGATGCTCGTACCGGAGCTTGTTCCTGAAATCATTCAAATCATAGTCATTCAATATCTTATCTGACCTCTGACCTCTTCCTCTTTTACAGAGGAACCTACTGGAGGAGGACTCCGATGAGGAGGAAGACTTCTTTCTGTGAGTTTGTATACATTATTAGACTAGTCAGGCCCTGAGCTTATTATAAATAAATCAAATATATTTAAAGTATAATTTACCCAGATGATGAGAGCAGTAATACGAATATGGATTGTTAAAGCAGATTGCATGAAATCAACACCAAAATAAGATGTTACAGTTGAAAATTCACACATTAAATTGGTAACTTTGGCTTCATTACTACTTATTTTCCAGGAGAGGACCAACGGGACCCAGATTTGGACCGCAGAATGACAAATTCAAGCAGTAAGTACGAACACATTCCTCCCAACTAAAGGTCAGAGGAGCAGTACCAGCACTCTGCCAGAGTTTTGGCGTTGGTGTTACGCAACTGTGGCTCAGAATGTTTACAGGTTTGTAGTGGATTGTGTAAGAGAGGCCGGCCGCCATGTGCAGGTTATTGTGTAACCTTCCCAAGATTCCCCGGTCCTTCTGCAGTCTGTTTCCACATTTACCTCCAGTCAGAGACGGACAGAGAACAGACGAGGTCATTGGTGAGACAGTCCGTCACCCAGACTTGTTTCTCCAAGTTCTGCTCGTACTCGACAGTTTGTGGTTGGTGTGAGCTCCAGAAACTAGATGCCATCATTACAGATTACAGGAATGTTGTTTACACATTGCCCGGGCTCTTCACCTCCGTGTCCGTCTGAACCTGAACCCCTGAGAGGTCAGGTCCTCACTCACAGTGTGTTTATGTGGGTTTGGAACAGCCCATGCTTCTCTGGGCCATTCTCATTTCTCGATTTATGCCTCCTTGTCTCCTCCAAGGCTAATGAATGGAGGCTGGGACACGACCTTGGACTATGGAGTTTGACACGTGAAAATACGATCAGTTGTTAGAGAAAACAAATTCCTCTGTCTTGTATCTCCCTCATGAGCCTCTGAGCCTTTTCATTTTTCGCCAATGTCCCCCCTCCCTCTAACCCTGCATCCCTCCAAGAGGTACTGCTAAGAATGACTTTTAAATAAGTGATTGAAGGGTAATCTGGAATAGTCGTGCCATGCTCAGGTATGATGAGCACCGTGAATAAAGAAAGGATTTATTCTGCAGATACTGAACAGGTGCGTACAGGTCACTGTGAGGCTGACAGGCTTTTTATTGCCTGCCAGCTGGACAGAGCTAGATAAAGAGAAGAGGATATTGTTGGGAAAACAGGTGCTTTGTGCGGTGGTGGGTTACCACAAAAGTAAGGATTACTCCTTTACAAATCTTACCTTTTATCTTCTATGATTCATATCTATTATTTATGATTCTGCGTCTCCCACCAACGTGTGTCCTCAGGGTGCAGTCGCAGGTTGACGAGGTGATCGATGTGATGCAGGAGAACATCTCCAAGGTGATAGAGAGGGGTGAGCGGCTCGACGACCTGCAGGACAAGTCGGGTGAGTCTCACTGGGACAAGCACATGTTTTTCATGTTTTTCATGTTCTTCATGTGTGTGTGTCCACATGTTCAAAATATGCGTTTTGTTGATTTACAGAGTCAAATTAAGTTGACACAAACTCTACAGGGAATGTTTTATCAGTCTCGTTTGTTTTAATGGATAGTTTCCACAGGTAGCTCACAGATGGTTTGCACATGGCTCTGAGGATCTTCACTGTATGTTGGTTATTTGGGCATTTGGTCTAAAAGCAAAACGTGCATCCGTTTTAAAAGAAAAACATTTGTTGATGAGGCCCAAAGATCCTTAATGTATCTTTAAATCAAGCAATGAAGGTTTGGGTCTGCCCTCGACTTCAAGGTTATTAAAAAACCTGCATATGAGACAAAGTTAGAATATCTTTTAGCATAGAAAAGTTCTGCAAAAAAAGAAATTCAAGCAAGAATAGACAAATCATCAGCTTTATTAATATTTGGAAGCTGTGTGTACTGACTGAGTGGATGTGCTTCATTTACAGTTTCTTTGTCAGTCTGTTAAATTAATCAAATAAAAAGCAGTTGCATTAAACTAGGGCTTCAAGTAACGCTTGCCAAATTGTCAGAAAATAGGGTTTCTCCCACAGTGTTGTCAGAAAATGTCTTTTTTTTTTTGTCTGACCAACAATCCAAAACTCAAAGATATTCAGTTTACTAACATATGTGACAAAGAAAATCATCAGATCCTGACATTTCAGAAGCTAGAACTTCCATTTTTTTGCATGAAAAATAAGGGCTGGAGATCAGGGACATCAAGTATAGAGAGGCAAAGTCCCTCCCCTTCCAGTGGCCCACCATGAGACCTTATTTGGGGGGAAAAATATGAACGGTATTCAACGGCAAGAGAAATGATTTTATGATTTAAGTATAAAACTGAAAATACACAATTAGATAGACTACACACCCAAAAGTCACATAGCGTGACAACCAGTTACATATCTGTGTGGAATATAGCGAAGTTACCAAGCCAAGGTTACAGCCACGTTGGTGTTGTTGACATATTGTGGGAGACCAGACATGTAGTTCACAGAACGGTTTCACACAAAACTAAATGGTATTACAACAAACTGCAACTTTCTTGACTTGCAAAATTCTTTTGAATTGACAATGTATAATTCAAATGGGATCAAAAAAATATTTGTCTCGCCGTTGACAACCCACTACATATTTTTTCCAAAATAACGTCCCATGGTGGTCCACCGGAAGGGGCGGGACTTCGCCTCTCTATCAGACATGAGGCACCAGAATAAGGGACAGTGAGTCAGATTCTACCAACAAAAGACTTTATTTTGACATGAGCTTCCCCTTTAACTTCATCAACTGGTGGGTCTGTATAAATTACACAAATAGAGAAAGATATGACGTTATGGTTCTGTTCCATGCGTTCACTCATCTTAACCATCTTAATTATCAAACTCAAAGTATCATAGGCTCTGAACAAACAAACAATTCATCAGTTAAACTCTGGAATTAGTCATAAATGGAACTAAACAAACACATGGCATTATCAAACTGATGAACCTTGAAGAATAACTCACTTTAGATGCACCTGAGAAGCATGAAGGAACACAGGTCTGGACGGTGGCAGAGCAAACAGAGCAATGATTCTCCTCCTTGTTATAAGAGCACTGATTCAGGGCACATTGAACTCACCTGTTGACTCCAGACAGCACAGGTGAGCCTGTGGCTCCTCCCAGAGGTCATCAGGGTCATGGTAGACTGTCAACAATAGAGGGAGATTCTTTTTTTGTCGATGGGCTAATCAATTAATTGACAAATTGTTGCAGCTCTACATTAAACGTTGCAGAAATATGTCATATATGTAACATATTTTAGTTAGAAACACCAACAGAACATTAGTTTTGTCAGTAGTAATGGGCGCTTGCACATTCTGTAAATACAGTAGACTTTAAAGGTGCTAATGATATGACCAGGCTTAGTGTTTTACCAGGTGTGTGTCTGGAAGCTTTTGCCAGGTCTCACACTCTTATTCACACAGCAACACTCTGTTTTTCTCTCAGGTGTGTGAAATGTGTTTAACTCGCTCTATTACTCAACTTCACACACATGCGAGGCTTTCAACAAGACACGCACAGGTCTTCTTCTTCTTCTGCTTCTCCTCCGTAGATGAAGAGATGAGGCTGAAGTGTCTCTTCTCTGTAAGCCTCATCATGACACAGATGTTATATAACTGATTCTCTCTGTCATGTCGACAAGCCAACGAAGACAATGTACAACATCTGGAACACATTTATGTGTGTTTGCACGAGTCTCCGTGTGAGTTTTGCTGAACTTGTGTGGCTGATAGTGTCTCTGCGGTGTGTGTTGTCCGTAATACGAGTCTTTATGTGAGCAGTATAATACTCTGTGATTGACACGTGTAGTTTGCTCTCTGATCCATGTGCAGGTAACCTGTTGTTAAAACCTTTCACATTAACAAGCATCTTCTCAGAAGCCTCGTCTGAGCGCCTCTCCCTTTGTAGTAGCGAGCGCTCGTTAACCGGCACATGGACGTGGAAACGGCGGACACATGATGGACACAAAGACTCTAAAGAGGGACAGGGGCTTGGACAAGCAGAGCGCTGCACGCTAGGGAGCTGTAACCCTCCTGTTAGCATGCATAAACATCAAGTTAACAGCAGTATCTAAGAAACAGAGAGCAGCGTGGGCGAGCATTTTGGAGAGGGATGTCACGACAAGGACAGAAGTTTGAGGAAATGTGTTTTTGCTCCGTTGTGTATAAATTCAGCAAGTTGTTGTTCACAGTTTAATTCCAATACTTAGGAGTGATCTCACCAGCAGAGCTGCGGCTTACATAACTATAATATCTAACACGTTGTAAACTGCACAAAACAGAGCCAACGCAGAGCCAGGCAGGTTTGAGTCACCTCATCCAGCATCGAATTAAAAACAATAGCCAGGTAATTGTTTATGCGGTGATTAACAGATGTTTTTGTTTTCTCCAATTTGTTTTCCATGTCCTCGTCTGTGCTGCGGTCACGTCATGTCCCAGAGAGCCTATCGGACAACGCGTCTGCCTTCAGTAGCCGAGCCAAACAGCTGCACCGGAGGATGTGGTGGAGAGACATGAAGGTGGGCAGTCTGTCTGGTTTATGTGCGTGTATGACACCTTGTTTTGGCCGACAAGTTGCACTCGAACACACCGCAAACACTACAGTCGACGGCAAGTAACACGTACATTCTGCGCCTGCGTGAGGGATAATAACTCTCCACACCAGAAACAACAAGAAGAAAGAAGACGGCCGATATACAAACCGTTGTTATGATACGTAGATGAAACAAAGCGGCGTCTGTCGACCATTTTCACACCACTCTCATTCACCACTTAGTTTCATTCCAGATGGCCACGTCGTTGTGAAAATATCCGTGTGTTGGAATGATCAGATGAGATGAAGATGAAAAATGAGAAGAGACTTCTGTGTTTTTCCTCTTGACTTTACTCGTTGGCTTGCTTTCCTCACTTCCGTTTCTCTCCTCGTGCATTGATTCGTTTAAGTTGAACAGCCAATCAGACAATTCAACATGCTGAATCGGCCGAAAAAACTCAGACACGGGCAGACTAGAGCCAACGGTGCGGGACACACTGCAAAAACTAGGCCGACAGACGCTCACCGACGGGCCCAAACTCTCCGACGGCCGACCGTCGGCTTGGTGTGTCGACTTCCTGGGAATGAATAGCATCAGTTGATTCAGGAAATGAAGGGAAAGTAATCGATTCGTGGCACACTTTTTAAATAACACACTTTTTAATCTTTGGGCTCGGGGGAAAGGTATCAAGTATTTTCAAGTCCAAGTGAAGCCACGAGTCACTGGTGTTAAAGTCCAAGTCGAGTTGATTTTGTCAAGTCGAGTCTAAAGTCATAAAATTCATGACTCAAGTCCACACCTCCGGTATACAGTATGATGATGGATGTGTTGTTTCCTCCACAGATGAAGATGATTATTGCCCTGGTGGTTGTTGCTCTCCTGCTCATTATCATCAGTGAGTAATACACCGAACACACTAGCACAGTTAAAATGTACATAATGTGCAGAACTTGTCATTAAATATTCGTTCTCTTCTTTCTCTCTTTCAGTTCCAGTGATCCTGCGATATCGCTAGTGTCAACCCTCCTCTTCCTCTCTCTCTCTCTCTATCTTTCTCTCCTTTGCACACAGTCCTCCACTCCAGCTAGGGGGCGCCAGCCAGCCTCCCACACCCTCCCCCCACTGTCGGCCTGTGTTCCCTCAAGGATCTGGCCTCAACGTGCCCTTAGTACAGATCTTATCATTGGTATTTGTCCACATAAACCTGCGGTGAGATCAGTACTAAGGCTCACGGTTTCATCCCTGGTTTGAAACTAAGCTACAGAAAGGGGTCATAGGAGACTTGTGGGGATATTTTAATGCAGTCTGGGAGAAACCGCTGACTCTCAGCCCTCTAGTCAATGTGAAGGAGAAATGCTCCATGCCATGATACATATCATGTGTAGAGTCCCGTCTTTGCCTTGACAACAGGGAAACTCCAGGTCCTGCATCATATAGATAGATACTGTCAAAGGCAGGGAATCCAACGCCAACTCTCTCCTCTCTTAGTCTGAATCTGCTGCAGCGGCCTCGTATAAAAGGGGGCTTTAACATTTAGCGTATGAACCTCAGATGTCTACCCATGATTCCTTGCGTGCTGTCTTCTGAGAGCGTTTATAGGGAACATTTTGTGAACACAAGCACATTTCACCGTTGGACACAAGGCGAGGGAACATCTGAGGTTCATCTGCGTAGACAAACGTGTGGCTTCTTTTAATCATTCTGACAGGAAAGTGGTTTCACATATCAGGTATGTTTCCTCATCAGTACAGATGATTGGGAGAAGGGCCTAGAAGGGAGGCAACATCCTGCTCTCTGCACATTATTCTACTCCATAAATCACCGCTTCCAAACATCCAGGTTATGAATGTCTCCGCGGCCCTCTGCGCTCTAAACCGCTCACCTTCCTATTGGGTTTTTGTGCCAAGCTCTGGGTCGGTTTGGTCACGGCTGTCCTGCTTTTCCTGCTCGTGACATTAAACCGTCTCTGCAGATGGTTCTGTTTAGGTTTAATACGGCTTCTGTCTTTTGTTTCCCCCCACTATTTCTTAATTCCGCTGGTGGCTCAATGTGATGCTTGTATGGATGCTGGTTATTCCCGTCGTCGCCACAGAAGAGGCAGTCTGTCTCTCCGCACTGTTACTTTTAAGCAGGGGTCATTTTTAAGTGATGCAAGTTAAAAGTTGAGCCGTGAAACGAAACTTAGGTGTCATTGTGTCTGGATTAATGAACTGTATAATATAATTGAAACTCTACATTGTCATTTTATTATTTTGAATGTAATTTATTTTAGCTGTAAATATTGATTCTGTAATGATGTACAATACTCTTGGCATTGCATTGGAAGACTGTGATATACTGATCCTTTTTTGCTCTGGAATAAAGTGATTTTAAAGGGCACTGGTGTGATTTCATGCGGTTTTAACTGGTTTTCCGAGGAGCAATCACAGTGGAACAGAGGAAAGTTTGAATAGGTTAATGGAAAGTAAGATGAAGATGCCATCCCTCTGCTCTTGACCACTTTGGATACCCTCGTCTTGAGTTTTCTTTTATCTCCTCTCATTACCAGCTTCTTTTATTGCTCTGTGACTTTACTGGCGGTGTGGAGTCCCAAGATGGCACTAAAGTTGGAGGGACTGGAGGCAGCGAAGCGTTATTGTTCTGACAGACCCGCCGCTCTCGCCCTCTCCGGACAGTAGACACAAACTCACTCCGACAGCTCTGCCCTTTGCTCAGCCAGCCCTTCTGAGGGAGTCGACACTAAATTGGCCCTCAGGGGACTTTTACCTCATTGATCTACGGCAGCTGGTCGCTCAGCTCGCACTAGTTGCTGGTGCTCACAGCAGGAGGTGATGGCCTTATTATGTCAGCTTTGAAGATGAAGAGGAGAGGACAGAATTTCATCTCATACACTTGTTTTAATGCTGATGTGGCTGCGGTGAAAAGCCTGTGTTGTACCTGCAGATGGTTGGTAGTGTGAGTGCGAAGAATAGACCGACTGATATTCCAGAAAAACTAAATGTTTTCAGACCGGCCACAAAAAAGAGAAACGAACCATTTCATGACGTTTATCACTTTGGGTCCTCTGCAACATTAATAAGAAAAAAACCTTCTGGTACACAAAACACTGGCCTTCCTCCATTTCCCTGCAGAGTGACATACAAACCAACCAGCTTGCTGTCTTCAAAGACTTTTTCTACCCCGTCACCTGCTGTCTGTGGCTAATCAGAGAGGATCTCTGGGATTAGAGCCACTTTAACCAGGTGGGATCAATCTCCACACAGGTGGAGGTAATTGGTGGTCAAATGTACTTTGACAAAATATATTAATCAAATGTTCCCTCTTAAGAGGCATAATCAAAACATACTAGAGCTGTCAGTTGATTAAAATATTTAGTTGCGATTAATTGCAAATTAATCACACATTTTTTTATCTGCTCAAAATGTACCTTAAAGGGAGATTTGTCAAGTATTTAATACTCTTATCAACATGGGAGTGGACAAATATGCTGCTTTTATGCAAATGTATGTATATATTTATTGTTAGAAATCAATTAACAACACAAAACAATGATAAATATTGTCCAGAAACCCTCACAGGTACTGCATTTAGCATAAAAAATATGCTCAAATCATAACATGGCAAACTGCAGCCCAACAGGCAACAACAGCTGTCAGTGTGTCAGTGTGCTGATTTGACTATGACCCAAACTGCATGTGATTATCATAAAGTGGGCATATCTGTAAAGGGGAGACTCGTGGGTACCCATAGAACCCATTTACATTCACATATCTTGAGGTCAGAGGTCAAGGGACGCCTTTGAAAATGGCCAGGCCAGTTTTTCCTTGCCAAAATTTAGCGTAAATTTGGAGCGTTTTTGAACCTCTTCCACGACAAGTTAGTATGACATGGTTGGTATCAATGGATTCATTGGGTTTTCTAGTTTCATATGATGCCAGTATCTTCACTCTGGCTTCAACCTAAAAATAACAAGGTGCGTTAATGCGCTAAAGAAATTAGTTGCATTAAAACAAATTTGCGTCAACGAGTTATCCCGTTACCCACAAAGACATTTTAAAGGGGGTGTGTACTCCTTCTTCTTAAAGGTTTAATTTAGCTTCACGTCAGGACTGTGTCCAGCTGTATGCAAAGGAAAAAAAAATATTCAGTTAGACTATGTTTGTGCATTTGAGGACATTTCTATCATCTCTTCCTGCGGAGACACACCCACACTGGCAGCAGAGCATGTTTTGGTCCTCCGTCAGTGGCTCATGCTGGATGACTTCAGATTCCGGGCATAGCGGAGGTTACTTGAGTCATATAACAGTGAATCGAGAAAAAAGAGTGGACCGTGTGCCAACCAGCATTAGTCAGTCACACACACACCCTGTCCTGTCGACGAGGAAGTACAGAATACATTTCCATGATACTTAAACTCTCTAGTGAAGAAAACATTGTTCATATGTTGCAACGCTCCTCGTCTTTTTATAGTGTACCTGTTTCTCACTCCTCCTACTTTCCCAGAAGCTTCTTTCTTCACTTTTGTCTCTGTTTCTGTTGACACATGGTTTTACTCTCATCTTTGATGATTTAGTCACTCCTTTGTTTCACGTGTCTCAACCCTCTTCAGTGTCTCATTGTGAAGATATTTCCTGTAAGAGGAAGTCAAACACACACTGTACCGTATTCATCCGCTCACCCATCTGTCCAACCAATCGCAAACGTGCCTCATCAATCAAGTCGACTGTCTCAGGTACCACCTGTTGAGTGTAAACAAGCACTGACTGGCTGGCATCAACCTGCAAGAGGAAGTGTGTGTTTCTAAAGAGTGTGCACGTCTTCCCCTCTGCACCCTTCGCCCCCTCTAGCCTCCCTGGAGTGAAGCATCTGGGTCAGGTGGTGTTTTAGGGTTAAAGGTGGCCTGGCAGGTCAGCAGAGATGGATGCACAAGAAGATACACAGAAGTAAGGAGAGGAAAAGAAGAGTAGGAGAGGAGCCAGGACTGATTTTAGAGGCAGGATATGAGGGAAAGCTGAGACCTGTGATTTGAAGGTGCGTTTGTCTGCACACCTGCCTCATCGCGTGCATCTCTGATTCTCACTTCCAAATCTCCTCATCCTGCCTCTCTGAGAATAAACAAGAGATCATTCTCCGTCTCACATGACTGGAGAAGTGAGCCTCGCAGGCAGCGGTTCAATGTGTCTGTGATTGTTAACGGAAAGAGACGAGGGAGGAGGGACGAGACGCAGACTGCAACAAATCCACCAAAGTGACAGGAAGTGAGCTCGGGGAGGGATAGTCCCGGGCAGCTCACTCATGTTGTATTAAATATAAATTTAAAGGGAGTCTGCAGCATGAACACACAACAAACCCAAGCTCAGCTGAGGGGACTGGGTTCATGTCGGGGTCAACGTCCGGTATCAGGTCATCGATTGACTTGTAACCTCGACCCCTCTTAATGACGACCCTTATCGGCTGAACCTGCGTCACGTTCTGGCCCCCTGCCGATATGAAAGGGGACACCGGCTCCTCAGGAGGTAATTGTATCCAATGAGGCCGAGCTCTGCCTGCCATGCTGCTGGGGCCAAATCCCCTCTGACACATGGGACTGCATCATGCATATCAGGGGATGTTTTTGCAGATAAGACACGAATAAATGACACTGGAGTTGCACAAATTTAAAAGACAGAGCTGTCATGTTGGACCCTTAAATCCAAAAAACAGCTTTTGCAGAGACAGACACTCAAACTTGTGTGATATTGGGCTGTTTTTGTCCCCAAAACTACCAGCATCCCGTTACTTTTCTTCCCTCCCTCCCTCCCCCCTTCCTCCTCAGTTTTGTCCCTCTCTCCCCTCCCTCCCTTTCACTTCACCTCTCCTCTCTTTCCCTCCTTCCTTCCCCTCCAGACTATATAAATATCTGTGAGCTGTTGGGGAGAGCTCAGTGTTACAGACCTGTCCACTGAGGAGTGAAGAACAAGAGAGGGGAGGACAGAAGAAGAAGAAGACATACCTGAGAAAAGAAAAATAAGAAAGACAGTCATCACCAGGGAATTTGGGAATTAGGAGCTGACAAATAAAAGAAGACTGGACAGAAGAAAGAATTTAAAGTAACCTGTCTGTGTGAAAGGACCGTCTCCAGCATGTTCCTCCTTGTCTCGTTGTGTATGTGTGGTCTCCTGCTGCGAGGGGACGCTCAGGACCGAGCTGCTCTGTGGAAGGGCAACGACCGGGGTGGACGATGCCAGTACACCTTCACCGTGCCCAGCCCCGCCGAGGCCAGCTGCCCGCAGACCGGGGGCCCCGAGGTGGAGGGCCTGAAGGCTAGACTCAACCTGCTGGAGGTGCTGGTGTCCCGGCTGACCGGAGGGGAGACTGGTGGCCCCCAAGGGGCCACAGCCAGAGCTGAGTCTGGGCTTCAGGAGGCTCTGAACCGGGCCACGGCGGAGAGGAACCTGCTGCAGCGGGAGAAGGAGCGTCTGGAGCAGGAGCTGGGGGGGCTGCAGCGTAGGATGGAGGACATGAGGAGGGAGACGGAGAGGCTGAAGAACAGACCCTGTCCTCCACAGACCCCCATGGTCCCACCAAGCCCCCCTCTGCAGGACAGTGGCCTGATGAGACCTGCGGGGGGTAAGAGATACACCACACACTTTATGAGCTATTCAAAAAATGTGCAAAACTTAATGACATTTATGAATAGGAAACTATTTTTACACCTGAATATAATCTTGTTATGAATGAATCTTGTTATGAATTCTTATGAATGTATTTGGTGACTCTAACTGAATGATGATGGATTAATTGGAGCTGAGAAATTATGCATAAATGTCATCTATGTGTGGAATACCATGCACATATAGAGCCACACATAATTCCAGTGTTTTGCACAGGAACAGGGGTCCCGTGTGAGTGTTTGTTTCTGTACGCTGCTTGCAGAAACAGAGATAAAGCTGATAAATAATCAGCTTTATTGGCCAAGTATGTGTCCATATAGAAGGAATTTGACTCTGGTTTCCATTGCAATCAATGTACATGCACAGAAATTGACATACAGCAAACATAAACATTAACCTTTAACTACTAAAGCTCAGGTTCCTCCGGACACCATCTCTTCCTTCATAAATCCCCTTAAAGACAGCAGGGGAATAAAGTGTGTGCATCCTCTAATGTTGCATGTACATCTTTGTGTGTGTTTGTGAGGTTAATGTTTTGGTTGCCCCCATTAGTCTGCAGAGACATACGGCTCAGGTTTCTGCTCCCCCGCCTGCATTTAGGGGCGATGGTGGCAGGCCAGGCCAGAGAGGGTCGGCTCAGTATTTATGAGCAGATCCTGCCGCAGCTTTCTTTATGACCAGTGTTTCCCTCTGCATGACGAGCAGGGCGCGAATAGCCTGATTGGGAAGTGGAGGAGGGAGCGGCTGAAATGTGATGCACGCTCTGGAAGTGGTGGTTCCGTGCCAGGGTCTCATCTCAGGGCTTTTGATGACGCCTGGTGGGTCAGGGCAGTGGGGATGGAGTGGGGGTTAAAGGGGCTGCACAGATCTAGGGAGTTATCGTGGAGCCAGTGAGGTTAAGCTCTGGTATTCTGTGTGTTTGCAGTAGCCAAACATCCGTCTAATTAGCCTCCGTGCTCGTCTTTTCACCCACCATCTCCTGTTGGTCACCATCCCCCTTTTCTTCTCTCAGTTAAGCCATCACTCTCTCTTCACCCTCTTGGCTCTCAGAGTGTTCTGCTACTGCCCGTAAATCCTTCCCCGTCCACCAGACATCCCTTCTCCCTCTGTGTCAGGAGAGCTTACATACTCATACCTTCTGCATACTCCAGGTGATCTGTTTAGCTCCTCGTGTTTGCACCTGCAGAGTGAAATACACAGCGAGGGCCCCTTAGGGTGAGAGAGGCAGATGTAGAATAGATCACAGAGAGAGGACCACATGCTGAACCACAGAGAGAGAGAGAGAGAGGAGTTACAAGTCAAAGCGCTTTTGGCAAAGTTTGTACAGGAAATTATTTATAAGATTACAACTCAAGCAGTGGTTATGACCTCCAGTATCAACTGCCTCTCAAAATATATGAGCTGATATATTGCAATGTTATTTTTTGACTTTGAAGCCGCAAGCCGACGAGCCTTTACGCTAATTGAAGACCTGGCATGTGCTCAAAGCAGAACTACAGCAACAGTAAACGGTGTGGGCTGAAAACATTCAACAGTACTCAAAAGAAAATTATTATAAAACCACAGGGGCCACATTTACAGATATTAATGTGTTATAGTCAGAGCATTTAGCCCATTACCAAAACATAATTAGTTTCACCATGACTTTCAGAAGTTTCCTTTCAATTTCCTGAATGGGCAGCCAGCAGGAAATGCAGTCATAAATAATGTTCAATTAACTAAAAATATGTTTCAATCAATGTGCATATCATGCAGCAGGTAGAGGGACTAAATGGACAGACTGTGGCTGATTTTAAGTTCAATTTAAATGTGTAAATTTCTTCCATTTCTTGATTATACACTGCACCCTGAATTACGAATACGGGGGGGAAAAATAAACACCCAGATGCAAAATGTTTCATGACAACAATATAATGGGAATGCTGAACTGAACTTTGTGGGAGGATGGACCCAAATAAGATCCAACAGCTCTGCTGAGCTCTGTAAGCAGGGGCTGATTAGGCCGCTGTCTCCTCTGGCTGAGCCTCCTCTGGGAAATTAAGACCTGTCTGCTCTGTGAGGTTTATGGTATTCTGCTCAGTGACATCCCAAACAAAGAGGCAGGATATGAGGCCACATATGGCACCCCCATACACCCACCCACACACTCTGGGGAAAAGACAGTAAGAGAAAGTGTCTGTTAACCTGTGATGATGATGATGATGAATGGCTGTGTCCTGTGGGAACAGCCTCACAGCAAACCCCCTAAAAACACCACTGACCTTTCTCTTTACACACTTTTAAATGGGCTCAACCCTTTTATCTCTAACTTTCCCCGTGTCACCGGTATTCATCATCTGCCCCATTACCATCCTCCCTCTCCTCCTCATCAACGCCAAGAATCAACATCAGCTTCCAGATGCTGCCGCTTAAGGTTCTCTGCATCATTAGAGCTCATTATGCGCCTGGAATCGGCGGACACACAACACTGCACGTGCAAGAGCACAGCAGGCACGTGCTCACACACATACAAACAGTCACCCATGGACGCAGGTACACAAACGCATACTTTTCATAATAAACGTGATTGAAAAGCTCATTTTTCTGTTGTAAACACCACCATGTTTGTATCGCCATGCCTGTGAGGAGTATACAGTTTACAGACATTGTTTGACATTGTTTACTTCGCACAGTAATGGTTTCAGGAAGGAGCCAAGTGGGAAAATAAGCACAGGGTCGGGGGGTAAATGGGGAGGAACAAGAGGGGGAATGAATTAAGGAGATGAAAGAGAAGAGAAGGGCTGATACCTGACAGTGATACATGGGAAGAAGGGCCGAGCGACTCGTTTGAAGTTTTGAGGACGTGCCGTTGACAGTGCCGGGGTGGGATGGGTGTCATATGTGTCTGTTGTGGTCGTCCAATCTAGCGACAGGCTGACTCCGGCGCAGCTGGGAATCCATTCAGGGGTGTTTGTTTCCTGCTGTCACATTCCCCGCTGTCAGTATTGCCATAGCTAACGTTTGGGTACACAAACACTCTCTTGACTATTGTACGCTGCATGTGAGATGTGCAATCACTAAACTGTGTGTGTGTGTGTGTGTTTAGGTTCCAATCCGATGTCTCACCTGATGACCAGGCCCAACAGGCAGGGAGACAGCAGCAGTTTGAGAGGTGGGACACACGTGGTTTTCTGAAGAATCACCTCCACCTATAACTGTTTCTTATCCAGCTAAATCCATGTGTCCATCTGTCCCTGTCAGACTCAGCGTGGCAGTACGTACCTCCAGGCTTCCAGGAGCTGAAGGCCGAGGTGACGGAGGTTCCCGCTCCAGACGGATCTGAGGACAACACAGGTCTCTGTTTGAAATATTCTTGTTTATTTCTCCCTAACAGGCCCTAAAGCATAACACACAATGAATGTAAACAGAATCAGCCTGGTCTCACTCCGAGGGCATCAAATACCAACACTTGGGCAGTGACTCTCGGCGCCTTGATACCAACGCACAAGACACCCTTTAGCGTCTGTATCCGGGCTTTTCAAATAACTCCAATATAAACCCAACAATTTTAGACCCTTGGAACAACGGACGTAGTATAAAGAGCGAGAAAGTCCACTAAGGGCAGGAGGCAGAGGTGGTGGATGGGTTAAACAAACACAGGACTTTTACTCAGGGGACCGGTGTTCGTGTCTTGTGTGAAAACAAGTTGAGTGATTTTTACGACGCTGCTACGCCACTGAGTCACATAACGTTACGTCCGTAGCTTGCATTACATTACAAGCGTACTTATTTGAAGACAAACCATGATCTTTTTTCTAACCCTAATGAAGTAGTTTTGTTGCCTAAACGTCACCGCCATGTTTCACAACGTTAACCACGCACAAACCTTCTGCAAGATACTATCCAAAAGGCTGGCCCCGGCTTCTGCCCAAGTGGCAAACTATGACGAGTAGGGATGAGATCACGTTGGAAAACTCCACATGGCACCTTTAAGATCAAACCTGTGTATAGGAGAAGTTTCAAAAAAATATATTCAACTACATCGCACTCAGTCAGCGAAGATGTAAAGAACACATATTCTGTAGTTAAAGAGCTAAATCTTGCAAAAACACCAGTATAGTCCTTTAAAACTCAGTCCTGGCAGCTCATACCCCTCTCACTCACCCTTTCTCCCCTCTCCCTCCTCCATCTGACCTGGCAAACATGACACTCAGCCCCCTGCTGAAAGCCTCAAAGCAAATACTGCTATTAATACTGCAGCATTTGGGGCGAGAATACCGGAGTCATGCCAATCGGAAGGAATGAGGGCCTGCCCGAGTTTCACGTTTGTCTCGTAAATGTAAAGGGAAAGCACCCCTAACGAGGATGTCACACACACTGCCAACTCCCTCCCTCCTGTTAACCACAACAGAGCTACTGATTGGCTCTCTGCAGGTTTGATTGTTTGGGGGATCATGAAAACACGTCAAGGCAAACAAGTCATATTACCGCGTCTAAGGGAAGCTGCATGGCAATGGGTGTATTTATAATACATATTCCTATCTAACCCTTAATCCGGCGCTGCGTCCTGGACCTGAGAGCAACGGTGTATTTTAGGAGGTGGTAAATATAAAGCCTGCCTTATCGTTTTCCACAGTAAGACAAGCAGCGCATGAGTCCCTGCCCAGGATGAGGTGTAGCCCCAGTTGCTGCTCTGATGCTGGTGACTCAGACAACAGTTGAGGCTAACAGAGAAGTCAGTCAGCATCTCTAGACCTGCTGTCTGCCTCCATGATGGGAAATCATGACCTCATCATACCCCTGACCAGCGATCGGATGACCTCCATTGCCCCACAGACATGAAAATGTAGACACCCTTTGACGTATACCACTCACTGCGTGACTTGTGACCTGAAGTGACCTTAAGTCAGAAAAACGACTTTAAAAGAACAGCATTTAGGGCGATCTATTGGCAGAAATATAATATAATATAATAATAAGTATGTTTTCTTTAGTGTATAATCCCCTGAAAACAAGAATCGTTGTGCTTTTGTTAGCTTAGAATGAGCCGTTTATATCTACATACGGAGCGGGTCCCCTTCTACAGTAGCCCAGAACGGACAAACCAAACATTGACTCTAGATAGGGCCATTGACGTCTTCACGTCGGCCACCGTCGTTCCCTTAAAAGCTTGGCCAGCCCGTTCTCATTCCCAGGGCGGGAATGGGTCCAACAAACACAAGGCTTTCATCCGGGAGACCTCTGTTCATGTCCCGTGCGTTGCGTTGCACTTTCACTTCATAATGAGCTGTTTGTACGTGTCCTATGTTCACAACGTCCAGTCACATTTGCACTGTTAAAACTTAGATATTTTAAGTCAACCATGTTTTCCTGAACCGAACTAAATGGTTTTGTTGCCTAAAAATAAGCAAGTGGTTTTGTTTAATTCACAACATTAAACACGTGTTTACTGAAAAGCGACGCCAAGGAGTCTGATGAAGCGTTAGTATGTGATGCGTTGGGATGAGAACGTGTGGGCTCGGCACGCGGGAGAAGTTGGTCGCAATGCTGCCAGATCCTACACGCTGCACCTTTAAAGAAAAATTAGATTTGATTTGAGGATGATTGTTTCCCCAACCTTAGACCTAACCCCAACCAGTCATCTCTGTGACGCCTACAGGAAACATTATTTGAAGGGGAAACAGACATAAGACCCGTTAATGGAAAATAGGGAAACCCACCTGCAACAGTCAGCATATTTCATCTTGTAGGGATTCAAAGCTCTTGCTTTTCACATAATCTCTATAAACAGTTTCTGCACTGTAGAAATGAGACGAGTTTGGTATCGGAAGCGTTCTGGTTTCCGTTTGTAATCCGAGTAGTATTGACCAATCACGTTTGAGCGGGCTTTAGTTGAATGCAGAGAAACAGTCTGTGGGGAGAGCAAATGAGGCAGAATGCATTGGCCGAAATGCAATGTCTGAACCCACCGGCTATCTCTATTTGTGTAACAATCCGGTCAAACACGTTGTCTCGTAACTATCGGACTGTAAACAATAAGCAGCACACAGAAACGGAATAACCGAACATCCGTTGGCTACACCGGAACTCCAGAAATACAGTATAGCCCCTTTGCCCCCAGATGCTTATCTGTCGTTAAACAGCTGATGGGTTCTGAGATTGCTTTTCACATATTCAGATCTGAACGGTCATGATTATATCAAATATTAGATTTTTTTTAACGTGTCTCACAAATCTTTTCATCCCTTCCTCTCCTTCCAGGTTGTGGGGAGTTGGTTTCAGTCGGTGACCCGGTCACTCACAGGAAGGCGGACAACATAGCAGGTAAATATGGAGTTTGGATGCAGGACCCCGAGGCCGTCTCCCCTTATGGACCGGACATGGTCTGGCGCATCGACACCATCGGCTCTGACGTCCGGCAGCTGTTTGGGTATGACGACATGGAGCAACTCTCTAAAGGCTTCCCATCCAAGGTCGGTGTCGCAAGGATTATATTAATTCATGGGAATAAGCCGAAAGATCATTCCTAGTATTTATTGTCATGTTTTCTAATAACAGGTCCTGATGCTGCCGGAGCTGGTGGAGAGCACCGGTGCCACTCTGTACCGAGGCTCTCTGTATTACCAGAGACGTCGCAGCCGCTCCATCATCCGCTTCGACCTGGCCTCCGAGACCACCGCAGCCCGCCGTGACCTCCCCCACGCCGGCTTCCACGGCCAGTTCCCCTACTCCTGGGGCGGCTACACGGACATCGACCTCTCCGTGGACGAGCAGGGCCTGTGGGCCGTCTACTCCACCAACAAGGCCAAGGGAGCCATCGTGATGTCGCAGCTGGACCCGCACAGTCTGGAGGTGAAGAGGAGCTGGGAGACCAACATAAGGAAGCTCTCCGTGGCCAACTCCTTCATCATCTGCGGCAAGCTGTACACCGTGGCCAGCTACACGTCGCCCAACACCGTCATCAACTACGTGTACGACACTAAAACCAGCCAGGGGAAGTCCGTGGCCATCCCCTTCAGGAACAAGTACCGCTACAACAGCATGATCGACTACAATCTGGCTCAGAGGAAGCTGTTCGCTTGGGACAACTTCCACATGGTGTCCTATGACATCAGGCTGGGGCGCCAGCAGCCGGCCAACTAAGGCCGCCATGATGACTGTTGAAAAGCAACATTTTGCTCACCTGTTCCTGCTTCAAAGACTCAGCTTTAGAGCATAATGTGTGTGGTAGTATTAGCAGTTATAACACCATCAGTATCAACATGTAGAAGAGCCGAACTACCAAACTCCAAAGTGAAATGAAGACGTTAGAGGAACAGCGCCCCCGCAGGTGTGCTTTTTTTTTTTTTTTCTCCAGTGGGAGGGCTTTACTGTGGCACATGTTTTTAGAGGAATTATTTTTGTACCGCCTTTAATTCAGATGTATGATTTCGTTGTTTTCTTGATAAGCTATATATATATTTGAGGACTGAAAGATGAAAGAATATTATAAGCTAAGTGGGATAATTACAATACAATTTAATTAAATCACAAACTCCCGTGGTACTGCACGCCCTGCAGTGTTTCACCAGTCAACATCTTCTATTAAATAAACTGCTCTCTCACTCAGCATGTATTGAATATCGCATGTACACTGTAGTCAACATGACGTAATGTTCAAAATCACGAAATAAACTTCTTCCTAAATTACAGTTTGTGTCGGCTATATTTCAGAGTTATTTATACCACTTCATAAGGGTTTGTAAGCTGCAAATAATACCGTTATTAATGGTTTAAAAAAACCTATACATCACTGGTTACCTACAAATGGAAACTATGTATCCCAAGATTTGGTGATTGAAAACTTTTTCAATCTATTTCTCCTTCAGCTAAATAAAAAAAATGCATCGTCACCAGTGTTGAAAGAAGTATTCAGATCATTTACTTCAGTAAAAGTACTAAAACCACACTGTGAAAATACTCCACTAAAACTCAGATTAATGTGGAGTAAACAGTATTAAATTTATATATTTACCTCTGAGATGTAGAAGTATAAAGCTGCATGAAATGTAAATAAATAAAGTCAAGCATGAAATAAATTAGGAATTAAAGGGTCAACACTTTCTAATAAGATATCAGAATAAGTTATGAAGTCATGTGGTTACTTTATAAATGTTAATAGGTCATCAATAAATTGATATAATTCCTCAAGTCTGCAGATATAAATTTCAATAAGTTGCTAATAAATGTATTGAACACCAGCGGCCCTAAAAAGACAAAGAAAGTGTGCTGCAGGTGGAGGATAAACACCGGCCAAAACCTGGCAACGCAAACATTGTTCCTCTTAATGGCTAATGAGCAGCCGTGGAAGAAGTACTCTGATCTTTTTCTTAAGTAAAGTATTAATACCACAGTATAGAAATACTCCGTTGCAAGTAAAAGTCCTGCATTCAAATATCTTAGAAGTAAAAGTACAAAAGTATTAGCATCAAATATATACTTAAAATTAAAGTACTTGTGCAGAATTGTCCCTTTCAGAGTTTATATTATTGGAATATTATTACTGATGCTTTAACACGTAAGCAGCATTTTAATGTGACAGCATTTTAACTACTTGATCTACTGTTGGATAGTTTAATCTGCAGCACAGTATTTTATAAAAATGATCACGTTTTTTGTTTGTAGAATCTTAATCTGTAAAGTAACTAAAGCTGTCGGATAAATGTAGTGGAGCAAAAAGTACAATATTGACCTCTGAGATGTAGTGGAGTAGAAGTATAAAGTAGCATGAAATTGAAATACTCAAGTAAAGAAAAAGTACCACAAAATTGCACTTCCGTACAGTACTTGAGTAAACGTACTTAGTTGCTTTCCACCACTGATAGGAGCATTAGTAAACAATTTATTAACCATTGATAAAGCCATTTGTTACCTTATAAACATTTTAAAAAGGGCACCACATTTGAATGTGGTAGCCAAGTATTGCCTTACAAGATATCCTTATCCAAGTACTCTGAAATTAAGTGCTGTAGCGACACCTAGTGGTGAGACGTAATCCGTGCTGAGTCTGATGTCAAGCAAAATAGAAAGAGTGGAAGACGTGTTCAAGTACAAACCAGACATGACTGAAAACATCTCAACAGTATATTATTTTATTAGTTTCTGTAACCAAACCAAGAGAATGTAAATAAGACCGTACATATTTTAATACAGCGATGAAACCCCTGTACAAGTTCAACAAAAAAAACAAAACAAAGAAAATAATAAATCATTACCCTCCCTCCCTCCCTCATCCATCCTCCAAAGCAAGGACTCTTCCCCCCGGCTAGGGGGAGAGGTGAGGACGCCCTCCCCACCTCAGGGTGCATACTACTGTAGATTTCTGAAGGGACCCTTGTCATCACCACAACCCCGAGATGAAAGCATTGTGGGTGGGACAGCCAGCGGAGGCGAGGCAGAGACAGAAAACAGCACTGATTGCTCTCATCGGTAAAAGACAACTAAACGATAAGTGTCCTTCTGCCCAAACGCTTCTCAACTTGAGGCTTCTTTTTTTTCCTTGTTCTCTGTCCTGTTCTTGTTCGCCAACTCTTCGCGAGGGTTGACGTACACACGCACTCAAAAGAGTTTTCTACCGTTTCAACTCCTCACTGTTTCTATTCCTCTAAATAGCCCTATCCTGCAGCTATACTCTAGCTAAGGGCACTGAAATCAGTCAATAGCAGCAGGTCTGGGTGCTTTACAGTGAAGTGCGTATAGGTGTGTGTTTGTGTGACAGCAAGGATGGGTGAGAGGAAGCAGTGTAAGGGGTGTGTGACAGTAGCTGTATGTAGTGATCATACATCGTCCGTGTAATCCTGTACGTCCAATCAAAACTCCTAAAATCCTAAAGGCTGTGACATCATCTCTGCGCTGCTTTAACCTTTGGCTAAATATACAGGAGAGTCCAGCTACGAGCTTTCCCCCCCCGGTTTAAACCACAAACACACACATCCCGACAGTAATTCTCAGGCAAGGAGATGAGAGCAGAAGGCAGGAGCAAACGCTCACAGGCAGACTAATCAATAAATCAATCATTAATTTCAATCAACTGCTGTATTTTTCACATTTCCATTCTGGTAAAAACAAAACAAAAGAAATGACGAGAATTTCTGATTTGCTGTGCGGTAACCGTGGATGAAATGTGAGTGTGGTAATGAGGTGCATTTCCACGTGCACATATCGCTGGATTAGTTATGACGGGAGATTGGGCAACAAAAAAGTGTGCTTCACTAAAATGACATCTCCTTAACAAGATTGTTCCGACTACAAAAAACAAAACTGATTCATTCTTTCATTAACAAAACAGGTTTCTCCTATAATATGCGTGATCCTATTTGGGGGGGAAAGAAAAAATAAAATACACAAAATCAAAGAGCTATAAAAAAAAAATTAAAAAAAAATGGCAAACTCAGCAGCAAATCTCATTTCAAATTTTCTCTTTTTCCAACTCTCCTCTTATCTACCGTCTCAGTAGATCTCTATGGAACAACTTGTGCAGCCATATTATCGGCATCTAAATATGATGGAAGAATCCAACTCAAACGCCGCCACCTACAGTGGGACGAGATAGGGGAAGAAAGAAGAGGATTATGTATACGCAGGACAGCGCCTACTCTCAGTAACCACTACCATCGACTCATCCTCCTCCCCCCACACTGTCCCCCCCAGGGCTGATATGAGGTGGTGACTGAGTGAATGGGGCTAGATTCGCGCTTCCTCTCTTCCATCCTTTCATATTGTCATCTGAAGAGGTTCGCCAGCTCTTTACTTGCCCTCTTCTGGTTTGATGGCCTGCGGTTTTATGGGGCCAGTCCGAATGGGCTTGGCCATGGAGATGGGGGGTTTGTCAGAATCGGGGCGGTCGCCCATCGCCTGGTGGTTCGGAGCAGGCGCGTCGAGTTGGGGTTTCACCACCTGATCAAGCCGAGACACTTGGCTGACTTGCGGGGCTTTGAGTTGCTGCTGTTGCTGATCTGAGAAGAACTTATGAGTGGACTGGAGCACCTCAGCCCGCTGCTTTGCCTGAAGAGGGATAGAGAAAAAAAAAATCAAATCAGCCAAGCCACCCATAACTGAAAGATTATCACATCATCTGACCGGCCAGTTAACAGGCAAGTCCATCTGCGTTCTTTTCTGGGGTTTTTAAATGGATACGGCCACTCAGCTGTTAGAAAAAAAGCTAGCTGAGTCAATGTTAGCTGTACCAATTTTGGAAATACCTAAAAGGGTTAGTTTGGATTTTTTGAAGTGGGGATGTTTGTATACTTCCGAGTTCTGCGAGGTAAAATAACTGCTTTTGTCAATGTACTCTGGTGGCTTTGAAGAGAGTGATATAACAGCTTCAGACATGCCGCGTGGGAAAGAGCTGTCTGACAGCGAGGTAAAGCGGCCGTGGATGGGAGCAGCAGAAAAACGTATTTTAACCACTTAAAAAAATCAATATCAGTTTGAGAGTACGCTATATTTAGAATATTTTCACCACTTTACCTCGCCATCAGACAGCCCTTTCTGACGGGGAACTGCAGCTGTTATATTGCTCTCTTCAAAGCCACCAGACTCCATTAACAAAAGCAGTAATTTTACCTCGCAGAACACAGGAGATGCTGGTCTTCTGCTGCATCGATCGGTTAGTTTGTTTGTGTTATTGTGACATTCGGATCCAAACAAACGTGGCATCAACAGCAGTACATTGCTTAGCTTCTGTGCCAGTACACCTGTCTGCTTCTCCAAACTGGGAGCATGCTGACTGCCATCTACGTTACTGTATGTAATACACTGACTAGGATGTATATACACTGTACATGTAGCAGTGTCATCATGCAGAAACCTACATCAGGTCAAGCGGGAAAAAGTTTTTTGAAGGGCTTGAAGGGAAAATAGCATTTTGACGCTAAACGGATTTGAATATACAAGGAACACCTATAGGAAGCTACAGAATGATATCAAAATAAAAAAAACAATGGACCCGCCCTTTAATAAAACAGATGCACAGAATCAGCAGATAAAATAGGAAACCAGACCTTTAGATCCTGTTCAGCCTTCATAGCGGCCTGTGTGCCTCTTGGAGCAAGCGAGGGAACAGGAGGTCCTCGGGGAGGGTGCTGAGGGTGTTGAGGGTGCTGAGGGTGCTGAGGGTGCTGAGGGTGCTGAGGGTGTTGAGGATGCTGAGGGTGTTGAGGGTGTTGAGGATGCTGAGGGTGTTGAGGGTGTTGAGGGTGCTGAGGGTGCTGAGGGTGCTGAGGGTGCTGGCTGTGCTGCGGGTGCTGAGGTCGGGGATGGGGCATTAGACCACCACCCATATTGGGTGACATCGGAGGGCCCATGGGAGAGCGATGGACACCTCCAGCGAACGAGTTAATGTGAGGAGGTCGAACCAGAGGAGAGACGATGTTGGGCTGAGACAGAATCTGAAATGAAGAGGAACAAACATGGTTGAAGTTCATGCTAATATATATCAGATATATAAAACACAATCAAAATACAGGTGTTGTGATTATTACTCTACCTGTGGGTTGAACTGGCCGGGGAAGTGCTGCGTCATTCTCATGCCAGCAGAGCTCGCCTGAAACTGCTTCTGGTACAGCATGCTGTTGATCTTACTGGACTGGCTGCTCGGAGACGTTGAGCTGGCCCTGCAGGCAGAGAGGAGCAGGAAACAATAAACCATGTGTATAAAGTGCATCACAATGACTCATGATTAACCACACTAGATATATTGTTGACTTTGGTCTGTGCAGCAATAAACATCTTCTGAATAAAAACATGACGGGGAGCATTTCCTTGCAAGGATTAGCCACTTTGAGTTTTGGTGCTGCTTGTGTATAAACATACAGGGGTGGAAAGTAACTAAACATGTGATCAGTTTATAAAATATGATACTGTGCTACAGATTAAAGTATGCAACAGTACATAAAGTAGTAGTAAAATATGCTCAACTTCCACCAGCTGTCATTAAAAAGCATCAGTAATAATATGACATATAATAATATAAACTCTGTTGAAAGGGAAGATTCTGCCAAACAAGTACTTTTACTTTAAAGAGTAAATGTGTATGTGAGTTTATGGGTGGTACCTGTAATGGCTGGAGGTGGGTGTGGTGCTTCTGGCGCCGATAGGAGGGGTTCCGGGCTTCACATCCATCCCACTGCCAAAGAGTTTCAGATCCATGTCCATCTGCAAAATGTCAACACAAAACTGTTACAACTGTGTCTGAGACGGGGTTATTATCGTAAACTAAAATGGAAAATAAGTAAATTCACAACACGCACGCTGAAAACTAACAAAACTATTATAACCTTGATCTGAGAGTCACACACGCACACACTGCAGTACCTTGCTGGTGGGAGGCTGCATCATGCTGTGGTTGGGGCCCATGATGCCTCGGTATGGATTGGAGACCGGGGGCTGTCGGTTGATGTTGGGGGGCTGCACCTGGGGAGGAGTGGGAGGCAGCGCCAGGAGGGGCTGACCTCCACCCGAGCCAAAGTTTGACAGGGACAGCTGGGAGCTGGACAGAGGGACGGTCACCTGGAGACAGATTAAGACACACGAATGTTACAAATGGTCAAATCATTGATTCACCAATTCATCAATAAACAGAAAGTTGTGCTTCTGGAAACTGAAACAAGACAAGCTATATAAGAGGTTTATAAACATTATGTTTTGTTTGCATGTAGGTTACCTGTTGCATCGCAGAACTGGGCGACTGAGTGTTGCTATAGTAGCTACTCTGGCCGTGTTGTTGCACCTGCCCCGAGTACATGTTTGAATGCTGACTCATCCCCTGTCGAGCCTGAGCCAAAGACAACTATGTCAGATGGAACATATACAAAATGAATAACATATAAATGTCAATATGAAATGTAGTCAATATCATAAGGTAGAGTACCACAATTATTGTGAGCAGACTGGACACAGGATTATTATAGTAAACTAAAACAAAAATAAGCAGTCAAAACTTTCTTACTAAACTAAAACTAAATAAAAATGATATCGTTGAAGAAAAACTAAAACTAAACTGAAACAATACTGCCTGGGTAAAAAACAAATAAAAATAAAATAAAAATGAATTTCCATCAACTCATGACATTGAATCACAGAAATTGGACGGACTTGACATTCCAGGTATGACACTATGTCACAACTGCATCAATAAAGTAACGTGAAGATTAAACATTATGGCCATTCCTACACAACCATGCATTTTTTATGTAGCTACATACTTCTGAGACATTACAGCTGGCTCTAACAAAAACAAACTAAAACTAAATATATAAAAACTGAAACTAAACCTTTCTGAAAAACTGAAACTAAAACTAGCAAACCCACTATGAAAACTAACTAAAAGTAATTGAAAATTCTATTATAACTATAATTATTATAACATGTCTGGTTACCTGCAGCAGGTGTGTGTCAATGAGCTGTGAGCCTCCCATGCCAGAGGGCTGGTTGAGCTGCGGCTCAAACAGAATGGGAATGTGCTGTTGGGAGGAGGCCTGCTGATAGGCCAGACTAGACTGAGGCTTGCCCAGGTCAGATGCCTGCACGCCGGCATAGCTGTGCAGAGACGGCCCTGACAGCATCATGGAGGGCTGCGACAGGCTGCTCTGCATGAACGCCTGCTGAGACCTGAGGAAGCATCAGGACATAAGATCAGATGAGAGGACAACGGTACCTCAAAATAGGGATACAAGCGCTTCAGCAGTATTGTGTGTTTCAGCCATAGAAATAGAATAGGAGTACAACGGACATTCACATTCAAATCAACGTAGCAGGATGGTCAGAGCGATGGACATTTGTATGTGTATCGTTGTAGCGGGCTAACTTCCGTATAAACTAAACTGACTTACGACAAGTTGCGGACTCACTGATGAGAGGTTTTGCAGTAACGACTAAAACGAGCAGTGGAGTAGTAACGTTACGAAGCACAGAGACCCAGAGGAACTGAGTAAAAATTTAACAACTTAATGCTTCATCCTCACACTCTTATCAAAGCGTAGGACGCTAGCTAACTATCTTGCCAATTCCGCCATGCTTTAATGCTGCACTGATTACAGAACAACGGGCTGGTGGCCAACGGCAGCGCTGGGTCTAACGGTCCCTCCGCCTCACTGCTGCTCTTGAGAAGGACAAGCTACCGGCGAGCTGCGACTATACTTTACGGCCCCACTGACGCGTTTCTTTTGTAATAGTCAAATAACCATGGAAAACAGTTCAATGTCCGTTCTTCTCCTATTCTTTTTCTCTGGTTTCAGATGTTTTGGAGCAGAGAACCGAATACTTGTGCAGTGTTGTGCGTTACCTGTAAGGCTGCAGCGAGGAGCTGAACAGGTCCTGTGGCTGGGAGACTGGAGGACCAGTGCTGAGTCCCAGCTGAGCCTGGTGGGTGTGTTGGTGTTGGTGTTGATGTTGGTGTTGGTGTTGATGCTGATGTTGGTGTTGATGTTGTGGCTGACCTTGCAGTGGAGCGTAGATAGGGATGGGAATCTGCTGCACTGCCGTCGGCTATAAGGTGGAGAAACAGACAGACAGGTAGTTTTACCTCGAACATTATAAAAACATTCCTGCAGCATGTTACTGACTAACAGAAAATCCTACCTGCGAGAGGCCGGGCTGGAAGCCTTGCTGCTGAGCCAGGGAGGGAGGTGCCAAGCGAGGGTGGGGGGTACTGAAGAGGTGGCTAGTGTCCATGTAGAAAGCTGGAATCTGAGCTGCAGAACCTCAACATACAAGGTTTAAATATTAGAGATTACAAACATAGTGAAAATATCAGGGCTATAACAAAAACACAGGTTGGTGTTCAAATTTGATGTTAAAAACATCGATAGATGAATATGTTCAACTGTTTCCACTTAAATCATTTGAATGCCAACATGTGTAATATAACTAACATCCCAGTTCAGTGCCATGTGTCTCTCACCTGCTGCAGACTGAGAGACGTACACCTGTGGGGTCTGCTGTTGCTGGGGCAGGAGGGTAGGCACACAGCCCAACTGAGAGAAGCTGCTGCTACTACTGCTACTGCTGGACGAGGACAGACTTCCACCCTGCAGTTGTTGGGGCTTCACCTTACAGATGTTAGGGGGGTCAGAGGCTGTGGTGGTCTTGGTGCTGAGAGCCGACGTTGTATAGGTACCAGAACCTGCATGGGTGGAGATAATCACATGGTGAATACAATGGATCATAATAGATGCCTGGAAGTGTGCAGTAGAATGTCAGAGAAGCGTCGAGGTAAACAAGGCGTCAACACACAGTACTGTTAGAGATATACAGAAGATGTTAAAAGGGATAGTTTGGGTGTCAATATCAGTTTAAGTGTACGCTATATTTAGAATAGTTTCACCGCTTTATCTTGCCGTCAGACCGTCCTTTCTGACGGGGGACTGAAGCAGTTATCTATGCTCTCTTCAAAACCACCACTCATTTGACAAAAAAAAAATCATTCTACATTGCAGAACACGGGAGTTACTCGTCTGAAGCTGCCTTGACTGGTTTGTTCGTTTTTTGTATTGTGTGACTTTGTGTTATTGTATGACTTTGGTGAATCCAAACTAAATCTTTAAAACACCAAACTAACTAACCGATCACAGCAGCTGTAGACCAGCAACTTCAGTGTTCTGCGAAAATTAAGTTTTTTTGTCAATGGAGCCTGGTGGCTTCGAAGTGAGTATAGATAGAGAATGGCTTCAGTTCCCTGTCGGAGAGGGCTGTCTGACGGCAAGGTAAAGTGGTGAAAATAAATATAGCGTATGCTTAAACTGATATAGATTTATTTTAGGTGGCTAAAATATGTTTTCTGCTGCCCCCGTCCACAGCAGTACATTACTTTGCTCCCGTGCTGGCACTCCTGTCTGCTTCTCCAAACTGGGGGCGTGCCGACCATCATCTACTGTAGGTAATACAATGACTATGGATAAGTACCTCATACAACCCCACGTCAAAACATCTGAACTACCTCTTTAACTGTGAGTTATGTTACCTGACAGTGAGGTGCTGGGGGTAACAGAAGCCACAGGGATCTGCGGCATGGAGGCTGAGGAGAAGGTGGAGTACGAGGATGCACAGGAGGTGATGGGGGAGGAAGAGGAAGTGACTGGAGAATTCTTCTCCAGACTTGGTGAGTTCTCCCACGCCTTACGAGCCGATTCCATCTAAAGAGGAGGCAGAAAGAGTGTTTAGTTAATGGTTCACTGAAATTTTTCTTAGAAGTACAGCCCACGCCAGGCAACATTACTTTCTCTGGGTACCTTTAGTGTTAGGTCAACAGTAGCAGGGGAGACGGTGCTGAGGCTGGAGCTCTGCTGCAGGGTCTCTCGTCGAGGAAGGGGCAATGAGTGGGGTAGCGCCACCTGAAACACATCAAAATAACCCCAAAGCAGTCTTTAAAA
This sequence comes from Sebastes fasciatus, assembly GCF_043250625.1. NCBI lineage: Eukaryota > Metazoa > Chordata > Actinopteri > Perciformes > Sebastidae > Sebastes > Sebastes fasciatus. Next base: position 24,312,702 of record NC_133799.1, on the reverse strand, counting down.
TAATACCAAGTGTTTAGGATTATAGCATTTTATTATGGCACAGATGTGTGCTCTTTTCAATTTAACCCTCAGAGACCCACAATAGACATTGTTTGTGTTTTTTCAGGGGGTCTTTAAGGGGAGATAGCAGGTCAACAGTGGATGTCACATAAAAGTGGTGTACATCATCTGAAAACCTGAAGATTAATTTGAGATGCAGCGCAGCACTGGGTGTCAAATTGTTCTAGTCATAAATCAGAAATATTAAAATCCACAATTTTAGAATAGGCAAAAATAACAGTTATACTGCATTTTAGAAACTGCATGTGATTATCATCAAGTGGGCATGTCTGTAAAGGGGAGACTTGTGGGTACCCATAGAACCCATTTTCATTCACACATCTTGAAGTCAGAGATCATGGGACCCCTTTGAAAATGATCATGCCAGTTTTTCCTTGCCAAAATTTTGCCTAACTTTGGAGCATTATTTAACCCCTTCCTCTCCAGCAGCGGATTCCTTAGGTTTTCTAGATTCATATGATATCTGTACCGTCACTCAGGCTCTAAAACTGAACCTGCTACAGCCTCTGAAAGACAGTTAAGTTAAAAAGAAAGCTGTACAAAATAAGGATGTGTACTCACACTTGCCACCAAACTCTCTTCTATTTTGTTCACTCCTGTAGGAACACTGTCAGCCAGTGAGGAGGAGGGGGTGGTGTAGTCAGTGACGGACTCCTGAGAGGGAAAGACATAAATTCAGTATACACAATAACATGTTATACTGCAGCAATATACTTTTTATTGTTCTCTGTACAGGGTTCAGGGTGTATTAGCAGCCTAGAGGTACAACGATTGCGTCGCTCAATCCAGCTATCATGAAAGTATGATAAAAGAAAATACAGCCTAGCTGTGCAGTCATGTGACACTGACATACCTTAGAGATACTGTTGTATTCTACTGAAGGGACGGTGATCATGCACTCGATGTCTCCTCCCAGCTCTGGTACTATGGGGTCACTGGTGGGAGGACTGGAGTCTGTGGCTCTACTGACGCCTCCTCCAGGAACTCCTCCCTCCATCCCCTCGCCTTCTCCTCCACGTGCGTCTTTGGCCTTGCGGTTCTTTAAAGAGCGCTCTTTACCAATGGGACCTGGCTTGTACTCCTTGGTTTCCATTGGTTCCATTTCAGGAAGCTGGAGGGGGATTAAACAAGAATTAATGGGAATCCGTGTTGTTGTTCAAACCGCTTAGAAACAATGAGCTTCCTCCACAGCTGACTTACCTTCTGTGTTTTGATTGGGCCAGCTCGAGGTTGTTTCTGTCTCTGTTCTTTGGGAGCAGGTAGTTTGTTGTCAGAGACGGTTTCTAGCAACGCTGGAACTCCGTCGCTGTCTGTGCTGCCTGCAGATGACGGCGCTCCAAACTGAATACTGTCTATTGCCAATTCCACACTGCCCTCTGATCCAAGCTTCACACCCTGAAACAACACATTCAAGGTTTGTCATTTTGCAAAAAGGATCATACACTATATATATAAAAGATGAGATGGACGTATTCAACATACCTCAGAGGAGACAGTGCCAGTAAAGGAGGTAAGAGGTTTGTTCCAGGCACTCACAGAAGGTGGCTGGGGAGGGCTGATTGGACCAACTGGAATAAACACACATTACATATTTTAGACAAGAGCTTGCCGATGAATTCACTCCTGCATCACAACGAGAAAGAATTGACTTATCTACTCACGCTTCTTGACATCGGGAAGGACAATGGGGCCCGCTACCTTGTTCTCCCACAGTTCTGTACCCAGAGTGCTGTGTGTCTGCGCAGGTGGCGGGGGTAGGCTCTTTGAGGTAAAGTCCACAATGACGGGGGGAATGGAGGGCAGTGGAGCCACCGTTCCTTCCAGTGTCTGAGGGGATGCAGCTGGCTGGGAGGGGGGAAGGTGGGGATGCTGGGGAGCAGAAATAGGGGGTTGCTGTTGGGCCTGAGGTGTGGGAGTTACAGGAGGCTGAGACTGTGAGGCCTGCTGTTGTTGCTGCTGCTGCTGTTGCTGCTGCTGCTGCTGCTGTTGCTGCTGCTGTTGTTGTTGCTGCTGCTGTTGCGATGACTGCTTTTTAGCAAATCTTGGCGGCAGCTTTCCTCCGCCTCCTCTGCCCTTCTCACCAGAGCCTTTTTTACTCCAGTTCTGTAGGAGCACAGTAGAGGTATAGCTCATTATCGAAGTATTGCATTGCTGTTTTAGTTAAACTATGTGGTGCAAGCTATCCCTCCTCTTACCTGAGTAGTCTGCTCTTCCTTTTTCCTTTTCTCTTCGTCCTGCAGGCGTTTTTGTTGCTTGCGGGAGACCACCTCTGTGAAGCCGTCATCATTGGTGTTGGACTGTGGGTCCTCTGTGGTGGTGACCTCTGGGTGGTCATCAATGATCACAACACCTGTGACGGGACAAAAGTGTATCCAGACGTTTACATTCAAGGTAAAGAGCAGCTAGAGCCAGGTATATGTTCCAGTTTTGGAGTATATAAGTGTTTACTTACTGGCATAGTTGTTAAGATCAAACTGAGAAAGAGCATTCTCTTTGGGCTTCTTAGCAGCCTGTTTGGCCTCATCTTTGCGACGGCCAGACTGGTCTTTTGAAGGCCTCTGGGATGCTCCTCCAGTTGATTGTGTCATCCCATCGGAGTTCTGCTGGGCTGCAGGGCTGTTCGTATCATGTTGGAGACAGAAAGTAAAATTGAGGCCCAATAAGAGACTATGTGACACATTTTAATGTTGTAGAGAGCAACAGTGTGGTGGTGAAGGAGGCCTGACACACTAAGAATGTTAACATGAATTCTGTAATGACATGATTTTTTCAAAAACTATGCCTCTATTGTTTGTTATTACCATCCTCTGACTGAAGTAGAAGACGACAAAGAAGTCAATAGATGGCAAGAGTGTTGATGCACCAGATAGATGAAGGGAGAAAATGCTTTCACTCTGTTCTCCATTAGAAATGCCACAGCTGAGGTACAATTAGAGTCTAAAAATACCACCACACTGAATCCATATTTAGCTATTTTAACACAAACAGTTTGATGGCCAATTACAGCACACTTAAGTATAGTAATCTACCCAAGTGCCCCACAGGCAATACCAACAGTTTAACCGGTTTCCTAGTGATATGTGCAACTATTAATTAGGAGGAATATTACACAAAAGGTTTATTGTGTGTGAATAAACCTGCAGTATTATTCTACTGCACAGTTTATTGAGTCGACTTCATTGTGCTAATGTAGGCAGACAAAGTAAATGCCCAACAACAGACAAAAGCCCGATTGTTCAAACTCACCCTTTGCGGCCAGCTTTGGCTCCTCCCCTCCTCTCCCCCTTGCCCCCTGCGTAGCCCCGGACTGGTTTGGCTCCACTGTTGCCTCTACGATTCTGTCTCTCTGTAGGCCTCTGACTTGAGAAACTCCTCTTGGCTGCAGGAGCCCCATCACGTTTTGGAGTCACCCCTCCATCAGGAGGGCTTCTATTGGGGGTCAAAGAGCCCTGAGGGGGTGCGGGTGCCGGGGCACAGGCAGTGGCGGCTTCATTAGCGGCCTCCAGTGCTCCTTTCCTTTCTTCTCGCTCTCGCCTTTCGTTGAAGTCGCTGCTCTCGGAGGCAGTTTCCCATTCCTCATTGGCTTGATCTGAAGAGTTCTGGTTGGACAAGTCAGGGGACTTGGTACCGACTGCAGTGATGGTGGGGCTGCTGGTCTCAGGCAAGGATGCTTCTAAAGGAGAGGACAAGTCGGGTGCAGGCATAGTGGCTGCCACTTCCGCAGGCACAGTTACAGGTGTTCCTGGAGCTCTGGACAGGGTTGGGGAGAGGGAGATGGGGGCAGAGCTGGGGACAGCAGCAGCAGGCACTGGGAGTAGAGGGACAGGGGGACTTGGGGCTGTTTCTCCACTAGCTAACACTGCAGCCTCCCGCTCCTTCAATCGCCTAAAGCGGGGAGGTTTATCTTGTCTGGGGGGTCGTGCTGGTCTGGACCGACGAGGCCTTTCTCTACTATTCTGAGGTCCCCCGTCCCCAAATTTCTTGCAATCAGACCTATTGGGTCGTCGGTCAGCGGCAGGATTGTCATATCTTTGACTGGACTCAGTGTCCTCAGGCCTGAATGTCTCCATTGGTTTAGAGGGCCACTGAGAAGAGGACTCTCTAGCTCCTGGCCGTCTAAGAGGACCTGCGCGAGGGCCGCCGCGTTCCCTTGCTCCACCTCGTCTACTGTATAGTCCTCCTCTTCCTCGCCGAGAGGGCTCTCCTTTAGGAAGGAATCCTGGCTTGGGTCTGCTTTCATCGTCCCCTCTAGGTCCGACCCTGTCTCCCATGTGAGGAGGTCCAAAGCCTGGCTTGTGGGGCCCAGGCCGGGCCTCCCCAGGGAGCTCTCGTCTCAATGGATGGCTAGGTTTGGTGCTAGGCTCACGGTCAGAGGGTCCAGTGTCACTGGCAGACTCTCTCCCACCTTCACTTTCAGAATCTGTGTCTGAACCGCGGCGCCGTCTACGTTTTGGTATAACTTCAAAGTCTGAGCTCTCACTGCGAGTTTCACTTTCTTCCCTGTTGCGAAAGGCAGCAGCACCTCCAACAGAAGGTAAATCAGAGCGTGAACGGGGCTCTCGGTAATTGTACTCTGCCCGGCTTCGACCACGACTCCCCCTGCATCGGCCACCGTAAGTCCCCCGGTAGCTCCGTCCTCTGGCGTAATACTCCCCTCGACCACGTCCTTTGAAATTTGAGTCCAAAGGCCACTCTTTATCTCTGTCTCTGTCTCTGTCTTTGTCTTTGTCTTTGTCCATTTCCTTCTCCCTCTCACGTTCCCGCTCTCTCTCCTCCCGTCGGTAGGCACGTGGAGGAAGATTGGACTCTTTCCTGAAGGGCAGTTTCGGTTCTGGATGTTTGTCATTGCTGGGCGGTTTGTCTGCTTTCTCCTCCTGAGAGGAAGAGGTGGGAACCACAGATGAAGGCTGCGAGTCTCTGACTCTCTGATGGCCAGTCGGTGTTTCCTCGGCCTCGGCGGCTTCTCTCTTCCCCTCGCCCTGAGGTCTGGAGCCCTCGGACACAGCGGCAGCTGCAGAGGGAGCTTTGGATGACTGATCCTTTTTGGACCGGTCTCCTCTATCCCCTCTCTCGTGACGCTTCTCTCTCTCTTCTCTTTGCTCTCGCTCTTCTTTCATGTCCCTTAAGACAGGCTTCTTAATTGGCCCAGACCTGCGGAGAGGCCTCTCTCCCCCTGGTCCTTCTCTGCGTCCGGCTCCTGATCTTCCACCCCAGCGCAGCTCAGCTTTCTGCTTGCTAGGGGCTGGCAGAGGCAGCTTCTCTTGTTTGTGTAATCCATCAGCAGGAGGTGTTGCCCGGTTGCTAGTCACCGCAGCCTGGGGGTAGAGTTCATTCTGGGGCTTATCATCAGCCCGTTCTCCTGTGTCCTGTAGCTCTAGTGATTTTGTTCCCAGGGATAGCCCATCAAACCTGGGCTCATCCAGCTTGAGGGAGTGGCTGGAGCCCTGGGAGACACTCCTCTGGAGCATAGCTTGACCAAGAGCTTCCACCTCTTCTCCACTGGGTAGGCCTGACTCCTCAGGATCAAAGGCTGAGCTTACAGGGACCAGGTCTAGAGGCCCTGGCGCATCCTCTGGGCCCTGGGAAAATGCCGACAGGGACTCCGTAGGGTCCTGGAAGAAGTTACTTTTATGAGAGTCCAATGTACTGTGGTCCTGGGGATACATAGCTGGGAGACCCCTGTCCAGATCCAAACCAGAGTCCACCCTGTAGAGAAACAATTGTTATTGGGTCATGTCAGGAAAATAAAAGATTTTACTTATATTGCCATTTATTTATTTTTACCTCGGCTCCTTGTTATCATCCCGTCCTTTTGGAGGAGTTACAGACGGTAACGGCTCTGATTGTGGGTACGGCTCCGACCCCCATACCATCCGCGAGTCTGACGGCAGGCCATGGTCACGAATTGGTCGGGTTAGATGGTCAAAGGAGTCAGAGCTGGAGCTTGAGTTGTCACCGGGCTCTCTGCGCACAATCTGCTTAGGAGGCATCCTCCCTGGAGAGGACAAAACAGAGTGACTTTAAACAGGTTGTCTGCCACATCTGTCAGCTTCTTGGAACATTAATCACAAACAAAGATACTCATACATTCTCCATTTCCACATAACTCCCTACCAGGGTGAATGTTAGTTGGCATGTCCATGGGAGGGCGTCCTGACATCATGCGTGGGTCCATGTAGGACTGCATCATGAGCCAGCGGGGGTCAAACCCCATGGAGGCCAGGTGCTGGTGATGGGGGCCAATGGGTTGATACATGGAGCGGTGTTGTTGCTGTTGTTGCTGCTGCTGCTGCTGCTGCTGGGGAGCTGGAACGCCGCCCCCACCTGATGGAGACACGGAGCCCCCACTCTGGTGTTGCTGTTGTTGCCATTGTTGCTGCTTCATCTGCTCCTACAAGACCAACAGGAAATAGTAACAAAGAAAAGTTAAGATCAATATAGCTAGTTTGTTTTCAATGTTGTACATTACATCGTAAGTGGCTGCTTTTGTATTACTGATGGCTCAACGTCATATCTGCTTGTTCTGACTAGGGCTGCAACTAACGATTATTTTCATTACCGATTAATCTAGAAAATAAGCGGCAAATTAATCTGTCTTTGAATGTCTTGTTTTGTCAGTCCAAAACCCAAAGATATTCAGTTTAATATGATATAAAACACAGAAAAGAAGGAAATCTCCATATTTGAGAGGCTGAAAACAGAATTTTGTGCAATTTTTGCATGAAAAATTACTTTTAACAATTAATTGATTATCAAAATAGTTACCAGTTATTTTTCTGTTGATCGACTAACTGTTGTAGCTCTAGATCTGACAGCACAATGTTTTGAAAATTCCCACCTATGATCACTATTTGCTCCAACCCAAGCAAATATGTCACTGACACACCCACATAGCAAGCAACTTCCCAGCCGTTATGAACTAAAGAAGCCAGATGTGGACATCCTTACCTGCTGTCTAAGGAAACGAGGAGGCAAAGACTTTTGAAACTGTTTGGAATAGCCTGAGGTAAGAGAGGGACGCATAGCAGCTGCTGCTTCTCCTTCCAGCTGTGGTGGTGCCACGGGGACTTCCTCACCACTGGGGGGGTCCATGAGAGGCAGAGACAGGTGGGGCTCATCCACTGCAAGATAAAAAAAACATCAGGCATCTATGACTGAAAGTATGGCAGTTGTTCGCAACTATACAATGATCATTTACATGCAACCACGTTAAAAAAAAAAAAAAGGGTCCGAACTAGCTCACCTCTGTTGTCCTCTATGTTGAAATAGTCGCGGATAGGCACTGTTGTCCTGTCTACCTGGTTCTCCTCCATCAGGGGGCTGACCTCAACCAAGGAGCTCTCTCCCTCGCTCTGAGGCTCTGGATCTACAGACACAGGTCTCTGGATGGGGGGGCTGGGCTGACGAGGCAATTGAACCTCCTCCTCTACACTTGGTTCTACTAGCTCTCGTTCCATCCCCTCCCCGTCTTGATCCACCATCTCAGGTAAAGGAGCTTGCATGATTGGGACCGGTGATTGTGAAACTGGGATCGACGGAACAGGACTGGATACAGGAGCCGGAGCTGATGAGGACTCTTCCTCTTGGGCAGCTACTGCTTCATCATTGGTGGTCTGAGCGAGGGCAGATTGGATCTCAGTTGCCTGGCGGTGTTTTTCATTGAGACGTTTAAGTTTTTCAGCACAAGCAGAAAGCCGCTGTTCTTCCATCCGCCGTTCCTCTTCATCTCTCCGTCGTCTCGCTCGTTCTACAGCTTCAGAAACTTCTGCAGGCTTCTTGCGCTTCTGTCGCCATGCCTCAGGGTCCTCATCAGCACCAGGTGCCGTTGCAGCCTGTGGTTTGGGCCCACGTGGAGCTCCGCCACCAACAGAACGAGTGCCGCCCTGGAGAGTAGAGAAATAAGTACAGATAGACTCATCACCGTGCTGTTAAAATAAACAGTGCAGACATGATGTGAGGCTAATTCATATCCAGCTTTACCTGGTAGTCCTGTGGAGCAGCTGACTTATTGTACTGCCCCATAATGCCAGGTGATGGCGCTCTGGGATCACCATCGGCCCATGAGGTTTTACTGCCCCCACGGTCCTCAGTGCCCTCCTTCCAGCCCTCCTGACCGTCTGGTGGTCGAGATCTTATACGCTCCACTTTACCCATCCATTCCCTGAAAATAAAGTCAATACAGTTAAGTAAAAACAAAAAGCATCACAGGTTATTCCAACTGACAATCTCCTCAGTTAACTAGCTCTGCTAAACTCATTCACTTCAACCTCAGGCTGCACATCATCACAAATCCTCTCACTGTAGTGCACACAAATTGGCTTCGATAACTTCCATCATTTCCGAATCCTTTTACTCAGTATAAACTATTTTGGCACCTTGGCACCAAGGCTGCCATGCAATATAACCATATGGTTCTGAATGTATAATTGTGGTATGTTAAATCATCTATTAGACAGTGTGTTATATCTGCAATATATGGATGTCCATTGTATTTTGTCCTGTTCTGAAAGCCGTTTCACAATACATACAATACTAAACATGTCACATTCATTCAGTAGATGAACTATATCATTAACTGTGTCTCTTTTTCCATGTTTAATCCATTTAATACAAATCACATATTTCCCATTACTAGTTACTACTTAAAAGTACATGAAACAGAATCCAGGAAGTCTTGCTGGATAAATTGTCCTCAAGGGGTGAAGACAACCATAAAAAAAAAACTTTGGCACTCCGTCATGAGGTGAAAAATGATATAGTGATAGTGCCTTAGTTTTTTTCCATGGTACTTTGCACCACATGAAGACGATTTATCCAGCAAGACTTCCTGGATTCTGTTTCAAAGACTGAAATGTGTTTGATAGGAAACTCATCACGCTTTATTATTGCCAAAGATATACCATCAAGTAATGCAGTTGCAGGTAAAAAATGCACTGGATTTCCATATTGCAATGATATAATTTCATAAAACAAACTGATGAATACATATCACAAGTTTAAAAGTCTCCAAAAGTCTATTTGGAGACACTAATAACTTAAGGCATGCTTTGAAAAATGAATGTCAGTAATGTAAATTATACATATTTTGGAATGAATTGGCTAAATAAAGAACCACAAAAGTGTTTTTCTGTAGTACTGAAGCACAGAAGTTAAATAGTGAATGCAAGTCTTGAAAAGTTAAAATTTAAATACTCACCAGTTTTCTCTTTTGTCTTTAGCAGCTTGGTTCTCCTCGTCATCGCTGAAGTTTAGTTTCTCAGTGTAGTCCACCTCCATCTGAGCTCCTGGAGGGCAGAAGACACAGGGTTGATAAGATACAAGAACTACTGTGAAATTAACTTTTTTTCTCTCGACTAATTAGTTAAACGCTGAAGTTCACAAGGATGGCTACTAACCTGCCCAGCCCTCATCAGTATCGGTGTCTAAGTTGTCCAGCTCTTTAAGTTCTGTTGCGCTGATGATAGAGGGTCTGTCTGGGTCCTGGTGCCAGGACTGAGGGGGAGCCTGCTGGGGTCGTGCTGAACGAGGACCCCTGACCAACCAACAGAGAAAAAAAGAGGAAAGTTCATTATTGCACCTGGTCTAGTACATTAACAACTGCCTCTACTCAACTCTATAAGAGGAAGTAAGATATGAGGGCAGTATTATGTGTCTGACATTTGCCAAATTTGTGCACAGGACCGAAAACATGTAAGATTCCTTTTATACTGATATGAATGGTGCGCTTCTGTGTGATCTTATGACATCTCGTATTTGTTGTTTAGGAAATTTTTTAATTGCCTTTAAAGTGAGTAATTGTTTTGTTAATTATCAATTTCAGAGTATATTGTGTTTGTGCAATGATACATTTTTTGATTTGTATTTAATTGTATATTTTATTTTGCTTTAACCCAAGTATGTAGGGCTTAGTCATGAAGATGTGAACTCACTTTGCTCCATCTTGTGGTACAGGGTATCTTAAGTTTCCTTGCCCTGGGCCAAAAGTCATTTGAGGATAGGCGTGGAACATCTAGAAGACAAAGACAGCAATCATCACGCAGGCTCATGAAGAGATAAACACAACAACTTAAGACTGTAAATATGATGTGCTCATGTGGTCTGTGAAGAATAGGAAACTGAGACTTACGTAGGGTGGCATCATGCTCCTGAAAGCAGGGTCGAAGTGGGTTGGCACCCCAGCAGGAGGCTGCTGCCCCCCATTAAGTTTAGGCTGAGGAGGCGGGGCCGAGGGGGGCAACCTCTCCTTGCCATCCCTCTTCTCCCTCTGGACGTCAGCGGTTACGTTTCGTCCAGGCTCATCAGCTTCCCCTGCTGGTGTAGAGGTACCAAGGGCCGTACTACCCTCCTCCGGAGCCCTGTTGTCCATCTCGGGGGGGCTGGGTGCAGTGATCAAATTCCTGCCACCGCCCTCACGCCAACTGCCAACATCTACCACGACAGGAGGAGGAGAGGTATTTATTGTTTACGAAGTCAAGTCAATCACTGAATGATGTTTATGTGCATGAGTGTGGCCATACTTTGAGGTCTGAGGCTGGGGCCTGGTCCATAAGGCTCCTCTTCTTGACCGTCCCCTTTCTCCACCTCACCAGCCGCCTGCAAGCTGGGAAACTCCTGGTGAAAATGGCTGCTCACCCGAGGAGGAGCACCTGTACAATACAAGCACATTATAATGAATGCACAGAAATCCCAGGATTGAATATAATACAGTGATACAGAAAGGTCTAATCCTGAGTTGGTGTACAGCACCCCTTCCAACCCAATATCATGGTCCACGCAGACTGTAATGTTTGAGTGCTGTAAACCAATTGAGGATTGTGCCTTTGTTTCTTTTGACACAAGTAGGAAATGTAATGGATAGTGTTCACAACCTTCAACATAAATGCCAAGAAGGACCATAGCTGATCTGTGTTTATGAGTAGGTGTCACGCTTAGGGAGCAAGTGAAGAGCATATTTACCGTCTGGCTGCGTCGGCTTGCTGCTTGCCCAGGAGCGGCTGCCCACAATAGAAGGCTCTGGTGGTGGGAGCACTACTGGTTTGATCGGGGGTGGGGGCGTCTCCTGTTGCCTGTGGCGCGTAAAAACAGGACAGTTTCAAACAACACTCGTGATTTGAAACGTGGATAACAGACTCCTCCAGTTTAAAACGCTTCCAGTTATTCTGTAGTGCTTAACATAAACTTTCATTTAAAGAAGGACAGTAACAAAAGGGGCGGTGCCTGTTTCAGTGTTTATGCACTAAACGTTCACACACACTCTCACACTCTCTCACACACACACACGTGCAAAAGTTATTGAATTTACCTCTCCTCCCCTCCCTCAGGCCGAGATGCCCAGCCACTACCGTCTTTGGGGACGATGTTGACGTTGGGGTCGTTTCCCTTGTTCTCTGCCTTCAGGCTGGGCAGGTTGGCCGGAGGGGGCATGCGCCGGCTGGCAGCAACTTTGCCCAAACTTTGGAGCCCATGTCTGGCAGCCACTGGGATGAAGAAACATTTCACACGTAAGAGAACAGCAAGATCAGGGGGTTTTAAGAAGGTCAGGGAAAGCACTTTATCATCTTTAAAGATGATATTATATCCATCAACTGAACTCTGAAGACAAAACAAGCTATTCCCATTTACTGGAACTACAGTCCACTGATTAGTTATCGGATGCAATAGTGTGCCAGACTAACAGGGAACAATAGTGGGGGCTTACCTGCAGTTTTCTGGGTTTCCAGAGATTTGCCCTTGTAGGTATTGAAGAGGCTAAGGGTTGCATACTTTGTTTTGCCATCCTTTGCCTTGGTGCTTTGCCCTGACTTCTCGGACATTTCGCATGAAACTCATTGAGTCTGGTCCTTTGGCCTCGCCCCCAGAACCAGCCTCCTATAGACCAAGGGTGAGAGAAAAACAAGAACACAAAAGGTGATGAGGTTATTGACTCTGGGACATTAGATCATAGCAGATATCTCTGAACCTCCTTTGATATTCACCAACACCTGAGTCTGATGTTGGTTTACAACACAATGAAGCTGCCCTGCATCTGCTTTTGAGGAGACAAGTGCTTTAGGAAGAAAAAACAAACTATGAGACACACTATGCACCGATGCCTACTCGGAGGGGTAGCAAGAAACACAAGGCAGTAAGTGAATTAGAGTGAGCAGTACCATGGACAGAGATACAGCATGTTTGGGGCTGCAGTCTTTCCTAAGTCGCACAGAGGTCATTTATTATTAACGGAGCGGTGGTGAAACAGTGTCTGTGACGATGTGTGTGTGTGTGTGTGTGTGTTGGGAGGAGGTGACAGCTCTGATGAGCTCAGGCTCTAACTGCAACTTGGCCTTGGAACGCCTTGCAAAGGAACATCGACTTAAAAGGAAAAGTCCTTTCGTTTGAAAAAAACTTTTATTTTTGTAAAAATGACAACCCAAACCATGACAATAAAGCCCAGATTGCAATTTCTGTTTCTCTTTCAATAGGAGTAGTGATGCTAGCCAATACAGCTCCTTAGTAGTTGTCGACAAATATTAACACGATAACGCAAAATTCTTTGTAACGCCACTAATTTCTTAAACGCATTAATACAATCGATCTTTCGGAGGTTGTAACTGGCTCAGAGCCAGGCTAGAGTGAAGATAGATAGATCAAATTAAACTATAAAACCTAAGGAATCCATTGGTACCAACCATGTCATACTAGCTTGTTGCGAAGGAGGGTAAATACCACTCCAAACTTAGGCTACATTTTGGCGAGGAAAAACTGTCATCGAAGGGTCCCTTAACTTCTCAGCTCAAGACGTGAATGAAAATGGGTTCTATGGGTACCCCACGAGTCTCCCCTTTACAAACATGTTGATAAAGGTATTAAATACTTGACAAATCTCCCTTTAAGGAATTATTTTGAACAAATAAAAAATGTGCGAATAATTTGCAATTAATCGCGATTAAATATTTTAATCGATTGATAGTTTTGTGTGATTCTGCCATAAGAAAAAAAACATATTCTTAAAATTAGCTATTGTCTGATTTTAATCCTTAAATTTGGAAAAACAAAATCAACATATATATTTGTATGGCTTTGAGAGTTTCAGTTTGTATTGTAAAGGCATCAGTATCTTCTTTACACTGATGTGCACTTGCTGCAGAGGTACAAAAACAAATTTGATGCACAAATTGTTTTAGTGCCTCTGCAGCAGGTGTCCAAAGTGTCCATTAAGAGTACGGAGAGCACAGTGCCGTAGCTGGTGTGCACTTCTTCAAATGAGTAACAAAGTAATGGGATAATGCAGGCTACAGTATGTGGATGCTCTCTCTTCGAATCTTCCCCGACATTTTTCCAGTTGTGGTAATAGTTGTTGATCACTGAAAGCAAAGGAATGGTGACACTTTGATGCATTACCACCACACTGGAGGCTTTCGGCCTCGGAATCTGCAGATACACTCTCCAGCTGTCTGAAAATAGCACTAAAGCTGAGCCCAGACAACAAGAGATTTTCAAATTTGAAGAGGTTTTCACCGGTCTGAGTCTTTTAGCCAACACAACACACGTTCTGACAAAGTAGTCCTGTTGACCTAAGTGCTGTCACAAACTTGCCCACAGAGTACCTTCAACACAATGCTTGTTGATTTGTGTGCACTCTGTACAGTGTAACAATAAAAAGACAAGATGAAAAATTAGATGGATGAAGCTGTAGTTGAAAACTGGGCTGAGTGTGGTGGCTTCTAAATTTGGCAGAGTGGCAGACACAATTTATGAGAAATTGACAAGTGAAACTGTCACATTTATCTTCATTATAAATCAATGTCTCTTGTAACATTTTGTCATGTGCAGCAGTGTTGCTTGACAGGACGTGTGGAGGGAAACAATTTGAATGTAGCAGAAACACTTCATAATTTTTAAGTACTCTGTAAGCTGCATCCCTGCAGCGGGTCTAGCAAAGTAGTAGTAGTCTCTTGGCGATTGAGGGTGTCTGTCTGGGACTCACACACACACACCACAGAACACTTACTGATCATATTAAACGTATTAAACATGATTCTCTTCTTGCAGAAAATCTGCAAAAGGAGTGTGGTGCAGAGGTTGGGTGGAGGGACTCTGTGCAAAATAGCACAGGGATACAGGAATATGGGATGTATAATGTGTTTGAAATAAGGGAGCAAACAGGAAGAGGAAACTCTGATAAGAGTCCAACCAGCCCAAATGACAACAGTTCTACTTCCTCTGTGCAAAGATCCACCTATTATGTTACCTATTCAGTGCCATTGATAGTCCACAGGGGAACCCTGGGGCCCAATGTCACCTGGGGATGAGCCATGATCCACACAGAATGGGTCAATCTCTGACTCCATCTCTTAAACTATCAACATATAATCATCGAGTGCAAATGGGAGGGACCCTGGACTCCCAATTTGAAGCATTTACAGATGTTTGTATCAAGACATTGAAAGAAAAAGACCCAAGAATACATACTATAGGATCCCAGTCTCAATCAGCTCAGCCCGACCTCCAGCATGACACTGCACCCCTGCATCACAGTCCATCCATCAAAGTAAGCCCTTTTTTTTTTTACAATACTCACAAAACACCAACATTTGGGTGTTTCTGCTGCGCAAGAACTAGTTTGTGTGTGAGTTAGGGCTGCACAATTAATCGAATATTACGATCACGATTTTGGCTTCCCACAATTACATGAATGACATTTAAAATGCGTGCTCCGCTTATAGAGAAATCTGCTGCATATCAAATCAAGCTCTTCCTAAACTAACAGCCAGCCATCAGCCGGTGATCGAGATCTTTTGGCTTCACTTTTGGGTATTGATATTATTTATACAACCAGTGTGTTAATGATTAAATTGAGAGCACAACAATTGGGTATCTAGCTGTTAATGTTCCTATTTTTGCTCTCGAAGTGCACCAGATTGAAGCATTTAACTTTAAAATGTAGCTAACAAAAGGGTAGAGTGAAAATTCCTGTATTTTTTCATACTGCAATATTTATAGCAGAAAACAAATATTGCAATGTCAGTTTTTTCCAACATCGTGCAGCCCTAATTTGTACATTAGCAGGAATGTAGCACAGCATGGAAGTGAAAGCAGTGCTCTGTTTCTTTTAATGTGAAAGTGCAATAAAAATATGTTGTCGCTAAAATCAATGAATAACCATGATATCAATATTGATCAAAATAATCGTGATTATCATTTTGGTCATAATCGTGCAGCCCTAGTGTGAGTGTGCATGTGTTAAGAATGCTCCTCACAGATTTAGTGAAACCAATACGGCTGGTGTTTTCCATTCATCAAACCATGCGGCCAGTGAAGTTACATTCCTGTCTTGGTGATGATACTAGCAGTACGATATCAAGTGTCCTGCTTCACAGTTTGTGCATGATTATTGTTCACTTTAACAATGACTGTTTCTGACACACACTTACACAAAAAGATAGTGCCCCAATAGCCCATTACGACTTCCTTTTGCATTAGGATTTACTTCCTGGACGAACCTGTGAGTCGGCTCAGATGACTCACCTGTACAGTGATCATGCACCCCAATCTTTTGTTTACAGTGGATCATGCGACTGACCCGTCTATCGCAACAGTGAAGTCACAGAATGACAAGTCATGTAGATGGCCTAAATGATGGGTGCTGAAAGAAAAGGCTTGTATTTCATTGTCCCTGTTGGTTTGTATTATCATGCGTTCTCCAGTGAAGAACTCTGGTCCAAAATCTCTACAGTGACAACAGTGAGTATATTATGTTTATCACCTTTAGGAATACTAGCCAAAACTACAACAATAAGACTAAGGTTGTAATTTTAGATATGCATACAGACTACTGATCCTGGCCTGTAAATAGAAAATATATTGCTGTATGTATTACTTGAACTGATTAGCACGCATTCAGCATCTGCCAACTAATCTTCACTTTGGTCAGGGTCAATTCAAGGGGCTTCTGCTAACAAAAAAGCATGGAAAAAAGACGAGCATTGGCAGCCACTTAAAGTTTATTGTGGTTCTCTAACGCCAGGCCATCAATACCACTGAGATGGTCTCCCCTGGGAGTTGTTGGTAATTTCATTAAGCACATGAGGAACTGAAAGGCTAGTATGTTTTCATTCATTGGATGCGTAAATGCTTAAACTGATTGCTCAAATTAAACATCTGTTACTGAAAATGCCAGTTATACATGGAAACACTTTAGGGGACTAACCAATGTAGTGTATAACATGTAAAGTTTGATATCAATCCTTGTTAAAGTCAGTTTATTGCAAAGAGAATCACAATACAGAAATATTTAGTGTCTCTTTTTTCTTTAACTCTTTCCTAAAGATACTTCTCCAGCTATAGATATCTGATCAGCCCATGTCATTGTTCAGGCCTATCAATAAGTACTACTCCAATCAATATATGCAAATTGCCTCCCTAAATACTAGACAGATGCCGACTCATGTCTAATCATGGATGCATATGTATAAAACAATACCATGTCGCCCATTAGTAATCCCTCTTGGCGGTTTCCTCATCTGCAAATAGAGTCTATATGAATCACTTTGAGTCTTTCACACCCCAATCCTGCCATGCCAAGCTCCTACAATGTACAGACTCACACAGTAAAAAAACAAAACATGCTGGTCTTTTAAGACCAAACCTGTTGGATCTGCAAGACATATTTACTGTATATTTGTATTCTGGGGGTATCATTCCTATGCAGAGGGTAGTTTAGTTTATTTATTGACTACACTGAGGGCGTTTTGATATTGTAATAATTTATTTATTTATTGTGTTGAGTTGAATGTGCTACTTATTTTGTACTGTAATTACCTTGTACTTTTTCTACCTTCTTTCTTTTCTTAAAGCTGATTCGGTGTAAACTGCTCAGAATTCCAATGTACTAATATATATGTACTAATATATATATATATATATATATATATATATATGTGCAAATGGCAAATAAAACTCTTGAATCATGACTGATATGGAAAGCACGGTGCTAATCTGTACATAAGACTTCTTGAAAATCAAGAATAACTCAGCATATATTTAGACCCATTCAGGTAAAAAAAAAAAAAAAAAAGAGCCAAATTTATATTATGGTATTGTTTGTGGTTTCCACATCACTTTGAGTCTTTCACACCCCAATCCTGCCATGCCAGGCTCCTACAATGCACTGGCGAGATAGCCTACATATGAATTGAATGATGAACTGCTGTGGTCTTATTTTGTATGTTTTTTGTTTCTTTTATTGCTATGCACCCTCCTGTGTGTCTGAAATAAAGTTTGTATTGAATTGAATTGAAAAATACCAGCCCATGTCATTGTTCAGGCCAATTAATAAGTACTTCTCCAATCAATATCTGCAAATTGCCTCCCTAAATACTAGACAGATGCCAACTCATGGATGCATATGTATAAAACATGTGGTGGTTTCCACATCTGCAAATAGAGTCTATACCACATCTGTTGGATCTGCAAGACATCATGACTGAGATGGAAAGCATGGTGCAAATCTGTACATAAGACATGAAAATCATGATAATAAAGAATAAATCAGCATGCATTTAGACTCATTCAGGGGGAAAAAAAGAGCCAAATGTATAATATGGTATTGTTTTTGGTTTCCACATCTGCAAATAGAGTCTATATGAATCACTTGGAGTCTTTCACACCCCAATCCTGCCATGCCAAGCTCCTACAATACACTGGCGAGATAGCCTACATATGAATTGAATGATGAACTGCTGTGGTCTTATCTTGTATGTTTTTTCTTTTCTTTTATTGCTATGGACCCTCCTGTGTGTCTGAAATAAAGTTTGAATTGAATTGAATTGAATGTACAGACTCACACAGTAAAAAACGTGCTGGTCTTTTAAGACCACATCTGTTGGATCTGCAAGGCATCATGACTGAGATGGAAAGCACGGTGCTAATCTGAACATACGACTTCATGAAAATCAAAAATAACTCATCATACATTTAGACCCATTGGTATGTTTTCATTCACTGATTGGACTCGTAAATGCTTAGATTGAATGCACAAATTAAACATCCGTTACTGAAAATACCAGTTATACATGGGGACACTTTAGGGGACTAACCAATGCCGTGTATAACATGCAAAGTTTGATATCCATCCTTGATAAAGTCAGTTTATCGCAAAGAGAATCACAATACAGAAATATTTAGTGTCTCTTTTTTCTTTAACTCTTTCCAAAAGATACTTCTATCTCCAGCTATAGATATCTGATCAGCCCATGTCATTGTTCAGGCCTATCAATAAGTACTACTCCAATCAATATATGCAAATTGCCTCCCTAAATACTAGACAGATGCCGACTCATGGATGCATATGTATAAAACAATCCCCCTGGTGGTTTCCACATCTGCAAATAGTCTATACCACATCTGTTGGATCTGCAAGACATCATGACTGAGATGGAAAGCATGGTGCTAATCTGTACATAAGACATGAAAATCATGATGATAAAGAATAAATCAGCATGCATTTAGACTCATTCAGGGGGGAAAAAAGAGCCAAATGTATAATATTGTTTCTGTAAATCACTGACTGATGGAGTCCGCAGGCCATCCTTTTCTCCATGAATCAAACTACTACTGGTGGAGTAGCTGGGTGGCTCATCTCATACCGGCAGAAAGGAGGCCTCTCTTTGCCCTGAACTCAACCACAAAGAACACTTTAATTGTGCTAAAGTTACACACAAAAACGTGCACATTATAATCTAACCAACACATATGAAGAAGCCACATGGAGCTGTTGGAGGGAGCAGGCCTCCAGCTTGCATAGTTTCGTTTCGCCATCACATCCTCCTCCTCCTCCTCTCTGTGGTCAAAGCATGCTAACCAGAACCAGCTAACCAGCTTGTGCAGCCTCTGTGGGATACACTTTACATGATTTACTTAATGTTTAACGTGTAAACCAACCTGCCAGCGGTGTTGCCTTCTTTGTCCTTCCTGCTGGTTGTGTGGGCCTGACTTTGAGATCAGATTTCGGCCTGGTTCTGTGTCTGGCCGGCGGATTACAAAAGCTAGCTGCTAGCCTGTTAGCTCGGTGAAGCTAACTGCTCTCTGTCTCTCTACTTCTCGGCTCTTTCACGTCTTTACCGTCTTTACCGTCTTCTTTGGCCGGTTCGGAGCTCCTGGTCTGTTCGGCCGGTAGTGTGTGAGCCGGTACTCGGTGGTCCGGTGGTTCCGTGTCTGTTAAACCTCCCGGTATCTCCGGTATCTCGTGTCAGACCGTGTTTCTTCTAGCTGTGTGTGAGTGTGAGGCGCCGCGGCCTGTCGCACAATCAAAGATGGCAGACTGCGAGTTGCCAGATTTATGGTCTCATCCCCCTCTAGGACTCGAAGCACCCCTTGTGTAAAGGTGCTCTGCTCAGTCACACACATCTGTCGCCAAACATGTCTCATTGAAAGAAGAGTTCATTTTTAATGGCATTTAATGACATCCTGCACAAAATCACTATTTGTTTAATGTTTTAAAACACATTCACATTGTAATATCTTCAATAAAAACTCATTATTAGCAAGCAATTTGCTCAGTCACACATCTGTCACCAAACATGTCTCATTGAAAGAAGGGTCAGTCACCGAGATTCAGCTTTATTTATAATGGCCATTAATGGCATCCTGCACAAAATCTCATATATATATATATATTTTATTTGTTTACACATGTGCAATAATTATAATTATATAATTATATAATTATCTGACAGACACTTTGTGCAATAATCTGGCAAAATCTGTCATCTCATCAATATACATATTGTATTTTTATATTTTATATTGTATTATATTTTATATATATATTTTTTTATTTATCTCTTTTTTATGGTATTATCTTTTTTAGCACCTATGGGATTGTAACAATCTAATTTCGTTGTACTACACAATAACAATAAAGGTCTTGAATCTTGATTAAAAAAGGTACAAGTTGATATTACATAAACAACAACAAATGTGATGGAGAGGTGCAAAAAAAACCTCGGTAGGGCTTGATCAGGGCACACCGGCAATATTTGCACTACCTGTTTATATCATGTTTATAGCTTATATTGTATATTGGTAGCATTTACATTTTTTTATTCTATTTATTCTAATGTTTTTATCTATTCTTTTGTTATTATACTGCTTACATGCACCAACAAAACCAAAGCAAATTCCTAGTGTATACCTCTTACACCTGGCAATAAACACGATTCTGATTCTGATTCAGATTCTGAATCTGAAAATCACAATTTTATTTTATTTTTTTTAAATTTGTTTACACATATAAAAAAAAGGTATAAGTTGATATTACATAAACAACAACAAATGTGATGGAGAGGTACAAAAAAAACCTCGTTGGGGCTTGATCAGGGCAATCTCCAATGCATACCTTAATCAATTTTAAAAAGAGAATAAATTATTAAAAAGGATGGTGAAGAGAGAAAAAATAAAGAAAAAGATAAGATTACACACACTAGTAGACATCTATATAGATAGATAGATAGATAGATAGATAGATAGATAGATAGATAGTAACTTTATTGTTCCCGAGGGAAATTCAAGTTTCCAGCATCACAGTTCCATAGTGCAAAACATGTTAGCAAAAGGCAGTAAAAAAGTTAGTAGTGCAAAGTACAAAGTACAAAAACATATACCAGATATAAAAATACAAGGAGATGAAGAAAACTGTTAAAAATGAGTATAGTGCAGGGTAACTCCAGTAGCTTAGGCTATGAAAGTGCACTGTATGCATTATTATCTTTTACGAAGAAGAAGAAGAAGAAGAAAGGCACTTTATTAAATTAAATTAAACTAATAAACTAAATTAAATTCAAATTTGTCAGCTAAGCAATTTCCTCAGTCACACATCTGTCACCAAACATGTCTCATTGAAAGAAGGGTCAGTCACCGAGATTCAGCTATATTTATAATGGCATCCTGCACAAAATCTCAAATATTTTTTTTTAAATTTGTTTACAGATATAAAAAAGGAACACGTTGATATTACATAAACAAAAGCAAATGTGATGGAGAGGTGCAAAAAAAAACTCGGTGGGGCTTGATCAGGGCATTGACTAATTTTGTGAGTGGTAGGATACATGTAGTGTAACTTGATACACTCAAAGTTAACAGTTTGGTAGCCGAGGTGTTGAAGGTGTGCAACCACACAAACACAGCATGAATTAACAAAATATATCCTCACATATATGTAAAGTCTTTGACATCCCTCAAATAACATTCTTATCATAGGCATGAGCAAACCTGGCAACCCAAATGTTAACGAGTCACGCGTGCATGATTCTTCTTCCGGGGTCTACCGGTGGTGCACGAGGAGCGGTAAGTTTAAAGACTGATAAAATACAGTTTAAAGTATCTATCTATCTCTCTATCTATCTATCTATTTATTTATTTATTTATTTATCTATCTATCTATCTATCTGTTTATTTATCTATCTATCTATCTATCTATCTATCTATCTATCTATCTATCTATCTATCTATCTATCTATCCATCTATCTATCTATTTATCTATCTATATTTCTATCTATTCCTGAAATAATGAATTACTTAATTGCTTAATTACTTAATTACTATGATGTGTTTTTAATTACTTAATTGCTTAATTGCTATAATGTGTTTTGCAACACTGTCATGATAACTTCTGTTGTAATTTGTTCAGAGCTTTCTGCCAATGATTGGAATAAGAAGCAATAAGTTCTTCATTTTAAAGTTGAAGCACTTTCTGAAAGTCAGCATTATACTGGTAATTTTAAATGTCATTAGGACATTGGTTTTAACATGATATAAAATGTGTTTCTGTTTATCACTATGAAACAGGTCTGAAATATTTATGTTAAAAAATTTGAATGTGCTGAACATCATGCAGTGCTCCATATTCATTGTTGATTTTTAATTTCATGTCTTTATTTTTGATTGTACCACACATTTGTCATCTTTAAAAAGAAAGAAAACTACTGACTTTGACTACATGAGATTCTAAAGAGATCCGACCTTAATCACACAATGCCAGTATGATGATGTGACACACAAAAATCACTATACAATACATCGCTTCACATAGTTTTTTCAAGCCAAACATCAGCTTGGCTCTGGAGCTGCCATTAGGTGGCATCATTCACCAATGTGCACTATCTTACTGTAGTTAAAGGTCCATCCTGGAGACGGAGTAATGACATAGAACCTGCCAAAGGTGCAAAGTCCTGTACATTTGCTGTGCTTGATTACAATTTTGAAGTACTTTTACTTGAGTATTTCCCTTTTGTTTTACATTGAAATGAGGGAAATAGTGTATATTTTACACCATTATTCCACAGCTGAACTTATTACATCTTTTCTAGATCAAGATTTTACCTATAAGCGAATGAAATATAATACATCACCTCAGTTTAAATGACCAAACACGGACTGAACATTTAAACACTGCTGCTTGCTAATGTGTTACCTCATTAACACTTAATGAGCTGTGAACTTTCTCTCCTCTATTTTAATTTTTTTAATTGTATTTATGTTATCTATACTGATTATTAGATCTCCCAGCCAGTCAGCATGTATTATACAGCTATAATGACATCAGATTGAATATGAATTGCACATCAGTGTGCATGCAGGTAAGCTTTTATCTTGTCCAACAGTACACTGGGATCCTGTAGGAAAGCTGGAAGTTTGTTCCTGTTAACGTAGGCAGCCAAGCCCACAGCAGCAGCTGACAGAATCAGAGGCCACATAAACGATCTCTTGGGTTTGGGATCATCACAGGGTCTGGTCTGCATGGGTTTAAACACTCTCTCCCACTGAGTGAGGATGGCCTGACGGGCTCCAGCCCATTTCCCTGGCCCTCTGAGACGATACTGGTACGGAGTAGCAGGACCGAACATCACATTCAGCGCCAGCCTGGGATCAGTCAGCAGCAACCTCAGGAGGTTGGGTCGAACCCCCACCAGCGCTGCTATCTCATCCATGTAGCTGATATAGTCAACCTGGATGGTGTGTCTCTGACTGGTGACGTACCTAAAAGATGCCATGTTGTGAATAACATTTGGTTCCTTTTAGATCCAAAATAGACAACACATTCTCATCCGAACTCGTCATATACTGACGCTTTGTCAGACCCCTCGACGTCACTTTGCGGTCACAGTAAGCACGTGCTTAAAGGACCAATATGTAGTATATTTGATGTTATAAATCATGAAATTACCATGATATGTCATCGGAGATTAAGGAAACATGCTGAATTGAAATACTGGCTTCTCCGACAACAATGCTACAACCAGTATGTTCTCCTTTGAAATTTCCAGTCCTATCCAGAATGTCAGTTTTTGTTTTGGCCTGTGTGATGAGTTTACATTGTAGTTAATGGAAAGCCTGGTGCGTCTCATACCGACGCTAAAGGGTGTGCAGCGGTATCAAACGCAGACTGCCGTGACAAAGCATCGGTATTTGATGCCCTGGGATAAGAACAGGCTGAAACAGACAATCATGAAGTTAAGAAAACCCACAAATCTACCTTTTAGCCATTGTCTCCTGCTTGCACTGGACATCTTTTAGCATAGAAGCTACTGCAGGAAGCTTGGTGCTGCCTGTTTAAAATGAGAGCCATGGTGAGTGAATTGGCTTCTTATACTCAATGTATTTCTGTAAAGGAAAGTGTTTGGAGCACAAGCTCTTGAAAATGTATTTACAGAACCTGTTTTACCTTTAAAGACACGTGTGGCCCATCGGGCCTGCATCTCAGAGATGGGCATAATGGCTCCCAGTGGCTGCACGAGACCAATGATAACCAGAGTGGGGCGGTCCAACTCAGGAGGAAACACATACTTGTACAGCGATGCTTTGTTCTCAGACACTGGGACCACATTTGAGGCCAGGAATGGAAAGGAAAACCTGTAACCTGTGGCAAACACCTGCAAGACAGCGGACTCATCACACACTACAGGCCAACTATGAAAGTTTGAGGAGGACAGAAGTGTGTATTCACAAATAACCTACCACCAGGTCGACATCTTCCACGACACTTCCGTCAGCAAACTCCACACTGGACCCCTGAAACCGGCGGATGTTGGGTTTCACCTGAACTGTTCCAGATAGGATGCGGTTGGGAAGCTCATCATTCACTGTCGGATGTTGGCTGAACAACCTGAGATATACATTCAGACTGATAAGTAATACTGCTGGCATGTAGGTCATAAAACATTTCATAGTACAAAAACCATGTCTTCGACTAAGCTGCGCTGTTGCTGCCATACCTGTGCTTTGGCTTCAAGTTGTACAGACTGTGATCAAATCTTTGGTTGACTTTTCTTTCTTTCATGCTGCAGAGTAATTCAAAGGGAAGGATCCGGCGCACTTTAATTGACATCCTGTTGTACAACATATCACCGGGAAGACCATTGTCTGAAACTCGATTTGCGATCCAGGCTCCCCTCCGAGTGCTTAGATACAGCTGTGAATATAAGATACAAGAAGAAAATCATCATGCAAGCACTGTGTTTAGGTTAAGACATCAAAGATCAATAACTGCCCAACCTGCTTGGTGACTCTGCTCAGTTCCACTGCTATGTCTCCTCCAGAGTTTCCTATTCCAAGCACTACAACCTTTTTATCCCTCCACTCCTCAGGAGTCTTGTAGTCTCGGCTGTGGAAGTACTTTCCCTTGAATGTGTCAATGCTTGAGAGGACAGATTTGTGACAATCAGACAGAATGCATTACATTTTAAACATTAAATTACGTTCATTTGGCAGACTTTCTTTTTATCCAAAGCAACAAAGCCAAGTTTTTAATACATTGGTATGGGTAATTAAAATTTTTAAAAAGTTTTTGAACTAACCCGTGCTCTGGTTTCAACAAGATGCTATGAAACATTTTAAAAACATAACAAAAGCATTCAAAGAAACTTTGATTGTTTCAGACACACAGGTATAAAACATTTCAGAAAACTATGAAAATAGTCACATTTGCCAAAATCTCCTAATGTGATAATGTGATTGGAAAGAAGAAAAAACATTTTATTCGACTGATCTTTTTTTTCCCCATGTGAAATAATGGATATTTTAGACCCCTAACACCCATTGACATTCGCAGGGGGTTGCAAGTAGTCATGGCTTAATTTTAAAGGGTCACTAACTCACTTTGACTCTAAATGGGACCATAATTTACTAAATGAACATCATGCTGAATTGAAGAAAGCTTGAAACTAGCGATTGAGACCATAAACTCATGTTTACAATGTTTACTGAGGTAATAAATCAAGTGAGAAGTAGGCTAATTTTCTCATAGACTTCTATACAATCAGACTTCTTTTTGCAACCAGAGGAGTCGCCCCCTGCTGGCTGTTAGAAAGAATGCCGGTTTAATGCACTTCAGCATTGGCTTCACTTTTATGACCCGAGATTGCCCAATGGTATGTAGTAAGCAATTATGGATCACTGAGACACTTCTAAGACAAATTTCATACAGGACAGAAGATAAGATAACGACTCATTCACAAATTTCTTTCTTTCTTTCTTTGGTGGCTGCCCCACATACTTGTTATTGTTATGCAACCACAATAGATATGACAAGGTGCAGCCTATCCAAAAGGTGCTCCTATTGTGCCCAAGGTAGATTCATAAATGAAATTATCATAATTTTCGTCTCATGCTTTATGAGTGAAGTTTTTTTCAACAGCCCGTAATAAATGGTACCTGGGAAGTCTTGCAGTGGCAAGTTGGGGTGGCAGTGATGTCCAATACAGATCATCACAGCATCAAAAATCTGTTTCTCTTTTTCACCATCCTTGTTCTCCGTCTCAACATCCCACTGGCCTGAATGAGAGAAATCTGATCTCTGCTTCACCTGCAAGACTTTGGTCTGAACAACAGAGAGGCAGACACAAAACTATGTTAAACTAGGTGTTAAAACTTGTTGATACAGTTGCATCTCCTGAAAGTCATCTTGAATTATGCAACATCATTTCAGGTACATATTCATATAAGTTAATGAAGCATCCTTACATTGAAGCGTATGTGCTTGGTGAGCTGGAAGTGGTCAGCATACATGTGAAAGTAGTCCATGATGAGGGAGTTGTGCATGTAGTTGGGGAAGTGTGCAGGGATGGGAAAGTCACTGTAACACATCATCTCCTTGGAGGTGTTGATGATGACAGAGTGGTAGATGCTGGCCCTGTCTGGCTCTGGATTCTCCTGCAATAATAACAGCCAGGAAGAAGGAATATATTCATCATCACTTTCTAAATGTACTCTTTGAGTAAAAGAAAGTGCGACCCACCTTAAACCTCCACAGACCACCGATGTCATTGCTGCTTTCAAAGCAGACAGGCTCCAGCCCCTCATCCAGACAACACTTGATACAGGCCAGACCTGAACTACCTCCTCCAATCACTGCCACACGACGAGCCATACTTCAGCTCTGTGAAGGATGAACCAGATTAGTCTAAAAAATTTCCCATCTAGAAACAAGAAGATGCTTGCATCGAGCTACAAACAACATTAAAGTTGGTCAGCACCAAGATTCTTTCCTGTTGTGGACTGCAGACCTGTGGTCTACTTTCAGTATAGATTACTTAGATGTCTGATCTACTAGAATTCTTAATAAGTATATGTATATAATTATGTAACTATGCAACCAGTTTAGTAACATGTTGAAGAACAGTTTTGAATAAATCACACCCCACAAAATATATAACCTTGGTCATATAATGTCAATGTACAACAGCAGCAGATGCCCTCATGAGCTCAGCTATTTGATGCTTTTATGACCACAAACAATAGATTTTTATTGTGGCTTGGTACAAATCCTGAGCCGCCCCTTGAAGCTATTAGATTGATTCCTCTTCAGAGGAATATGTTTATCTAGGAAAATACTTAATCGAAGCATGTGGCATTGTGACTAAACATCTGTAGGAAAGATTTAGGTGTGACTGTAAACAAAATAGGTTAGATCTCTGATAACGATCTATTCTATTTGGGCTAACAACACATGCAGCATGAACAAAGAGACTATAATTTGCTTGTTAATGTCACATTAAATATCATAAGACATCAAGAAACTGAAATACAGTATGTGGAATTTAGCTAGTAGCTAAATCTTGTACAATACAACATGTCTCCTTGTATGAGATTAATGTTTTTTGTACATGTCTTCTGACAAATAAATGCAATAAACTAAACTTACATAAACACGTAAGCGCTCTCGGAGGCACATGAAGTGTGTCCACGGAAAATATATTTCTGAATGTGAAAAGTAATTAAGATCAAAGTTCTGTCAAATTGCACAGATAATAGATAAAGATCATTTGGGCTAAGTATTGTAATTTATAAGATTGCATGCTACTTGAAATCAAACCAATATGCATGATCAAATATTCAAATCATAGGAGAAAAACAAAGTAAAATTCAACTGGGTCACACAATGCATCGAATGTGTCACTTTGAGCTTGCATAAAGCTGATTCCTCCCAAAATCAATGAGAAACAAAACTTAGCAGGCATTTAAAACCAAATCAATCAAATCCAATTTTACAATCTTTCCATGCAATCCTGCCCTTACCTGTTATGATGCAAAAACAGAAAGCTCACTCTTGCACAGATTGAGAGCAGTCGGAGGAATAATTCAGGGTACTGATTCACATGTAATATGACCTTTAGCACATAGTTAGCGCATGCATGGAATGGAAAATCTATTCACTCCCACAGGTCCCTTAAGGTGAATGACCAAGTGCACATAAACCGCTTTTCCTGCAGGGTGCAATGTGTCCTGCATTAAACCCCACTGGTGACTCCGAGGCTGTTTGGGAGTTTTAGGCCTACTGGTTGTCATAGACACTAAATCTCCTCAGAAATCTCCATCACAAAAGAAGCTAGCAGGCTGGATGCTAGCAGGCTGAGGAGCAGCCAGGACGGGCATTGGAAGAACCTGGCATGGTGGTAACAATATCGAAAGAAACTCTGGGTTTCTCGGGATGAAGCCTGGGAGTTTGGGTGGAAGCTTCGAGGACCTCCCGTGCTGGTGGCAGACCCACAAAGCCAAGCCTCATAGACTGGGAGGTAGGCTGGCTGTAAGTAGGCCCGGGTGCAGGCTGAAGAGTAGCATGGTGGTGGCAAGCATGCTGGAGTTAAGCTGATGGGGAAGCAGGTTTGTAGCCAACAGACATGGTTTTCAGGAACTGGACAACATCCAGGTGGAGAACAAAGTGACTCACTCACAGCTTTTTCTTGAAATATTGCTGCTGAACCATGATCTTCTCCAGGACTGGAGCATGCCGATACGAGTGAGCAGTAATGAGATGCCAAAGTCTGCTCAAACCATTTACGTTTAAAATTGTGTCAAGGGTCTAAATATTGTATATTCGTGACATCACAAATGGGCAGAAATCCTGACAGGTTGTTTCAAATGCA